>NC_048220.1:87032934-87747367 GCF_002007445.2 Ailuropoda melanoleuca | reverse complement strand
GCGCTTCCCGGCAGCTTGACCCCCGGAGGGCCGCGCTGGGGTCAGAAGAGCAGCCCCGCTCCCCGCCGCCGGCCGCCCACCGCCCGCCCGCCGGCTGGCCGCTGAGTCACCGCTTCCACAGGAGCCGGCTCCGATTTCCTGCCCCCTCGCCCTCTCTCCCGTCATTAATGCTGGGGACGGTTCAGCTGGCGCTGGCTCCGGAGCCAGGCTCGGCGCAGCCCAGGGAGGGCCCCCTCCTTCCCGCCCCCTCGCCGCAGCTCCCCCAGCCCCGCACAGGCGCCTGTCTTCTGGGCGGGTCCCCGGGGCTCCAAGGGTGTCCCCCAAATTCACCTGCCGTGGGATGGCCCTGGGCAGGCCCCCTGTTGCCCTCTGCCTAGCCCAGCTCCCCCTCGTTGTCTCTGGCTCCTGTAGCTAGAAGCCACAGGCTCTTGGGGTGCTGTTTCATCACAGCCTCCTGGGCAGTCAGGCCCCAAGGTCCTGGGGTTGTCCCTGAGTTGTTCTTTACTGCCCCCCTGCCTCTGTTGTGACCTCATGCTTTCACAGGAACTGTTGACCCAGCCGCCTCCGGACTCCCGGCCTGGCCTCAGGCTTTTGCCTTTGCCCACTCCCCGCCACCAGCTCTCTAAAGCGCATCCCCTGCCTTCTACCCCTGACCTCTCTTAAAACCCATCCCCGGGTCCGCACGTCTACCGTGTACCAGAGAAAGGCCAGACTCCCTGGGGAGACACACAAGGCCCTGGGTAGCCTCCTGGTCTCACAGTCCTACCACCCACCCTCAGGTTCCTTAAGCCACAGACACATGGCACTGCCAACTGCCACTCCCTGGATGGGGCGTTCGGGCTTTGTACGTGCCCATTGCCCTTCCCTCTGTCCATCTGCCCTGAGTCCTGCTCAGCCTTCAACAGCTTCTAGCTTCCCCAACCCCTCATACAGCACACCCGCCCTGGAGCCCACAGTCCCTCACACGGTCCCCTGTTGCGTGTCGCTAACCCAAGCTGTCACTGTTTGTCCCTGGGCCTCCATCTCCCAACTAGATTGAGGGCTGATTCCAGATCCATCCATCCACGCTCTGTGTACCGGGCTGAAGAGCTGCAGAAGAACCAGAGAAGTAAAAAGATGTCTTGCTTTCTGAGGATTGTCTTAACCCACAGCCAGAATTATTCATGTCAGGCCAGGGCGCCAAGGGCCCTAACTGGCGGAGCCTCAGTGTCCTCGTCTGCACAATGGCAGTGATAACACTGGCACCTGGCAGGCACTTGACATACTCATTCACTTCCTTTTGAAGCCAGGTCACAAAGTTACTCCTTCACCTGTGGGACCCCTTGACCTCAGCTTAGGCATGGACTCCTTTGGCGTGGCCTAACAGGACAGCTTTCTGGGGTGGCCTTGACCCTGGGTGTCAACCTTACACCTCTTTGGCCCCAGCAGGGCACGAGCATCGAGCCCTCCACCTTCTGAGATGTTCTGGGCACCTGGCTGTAGCCACTGCTGTGCTGCACTGTGACAGTCACACACCAAAGCTCTGCCCTGGGCCCCTGCACACGCAGGCAGCCTCCCTTGCCTTCGCCATCTTTCTGGACCCCACATCCATCTGGCCCAGGAGGACATACATCCTTTCATTCCATAAACAGCTGTCGAGTATGGAGCACCCGGTGCTAGGTACCCCCCCATCTCTGAATATCCAACCCAGGTCGATTATTTTCTCATCTTCCCCCACCTGAGTGATCACTGGTGAGCCCTCTTTGGGGAAGCACAGAGGGGTCCCCTGCCCACCACCACATCTTTGTGAAGACTGCTTTGATTGTAAACGACTGAAGCCCAACTCAAAATGCCTTAAGCAAAAAGAAGAATTTTGGCTCATATAACTAAAAGCGTTCAGGGGGTAGTTCTAGTTTCAAGTAAGACAGGATCTAGGGGCCAAATGATGTCATCAGATTCAGTCTTCTGATCAAATAGAAGGAATAGGACTCCAGTTTGGAAAGGAGGACGTTGGAGGCAGGGCAGGAGGGAGAGATGCTCAAATTCTACTTGATCACCAAGGTTCTGTGTTGGGATACTCACTCGCTCTCTAAATACTGATGGTCTGCCTTGCCTGAACCCATTGCGTCAGTATTTCTGGGGGTGAGGCCCAAGCATAGGTGTTTTGGTTTTTTTGTAAAATCTTTGCAGACAATAAGCAGGGTCACAGAGGTAGTCAGGAGCAGAGGTGAAGGTCAAGCCCAGGTGCGGCCTGCCATTCGCTTCGGATCTGCTGTGTCTGAGCTCATGGGGGGAACTTATGACCATCACGGGTACTGTGGCTCCTCCCAAGGGGCTCCCGAGCTCTGGGGTGCTGGGAATTTCAGCCCTCATAGGTACACCCGGACACACACAAACACACGTGCCAAGCACGTCCGAGACCTTGCTTCACGCTGATGGTGCCATGTGGGCCTGGGGAGCGGAGGGGTTTTGACAGGCAGCGCCCCACCCTCTCTTGCACACCCTTTCTCCTCATGGACTTCTCTGGAAGTGGACAGAGGAGAAATGAGCTGCAGTGGCAAATGCAGGTTTAAACCTGGCTCTGCCTCTTACAAGCCCTGTGACCTTGGGCAAGCCGTTTTGCCCTCTTTGAACTCGGTTTTCTTCTAGCGGGAAAGTCTACCCGAGCAAGTTCAGAGGATTAAGTGAAATAATGTCTGGCCTATAAGTGACAGGCAGTAAGTCCTAAATGGGTGAGTGAATGAAGGAGTAGGGAGACCAAGTGGGCCCCACCAGGAGCTCTGGTCTTCCCCCTGCCATGTCCCTTTCTCAGCACACCCCCGGGAAGGGCCCCCCCAGCTCATGATGGTCTCTGGGGTATTAGTGAGGGATCTGGGAGGCAGCACCTACTTTCTTTTAGAAGAAAGCCTTTGAGGGGTCCCTGCCACCATTTCTATCCCAGAACTCTCCTTTATTCAACCACAAGTGCTCTGGTTGCCTGAGACCTGTGCTGAGCCATGAGGCCAACAGACAGGTGGGCCTGACCTCCTGAAGCCCTTGGGCTTAAGAGGAGGCAGGCAGGTATGGGGTTGCTCTGTCGTGGGATGGGAGGAAGAACAGGTGCCGAGGGGAGAAGATTGAATATGTGAGTCCAATAAAATCTGATGCTTGAACAGAGTCTTAAATGAAGAAGAGGACAGGCCCAGGGAGATAGATGGTAGTAAAGGAGAGCTTCCTGGAGGAGGTGGTTACTGAGCTCGACCTTGAAGGACGAAAGCAGTTTCCCAGGTAGTGGCAGGTATTCTGTGGTGGGGAACAGCATGGTGTAGGCTTTGTTCAGTATGAGGTGACTGTTCCACAGAGAGTGGCCAAGGGACCTGGACTTAGGTTGGATAGACAGCTTCCAGAACTATCTGGGGTGGAGGTCAGAGACCACTCCCTTCTACCTGCCTTGTACATATGCCCCACTTCCCTCACAAGAGTCCCTCACTGCTCGCCCCCCGACGGACACTGTCCTCTGGGTCCCAAATGCCTCCCAGTCCCACCCCCTGCCTGCTCTGCAGCCTCCTCGAAAGATCCCGGCCTCCAGAGAATGTTTTCTTACCCTGCCTGTCCCTTTCTGCAAAGTTCAGCACTTTGTCTGCAGGGCCCAAGCTTGCCCTCCACTCAAAGGTGAACGTTCCTGGAAGCTCCAGCCTGTTTTGCACTTCAAACAAAAGGCTGGAGCTCGCACCTCAGTCACCACGCACAGCCAAACCGCTGGGCTTCCAACTTGGCTGGGCATCCGTCCATAACGAGGAGTGGGCCTGGCCTAAATTTGGAGATGTTAGTTGGAAACTCGAGTGCTGCTAATTCAGGCCTTCCAGCTTTGTGTGCTTCCCACTCTCCTACATGGAGCAGTTTGGCTGTCTCAGGGAGGAGACTCGAAGCCCTGCCTCCCACCATCCTTTGTCCAGATCCGATCCAGGGAGGGGGCCAGAACCATCTGAACCACCTGTTCCTCGGAAATAATTTAGCCAGTCCCTCCCGTGTATGAGGCTCAACTAGAAGTATTCCTCACGACATTTCTGTGACGCAGGGGTCACTGTCCCGGTTTGGTAAGACGAAGACTCTGACGTCTAGAGAGAGTGGAATTAACTAGCCTGAGGTCACATAAGGAAGTGCTAGAGTTGGTGCAGCTTCTGACTCCAAATCTAGTACTCCTTGCCCGGCATCCCTTGTCTCCTAGGGGTTCACACATCTGCTGGGGAGCCTGAAATCTCAGAACCAAAGTCAGAGGCTTTGGAGTTTGGCCATGCAAAAACTCTTATTCTTGGAGGTCCCCACCCCTCTTCACACCAAACATTTAAAATGCACCGTATCCCACATTAAATGTAATTTAAACATAGCAATACCGCAGTGGGGCGGCAGTGGCGTAGCTGACTCGATATCAGCTTCTGTGCACATCTGCAGGGACTGCTTTCTGTTGCAGGTGATAGAACATAATCTCAACTACTTTAAAGGAAATGAGATATTATTGGCCCACATCACAGTGAGGTAACAAGCTACAGATACTGCTTGGTCCAGAGCCCAAAGAATGTGACCAGAACTTGGTTTTTCTCATTCTCTTTCTCTTGGCTTTGCTTCTTCTGTGCTGGCCTTGTTGTCAGACAGCGTTTCTCCTTATGGTGGTAAAATGGCTGCCTTTGCTTCAGCCTTACGTGTTCCTCAAGTTTAAATCAGCCTATCTTTTGGGGGGATTATACAAGGGTCTTGAGGAGCAGTCCGATTGGATGGCTCAGGCCACAGGCCCAGCGCTGCATCGGTCATGGGAAATAATATTTTATTGGCCAAGTCTGGGTCTCTTGTTCTAGGACAGTTGAGGTGGAAGCCCCTGGCTGTAGGGTAGTGAGGGGGGATGGGATGGATTCCTGAATGACCATGGGACTCTATCACCTAATTGGTGGGTAGGGAAGGAGGCAGAGGCCAATACCACAAGTCCACTCCACAGATCCAGGAAGTGAAACTACTGGGGACAAAACTTGGGTCGGGCCCTCTCTACTCTTACTGCCCCAAGCCTCCGCCACCTGCCCTGTCCACATAGCTCTGCCCCTCATACCCACCCTCCCCTTCTCACCTCCTCCTTTTTTTGCCTCCTGTAGCCTGATGGCACCAGCAAGGAGTGTGTATTCATTGAGAAGGTCCTGGAGAACAACTACACAGCCCTAATGTCCGCCAAGTACTCTGGCTGGTACGTGGGCTTCACCAAGAAGGGGCGGCCACGGAAGGGCCCCAAGACGCGAGAGAACCAGCAGGACGTGCACTTCATGAAGCGTTACCCCAAGGGACAGGCAGAGCTGCAGAAGCCCTTCAAGTACACCACGGTGACCAAGAGGTCCCGGCGGATCCGCCCCACGCACCCCGGCTAGGCTGGCCCCGCCGCAGCCCCCCAGGCTGCCCCCAGGCCCACACTCACACTCACAGAGAACTGCATCAGAGGAATATTTTTACATGAAAAATTAGGAAGAAGCTCTATTTTTGTACATTGTGTTTAAAAGAAGACAAAAACTGAACCAAAACTCTTGGGGGGGGGAGCGATAAGGATTTTATTGTTGACTTGAAACCCCCTGTCTATGACAAAAGACTCACGAAAAGGGACTGTTGTCAAGGTACAGGTGCTTGTCTCTCTCTAGGAACAGACAACTCTAATCTCGTCCCCAGAGGAGGATTTGAATGAGGAAAACGACACTCTGAGAAACCAAAGTCCTTTTTCCCAAAGGTTCTGAAAGCAAAAAAAAAAAAAAGAAAAAGAAAAAGAAAAAAAAAGAAAAAACAGAAAAAAGAAAAAAAAAAAAAAGAAAAACAAAGAGAAAGTAGTACCCATCCCCAGACTCCCCCTCTTTCCCAAACCCCCATCCCTGCCCCAGACTCCAACAAAAATCGCTCTCTGGTTTGCAGTCATTTATTTATTGTCCACTGCAAGCTGTCCCAAGACACCGCGCAGGGAAGGCGTGCCCCTCGGAATTCTCGGCGCCTCGACTTCCGACGACAGACGGCCTCGTCCAATCAAGTGACCCTGCATTGCTCGAAGTTCTGGAGGATGCTGCTATCGACCTTCCGTGACTCACGTGACCTAGTACACCAATGATAAGGGAATATTTTAAAACCAGCTATATTATATATATTATATATATATAAGCTATTTATTTCACCTCTCTGTATATTGCAGTTTCATGAACCAAGTATTACTGCCTCAACAATTAAAAACAATCGACAAATTATTTAAAAAAACCAGGAGGTGAGTGGTGGTGGGGGGCGGGGCTCAGGCAGGAAGGGCCCCTTTGTGTTTCGTTCTTGGTGGTCCGAGCTCTTGGCTCTGAGAGCCCGGGCCTCGCTCATGCTGATTCGTTGGTGCCCGGGTTCGCGCCAGCGCCCTGCTCTGCGCACTGCTCTAGGCACTGCGAAGGCAGCCTCAGACCGAGGGGTCTTTGCTTCCGGACATCTTCGCCCTCAGAAAGATGACATTCTCACGAGTCGTTGGTGGGGTGACTGAGTCAGGCATACACGAGCACAAACATGTGCCCGGCATCTCCTGCGTTCTTCTGTGCACTGGACATTTATCCAAAAACACACAAAACATGCCAGCCTCCAGGGCCCTTCACTGATTCACTGCTTCATTCATTCACTTACGGATGGAGCCACTCCTTCAACATACATTCATTAAGCACATCACTAAGTGCCAGGCACTGTCGGAGGTAATGAGAATTCATCAAAGAACAAAACCGATCCAAAACCATGCTGCATGGAGCTTACAGGCTAGGGGTTATGCCTGACTCATTTGTGGAGCCGCATCTGGACTTTGCCAGGCACAGGCTGGGCAAGGCGGCAGTGGGCCCCCTTCTGTGTTTGGTGGTAGAGGAGTCAGAGGGCCCAGGTCAGGTGGAGACCTGCTGTTTCGCTCCTAGACTCTCATGGGCGGGGGTGCAAGGAGCCTGTCTGCTTCTTTAACTTCCAGGGGCCCTTTCTTCTAGGTCTTCCCCAGGGCCCGGTCAGGATGTAAGGGAGAGGCCGGCTTAGTCTTGGGGTGGGAAGCAGATTGGGCAGGAGGTTGTCTGAAGAGAAGGATGCCTCCTGTGGGGTCCTGCTGCTGTCACCTGCCTCCCTTGAAACCACCTCCTGCCAATACTGGCCAGGAGAAGTCCCCAGTGAGGCCTACAGAGTGGGAGGAGAGAGCGGGGCAGGAGAATCCTGGCTGGGTTCTGTGTACTCCCTCGGCAACCCACCTCAGAGCTCGGGCCAAGCACAACTCTTGGTTTTATCCTTCCCCCCTGCATGATGAGGGTCTCTCTCCATCCCTGCGCCCCGTCCCGTGTGTCACAGCACATTTGCTTGGGGCTTTATGAAGCCCTTTGAGGTGCGCGATCTCATTGTAACCCCAGGACAACATGTGAGGAAGATACCGTCATTATTCCCATTTTATAGATGGAGGAGACTGAGGCTCAGAAACATGGAGCAGCTTCCTCAAGATCACAGAATAAGAAAGCTGGGGTTGGTGTGCAAATCCTACACTCCCCAGGGTGGCAGTAGCTGCCACTTGGCCAGTGCCTCCTGGGTTTCAGACGCCCTGCTGGGGCCTTTACACGGCCCTGCCTGGGCCTCCCTACGCGTCTTGGTGTGGGGCATGGGTACCTTGGCTGAGGCTCAGAGAGACCATCAGCGTGTCCAAGGCCTCAGTGAGTGGACGACTGAGCCTGAGAGCCCTGGAGATAATAATTGTGATGGTGGTAGTCATTTACTGAGCACCTACTGTGTGTCAGTTCCTTTCACACTCCGTCATTAAACAATAACCCTACGAGATGGGTGTGCACTACCTTTTGCACTGAAAGTTTCAGATACGTGAGATGACCTGCCCAAAGCAATTCAAGCTAGAAAATTGTGGAGTCTGAATTCCATCCATCATTTGTTTATTCATCCAATCAATACATGTTTAGTTTACTCTGTACCAGATACTGTTCCAGGGCCTAGAGATACAGCAGTGAACTGAGCAGAGCCCCTGCACTCATGGAGCTTACATTCCATTAGGGGAAATCACCAATAAACCAAAGAGACAGAAAACATGTCAGATAGCGACAAATCATAAAATAGGGAAAAATAAAAGAGGGTCAGGGGATAGAGGGGGATGGGGCTGCTATTTTAGATAGAGTGCTCAGGGAAGGCCTCTGGGGGGGGGCACAGGCAGACACTGAGGGGAGGCGCATTCTGGGTGGAGGGAACAGAGAGTGCTAAGGCCCGGAGACCTGTCACAGAATAAAGAGGGGCCTGGAGGGTGGAGCAAAGTGAATGGGGCAGGAGGCAGAGTTTTGGAGGGTGTCAGACCACCACTTGGGCTTTTATTCAGAGTGAGATGGGGCATCATGTGTGATATACCTTACACTGTAAGGAGACAGCTCCGACTTTGTGTGGAGAAGGATGGCAGTTTCCAGCCTGGGACTGCCCGATGCCATAAGCTGGGTTCTCGCCACTCTCCTGAGCTGCTTCCCGCTGCTGGCTCTGCCCACCCCCTCACAGGCTGCGGGCGCCCCCCACACCCAGCACCGTGCCTTTGCTCCACCTCATGGAGCAATGAGGCCGGCATGTATTCTCTTTTCCTGCCGCCTAGACACTCCCTGTCTTTGGAAGATGCGGGCCCTGCTTCTGTTTACTCTAGACAGGCTTCTGGGATAGTTCCTGGACAATGAGAAATACGTTAATGATAGGCGCAGTGCACTGGAGGGAAGATTTCCCAGCCACGGATGATGTCTTAGGATGCTTGCTTGACGGAAGAGCCAAGTGAGTGTTTCCACAGTCCAGCTGAATAGGGAAACCTTTCAGAGCACCTATTAATTACCAAGCACAATCTTATTGAATCTACCCAACAGTCTTTGGGGTGTGGGCATTTTTAGCTTTACTTTCTAGAGCAGGCTCAGAGAAGTGGAGTCACTTGCCTGAGGTCACACAGCTAGTCAATAAAAGCACTGGGATTTGAGCCCAGGTCTGTCTGATCCCTAGAACTTGGAGCTCCTGGCACCTGTCCAGGGTTTCAGTCTTTCCCACCCCCCGCCCTCCTTATCCTGTCTTGGTGTCCATCATCTCCCAACCCACCCTAGGGAGGAGGCAGATAGAGACCACATTCCCACGTCCCTGATGACAGCTCTTCTCCTACTCCCCTGGACCACTTCCAGGATGTCAGTGTCACAGACGGTACAGGGATCTGGGACCTAAGGCACCTGAGTTTATTTTTAGCTTGGCTGCTTTGCCAGCTATGTGACCTTGAGCTGTATCCCTCATCAATCCAATTGTTTTCACCTTGCAGAGCCGCCAGTGTAATGTTCAAAAGAGACAGCAGAGCAAATAATTGGGGATTATTCCTGCCCAGTAAGAGCTAGAAGGCACCCAGACAGGTGTTTTACCCTCAGTCTTCTCTCCATTTCCCTTCAACCTCATCACTTTAGAGAGGAAGCAATCACAGCCCAGACAGGGAGAGCGACCTACTCTTGGGCACAGCGAGTTAATGGCAGAGCCCAATAGATGACCAGTGAATAGTGATGATAGTGGTTAATAAACACAGTGGAGTATGGCAAAGGGAGACAAGTCAGGGCTCTTCTAGGGAGTTCAAGAGTCAGTTTGGTGGCCAGCCAGGTCCCTCTCAGCATCCTTCAAGGAAGCAGAGAGCAGGGAGGAGAGGGCTGAAGCTTCTTGGTCCCAGACCCTACCCCCCTCTGGTCTTCATCCCCATAATGGTACCATGTGACCAAGTGCCAGAAGTGAGTAAAGATGGAGCCTTACCCTAGTATTTCAAGGAGTCAGCATGCGAGAATAGTGGGACTGGCCTCCAAAGGGAGAGAAATGGGTTTGACGATGAGAGTGCGCTCTCTACCTACCTGCCCCAACTTTGGGCATTGTTTGGATTGTCTTCTCCCTCCATGGCCACCTACTCCCTGACCACCCGCATAGGAGACAGAAGTGATGTTCATTAGGCATCTAATCTAGACAGACCCTTACGATCATAGCTATACACCCATACCCTGTTCGGGATAGTTCTTAGTGCAGAGTGAGCGCTTGGTACCTTAGGTATTACTGTGATCTCATTTGACCGGTGCAAGAACTTGGCAAGATAATTGTTAGGAGGCCCATTTCATAGATGGGGAAACTGAGGCCCATAGAAGAATGCAGTTGGCCCCAGGTCCCGTGGTAGAAAGTGGTAGAGATGAGATTCGAACCCAGGCTTCCCTGCTCCCACTTTCCACTTCCCCACTGTTTCTCTTCATCCCTTTGTTAGGGGTGGAGAGGGCAATAAAGTCCCAAAACTTGGGGGCAAGAGAAATAAGGTGCCCCTCCTGGGTGGGTGGGGAGGACATGACACCAGTAGAGGCTGTGTCGGGGGGTGTTCCTGCCAAACCAGGTGAGCCCGGGCCAGGAGAGGCAGTAAAGCCCCAGGCTGAGTGCAGGAAGTTGGGGGGTTGGAGATGCCCTCCTGGATGCCTGCACAGCTGGAGCCTAACAAGAGGGGGCTGGGGTGCCCGGGGCTTGAAAGCCCCCTAAACAGGCAGAGCCCTCCCTCCCCAGGCGCAGGAGTGGGGCTTCCAAAGAAACAATAGTGAATTAGGTGCTAAAGATGTGAAGCCTGCCCCCAACCATGCAATTAGGGAGTGGGTCTGTTACGAACATTAGGCGGGGAGTTGGGACCAGATGGTGAGGCTCACCCTCAGCTGTCCTGTCCCTGCACCCCTGGCCTCCTGGCTGAGGTTGCCAGCTCTGGCAAGGAGGGAAGGTGGCAGGTAGCCCTGGTGTGTGGCCCCGGCAGAGCAGAGACCAGTGATTAATAAGGCCCCTGCCCCCCTCCCCGTAGCTTCTCGGACCTAATTAGCACTTGCTAGAATTTCTGCCCACCTCCTCTGCTTGCAGACAGAGCTACTCTTTCAAGGTTCCAGGCTCCCAGGCTACTGAGGCTGCCGGGCCCTGGGTTGCCCCCTCGGGTGGGTCAGAGTCACTGGCTGATTTTAGAAGACCGTCACAGACTGAAGTCTCATTTACCTGCCCCACGCGGGTCTCACTGTCGTCTACGGAGCATCAACTTTCTGTGGGCATTTTACCCACTTCTCTTCCTATATTCCCACCACAATTGCCTCAGAGAGCTATTTTTATCTGGTTCCTACCAACGAGGGAACTGAGGCTCAGAGAAGGGAAGTCACCTGCTCAAGGTCATCTGGCTCCCGAAATCCTGCACGTGACTGTCATTACACCACACAGCAGCCTCCCGAGGCCTTGTGTCACATTCATTTTACACAAGGATAGAGGAGCAGAGAAGTGACCTATTCAAAGTCGTGCAGTTATTAAGTAGTGAAGCCAGGATTTGGAACCAGGTCTGTTGTATTCTAGTATCTTACGTCTCCATTCCTCCCAACCCTCTACTTCTCTCCTGGTGTTATTCAGGATTCTTTCTGTTACAAGTGACAGAAACACATGAAGACTGACTTGAGCCGATAAGAGAATGTATTGGCTTGTGTCACAGAAACGTGTACAGGCATCGGGCTTCAGGCAAAGCTGGATCCAGGTGCACAATCTTCTCTCTCTGCTTTCTGCTGGGTTGCCTTCATTCTCAGGAGGGCTTTCCCTGTAGTTCCAGGCTTACATCCTACTGGCTTCATAACTTCAGAAGGAAGAGAACATAACATCCCCAGAGGCTCCAGTAAAAGTCCCAGGGCTGATTCTCATTGGATCAATTCTCTCTTGCATATCCTTGAACCAATTGCTGTGTTTGGAATAGGAAGCTCCCCTTCATTTCATGATCTGGAGTCTCACTAGGGGGACAGAATAGTTTAAGTGGCCAGGTGTAGGTCATGGGCCAGATCCTGGGGCTGGAGTTGGGGAGACCTGGGCCAGTCCACCCAACCATAAGGTCTGCAAGTTGAAGAAGAGGTGGTTTCCCAAAGGAATACGGAAATGTTCTTACCAGAAAAGGGGAAAAAGCAAGAACAGTCTGTGCCAGGGCTTGTCCACTTGGGTGTGCATCAGAGTCCCCAGGAGGGCTTGCTCGTATACAGATAGCTGAGCCTCCCCAATAGGTTCAATAGGTTTGGGGTGGGCCCAAGAATTTGCAAGTTCCCAAGGGATGCTGAGGCCGCTTGGACTGGGATTCTTTAAGAAGCACTGGCCTGCCCCTTTCCCTTACCCTCATTCTCTCCACCGTCATTATATGCTATGTGTTCCCATCCAGGACTTCAGACTGGGGACACACACACCCCAAGCTATGCAAGGGCTTTCCAAGAGGTCCATGGGCAGAATCATCTTGAGGACATCTACTTGCAGCTTCTTGACTTTCTGATGTGCTGGAGAACGCTCTTGTGGCCGGCAGGCTCACCTTCCCTCCACCCTCCCTACAGAGCCCCTCCTCCACTTTACGGTAGAAGACACGCCTCTCACCTTGCCTGCATGCCACTGCGGGCCTCGCCTGGAGTGTAGGAAACTCCAGATCATGGACTGAAGGGATGAGAGTGTGGAGATGATGCCATGAATCTGTGGAAATTCCTCATGCTTTTCCCTGTCTGTATATTGTTCTGTTCTAACACAGGGCAAATCGTGCATTTTGTTTGGTCCATGTTGGGTTACTCTGAATGCAGGGGTATTGCACAGTGGGATGTACTGGCAACTTTTCTTTAATTATGTTGCCTCTTTTATTCCCTAAATGTTCTGGAACTCATTTACTACTAAGGAGTGTCTTGTGAAAGGAAAATAAATATTGGTAATGGAAGTAACTTATTCAGGGGACACAAACTCCTGGATAAGTTCCATTCCTTATCTGCTCATCTATCTGTCCATCTGCCTGTCTATCTATCCCGCCACTCATCCATCCACCTATCTGCCTATGTACCTATCAATCTACCAAGCCATCTTAGAGTGACAGTATTCACGGTCTGGAAAAAGCATCCTGGGACATCCGAGTCTGGGCCAAGTGCATCCTGCTGTGTTGCCACTACTTTCAGTGACGAGAAAGGACCTGGTGTGTTTCTCATGCATCCTTTCCTTGGTGCGTGGAAAGCATTTTGCCCAATCAAGTAGGAGGAGGTAAAATGTTCCACACTTACTTCCTCTAAGCCATCTTTGAGTAAAATATCTTGTGTCAGACGGAAGGTATTGTTTTATATTTTCTTGAACGTTTGCTCAGACTTGTAGGGGAAATATTTTCATTGAACTTTTGCAGAAAGATTACTGGCTACTATAAATCCACATTTGCTTTTTACTTGGGGGGAATCTCTTATTTGCCGTCGCCTGTCCGTTTGTTTACGCTCGGTGTGCATTTATTAGATTTAGATGAATTTAATTGTGCATGACACGGATTCTACTGAAAAGATAGAATTTCAAAATTGCTTAAGGGTTTTATGGGTTAAAAAAAATGTGAAGACCCCATGCTAGCCCAGTGCATGCGCCTGTACGCTCTACACCCACACAGAGACTGCCGAGTCTCGATCTAGAAACACTGGCTCGCTTGCCTATCTTCTGCAGCGGGGAGCACAGAGGTGCCACGACACAGTCCCCTGTGGGTACCCTAAGAGGTAGCCCATGGGGAGCTCACAGTTGAATGCTGCGAACAGGTGGACGATAATGCAGCAAGAGAAGAGCATATAGATGGAGGCCCAGAAATTTCGGATGCTTAGAGGATGAGGGGACGAGCTGGGTAAGGGGCGACGGGTCAGGAGACTCTGGAAATCTGAATGGAGGTTTAACTGCAAAACAGGGAAGGGCAGCCCAGGAGGAAGGAAGAGCATGTGCAAAGGCAGAGAAGAACAAAACTCGTGAAAGTGCGGCAAGAGCTGGTGAGCAGGAGGCAGGGTGGTGGGAGGTACAGCGGGGAGGGGAGAGAGGGAGGGAGAAAGAGTCTTAAGCAGACTCTGTGCTGAGTGCAGAGCCCGACACGGGGCCCTATTCCATGACCCTGAGATCACAACCTGAGCTGAAACCAAGAGTCAGACGCTTAACTGACTGCACCATCCACGTACCCCAAGGCTGTGGCTTTTATCGGCCCCCATTTTTGCATGGCCCTTCCACACTGTGCATGAATATCTGTGTTCACACTTATCCTGATGTGCACATGTGTGAACAGGCCGTCACACTCTGATGCTCAGCCAAGTGCACACACCAGCGCTAACAGGGAGCCTGGTTGGGCCTCCCTTCCTCCCTCCTTCCTCCTCGCAACGTTTTCTGAGTGCCTACCCTATACTGGGTTCCTTGGAGATGAAACAATGCATCTGGCATGGTCTCTGCCCCTGCAAGTGTTACTGAGGAGACAGACCATTAACAGTGACCACACACTGTGACAAGTGATAAAAGGGGCAAGCATAGCACTGACACAAGGGGAGTCAGAGAAGGCTTCCCAGAGGAAGAGTCATGGAACCTGAGACCTGAAGAATAAGAAAGTGTTGGCAGGAATAGAAGGGGGTAGGAGGCGTAAGCATCCTAGGCTGAAGAAGTAGCATGTACAAAAACCTAGCTGGAGAGAGGATAGCCCCCAGAAGAACACAGAAAGGGGCCAGGAGAGGATTTATGATTTCAATGGAGGAGTGGCAGCTTGGTGGGCAAAAATCGGGGGATGTTACTAGAAGATTCACCCTGGGTTTCTGTTTTGTTGAGGGAGACTGGGGGCCCAAGCTGATGGACCCCAATGATAATTAATGGTGGGTACCATACCTTCCTCAAGTACCTCCAGGGCCTCTGACAAGTTGGGCATGGTTCCGTTCCTCCCAGATATCACCTTATGGTTTGGGCAGCCACTGAACATGGCAGCCTGCATTAGTGGTTCCCAGTGAGGGTGACTTTGTCTCGCAGGGCACTGGGCAGTGTGTGGAGACACTTCCGGTTGTCACAACCAGGGGGCTGCTACTGGCATCTAGTGGGTAGAGTCCAGGGAGCTGCTGAATAAACATCTCATGATGTATAGACCAGGTCCCACAATGAAGAATTATCTGGCTCCAAACATCAGTTGTGCTGAGGCTGAGAAAACTTGGCCTCGATCCATTCTTTCTGCAGGGTGGCAAAACAATGATTTTCTAATTCTCTCATTTCTGCTGTGTTTATTAACTGGGATTCTCCTGTGAACTAAGAACTTTCCCCCGTCAACTGTTCAGTTACCCCAAGAGGGAGTTCATATAGGAAAGGTAGGTGCTTGGCTATTTTTCTTTATTTACCATTTTCCAGAATAACTAGTTAACTGGCACCCTCCAAAGATGACCAATGCATTTTAGTGTCACCATGGGAATTATTAAGAACCTAATTAATGTCTTTCAATCCGTAGCCAGTGATTATTCTTTTGAAGATCAAGTTCTTCCACCTTTGGCCCGTGAGAGCTCCTCTGGGTGGCTCTTGCACTCTTTCGTCGTTGCCCCAGCGTTCTGCTGGCTTCCTTGCTTCCCAGGGTGACAAGATGTCCCCCGTTGATCTTGCAATTTCCTACCCCCACCCTGGGATCAGCTATTGCTTTCAGAGCCTGGGTTCATTGTAGTGGAGAAGGTCAGGGCTCAGAGAGGATGGAACGAGATGGTTCCTGCGAAGCTGGGAGCGCAGTGCCTGGGACATCGCGAGCGCTCTTCTGGTGCGGTGGTTTTGAAGACAGATTCTCTGCCAAGTTGCTGCAACTCCCTCTCTCCCCTCCACCTCCAGTACGTTCCAACACTTGCTTTCCGTACCTCCAGACAGGCTAGGGTGGGGCCCGAGTGTAATGCGGGTTCAGGTTACCCAGGGGAGGTTTGCAAGGAGTGGCTTTGTTGGGCAAAGGGACCTGCCAGCCAAGAGAACACGTCCATTAAAAGCCAGGGTAAGGCAGAAGAGAGGAGCAATTAGCTAATTTGGAGTCAAGGCCTTGCTTTTGTTTTCACTGTCAATTTTAATCCTGCCATAACCTTTGACCTAAGCCTTGGGGCAATTAGTGCCTGCTAATGAAGTGATGGTGGGTTTGAACTTCTGCTTTCCTCCCCAGGCTGAGTCAATACTTTGTATTCTAGCACATGTAATTGAGGTAAAAGGGTTTATTTAAGCTAACAAATGATTATTTCCCACAATAGCATCTCCATCCCCGTTAGTGAATTGGCTCTTCAGACATCCTCTGTTTTGTCTGAAGCCAAAGCCTGAGTTTTATTCACTGCTTTGTCCTCTTCTCTCCTTTCTTCTTGCTTCTCTCTCCCTCTTCGACCCCTCCTCTTTGCCCTCACAATCGTGTTCAGTACGTTCAGTGTAGCTGGCATTCACGCGGCACCTTAGTTAGGCGTCAGGCGGGTCTGGCCTTTAGATCCCAGTACAATTCTGGCCCATCCCAGAAGGATCTCACAGCCCAGTGACAAAGACAGACTCATAAACAGAGAAGTTACAAATCGTACTGCAGTGCGAGAAGGGCAGAGTCAACCAACAGGTCTAAATGAAGGAGCTAGATGGTGCGGAGTGGTTTTTGTGCAGAAGAGTCTAGAAGGGGAGAAAAGACTGGAAACATTTGAACCTTTAGACATGAGGCTTCCATGGAGCAAAGAGGGTCTTCATCCAAGTGGCCTGAAAGGTGGTTATTTAAAGGGTTTAAAGAACATTTTAAAAGAATGGTGGCAGACTTCTCACTACAGAATACAGATTTGGTTCTGGTTCCCTGCTCCCCTGTGGGGTTATGTACTTGAGAGAAGCCTTGTGTCATCTTCATCCTCAGGGGCTGAGTCTTTTTTTTTTTTTTTTAAGATTTTATTTATTTATTTTTTTGACAGAGATAGAGACAGCCAGCAAGAGAGGGAACACAAGCAGGGGGAGTGGGAGAGGAAGAAGCAGGCTTATAGTGGAGGAGCCTGATGTGGGGCTCGATCCCATAACGACGGATCACGCCCTGAGCCGAAGGCAGATACCCAACCGCTGCACCACCCAGGCGCCCCAGGGGCTGAGTCTTAATTCGTCAAAGCCAATGGTGCTAATTGCATTCCCTCTCCCAGTGTTCGGCTTAATAAGGGGCATGTGGCTATAGTCTGGCCAATGAGCTATGAGGGGAAGGATGTGGGCAGCAGTGCTGGGGCATGTTTCTAGGGAAGTTTCTTAGCTCTTGTAAACATACATAAGGAAGTCACGATCTTTTCTCTGAGTCTGGATTTTGGTGAGGATGTGGTGGCTGGAGCTGTTGTAGCCATCTTGCAACCACAAGGACAACACCTGCTGCATGGAGGATGGAAGAGCAAAGTGATGGAAGAAAATTGGATCCTTGATGCCATCGTACAGCCGCTGGATTAAGCTACGTGGGGCCTTCCTTGAGAATTTTCATTGTCTGAGACAACAAAATGTTCTTGTATTTAACTCCCTTTCAACTGGTTGCTAAAGGTTTCCCAAGTGATACAGACGAGGAGGGAGAATTTGAAGAACGTATCCTAAGGAGAGGGAAAGCACATTTCAGGAAAGGCACGTAGACAAAGGTGCTGAGAAAATAGTAAATGTGCATAGGAAGTGTATGGAAGGCCTCAGAGGGGAGGTAAGATAGGGTTTGGCCATGTCAGGCAGCACCCTGTGTCCCCTCTCTCTCTGGGCCATCTGTCCTTCCATTCCCCCTGAGAGGGTCCTCTTTTTTATCCAGTCTCGTCTCCAAATGCACCTGGGAGGGAGATGCAGGTAGCAGTGATCTTAGCCTAGATATGAAGTGTGTATCGAGTATTCACTCTGTCCAGGCCCCGTGCTGGGCTGAAGTGAACAAGATATGATCCCCTCTGAGTGGAGCTCCTAGTCCTGTGACAGAGACACAGACAGGAGCCTATGATCCTAAACATGTGATTGGTTTTGGGAGAGAGCATTTTAGATGGTTCACGGCCTGACATCATGTGTGAACATTTGTTTTTTATTTTGATAGTTATGAGTTTATTTTGATGATCAATTTCTATATATGACAGAAATATAAATTTTCTTCTAGAACGTATTTAAGGAAAGAAAAAAAGTTAATTTAGGAAAACTAGTTGGTAATGTTATAAGTGGTGTGTGGATATGGTAAAATTCATGCAAGAATTAAGTAATGTGCGTGTGTGTGTGTGTAATATGTTTGCACAGTCTTTTTTTCAGTCATATGAGAATGGACCTCTGTTCTTTTAGGAACTACTGTTTCTATGCTTTTTGTGGTTTCTCTGGGAGACACCATGTATATATGACCCTCCCCCCACAGTGTTCAATCCATCAGGATTTTCCCAACCATGAAAATGTTACCAAACATGAGGTTGGGAGCTGCTGGCCTGCTCCTTGCCCTACCATGGACACCGACCTGGAGTGACAGAGGCAGGCAAAGAAAAGGAAAAAGAGCAGATTTTTAGTCGATTCTCATTCCTCATGGCAGTGATGTTCTATAAATTGGCCACAAACTGAATTAGTGACCACTGAACCATTGCTCCTAGGGGAAATACAGGGCAAGGTTCCTGTGAGCCCCTGGTTATGACATTTTCATTAACTCATCAATACCTAACCTTGTTTTATTTGTGTTTCGGTTTAAAGACACCTTATTTAATATACATTGTTGATTCATTGACATTAAACTCATGGTCAGCAGCACTATAACTCATGCCCAAACAAAGCTGATCTAACACATGTGTTTGCTCCATAAGGCAGAGCCCAGCCTTCTTGCACTTAGAATCGCTAGGCAGCCCTTCAGAACTGTGGTTGGGGTCCATGTTCAATGGTGAAATCACCACCAAAAAGCACTAAAATGAGAAAAATGTGGCACTAAGTAGACAATGACAAGGATGTTAGGTCACCTCATGAGAGCGGAGATGAGCTGGCCACTTTGTTTGACCTAAGCTGGGAATATGTGTGCTGGATGACTCAAATTTTTCACCACTCTGCACATATCCACGAACGACCATGAAAATGCTACAGATATTGATCTGGGGGTTGCAAATCAATTTTAGCAAGGAAGTGAATTCCCATATACAGAATCCATGAAAAATGAGAATTGACTGTAAGACAGAGAAAGAGTATGCTTTCAGGTCTGAGGGGAGGGGTTTGAGTCATTGGCTCCAGCTATATCTCTGCTCTTCTTATGGTTTGAATATTCCGTTTTTGTTCAATTATATGAGATATTTCAAAGTCCTTTTTATATCCCACCCCCTTTTGTTTTACCCTAAGGTGATTCCATTGGAATTCTGTTGCTTACAAACAAAAGAGTTCTGACTCAGTAGAGAAAACCGTCGACATATAGTAGGTCCTCAGTGAATGCAGTTCTCTTCCTTCATGGAATGCAGGGTTGGCTAAAGTAACCAGTGAATGTATGTCGCAGGACAGGCAGTGGAGAGAGAAGGAGGCTTTATAAAGTGAAAAATAGGGAGCAACATGTTTCCAACTTTTTTACCCTTTGCAGCAACAGCCACTTCTTGCCATGTTCCAGTACAGATGGAAAAGTCACTGAATTACAAACCCAGTTGCAAGCTATTTTTGGTGGAGTTGTGGTGTGTGTGTGTGTGTGTGCACGTGTGTAATGTACGCATTGGGATTCTTGGCCACTGCCTCTGTTTGTATCAGCTGTCAGCAAATCAGAGGCGCCATACACGTTTGTCATAATTCATTACATTAATTAACCACATTTGAGAACTGGGCGTAGGCCAGAGGGGATGCGGGGGAGGGAAGCCTCCACATTGTTGTGTCTGAACCTCCTGGGTCAGAATTTCCACAGTTTGATGGGCTGCCATCGCCTGCACATGTGTCCCCTGACACTTGGACCTTGATGAAATCACCATGTTTACATCTTTGAATATTCCCTGCAGATGATGCCCATGGCGGGAAGCCAGAGGCAGAGAGCATCCCAGAACTTGGCTCTGGAGGCCCATCGCTGTACCCAAAAGAGTTTGGAATTACCCTGATGTCCGATACCATACTGGGCATCCTTCTCTAGCCCATCCCTCTCTGGCCGGTTCCCTGGGCAGGATGCCTGGCCTGGGCCTTCTGCGGGACAAATGGTGCCAGCTGTACCAGTCTTACTCAAGAACCAGTGGGGTGAAGCCATCTTCTCTTCATGCCCCCCCATTTCAGTAAATGGTGCCATTGCTGAACCCAGCTGCCAGTCCTGGACCCTGCAGGTAACTCTTGACTCTTGCCACACCTAGCCAGCCTCCATATCCTGTTGGTTCCCTTTGTTACCATCTCTGGGTCCTTACACTCTTCAGTTTTGCTTCACCACTGCCCAGTCGGGGCCTCTCTTGTCTCTTACCTGGACCACAGTGACAGCCTCATCTCTGGCCTCCTCTTCAGCTCTTTCTCCCTTCCATCTTTCCTGCAGGCTGCAGCCAGAGCCATTTTTCTGAACTGCAAATAGAAGCATGTCACTCTCCGGTTGCTTTCCCATTGACTTTGGGATTCTTCAAAGTGGCTTACCAGGCCTTTCCTGAGCTGGCCTTGCCAATCATTAATTCCTGTCCACTTCCAAGCCTTATTCTCTGGCCTCTCCGTCAGTTCTACCAATACATTTCTTTTGCCTAAGTTAGTTTCTGTTCTATGCAACCAAAGATTCTTGAATCATCCGAGTTTCTATTTGTTCCATATGTGAGATTAAGAGCAATTCTTTTTCAACAAAAATGTCCTATGTTCTTACTATGTACTCAGTCACTGGGCCACCAAACCGTGTTTAGCTACAGCCTTTCTGCTTAGAAACTAGGCCTTTAGTGATATCATTTAAGCTACTTGATCAAACCTTACTTAAAGCAAGCATCAAAAGTTTTCCAGTGCCTTCTAGTCAACAGATTCTCCTTATTTTTGAATTAAATTTTCTGTGACTTTCAACTTAGCATAGACAGTGAATTTCGAACTGTTTTGGGGGCAAAGACAATGCTTGCTTCATCATGACCCTAATTATCTGCTAGGGTGGACTTTTATTTTTATTATCCAGGCCTATTACCAACCTAAGGAAGATCCTCCGTTTGGTGATGAGCGAATTACCCTCTGCACGTGACTTACAATTTATAAAGCACTTTCACATCCATTGCCTCACTGAAACCTCTCAACAATCCTGGGAAGTATAATCGGATCACTTTATAGATGAGAACACTGAGGTTCAGAGAGGTAACAGGCTTGCCCAAGGTTACGTGGCTCGTGAGAAGCAGGGCTAGTGTTTAAAGCCTGTCCTCTAATTCAGAACTTGTAGATTTTCTTATATTCATGCATTCATTAATTCAGTCCAGAACAGCAGAAATGATTAAATGCTTACCATGTTCAGGGATCTTGCTAGGCTTTGGGAAATACATTAGCAAATGAGACAGAATCCCTGTTCTTAAGGAACTTCCTGAATCGCAGGGGACACAGACAGGGGAGTGATGCGTGACAGGGCACCTCTTCATTCCAAGTCTGAAGAGCTGGTCAGGAAGCCACCGCCAGAGGGGTCCCCCCCGTCCCCGTGTCTGTGTGTCTGTCTGGGTAAGATTCAAATTGCAGGCTTGGGTGGGGTGGGAGGCAGGTTAGAACAGAAAGAGCGGACTGTGTGCAGTGGAGAACAGAATTCTGCAAGAGGAAATTAGAATTCCATTAGGACGGGCTACGGGAACAACACATGTCTGCTCTAATTCGGGTCACTTGAGCCACTTTACTCGATTCCAGTGTTTTCGTCTAGAGTTACAGTGGCTACACTCTAGAGTTTATTAAGTGATTTCACAATTTCAGACATCAGATTTTTGTCCCCTTCCGTCCTTTTGACTTACTTTGGAACCACCTTCTATAAATGTCACCAAAACTTTTAGGGAGAAGACGGAGGCTGGCGAGGAAGGCCAATGCATTTCGTTCGTCGTCTGCAGCAGTCACGTCAATCCCTGCGATACCATTCCAATTCCTCCCATGACTCACTGAGCCCGGCATTCTTTCCCACTGCGCCCAGATAAAGACCCAGGGCTCTTCTTACAGTTAGGCAGCCATTACCAACAGACCAGAGTTGGCCCGTGAGGTGCAACCTATTTACCAATCCTGTTTTTGAGACCATGGGGTCTTGGGAAGATTCCTTCCTTTCTCTGGGCCTCGGTTTTCCCATCTGTTAAATAACGGCCTGAGTGATCTGTAAGGTGCCTTCCAGTTCAGATGGTGTGGGAATGGTAGATCTTGAAGCCACTGGGTGGGAAGTCACCTCCTGGGGTAGGCTTTTAGCGGTTCCCCTCCTCCCCTTACCCCTTCCTCCTGGGCCTCCAGGACTGGGAAGTGGGTGGGAATCAGATCGTGGACTGGGACACAGACTCAATATTTCCCTCACTGGGTGGGCAGCATCTCTAGATCACCTGAGCCTCAGAGGATGGTTGGCATTTACTGAACGCCTACTGTGTACATGTGGCCCTGCCACTTGCCTTCAGCACGACCCTTCAAGTCAATGTTTTCATTCTTCCTTGTAAATAAGACGATGGTGCTGACTTCAGATGGCGGTGCGCACGCTTACCTCACCAGTGGCAGAGTCAGGATTAGAACTTGGAATCACACCGCTTCTCGGGTCCACCTGCCTCCAGCTGGAGAGGTCCTAAGGATACAGTCTTCGTACTTCTTGGGATTTGCCAAGCCCTAGAGTCATGCTAGGTCCCCTTCCCCTGGGGTGCTGCTCTGTCTCTGCACCCAACACTCTCATTGCTTCGCCCAGCTTCTCCCACCCAGTCCCCCACCCTGTTCCTTTTTTCTGTCTCTCTGAGCCCCTCCACTGGCTCTGTGTTCTCTGCGCCTTTTGGCCTGGCCGGAGATGCCTCACCCAGATGCCAAGAGAGGGTCGTGCCCTAGAACTTCCATTCTCTGTTCACCCTGTAGCAGGGCGTCCTTGGCCACTGACTCACCGGTCCTGGAGCATGGAAGCCCAGTTCCTGTGTCTTGGTCCGCACAAGCTCAGGGGTGACGTCCACTCCCGCCTCTGTCTGTGGGATCAGGCAAAGACTGGGGCTTTGTCTCAGTTTGCACCCTGGCTTGGCTCCTTCCCTTCCCTGTTGTCCTCCCAATCTCTTACTGAAAGCAGTTCTTTAATACATCACTTGCCCTCAAATACATAGCTGGGCAAGCTGCCCTAAGGTAACTTCTTTCCTTCTACTTCCTAGGAAATTACCCAGTCATTGGAACTTAGATTTATAGAATTCATTGCAAGGCATTTTTGGATAGATGCTCCCATGCAGTTCTTTGCACACGTGATTCTTTCTGTCTGAAATGCCCTCTCACTGCCCACGTCCCTGCTGGACTCAGTTCCATCCTTACTTCCTCTGGAAAGCTTCTCTTCTCAGTCACAGAGGGTTAGCCGCGTCCTCCTTTGTCGCCCCCATTGTGGCAGAGACCTGCTAGGGGAGCATCAGTCCTGGCTCCCCAGTTCCCAGCCTCCCGTGCAGTGCAGTGAGGCAGTGTGACCGGTTCTAGCCAATGGAACGTGGGCAAGTGAGGTACGTGAGTTCTGGGCCAGGCCATAAAATGTTCCGTGCCGTCCTCCATGACGCCTCTCTTGCGTGTTGGCAGACATCCAGTAGAGGATTCCAGTGGAAGACTCCAAGGAGGCCTGGATCTCATAATGATTACATGGAGCAAAAGCCCCTGCCAATGCTTTGCACTGTCATATCTTGTCACGCCATCGGGGGGCTGGGGTTTTTTGTTAAAGCAGCTTGCACTGGTTGCCCTAATACACCCAGCATCTTACCGTTCATCTGTTAGAACAACAATCAACTCCGTTAGTATTGGTTACTTCTCTGTCTCACTCAATGGGCTGGAAGATCCTTGAGAGCCCGCCCAAGATTTCTCTCTCTATGCCCAGTGCCCAGGACAGGGAATGCTCTGTGCCCGCTCCTTCGATGACTGCACAAAACACTGTGAGATTTGGTGTGATAGGTCAGTCTTCAGGCTCTGGAGTTGCAGTGGCTGGGTCGGGGTCCTTGCTCTTTCTTTTGTCGCTTGGATCACCTTGGGCAAATTACTTAACTTCTCTGAGCTTAGTTTCCTAATCTGTAAGGTGGTGATAAAACTCATGTTATTATCCTGTCTATCATTGTCCCCACTGACACTGGAATTCAGAGAGACTACTTGACTGACCCAAGATCACTCAGTAAAGGGCGGAGATGGCCCTTGCATCCAAATCCTCCTCTTTCAGCTACGCTTTGAGGAGTACGTAGAGAGCTTGTCTGTCATCTCGGGCTTTTCCCCTGGAGCTCTGGGTGACAGCCAGGATTCCCAGCAGGAGTGGTGACCTGAGGGTTTTCAACACCTTCAGGTGCGAAGTTGAGGCAAAGGGCCTGAGTGACTTTCTAGGGAAGAGTCATGCACTCGGTTAGAAGACACCCCAGAGTGGAGACATGGCCTGGAATCCTGGCCCTCACCGTGCAGGGATGAGGCTGCAACGTGGGGATGTCCCTTGTTGCAGGGGACAGGCATTGACTTAGAAACCACAGAACTGTGATGCCAGCTGCGCCTGCTTCCCTCTTTTCTTCCCCCTCAACTTCTGCCTGTCTTCTTCCTCCTCCTTCAGAAAAATAGCAGTTGTCAAGCCGCGTTGTCAGTCTCTGAGCTTGAATGTCAAGACCCGTGGCCTCTGAGAATGGGAGCCCAGAGGAAGGTTTTTAGCTCTGCAACCCAGACAGCAGGAAGCACCGGGGTTTCCTGAGGAGTGTCTGTGTGTGTGTGTGTGGGGGGGGGGTATATCAGGGTTTCCCTGGGCAGCACAGGATGGGCCCAAGTGGGATCTGAACTCAGTCCCTTGGGAAGCAAGGGCCTGCACCCAGCTAGAGAAAGAAGACCCGTGGGGAATTCTGGGGCATTCCAGAGGATCCTGGCCTGGTTAGTGGTCAGGGCCCACAGAGGTCCCGGGGGACACTGAAGGGCCCTGCGGAGCCCAGTTTGGCCTGCTCTGTGGGTGATGAGCTCTGCCCCCTTTTCTGGCTTCTCTCTTCCTTCTGAAACACCTGTGCTCTTGGCCACCTCTCTGCCATCTTCCTGGCCTGCCCTCTCCTTCCCCTTCACCACTTGCTAACCTCTGCTCCCCTTTCCAGAGCCCACCCTTCTCTGAGGCCCTCACAGCTGACCTGCTGGCCTTCTACAGCCTCAGGTGGGCTCTGCCTCGGAGATTTTCTGTGGAGAGCATCTCTTAACCCAAGAAGGCTTTGCGGTCAGGGTCTGTGACTGTTCACCTTTGAGCAAATGCATCAGTGAATGAATGAGTGAACCGGCGAGGAAATGAATGAACAGAAAAGTGGCTGCTTGTGATCGTGAATGAGTGAGTCAGTGATGGCATGAGGGAATGAATGAACGGGCCTGGGTGGGTGTGAGTGGGTGAGCTGGGGGGTCCAGACGTGGGCCCTGGGGGCAGAGGCAGTAGCAGCGGCGCAGAAGGAGGCTCGGATGGGTCGGGGAAAGGAGCTGTCTTGGCTCATTATCCGGCGAGGACCCAGTGGGCAGCAGGGTCCCTTTCCCCATACACGACAGCGCTCTGGCTTCTCTCCGGGCTCCTGTGTCCCCTCAAGTTCCCATCCTCGGCCAGGCTCGGAGGAGAACCCTCCTGGCCCCCGCCCTTGGGTTTTCTTGGCAGGATCCTCCTTGGAAGCTGTTTCTCTTGGATGAAGCCTCTCCCTGACCCCTTCTCTCCTCCCCAAGTCCCCATAAAATGTTCAAAGTATTTTCTTTTACTCAATAAAGCAAACAAAGGCAAGGGCAGCCTTGAAGCCTGAATCTGCAGCCCTTGGCCTTGCTCAGCCAAGTCTCGCAAACCACCTTCACACTAGAGTTTCTGGGGACGTTCCCGTGCGCTCCACTTCGCAGATGGGCAAGCAAGGCTCAGAAGAAGGGAGATCATTCCAATGAGAGTGGCAAGCACAGCCTTTGACATTGGGCCTTTGGATTCAGATTTGGGGAAAACATCCCCCTCTAATGGCCTCTCTCGGCCTCACTTCAATTCCAGTGGGTGACAGCAATGGGGGGGTCTTGGGCTGGGTCTCTAGCAGCCTCTCTGGTGAGGGTTGGCGGTTCTTCGGGCGAGAGGCTATGATACAGCTCTGCGCGTCCCTGCCGAGCATGCACTGCACACGGGCAGGAGGGTGACGGAGCTGAGGGAAGCGACTTCCCGCCTCTGTCTAGGTCGGGTATCCTTGCCTGGGGCTCCACGAGACCCATGAGACGGGTGGGTGTGCAGGGCAGACAGACCCACAGAGATGAACGTGAACTGAGTGAGCACACTCTCTTTGCCAAGCATTCTTTACAACAGCACCCTAAGGCAGCTACTATTATCCCCATTTTCCAGATGAGGAAGCCAAGGCCCAGAGAGGTGACAAGACTTGTTCAAGGTCGCACAGGTAGTAAGTGGGGGAGTCAGGATTTGAACCTAGCATTTGTCAAACTCCAAAGCCCAGGTTCTAACCTGTTCTCCTAGTTGGGTGAGAGCTTGAGGTGGGAAGGGGGGCAGGTATGGGTGTGGACTGGTGTCAGGCCTGTAACGGGCCTGTACGTTGCCAGGAGTAGAGTGGGTACTCACCTGGGCTCCTCGTTTCCTACCCTCTTGCTCTGGAAGGCTAAGCCTGCCCAGGAAGACGGGGATCTTCCTGTTCTCGCAGGACTCTCCTTGGTTAATCAGTTCTTCTAGAAGCCTAACCACTTGCTTCACCTTCTGTGGAGATAGATGCTCTCCAGTCTTCGAGTGAAGGCTAGCTTCCCTTCTGCCTGTCCTAACCCCACAGCCCTGTGGTGGGCAAAGCGAGATCCTCAGGAAAGGGGGTTCCCTCTAGACAGCCCTGCCCTCCACCCCCCTTCCCACTGCTGGCCTTGGCTGGCCCCCTGGGCCCCGGCTTGAGAACAGACACTCACCCCTTTGCCAAGCACGGAGTGGGAAGGGAAGGGCCGCAGCAGCCCAGCCAGGAGTCCCAGCCAGGGAACGGGATCAAGAGCGGATGGGATGACTGGGGCTGCTGAGAGGCCAGGACCAAGGCACAGGGACCTAGGGCTGGGGCAGGTTGGGGGGTGGCCTAGAGGTCAAGCCAGGAGCAGGAGGGAGTAGTGGGGGGCCCCCCTATCCCCAGCTCTGCCTGGGAGTGCAGGAGTCAGGAGTCTTGCAGCTGCAGCCAGAGGGGGCACACAGTGGGAAATGGCCTTGCCCGTCTCTCCTCCTGGGGCCAGACATCTTAAAGGGGCAGCTCTTGGGCTGGGCATGGGGGGTGAGAGATCTCAGCCTCTCAACCCGGGGTCAGAGCTCAGTGCCTTCCCACAGGCAGAGGGGCCGCCCCCTCATTGAGATGCACTGGTTTCTTGCCTCCTCACCACAATGGCATCCCACTGGGCCTATTCCCACTTGAGAAGGCCATGGGATTGGGTCTCTCATCTGCCTTATCCTGAGTGTCTAGACCTGGGCCAGGCCCAGAGGAGCGCATTAGTAATTACTGAGGAGCAGAGGACTTTGGTGAGGGGACCTGGCTGGAGCTGTGAATTGGGATCCCAGACACCAACCAGAGGCCTGCCCTGACTCAGTTTACTTTTGGTCTCCCAAACCCAGCATATGTGGGTGGTCAGAATGGAGTCTGGCAGGGATGGGTGCTCCCTTGCTGGGCTGTTCTCTGAGCACCCCCGCTCTCCAGGTCTTTGTCCCTGTGGTGACATCACCTCCACTCAACCCGAAGTTCCCAGCCCCATAGCACAGATAACAACTACGATGCGCTTTTCGTACTTCGTAAATGGGCACTGTAGCTTCTATTGAAGGGACCAGGCAGGCAGAGTTCAAATTCCCACTCTGCCCATTCCCAGCTTTGTCTCAGTTTTCTTACCTGTAAATGGAGCCATCAGTGACACGGTATCAGACGAGTATTGTAAGGATTCCATCCGTGAATGCAGCTAAAGTGACTGGAACAGCTACAACAGATGGTAGCCAGGATTGGAACTCAGGTCCAGCTGGTGTCAAACCGCTTTCTCTCTGTCTTCATGTGCTGGATCCTTCCATAGCTCAAACCATGGGATTGCACATGCATTGGGAGCTAGAGTGAGAGCTAGAACTAGCATCTTGCAAGGGTCCTGGAGGCCAGTGGCCCTCTCTGGCTGAACGGAATCTATTCTTCCCTCCCACTAGCCTAATTCCACAGATCCCAAGAATGGTGGACAGTTGGGGCGGGTAGAAACACCCCCAGAGCCCTGCAGTCCCTTCCCTTCCCTGGGCCTCAGCTTCCCTGTCTGTAGGCTGGGAAGATCTGACAAAGGCAACGTGAGCCTCAGCTGAGCTCTGATGCATGAGAAAGTTTTTAGGACACACAGTGGGGGAGGACTCCCAGGTGGGAGGACAGGATGGGGGCCCTTTGGAGCAGGGGAAGTGAGCTGGCTGCATTCACAGACTCAGACTCCAGCCTCGGCCAGCAGCTGGGCCTGGACTCCGGCTCATGGCCGCCCCCTCTCATGGGCCTGCTCCAGGCTGACCCCTTCCCTGCTGTGGAGGCTTCTGCTGCCCACGCAGGCACACCCTCTTCGCTGGGCCTGGGTGCTCGTGTGTGTGTGTGTGTGTGTGTGTGTGTGTGTGTGTGTGTGTGTGTGTTGGGTATGTGGGTGGGGTTCTGCGAGGTGCTGAAGAGTGAGGGGCCCCTGAACGCACACTGCGCCACACACACAGAGCCCCCACGGACTCAGCCTGGGCTGCCGGCTCAGCCGTCCTTCCCGGAGCCTCTGCAGCCCCTCTGGCTGCCGCCACAGGCAGATTCCCGGCGAATGGTGCTCCTGAGACTGCCACGGGCCCAGGCTGCGTCATTCCCGCCCTCCCTGAGCCCTGGGACCAGCTGGGCAGGGCTCCAGCCCTGGGAACTCCGCCTGCTGCTTCTTTTTTTCTTCTCCTTCGAAACTTCACTCTATGATTCAATGAAATGTCTTCTGCTCTCCATGGCCTGACTTGGCCAAGTTGACCTTGGGGGGCAGAGAGCACTGGACCTGAAATTCTGGTCTGCTGCCTCAGATGCCCTGTGTGACCTCATGAGGGTCCCTTCCCCTCTGTGGGCCTCAGTTTCCCCATCTGTAAAATGGAGCGGGAGGATGGTAGTGAGGGTCCCTCTAGCACTAGAGGAAGGAAGAAGGAGAACTACCTTTGCACCCTCTCATGCCTGTCTCCTAGCACCACGGTGGGCACCGTTCTTTCTTTGCGGAAGTTTACCCAGAGTTCTAACCTGGACCTCTCTATTCTGCCCTCCCTGCCGTACCAGCTTACAGATCGCTGCTCTCCCCCCACCTGTGGTGGCCTTGGGTGGAGACTCATCTCCAGTCCCAAGAAGGTCCACCTCTAAGATCTAGGCCCTAATTGTCTTCCCTTCACTACCGTCCTACCCCGCAGGGTGAAGGCTAAGACACCCCACCGTGCGGGCTCCACCACTAGAGGGCGCCCATCGCTCCCCAAAACATGATTAAAAACCAAAACCAAATGCTTATCCCAGCTGAATTTAACGATAACAGCCATTTATTGAGTATTTATCCATGTCAGCTGCTACGCCAAACCCCCCAGCACCACTGGGAAGCACACAGTGCCATCATTCCCACTTCACAGATGATAAACTGAGGTTGGGAGAAGTGAAATTACTTACCCAAGGTCACTCAGCTCGTCAGAGACAAGGCCCGGAACGGCATTCATGTCCAACTGAGGTCAATCTCAGGCCCCGGAGCTGAGGGCTCAGTGGCTCCCAGAGTCAGTCGCCAAGGTGGGGGAATGAGGGCTGGGATGGAAACCAGAGATAGGAGCTAGGACTGAGGTGATCCGAGACCTCAGTGAATGGTTGCAAACTTTAAAATAAGCATTCAGCAGGGTCTTTGAATAATTACACTAGTAGGTGACATCCATGAACACTCACCGTGGGCCAGGCACAACATCAAGTGTTCTGTACACATGAGCTCACCTAATACTTGAAACTACCCAGCAGGGATAGGTTCCAGCATGAGTCCCATTTTACAGATGGGGAAACTGAGGTTCAACAAGGCCAGCAGTCTTGTCCAGACGTACTCATCTGAACTCCCAGGTCTGTTTGCCTCCAGAGCTTGTGGCGGTTAGCTTTTACACTGTGCTGCTCATCTTGTGTAAGAGCAATCTTAGCTGGAATCCCAATATTTAAGAGAGAAAAGTGGGCAGAAGCAGACGAGGTGGGGACAGAGAAGGCTGAGATATCCCAGGCCCCAGCTGGGGACCGCTGATTGGATGCATTCCCTTTCTGGGTCCCAGAGAGAAGCAGGGCCTCGGCCGAGGGCACAGATCTTAGTTCTCCTGGCACCCTGTCCACTGCTTGCTCGCTCTGCGTGCTGCACTGACCTCAAGACAAGCTCGAAATGCTGTCTCAGTCTGGGCCTCAGTGACTGGATGGTGCACGTCTTTCTTTCTCCTGGAGAGGACCCCTCAGGCCCGCCTGGAGACATCTGGACACATGGGCTGTCATAGGTAGTGGCAGTCGAGAGGTAGCAGTGGCCTGGCAGGGTGGGGGGGTGCTACCTGGGCCCCTCTCATGTCTATCAGCCCTTCTCCCAAAGCACCCCAAAGAACCACCCCCTCCCAGCTCTCCTGAGAGTGCAGCCCCAAAGCCACTCCTGGCTCAGATGCACAGCAGCCTCTGGTCGTGGGAGTCGAACCCGCAGTCTCAGGGCAGCTTGTGCAGGGCAGGAGCGCCAGGGTGCAATGTGGGCCCTGCACTGTGTGAGGCTTTCTTTTGGCGTCCTAACTTCCCGATCCCAGGTCCTGCCTTGCGCCCACCCTGGTCCTTTGCCAGGGCTGGATCTTTGGGAGTTTCTGACTTCTGCAGCGACACTGGGGTGACTAAGTTCAGCTGCAGTACGGACCACCAAGCCCTGCAGCTGGGGAGCATTTGGCGGGTTAGGCTGGGGTCAGGGGCCCTGGAACTAGGAACACGTGCACCCCCGGGGAGCAGGCTAGGGTGAAGCATGCCTGCTCTGTATCCTTGCACCAACCCTGTGAGGTAGGACCTCCACCCCCTTTCTGCAATTGAGTGACTGGACGTCATGGTCCAGCCGAGAGATAGCAGGAGGTCGGGACGCACCACAGACAGCACGGGGCCACGAGCCCACGTGGTACGGGGCCAGATGGTGTGTGAGCAGGCCCATAGGGAATGGGTGTGGGGCTGAACTGCAGAGACACACCTTAATGTGTCTGTGGGTGGTGGGCGCTGTTAGCCTAGTCACTTGTCGTGTGGGACCCAAAGCTAGAGCCTTTAGGTTTGTTTTTTTAATGTTTATTTATTTATTTGAGAGAGAGAGAGAGTGCGTGCCTTGGGGTGTGGGACAGAGGGAGACGGAGAGAGAGACTAATGCAGACTCTGTGCTGAGCGCACAGCCTGACGTGGGGCTCGATCTCACGATGCTGAGATCATGACCTGAGCAGAAAGCAAGAGTTGGACGTGGACGCTTAACTGACTGCACCACCCAGATGCCCCTAGGGCCTTTAGTTTCTAAAGTCAATCAGAAATGTTGATATTTGTATGGTCTTTTCTGTTTTCCAAAACCTGGAAAATGAATTAAAAGCTTATTTTTAAAATCTGGGGTAGAGGAGGGGCAAGAACTAATCAGAAAAGTGAAAGATTAAAAAAAAAATCTGAGCAGTCCAATAAATGTGTAGACCGACTCCAGCCTGATATGTTATAAGGGGCCTGTGGGACCCTGGAGGCAGGGTCCTTAACTCAGCAGAGGAGAAGGTGTCCTCCCGCAAAGAGAAAAATATCCTGAGGATGAGAAGAGATTAGGAGAGGGGAGCAGGCAGAAGAGTGCATCAGGCGGTGGGGCCGGCCTACGCAAAGGTGTGGGGAGGGTTTTGTGAAGGTGTAGGCTCCATCAGGGTGCCCGGACTCCATCAGGGTGCCCTTCCAAGGGAGGCTTCCCCAAAGTAGGAGTTATGGTTTTGGGGGGAAAAAGGAGAGGGACAGCAGAATCTCCCAAGAAAAACGCAAGGGATTCCTTCTGTTGGGACAAAGAGCCAACACATTCTAAGGACAGATAATTTTCTGTGCCCAGTTTTAAATTGAGTTTTGTTCTTTGCAGGAGTATTCCTCTGTCGCGGCTAAAAGCCCTGTATGTGGGATGCTTTGGGGAATGGAGGAGAGGAGGCTGCATCCATGCTTGGGTGAAAGTGGGAGGAAGAGGGCCCAGTGGCTGGCGGCGGAGTTGTTCAGATTGGCAAAATGACCCCGAGCAGCCGGCAGTGGGCTTTCGGAGGAGACAGAGAAGGCTGGTGGCAGACGGGCGTCCGCTCTGCCTCTGCGTTTCCTACAGCCCCCGGTGCCGCGGGGCTGGAGTGGCTGTGTCTGGAGGGGAAGGGGAAGGGCGGCCCCCACTGACTTAGGGTCACACATGATGAGATGGCACTTGGTGGAGCGCCAGGAGGGCTCCAGACACGGTGCGGTGGAACAGAGCCCCGCTCCACACCCTGGGTCATCGTCTGCAAGGGAAGGTGGTTTGACCCAGATTAAGATGGCAAGTGTTTTCATCTCATGAGTCAGTCCCCGCTGATGGCCGCGGCTCTGCATTCATAAGACTCGCAGGCTGTCTCGGCTCAGCCAGAAGAGTACAGGGGCCTGCGAAGGGTGTCAATGCGGGGACAGTTTCCGTTCCTGGTTTGTCGCTCACTCACACCTCGGTACCTCCGAAGGAAAAGCAGTTCTTGTTTTTGTTCTCAAGTGCTCTTGACCCAGGCTCCCCTCCCTCCGAGACTTCAGACATTCCCCCCTCAGAGGGCCTGATTGTCAAGTGTGACTCACCCTACCCTCTGGGACTCGGTTTCCACATCTGTGAACGGGCGACGCCATGCGGACTGTCATGCAATACCCACCCTACTCCTCTTGCACGATGCTGTGTCACGTGCTGCCATTCCCATAAATGCTTGTCTCAGAGCTTAGACTCAAGCCCACCCACCGTTTTAAGTGTTGTGACTTTATGATGCACTGTAGTATCTGGTAGAGCAAGACCCAGTTCTTCGTTGTCTCTCAAATATTTTGTGGCTTTTGTCACAATTATCCTTCCAGATGAACTTAGGATCACTTCATAAAATTGTGACTGGTATTTGATCTTTTTGGGTTATTCTACAAGTTTGTGGAGTCTTAGGCTTAGTGTGGGCTGTGAAATCCAACAGTGGGGGTACAAATCCCAGCCCCACCATCCCCACCGGCAGGATTTGGGGCAAAGACAGCATTCCCAGGCTCTGTCTCACCATCTGTAAACGGGGCTCACGGTGGTGCTGACTTTATAAAGTTCTTCATGAAGATGAAACAAAATCATTCAGTGCAGTGTTTCGAAACATGCCTGGCACGTGGCAAGCCCGCAGTAACTGAGAGCTAGAGCTAGTGTCGTTGAGTGTGTCCTCTCTGCCCCCTCCGCCATCCAATTATGGCTGTGGTCCTTGTGCAGAGATCACAGAGGTGGAGGAGGCAGGGGTGGCCGAGGGACTCCGCACCACACAACACATGCCTATGGCACAGGCTGCCATCGGAGATGTCAGAATGAATGCCATACTGTCCCTGACCTCAGGGGCTCAGTGTGAAGAGGAGGCAGACACAATGACCCAAGTCATTGCGCTTGGTGGTGGAAATTTCTGTCTGAGTCCAGAGGGACAGATGACTCACCCATGGGTGTTGGGGGCGTTGCAAAGGCTTCCAGGCTGAGGGGACTGATGAGAATTCAAGGAGAAGCTGCTGCAGGAGACACAGCTGGGAAGACCTAGGACCACACCGTCATGGCTTTGGGGTCAGGCTCGGAGGTGCAGGCTTTATTGTGAGACCAACGGGAGTCAGGAAAAGTCTTAAAATGGGTGGAGAGGGTTTGAGACCATGTTTGGGAAATGAGAACTTCAGGGAGTCACTTGAAGGGAGGTCCTTGGGACGTCCTTTGGCACGTTGATGGTGGTCCTGGCACCACTGTGACTCTCTCTTCCACACCAGCCCTGTGAGGTGTACTTTAGCCGCCCATCTACTCCAATTTACTGAGCGGTGTTTTCTGCCTTCCTTCCCTGGCCCAGCCCCTCCCTCCCTCCCCCATGCTTTCCCTTCCCACGTGCCACAAACCTGTTTACACCACCCTCCTCTTTCTTTGGTCCTGTTGCCCGAGTGAGCTCCACCAACAGTTTCCATCTTCAGATGGAACATTTTCCGTTAAAAATGGCACCTCGTGTATCTAGACTCAGAGGACAACTTGGATGGAAGCAAAAACAAAAGGTGTCCGAGCAACCAAAATAGAAGTCGTTAAGTTCCCATTCCTTACTCATTGGAGAGTCTTCCTACTTGGGATTTTCACACAGAGCTCACTTTACACGTGATTTGAGCACTATTTCTTACCAAGTTTCCAGACATCACATTTGAAGCAACACTTTACAAATGCATCCTAGAATTTTAATATATTATTTACCACATTTTATTGCTTTTTATTTTATTTTGTTGTATTCTTTTTTTTTTTTTCCTGATTAGAAGCAAAACTGACACACTGTAAACATTCCAAGTAAATGTGAACTTGTAAAAATGGTATGATGGTTAATTTTCTTGTCAATTTGGCTGGGCCACAGTGCCCAGATATGTGGCCAAACATTATTCTGGCTATTACTCTAAGGGTGTTTTGGGGTGAGATTAACATGGGAATTGGTGCCCTCCATACTGTGGGTGGGACTCATCTAATCAGTTGAAGGCCTGCACAGACCTGAAGAGAATGGGCTCTCCTGAGCAAAAGGGAATTCTGCAGCAGACGGCCTTTGGACCTGAACTGCAACACTGGCTCTCGTCTGAGTCTCCCACCTGCCATCCCATTCCACAGATTTCAGACTTGCCAACCTCCATAATCGTGTGAGCCAATTCTTCAAAATTAATCTCTTTCTCTATGTATGCATCCTATTGGTTCTGTTTGACCACTACAGATGGAAAGCAAAAATATTCTTTAAAAATCGTCCAACAGGTACTTTTGGTTTCTGGTCCAGCAGGTAAGGAGTTTAGAAGTCCCCACGCCATTCTAACAACAAGTAAAAGCCTGAAAAATAAAAAACTCCTCGTGGATCTTTCAGAGAAGTGAGGTTACAGGGAAAACCACTGCCCCCAGATTTGGAGAGACAGGCAGGTGGCTACAGAGAGTCACAGCTCCTTGGAGCAGAAAATCATGAGCAGACGTCTCCACAGGCCCCAGTACTGGGGTAGGAGAAGTTGAACTGGAATTGCTGAATTGCTGAAGGCTCAGTGTGGACAACACTGAGAGTTGAAAACACCAGGGGGACTCAGTCACCAAGAGGCCCCCACACTTTTGTAAGTTTCAGCCCCAGGAGCTCTACCAGGTCCTCACAGCGAATATCAGAAAAAAAAAAACTCCCCATTCTTCCAGCAGGGGGAGGAGAAAAGGAACCATTTTGAGATATGCTAGAAGACTCCTTTTCTTAACAGGGCCTGCCCTCCAGAGAAACTCTTTTACCAAAGCCTAACCTGCTGGGATTTTTATCAGAACCTAAGTGACTTGGAGGAAGGGAAATATCCAACACCGCCTTCTGGTCTCCCACATGAAGAAAGGGACACACGTAACTCTAGTCCCCTCCAGCCATCCTGTCCCACCTAAGGGAGGAAAAACTGATGGGGCACATGGGTGGCACAGTGGTTAAGTGCTGCCTTCGGCTCAGGGCATGATCCTGGTGTTATGGGATCGAGCCCCACATCAGGCTCCTCCGCTATGAGCCTGCTTCTTCCTCTCCCACTCCCCCTGCTTGTGTTCCCTCTCCTTCTGGCTGTCTCTATCTCTGTCGAATAAATAAATAAAATCTTAAAAAAAAACCCAAAACTGAGAGGCACTGGTGAAGTTCATAGTCCAGGGGCACACAGACCTAATCATAAGGCTATAGAATACTTCCCTTCCCCCAACACCTCACCACCACATTACTGAAGACCTCTTTACTACAGTTCCTTTTGTCCAGTGCATCATGTCTGCTTTTCAATAAAGAATTACAGGGCACACTAAAAGGCAAAAGACAGCTTGAAGGGATTGAGCAAGCATTAGAACCAGAGTCGGATATGGCAGGGATGTTAGAATTAAAAAAACAACTATGATTAATATGCTAAGGTCTTTAATGGAAAAAGCAGACAGCATGCAAGAACAGATGGATAAGGTAAGCAGAGAGACGGAAATTTTAAGAAAGAATGAAAAAGAAATGCTAGAGATCAAAAACACTCAGAGAAATAAAGCTCATTAGTAGACTGGACACAACTGAGGAAAGAATCTCTGAGCCCAAGGGTATGATAACAGAAACTTCCCAAAGTGAAAAGCAAAGAGAAAAAAAGACACCCCCCCCCCGAAAAAAGTAAACAAACCCAGGGCAGAATATCCAAGAACTGTGGGACAATTCCAAAAGTTGTAACATATCACAATGGGAATACCGGAAGAAAAAGAAAGAATCAGACAGAAGCAAGATTTGAAGGAATAATGGCTGAAAATTTCCCCCAAATTAATGTCAGACATGAAGCCACAGATCAGGAAGCTCAGAGAACGTGAAGCCGAGTAAATGCCAAACACTATAGCTAAACATATTATACTCAAACTTCAGAAAAGGAAAGACAAAGAAAAAATCCTGAAAGAAGCCAGAGGGCAAAACACCTTGCCCACGGAGGACCAAAGATAAGAATTGCATCAGACTTCTCCTCAGAAGCCATGTAAGCAAGTGGAGTGAAATATTTAGTGTTGGGAGAAAAACCCCCCATCAACCTACATCATTCTACATCATGTGAAATTATCCATCAAAAGGGAAGGAGAAATACTAATTTTCTCAGACAAACAATAATTGAGGAAATTTATTGCCGGTAAACCCACCTTGCAAGAAATGTCAAAAGAACTTTTTCAGAAGGAAGGAAAATGATATAGATCAGAAACTCACATCTACATAAAGAAAGGGAGAACATTGGAGAATGAGTAAGTGATGGTAAACAGTCTTTGATTTTCTTATTCTTAACTGATCTATCAGATAACACTGTTCAAAATAGTAATAGAATAGCCAACTCAGTATGGAAGAAGAACAGAGTTGGAGGGACACTACCCAACTTCAAGACTCACCATAAATGTACAGTAATCAAGACAGCATGGTATTGTTGAAAGAACAGAAAAATAGACCAATGGAACAGAACAGAGAACCCAGAAATAGACCCGCTGAATAAACATCTCAATAGAGAAGATATACAGATGATAATTAAGCATATGAAAAGATACTCAACATCATATATCAGGAGGGAATTGCAAATTAAAATGACAATGAGAAGATGTTATACACCTATGAGAATGGCCAAATCCAAAATACTGGCACCACCAAATGCTGGTGACGATGTGAAGCAACAGGAACTCTCATTCATTGCTGGTGAGAATGCAAAATCATACTGCCACTATAGAACACAGTTTGGCAGTCTCTTATAAAACTTAGCATACTCTTACCATATGATCCAGCAACTGTGCTCCTTGATGTTTACCCAATGAATTGAAAACATATGTTCACACAAAACCCTGCACATGGATGTTTTCAGAAGCTTTATTCATAATTGCCAAAACTGAAGGTAAACCAAGATGTCCTTCAGTAGGCAAAAGGCTTAGTAAATGGTGGTATATCCATACAATGGCATATTATTCAGCACTAAAAAGAAATGAGCTTTCAAGACATGAAGAGACATGTGGGAATCTTAACTGCATATTACTGAGTGAAAGAAGCCGATCTGAAAATCCTACATGCGGTATGAGTCCAACTATATGACATTCTGGAAAAGCCAGAACTATGGAGACAGTAAAAAGGTTAATGATTGCCAGGAATTAGGGAAGTAGAGCAACGAAGAGGTGGAGCACAGAGGATTTTTAGGGCAGTGAAACTGCCATGTATGATATTATAATAGTGGATACACGTTGCTATGCACCTGTTAAAAACCATAGCACGGACAACGCCAAGAGTGAATCCTACTGTAGACTATGGACTTGGATAATAAATATGTGTCAATCAATCGTTGTAACAAATGCACCACTCTGGTAGGAATGCTCATGGTGGGGGAGGGTGTGAGAAGGGTGGGGATGGATGGGAAACTCTTTGTACTTTCCGCTCAATTTTGCTATGAATGTAAAATTGCTCTAATAAATAAAGTTGATTAAGTAAAAAAGCATTCTATCAAATGAATAACTATCAAGAGTAGCATATATCCTTTTGGAATGTTTTACAAACTATCTATCTATATTATATATACATTTATTAATGTTATATGCACTGTAGACTTTTCTACAACTTGCTTTTTACATGATTTTGTTTCAGACATCTTTCACTGCCATTAACATCCCCCTCCTTCTCTTCAATGGGTGAATATTTACCATAATTTATTTAGTTAGTCCTCTCTTGATGGTCTTTTGTGTTATTTTAGATTTCTTATAAATGCCATAAAAATTCTTTCTTATGTGTGTTTGCCCAAGTTTAAGTTTGAAATGAATTCTAAATGTGAATTTGCTTAATTATCTTCCAAAAATGTTTATTCAATTTGCATTCCCACTAACACTATACAAGAGGTCCTGTTTTCTTATACTTCAGTACTAATATCAACCTTTTAAATTTTTATCAGAGAGACAAAAAATTCATCTTGTTTAAATATAAAGTTTTATGATTATTAGTGAGATGAAGAATTTTTTTCACATTTCAATGGGCTTTTGTCGTTCTCCGTTTCACCTTTAAATTTCATTGTACAGGGGCGCCTGGGTGGCTCGGTCGTTAAGCGTCTGCCTTCGGCTCAGGGCGTGATCCTGGCGTTCTGGGATCGAGCCCCACATCAGGCTCCTCCGCTGGGAGCCTGCTTCTTCCTCTCCTACTCCCCCTGCTTGTGTTCTCTCTCTCGCTGGCTGTCTCTCTCTCTCTGTCAAATAAATAAAATCTTTAAAAAAAAATAACGTTCATTGCACATTGTATATTCTTTCAGTATCATTACCTTGATGTTCTCTCTCTTCGAAATATCTGCAGAGAGCTCAGCACAGCATTTAAAGCATAGCAAGTGAGTGAATAAATAAATGAATGAATGAAAAAGCACGACCACTTCCAGGTCTGAGACATGGTACAGGGTATGGAAAAATTCCCCATTATGTTTCATGGTTCAAAAATGAATCTCTGCGCCTGGCCAGAGGAGGGCTTGGCAGAGGGAAGTGCCCTTTTGCAAGAACTGGAGTTCTCCTCATGTGAGCAGGGGCCTGGCGCCAGGACCCCAGGAACACCCTCCTGCCTAACGTGAGAATATGGAGCTCCGCATCCTAGCACACGGGCACGTTCCCACTTCAGTCATGAAAGCGCCCTGGGGTAAATGCCACAACGTTTACGCATTTTGTAAGAGGAAATATGTTTTGGAGGAAATTATCTGCAGAAAGTTGTACAGCTGGACAATGGTGAGATTTCCTCAGAACAGATGAAAAGAACAATAACCCAGGTAAAAGGACAAATCCATGGTGTGACGTCACTCTCCCGGATTTACCGCTAACCACGCGCTGGAGAATGGGCCACAGCCTCTAGTGTTCCAGCCAATCGGAACACGCGGCGTGCAGGCTCATTCAGCCAACCAGAGCTCAGCATTCCTCCGAATCCGGCTGGCCGGGCTAGCCATTGACTTCTGCCAATGACAGAACTTTAGGAGCTCGAGCAAAGTGGTTAATTGAAAAAGTCAAGCCCACACGCTTGCTAACGTCATCTTTTACATATACTGAGCATTTACGCATAAATCGCGTTGCAAATGTGTTCAGAGAGGAGAAGTAGCCTGCATGAGGTCCCCCAGTGGTGTGCGGTCCGCGCTCCCAACGGCTCCAACGCTTCTGTGAAATAGGAATTGTCATTACTGATGTTTCACGAGTACTCCCACGTTCCAGGTGCCGCGCTAGGGACTTCAGATGTGAACTGCACACGAGAAGACTGTGACGCGGCGGCTCTTACCGCTTCATTTGCCTTGGTAACTGATCAAATAATGATACAAAATCTGAAACCTATCTTAAATACGTCTCCCATTGGGGAAGACTCTTGATCCTTCATGTAAACAGACACACACAATTCCCAACTGTAGCCCATGCGATTATTTAACAAATGCTCATTGAGCTAATGGAGAGGTGGGGAGTGAGATGCTGTAGGGAGAGCCGAAGGAGAGCCATCAAGAGTGGACGGGTAGGACCGGCAGGACCCGATAAACGGTTGCGGGATGCCTGAATGCCAGGACAAAAGGCCGTACCTCGTGAGGATCCAAGGCAGGGGATGGAAGGTGTGGATTAGCGGGTTCTCCACATTCTTTGCCTTGTCCCAGCTCTCCACACGGTGGTCGGGGCATTCAGGGTCAGTTCTGGTACCCTCCCAGCGGCCCCCAAACCCAGAGAGTGCTGCTATTTAAACACAGGGCGCCAACATTGTCAGGTGGGCATATATAGACCTAGAGTCACGGGCACGTGGAGCCCCGCACACAGCTGGTTGTGCGCCTGATCACAGATACACACATGTGTGGACAGCTGCACACGCGTGTGTGCACGCACCCACCCATGTGCACACAGAAACGTTTCTTCAAGGATCTGGTGGCGTTCCCAAAAAAAGGAATTCCTTCCCTACGTGCCTTTTTGTTGCTGTTTGGGTTGATGGCTCAATCACGCACCCACATTTATTGGGCACCTACAGCTTGCCCAGCACTGTGTGGAGCCCAGGGGCCTGTCCTCAGGGGCCAGGAGGGAGAGGCCCCAACGCCAGATTCAGGAGGACTCAGGTTAAGGGGTAAAAAAAAAAAAAAAAAAAGTGTTGGTAAACCCACGGTGTTGCTGGTGGGCCTGTTTGAGAGAGCTTGTCAGAAAAGCTACGGGGAGCTGGCTTCAGTTCAGACATCTTCCAGGAACACAGAAAACAACCACATTTTACTAATTATAGCGAAGGAAAACACGCTGCGATTACAGCTAAATTACATTAAGACATAACTGGCTGGCTCGGCCTGGGATCTGTCTCTGGCTCAGGTTTCAGCCAGGCTGGGCGGTGACACAGGCCAATGGGTGGGCCAGGGAGGCCAAGCCTGGCCGGGGAGGGCCCCGCAGCCCCTTTCTCTGTGAGGTCGTGACCCTGGCATGCCTTTGGGGAGTCCCAGGGCCAGCCCCAGCAGTGTGACCAGCATCTTCCCCTGCCCAGAAGGGGCTTTCCCAGGCCCCTGGGCTGGAACGAGCTGCTGAGGGCTGCTGAGCCACCCAGCCCCTGCTCGCCTTCCCTTGCAGAGCTGAGGGTCGGAAGGCTCAGGGCCGTAAGCGAGGTCTCCGAGACAGAGCCGCAGTGCTCTAGAAGGCAACTTGGGGGGTTGTGTTGCAAAACCCCTTCTCCTGTTGTGGCCACCGACTCTGTCTTTTCCTTCCAGGCCCTGGTCTGCACCTGTCAAGAAGGGCTTGGCACCTGTTTGGGGAATGGGGTGGGACCCTCTACCCCCATTCTCCATGTAGTTATTCCCAGAGGGCCAATGTCTGATTCATGCCTCACTGGTAGGAGGGAGGTGGGTGGGGGGAGGAAGGAAGGGAGGGAGGGAAGGAAGAAAGAATGGGAGGGAGAGCCAGGGAGGGAGGGGGAGGAAGGGAGGAAGAAAAGGAGGAAGGAGGCAGGCAGTAATTAATGACGAAAAGACAACTTACTGAGCCCTTGCCAAATGCCAGGCATTGTCCACACAGTATCTCCATGAATCATGACAACAGCTTAAGGACAGGGGCCCGGCCTTATTTGCCCATGGGTGCTAGAGCTCGCACAATGTAGGTCCTCAAGAATCACTTCAATAATTTCTTGCCTGAGCAAGTGAGGCCAGGGAGCTAGGTAACATTGCTATTTGTGGTTGGAGCTTAGCTGGAGCAGTGACAGCTGTGACATCACGGGGTTAGGGTTTGAATGCAGCTGTTTGGCTGCTCACTTTTGGGTGCTAATGAAGTGGCCACTCAGTGACCACAAGCTCCGAATGATGATGAGAGAGACCTTGGTCTCCAGCCGCAATCTTGTCCAGCTCGGGGCTGAGCTAAGGGGCTGCTGTTATGTTGCCAGACCCTGTGCTTTAAATACATGATCTCATTTAACCCTACGAGCACAATCTGGGGAGGGGGTGGTTCTTAAAATCCTCCTTTTCAAGATGAGGGTTCAGAGGGGTCAAATGACTTGCTCAAACTCACACAGCTGCTAACTGGGGTGGTGGGGTTCCCACCCTGGTCTGTGTACTGTACCAAGTACCACACTGTTCAGTCAGAGACCCTGTGGGGCCTGGTCTCTTGTCACCTCCTCAGGGCCTGTCTGACGGCCAAGGGCAGGGGTGGGGTGGGAGGCCCTTTCCCCTCTGAGCACAGACCCTGCGATTGTTGCCCAGGCCCTCTGACTGTGAGGACAGGGTTTGGCCAGGTCCCCTGGGCTCAGCTCAGGGAAAACACGCCAGCCTGTGCCCAGGGCCTGTGGAGCTAGGCCCATCCCAGATCCAGGGACAGCAGGAGGTGTGGCCCCGGGCATGAGGAGCAGCTGGGCTGTGGTCTGGTGGCCACTGTGTTCTGGCCAGTTATGCTGGTGTTTACAATCCACATTTTTAATAATCTAATGTTATGTTTGGCCCTGGATCCCTTCTGCAGGGCCTAAGGCTTGCCTCCAAGATGGTCTTCTAGTTCTTTCCAACTCCTGCCCTGAAGTGAGCTGGGAGGAGAGACCCAGAGGGAGATGAGGGCTTGGAAACACAGGTGGAAGCAGAGGGCCAGGGAGCTGCACCTGACACGTATGGAGCTCCTACTGTGTACCGAGTGCATTTCTTAGGTTAGTTTTATCGGATTTCCCACAGCAACCCAGTATGGTGTGTTTTCTCCTACCCATTTTGTGAATAAAACTGAGGCCCGAAGCTACCTGCCCAAGGCCATCCATCTGGGCGAGGGCATGGTGAGCTCGGGGCTTGGCCTCAGCTGTGTTCGGCTCCAGATCCTGGGTCTTTCCCATGATGCTCAGTGAGCTAGGACACATCTGGGTGTGTGGCTCGGTTTTGAGGACTCATCCACGGAGTCTTATGCCTTTCCCAGGGGCACGGAAGCTCTCATTCCAGGTTTGGGTGAGGACAGAGATGAGCGGCTCTTCTGGGGGCAGAGAAGTCCAGACCTTGTGCTCTCCCTTTTCTCTCCTATCCCATTTCAGTCTGGACCCCTCTGCCTGGGCTGCCAGCATCACTGAGCCTTGCAGGTAAAGCTCCTGGCCGGCTGCCTGCCAGCCCTGCCAGCTCCATTGAGTCAAGACCCGCAAAGCCAGGGCCTTTCTTTTTAGGGAAAGGTCCAGAGTGGCGCCACACCTGGCTGGAGTTACAGAAGGACATATCTCCAGGCCTCGCCACTGACCCTCTCATCTTGCTTTTCTCCGGCATTGTAGAATGCACAGTGGAATTAGAGCACAGCACCAGCACTCATTAGCCACGCTAGTTGGTAAAAGTCGTAACTGTGATGATTACAGGGCATTGGGTTCCAGAGACCAGGCTGAGTGCTCTCTATCATGTTCTGTCTGAGTCCTCACACAGCCCTTTGCTAGAGGTAAGATCATTGTTCCTAAGTTACCGCGTGGGATTCACCTATGATAGCACGGACAGCAAGTGGCAGAAGTCTCACTCTTAACTGCCGTGTCAAAGTGCTTTCTATGACCGTGAGCCTGACTTTTTCCATCTGTCAAATGGGACTGCCCATCCCAACCTCAAATCACCACGGTAACAACACAACGAGAAAATGGAGGTCAAGTGCTTAGGACATGGTAGGTGACTGGAAAATATTGGTTGTCTCAGTTTGCCAGTCATTCAACAAGTGTTTAGTGAGTTCCTGTGCACTTCAGACACGGGGCTAGGTGGGGAGGGGGCAGGGAACACACAGGCGAAGTCTCAGCTGCCTGGAGCTCACAGCCCAGTGGTGAAGATGGGCGCCAAGCAAAATGTGACACAGACTTGATTGGATGCTCTCGGGGGTGCTCTGTGCTGCCGGAGAGAAGTACAGGGTCGGGGAAGGACTGGAAATGGGTAAGGACAGTGCCTCGGGGGCAGTGAGGTCAGGCAGCCTCCATGCCCCATGGCATAAGACAGGGCTCCTCCTTTTTAGGGCAGTGGAAGGGGTCCTCAGGGTGGAAGAAACAGACTCTCTCCCCCATGTCATCTGCAGCAGCTGGGAAAAGCCTGGGTGGTCTGATTCCAGGTTCAACCTGACCCAGGTAAAAATGTGCCAGTTCCTCAGGCAAATGTCACCTGCCGCGCAGCTGGGAGCTCGCTCAGCAGATGGGGTGGGGGTGGGGAGCCTCGTGTCTGAGGTCTTTGGAGGCCAGACTGCAGCCTGCTCTGTCTTTTCCGTTCCTGCCGGTATGAAGCAGGCCTACCCCTGCCTGAGGTTGAGTTGACTGTAGCCAGGCCCACCAGCCGAAATCCCATGTCGGGTGCTCATTTCCTGTGAGTGACGTCAGTTCTCAGAGCTTCGGTTCACCCAGTCTTCATGGGGATCTTACTAGCCACCTCTCTGATTGTTCTGAGGATTTAATGGAAGAGCGCATGGGAAGGTGGAATTAGTTATGATGCTTTACTAAAAATCTCCAGAGAGCATCCAGTTGCCAGGCACTATGCTGAGCACTTGACAAACTTTGCTTCGCTTGATTCATTTCACAGACCCCCTTAAGGAGGCCCCTTCATTATCCCCATGTTACAGATGGGGAAACTAAGGCTCAGAAAAAGTTAAGGAACTTGGTCAAGGTCACAGAACTGGTGACAGTTTACAAAGAAACGTGAAATGCATCAAGATACAGCAAATGAATGCAAACCCCAACTACAGTTTACGGGGGACCCACGCGGGGCCAGGCAGTTTGAGCGGGAACCTAGGTCTGCCTTGCCTCAAAGGTGACTCTTCTACTTTGGCTCCACGGCCTTTGTGAGGTGGCAGTGGGAGCTTGGGGACCCTAGTTCCATTTGGCCCGGGCCACAGTGTCATGAAGGGCTGTAGACAGAGACAGACGTTCCGCAGTTTCTTCAAATGAGATCATACATGCAGTTAGATTTAGCAAATAATTGCCAGATTTGGCAAATAAAGATGTTTTCGGAAAAACAGCAAATAATTTTTTATTTGTGTATGTTCCAAATATTCTAGTTCCTTCTAAGTTTTAAGTATACATATACCTATATTAAAACATTATTTGTCGTGGATCTGAAATTTGAATTTTACTGGGCATCCCATGTTTTATCTGGCCACCCTACATACTGCCCCAGAACCACCCCGGCCGGATTAAGAGAAGGCGAATTCCACCACAGAACTTATTTAACTGCCCTGCCCACAGTGCTATGTGGGTTGATAATATTAAGAAGTCCTGAAATTATCTTGGGACTATCTTGCATTTAGTGCGGTTAAAAATCTTTCATTTGTTCAGTGCTAATCTTTAAAATGGCCTACAGTGTTTTGTAACCCTAAGTTGACATTTGGGTGGGCAAACTATGGCATGTGGGCCAAATCCAGTCCCAAATAAAATAGCTTCTATTTATACAAATAAAGTTTTATTGGAACACAGCTGCATCCATTCTTTTACATATTGTCTATGTCTATTTTCACACTACAGTGGCAGAATGGAATTGTTGCAACAGAGACCCTATGGCCTGCAAAACCCAAAATGTTTACTATCTGGCCCTTTAAAGAAAGTTTGTCAATCCCATTGCTGGTATTATTTCTGTTGATCAAAGCATGTATTGTTAGTAATAGCAACATACAGGTGGTCCTTGTGTATGGACATGGTGGAGGGGTGACTGGAGTTTGGGCCACACTGAGATGCCATTTCTAAGCCTTTGAGTCTCCTACCTGGCATGCAGTGGGTGTCCAGTGCGGGTGAGCCCTCCCCAACCTTTTTTCTCAAATTTCTTCCATCTTCTCTTCTTGGAAAGAGAGCCCCCCAGTCAACTCCCCTCCTCTCTCATGGAGGTCTGCTCTGTAAATTCAAAGCAGGTTTCTGTTGCATTTTGAGCCCTGTCTGCTCTCCACAAATTTCACCTGGCTAAAAGTAGTCATGTGCATAATCCCTTGATTAAAGTCTTCAGACGAGAGGGAAAGGTCTGTGCCCCGGTCCTGGGCAGTCCTCCCTCTTTCTGCTTGACAATCCCATCTGCCTGTCAATTGGGGCGCAGAATTTGTTGAGTTCCCATCCCTGGGACTTGGTGTTCATCTGGGTTTAATCGCAGCCTTCCTTGGAAAGGGTGAGAATGCAGATTGGAAACAGGAGAAGTGCTGGGTCAGGCAGCAGCATCTGGGAATTCACCCATCACCCACTGCTTCATACCTACCTCCCTTCCCCAGACCTGGAGAGAAAACAAGTCACCTCTTCTGCCTGAACGCCCAGGAGTCCTTACTTTTTTTTTTCATCTGTCCATCCACATATCTACCCATGCCATCCATCTATCCATCCATCCATCCATCCATCCATCCAGATCTCCAATCTCAGAGCCAGTTTCCCAGGGAAACTGATCTAAGACAAACTCTCTCTTAATATTCAAATTAACTGTTGTCAAGAACTGTGAAGGGTCTGAGATGTTACCCAGTTGTAAGTTAACAAGTTTGCTTGCACTATTTCATGAATGCCGGCAGAAGACACAAGACTCCTGGGTCAGAGACAAAAGACATTATTAACTACAGCACAGCAGACAGCAGGAACTTCACCAACAGATAGTGTGATGTGGGGGGGGGGCAGGTGGATGCTGCACACACAGTGGGATTGTATCATAACTGAGGAACCTGAAGTTAAGGGAACAGGAACCTTAAAATGGGCAGAAAACTTGCCTGACTTCTGCCCCAGAGGAAGACATTTTCTTTATCATACTGGACAGTAGACACATTTGCCCACTGCCCTGGAGGCAAACACCATCTCTTTCTTCCAGGGTTGTTCACTACTCAAATATCCTTGAAAAGATAGAATTTTGGTTCCCAAGATGTTTGGAAAAGTGAGAGACCAAAGAGAGAGAATAGCCTCAAATCATCAATTTGTTTCCCTTAACTATCCGAGCTTTTTAAATGACTGCTTTTGTACATAAAATGAACAGTCTGCACAATTGTCATTGATTATTGTAAGCATTTATGCGTGTTACAGATGTATTACCCTTTTAGTCACTGATAAGATATAAATTCCACAAGGCCATTTCCACTCTGAGTTACAGTTAGAATCATTGCCTATATTTGAAAGTAAATACTCAGATATTAGCAATAAGCCTGAATCATGTGTCTTGTATGTATCACTAGTACTGCATTTGTTATTGATGCTGCTGGATGATTGGACATGATTGGAAATCTATGTGATTGCATGACCATTTCTCCCGCACAGTTTAGGGATGCCAAAAATGACACTGAAGTTGGCATTTGGCTATTGGTTTTCCAAAGCTGAAGCCAAAGAGCAGATTTGGGTTGAATTCTGATGCTGAAGATGATGGTGATGCATCTCAAATCGTAATACAGAGTAGTCTCATAATACCACTCCATTCATTCTTTGGGGAGGGGACAGAGGGCTGCAGAAGATGAGTGGTGTCCTAGGGCTTGATGAAGCAAGACAAGGTTAAGGTCAAGAGCCTTGAGCAAGATGGCCCAGCTATTTCACCACAGCTGTCTGAATCCAACACCCAGATGCTGAAGCGCTCTGGGGGAACCGCCATTCCAAATGGCTTGGCATTCCAAGCCAGGGGAGGCAGGACAGTGTACGATACAGTGAAAGACAGGACAGTCTCTGACCCAGCAGAGTGGTTGTTGGCTGTCAACAATCCTCTGTGTTGGGAGTCCCAGCTGAATGTCAGCTCTGCAGGGAGGCGCAGTGGGGACTTCCAAGCACTTAGCTGTGTGCCAAGTGTAAGGATGGCCTGGAAGAGGCATCATTCTAGTTTCCCTACTTAAAACCTATGGCAGAGACGGGCTAGGTGTGCCCCAAATCTGTTTTCTCTTACTCCCTGGGCTCACAGCTAGACTACATTTTCCCCACTCCCTTGCAGCTAAGTAAGGCTGTGACTGACATTCAGCCAGTGGAGTGGGAGTGGGGGTGGAGGTACCACTTTGAGGCCCTACCGCCTCCTGCAGGAGCCTCTGTGCTCCCACTCCTCTTCCATTTCTCAGTTACATACAGATGATCTAGAAGACTCCAAGGCCCTTTAAGTGGCTGGAGCCACAAGATGGAAAGATCCTGGGTCCCTGAGTGATATCATGAAGCACAGCCATCATCAACCTTTTGACATCACGGGGACGTGACATGAGTGAGAAGTAAGTTTAGATTTGGTTAAGCCACAGAGCATTTGGGATTTTTTTTACTTAATATTATTTTTTGCGGTCTTTAGTGTCACCTTGACTCCTGCAGCTCACCCGGTCAGCCTAGTCATCAGTCCACAAGCCATTTTTTACTGAAGCCACGGAAGCTGCTCCCTCTCTCATCCCCTTTCTCCACTCCGAGCTGCACTGTGATTCCTGGGGGATCCCTGCCACAGTCTTGGTGGGAGCAACTTTTCCTTTTAATGGGCACCTCTTGACTTTAATGCCACCTGGTCCCATGTCTTAGGTGGTGCAGTAGAAAGGCCCTGTCACTCAAACCTGTGCTTGAATCTGAACTTTGCCATTTAGAATCACTCAGTTAGCATTTCCCACGTGCCAGCTACTTTTCTACATGTTTTTGATGCATGAACTCCCCATAGCCCTAAGGTAGGCGTCATTGCTATTGCCACCCAAAGTCACAGAGCCACAAGTGATGGAACCAGGATTCACACCCAGTCAGCCCAGCTCCAGAGCTCAGGGTTGTAACCACTGCCTCCCTTCCTTGCTCCCTTCCCAGCTCAGCTTCCACGTCATTTGGTAAATGGATCGGAACATTATTTCCAAGGGTGACCTGTGCTGCCTCTGGAATCCAGAGTCTTACCAGGAGTCGTGTTCCCTTCTTCATGGTGGAAGCTGTGAGATGTAATAAGTTGTTCTTTACTTTTGAGGGAGTTGACTTAGCATGTTCCAGAACTACCAGACCCCTACCAATGTCACTGATAAGGTAGGTTTTGGAATCTTCACATCGTTTTTCTCCTGCTTTCTGTAAAGCAGGTTTCTTATCAAGGTATCCACAATACTTGACACTTGTTCACATGGTCTGATGAACATGCCAGGCTTTCCAATTTATGGTCCCCTGTGATCATCTATGTAATATCCAGATTGTCTTCCACATGTCTTTGGAGCCTAGTATGACAAAGGAGGATTAACGTAGTCCTGGAAAATACTGCCATGCACCCCCTGCCCCAATGAGTATGGAATGCTTCTGGTTCTCCTTCCCAATAGGGATAGAAGTGCACAGATGTGCCAGATCACCAGCCACGTCGCATGCACCTGACGCCGTGTTCATCTGCTCTAGCAAAGACCCCACCTCCAACATGGCAGCTGTGAGTAGAGCCGCTTACCTGAGTCAGCAGTGGTTCCCTGTTACCTTCTTTAGTGGGCCCACCAGTTTCCTGGCCCGGTTATGTGATAATTAACTCTAGTTATTGGTCTGGTATCCAGAAAGCAAGATGGGGGTAGGTGCTGAGTGAGCTGGATCTTTTTTTCAAGGTAGAGGCCTCGGCATCATCCTCGAACGGCAGAGAAGTGCTAGCGTTTAACAGGCAGTGGTTCTACGTGCCCATAGGGTCAGAAAAACCCTGGGATTCTAGATTTTTAAGTGCATCCACCTACATGTCCCCATTACCAGTCCTCAGGGGCCCATCCTTCCAAGCAGGACTATAACTCTGGCATAAGAGACTTGCTGGAAAATCCAACTTTGTCTGAAGCTTCACTTTTAATGAACTCTGGGCTTGGTTCTCTGCTTCCTCTGGCCTCTCCTGCAGGAGATGGAATCCCTTCTTATGTGGCCAAGGAGAACTTCTGGCTTTTACACTTCCCCTTCAGTTGGTAATGAATCACCCTCAGCCTCTTCCTGTCTTTCTCCAATGTATTGCTGGTCCTTGGCAACAGTCCTCCGTCTCCAGGATCCTTAGCGCGGCCATGTTCCCCAACCTTTCCAATGTCTGAGCATGTGCTGCCTTCCCTTCTACGGGGTCCCATCACATTTCACCCCTAAGGAGAGTCTTTAGAGCTGCACCACTCCAGCACGGTGGGGGGAATCCTCCGAAGGGGTGAGGAGATCAGGCCAGGGCAGAGGGAGGAGTCGAGCTGCCTTGCAGGGGAAACAAGGGCCTCCCAATCCCATGGGGATCTCTGGAGTTGGGATGGCGCTGGAAGGCTTTGGAATCGAGGCCAGAGGGGCCAGTGTTTGGATGCAGGGCCGCCCTGGGAAGGGTGTAGCCTTGGGGGAGGCAGCTCACGTCTGGGGGCAATTCCCCCAAGAGGGGACTCAGATATGCCATCCTCAGGGGACCCCGCAGGCAGCCGAGGAATGAATGAGTGTCTTGTTCCTGCAAGGGGCAATCTCCATGGTGCACCAGAACTGCTTCTCTCCATTCCCCACCTTCTGTGCTTCTCAGGGTCCCTGTGGTCCCCACCAGTGACCTCGGTCACTCATGGCGATACTGGCTCCTTCCCTCACCTTTCTATGTGTATGTATGTGTGCGTGTGAAGTTTTTCTGGAAGAATACACAAAAACCGTCCGTCATGATTAAGAGCCAGGTAGCTGGAGACCATGGCTGTGGAGATGGCTTCCTTTTCACTTATACAATCTTGGTTTTGCACCATGTGTTTTTGCTTATATGTATACACGCACATTTGTAAAATAAGTTAATAAAAATCCTAGGAAAATGAGGAGCAACTCATATCATGTCATTTCTCAGGCCGTTTACAGAAATCATTATTAACCACATGTTCCCTCGTCATCAAGGTGTTAAATAACCATCTTAGCAACCCTTAAACATTTTATGAAAGGAAATGCATATGCTTTTCTTTCAAAAGGCTTTGCTCTGAAGTATGGGATTCTGCACTCACCTCATCCGCACGACCCCTTGAGGTAGGTCTTAACATGACCCCAGTTTTACAGGTAAGAAACCTTATCCGTGATACTAAACTGCCCCTCTCCTTGGATCCTCATCCTCGCCTCCAGAGGCCAGACAGGGATTCTCAGAGACAATTTGCTAATAAGAAACTGAGATGCGGATGGGGAAATGACCTCAGGGGAAACCAGGGCACCGCTGGGTCTTGAACCAGGGTTTCTGACTCTCAGGCTGGGCCTACGTCCCTCTGTGTTGGGGCCCTGAGCGGGCGCAGGAGGCCTTGAAAGGAGCGACATGGTGGGCTGGAAGGCCAGTGGCCCCGGAGTCAGGAGGTCATCACCCTGCCCTGCCCTGCCCTCAGTTTCTCACACCAACCAAGGGGTCAGGGGGGAAGGGACTTTATGGCCTAGGGGATTTATGGCAGAGACAACAGTTTGTTCTCTGAGCTGCACTGGCCTGAGCCACCCAGGGAGCAGTTTTACACACACCCCTGCAGCCCCCAAATGGGGTTTCCAGCTGGAGCTCTGGGGCCCACCCCTGGGCCGGAGCCTGAGATGGCCCCATTTCCCATCTGTGCAGGAGCCCTACGGGGTCCGTCTGCTCCTGTGAACCCTCCATGAACCCCAGAGAAAGAGGGAGCGGCTTGGAGGCCCCCCTGGTAGGGGCCAGACTCCTCCCAGGAGCTCAGAGCAGGGGGAGGTCAGGACCCCAGCCAGGGGAGCAACAAGTCTTCTGGGATGCCCTTGCTGCATTGCGCCCCCTACAGCAGTCTGTTTATGGCCCTGAGGCCCCTCCATTCAAATAGGACTGTCACCTACTCATTCCGTGGGACTCAAGCTTCTACCCTGAGTTCTCTGCTCCTTAACCTCCAGCTGCTCATATCTCCCCAGCTGCCGGACATTCCCCCAGAGGTTCCCCAGGAACTGCCAACCCTACTTGCCCAAACTTGAACTGCCCACTGCCTCCCCTTCCTCTCCTATCAGCTTGTTCTCTGGCAGTGGCATCTCTACTTATCTTGGCTCTCCGGCCAGAAACATGGGGTCCTCCTTGATGGCATCATCTTCTTTCAGTCACCACATCCTGCCAATGTTGCTTTAAAAATATCTCCCAAGTCTATAGACCTCAGAATTCCCTCCTCCTTGAGGGACCTCAGTAATTTTGGTCTTAAGGCCTCAACTGATTGGGTGAGGCCCACCCACGTTATGAGGGTAAACTGCTTTAACTCTACTGTTTAAATGTGACTCTCATCTAAAAAATATCATTAGAGCAATATCAAGACTGGTGTTTGACCAAGTATTGGGCTATCCTGGCCTAGCCAACTCGATACATAAAATTATCCATCCAAGCATGTATGGGTTTTTGGATGCACAGAATGTGGATATGGCAGGATGGCTGAAGGGATCCATGAATGATGTGAGGATGATTGGACATGTGCTCGGAATGATGGAGAGCACCCTTTTGGTTGTGTGTTGGGGTGGATGAATCACCAATCATGATTGGTCGAGACAGCAGGTGTGGGGACACATAAATAGATAGGTGGATAAGTATATAAATGGGTGATTGGTTAGGTGGTAAATGTGTGGGTGGGTGGATTAAGGGGTGGTTGAATGGTTGGTTGGGTAGTTAGATGGTGTCTAGTGGGAGCTGCAGTTGGATGGAGAGCTGGTGGTGGCGTATATGTGCGCACTGATGGACAGCTGCGTGAATGCGTGGATGAGTGCCTAAGTCGTCGATGGATAATTGAATGATTAAGTGCATAGATTAGATGTAGCTATGAATGGATGAAAGGGCGGGTACATGAGTGGATGGGTATGTGGGTAAATGTATCCGGCAGTGAATTTCTTTGGGGACATGATAAATTGAGAAAAGGCTGAAGACAGCAATGTCTTTACTATGGAAGAAAGTGCCGGTAAAAGGAAAGCAACATTTCATGTATCATTCATGTGATTTATATAAGTTCCACCATTTTTCTGAGCCTCATTTCTTCATCTAAGAAAGGGAAAAAATATTCTTACCTGGCAAGGTTCTAAGAAGCTCAAGTGAGATATGTGTGCAAGTATCTGGCCCAGTGCCCTGAGTATGGTTAAGTTCTCAAAAATGTCAGTTTTTTCTGCATTCCTCTGGCTTTCCCCCCTCCTTCCTCCTTACACTTGGGTGGTAGGTTATGATTTACGGGGCAAAGTCATACTGAGGTCTCCTTTGGATCCCCGCAACCCCAGTTGCAACATAAACATATCCCTGACATTGCTGACGTGACCCCTTGAGCCCCACACTTGGGCACAGAATAGCCCCCCCAACCTCTCTCATTCCAAATGAGACACTACTGGCTGAGTCCCTTGCTCCAGCTGGGATGATTTCTCTGTCCTCAGTGGACAAGAGACAACATCTGGGCCTGGCTACTGCTTCTTCTCGAGTCTTCTCATGACACTCAAAAAATGATGAGAAACACATTTAGTCCCTTTGGCAGTGGCCACACTTTCTCCTAGAGAGATGAGAGACGTGTACAAGGCCATGTGTGTGGGCACGCATGCACATACACGAAGTTTCTATTAGGGCCCTCAGTGGGAAGAAGTTGATGAGATAGCCTAGGAGTCTGAGAAACGTGGGTTCAAATCCTGGCCCTGCCATTTTAGGACTGTGTGGTTTTAGAGATGTCACTTTCCTTTACTGAGACTTAGTGACCTTGTCTTTTAAATGAGAAGGATATTGCCTGCCCCACAGGCCCTTTGTAAGGAAGATTTGAAATACTTATGAACAGTGTCTGGTGCATAGTAGGCACTAAATAAACACGAATTCCCATCTGCACTGGAAAAAGTCTGGGCAGTTGATCTAAGGTGTGCCGATTTGGGTTGCATCTATGTATTTTGAGCCCCGTGGAGACATTGCTGAGGAAGGCTGGTGAGTGCATGGGTGGATCGATTCATTCACTAACTCATTTCTTTCATTTCAAATCAACCTCACGGAGGTATGATTTATGTGCCATAAACTGCAACCACTTAAAGTGAATAATTTCATGACTTTCTACAGATGTATGCACCACGGAAACTACCACTGCAATCAGGATACAGATCATTTCCATCACCCCCAAGAGATTTTTGTGCCCTTTTGCAGTCCATCCCTCCCTCCCATCCCATCCCCAGGTGACCACTGATCTGCTTTCTGTCACTGTGGAATAGTTTGTATTTTCTAGAATTTTATATAAATGGAAGCATACAGCGTGCACTCTTCTGTGTCTGACTCCATCACTCTGATGAGTGATTTGGGGTCTCATGCATATTGTCCCATGTACCAGTAATCCATTCTTTAAAGTTGCTGACTGGTATTCCACAGTGTACTGATTTTATTTATCACTATCACTTGTCTTTATTAATTTATTTACCCACTAGTCAAAGGCTTTCTTATTTATTAGTTAGGATTTTGTTCGTTCATGCATTCATTCATTCATCCACTCGACGAACACTTATGTGTCTCCTCTGTGCCAGGTACTGCTGTTATAGCACCAGGGCATATATCCTGTGTACGTATTAAAGGTATAAATATAGACCTTTACTAAGCGTACTGGGGCTAAAGCAGGAAACAAAGTAGGGAAGTGCCTGTACTGAAGAAAGGAGATTATATTCTATGAGATAAAAGCAAACAACCGTATAATATGGCAAGCTGTGATAAATGACATGAAGAGAAATAAAGCAGGTTTGGGGAGCAGGTGTTTACGGAGATGTGTGTGACTTTATAGAAAGTGGTTGGAGGAGGTTGGAGCGAGCTCTGCAGATACTTGGGGGCTTAAGCGGACAGAGAGTCAGAAAGTGCACAGATGTTGGTGTAGGCACATAGCTGGGATACTCAAAGAGCAGCAAGTCTGGAAGAGATCTGGACTGAAGATATACATTGGAGGTTGTTGATATTCAGAGAGCATACGTGAAGGAGGAAGACCGATGAGGTCCACCCCCAAGGGACCTGGTTAGCTGGAAGGCTGAGCCCCGAGGCTTTCCACTGTTTAGGGCCAGCAGGATGAAGGCAGTGGTGAAGGAGCGCTCAGAAGACAAGAGGGGACCCAGGAGAGAGTGGGCCCAGAAGCTAAGCACAAAGTAGGTTTTGAGAAGGAGGGAGGGATCACCTGTGCCAAACACTGCTGGGGGGTTGAGGAGGAGGGGGAAAAGAAGACTGCAGACTGGCCCCTGGCTGTGGCCACCAGAGGTCTTTGGCAGTCCAGAAAGCACCAGTCAGTGGAGGGGGGCATGATGGAAACAAGGTCAGGAGAATGGATGGGGGGTCGGTGGAGACAAAGAGCAGAGTCACCTTTGAGGCACTCTACCATAAGGGGAGAAGAAAAGCAGGGTGATCCCTGGCAGGGTGGGGGGCGGTGTGGGAGTCAAGGAGTTCATTAATTTTAAGCCTGGGACGATTTGGCATGTTTGTACGCTAATGGAGTTGAGTCAGCATTTACAGAAGCCTTTCTCTTTCCAGGCACACCCCTTCTTGTTTTTCATTGATTACAAGAACTTTGTCCCTCCCTTCACTTTTGCATAGCTACTTTCTAGAGAGGAAAATGGTGTCTGAGTGGATCCCGAGGGCCTGGGAGTGGACCTTGAGGAGGAGATGGAGGAGAAGTTGGGCCCCAAGGGGAGAGATCTTCCCCTGCCTGGATGGCCTTCCCTTCCTTTACCCTGGAAGGGCCAGCCAGTACCCAGGAGAAAACAGAGCTAAGTCTTCCCCAGTTCCTGGACCCATTGGGAAAAGCATCATGTCAGCCTGGCTGAGAGGGGAGAGGAGGCCCCAGGAAGGGGAGTGGGCTGAGGCAGGAACCGTGCCCGTCGGCGGTGACTCGGGCTGGCTCTGGGGATGAGGTGAGCCCGGCACCTGCTCTGAGGTCACCTCCCTGGCCTGCGGGCCTTGGGCCAGCCCCTCCTCGTGTCCATTTCCGCCAGCTCGCAGGCCTTGGGGACTGGGAGGACCAGGATGAACATTCAGGAGGGGCTTCCCTGCCTTTGGATAGGATCCCGCTTGGACCTGGGTTCTTTCTTGCTTTGGAGGCTGCTTGGGAGGGTGGGTGTGGAGTCTGACAGACGTGGGTGTGAGTCTGGTTCCGGGACATTTTCGAGGGAAGACTAGGGTGAACCAATTTGTCCTGATTTGCCTGGGACTTTCCCATGTTTAGCACTGAAAGTCTCACATCCTGTAAAACCCCCCAGTCCCAGGCAAACCAGGCGGGTGGGTCACCGTAGAAATAAGCCATGGATGTGCCTGAAACTCGAGAGCCAGGACTGACTCATCCGGCCAGCAAGAAGCAGCCTGGTCGAGTGAGTAAGAGCCTGGCAACAGTCCCTGCTTTGCCACTTACTGGCTGTGGGACCTGGATTAGTAGCTTGACTTCTCTGGACCTCACTAAATCCATTTGTAAGATAGGGATCATCCTAACTCCTATCTTACAGGGTTGCTCTGAAGATTATACATAAAGCCTTTAAAACCACGGGCCTCATAGTAAGTACTCGACAGGTGTTAGTGGTTAGCTGTTATCTATAATTATCTATCTTTCTATCTATGTATCTACTGAGTTTGTGAATGAAAGGGGTTACTTTGGTAAAAGTACATACAAAGGGCTGAATATACATAAGAGTATATACAAGGTTCCTAGCCGGAGGAAAGGCAGACTGATTCTCTTTAGTGGGGATCAGAGGCAACTTCACAGAGGGTAATACTTGGGCTGGGTATGGTTGAGCAGGAGTTTTCCAGTTAGACAATAGCGAGGGAAAGGTATCCCCTGAAGAGGAAGGATCACCTGTACAAAGGCACAGAGGTGCGAGCACGAACTGCAGGCACGAGCCCTTTTTAGACACAGCTCAGAAACTGTTATCAAAGAAACCAAATCTTGGAGGGGTTGGTTTTCCTCCACCTGCGATTGTAAACACCCCTCCCCACCCCGGAGCCCCGTGCATGTGTTTCAGTCCGTACTCCAGCCCCCAGCTCAGTGCCCACTACATTGTGGGCGCTCAAGAAACGTTTGCTGCTCGTACTCTTGGGACCTGCTGCTGGGTTAAGTGCCTAACGTGTGTTAGCTCACGTCATCTTTACTCTTACTATCTCCCATTTCAGAGATGAGAAAATCAAGACGGGAAATAAATTACTTGCTTGAGCAAGGTCCAAGGGCTGGTAAGCGAAGGGCTGGCATGCAGACCCAGTCGCGTCTGCCTCCGGATTAAGCTTTTAGCCACTCCCTTACATAGTTCTTTATTTCTTGGCACCTGGTACGTCTGGCTACAGTTCTAAGAATAAGAGGAGTCTGATCGGACTGTAGGATTTCCGCTTCTACTCCGGTGGGGAGGTCACTCACTTCAACTCAATAAACAATAAACAAGTCGTGGTTCCTTGCTAGGCAAGGTGAGGCCTTGTACCACGGACACCAGGCCGGGGAGCTGTAGAGCCAGGCTGCTTGCGTTCATGGCCTGGCTCCATGCTTTCTAGCACCGTGCTCCTGGGCCCGTCACTGCCCCATGATGGCGTCTGTTCCCCCTCCTCTTAAATGGGGAATTAAATGCATTACCTCATCTAAGACACACTGAGCAGTGCCTGGCACGTAGTGAGCACTCAATGCATGTTGGCCACTGTCAAAACTAACTTTATCATCACGGAGTCCCAGGCCCTGTGCCCTATCAGACAGCAGATAGGGTGCCATGAGACGCTGTCCAAGGACAAACATCAACAGCTGGGGGGTGGGGGCGGTAGGCTGGGTGGCAGACCCACCCCTGGGAGTTTTTGACAGGCGACTTAAATGATTTAATCTGCAGGGATGGGGAACAATGCTTGGAGCAGCAGGGCAGAGCGTTGAAAAAGGGCTGGAGACCAAGCTCAGGGACCTTAGTACAGGCAGAGAAGGCAGCACCCCAAATAGGATGACCAACGGACCCTCAGTCCCAGGAAAATGGGGACATGTGATCATCCTGGCCCCAGAGGAGACTGAAGGAGTAGTCAGAGGTGGGAGAAAAGCAGGAGAGTCAGAGGAGGTTTGGAGAAGGGCGGGGGTAGGCACCATTGCTACGGGGAGGCCAAGACACGCAGGCCCCTGGTTTGGTGGTGCGGCCCTGACCATGGCCTGGATGACAGCAGCCTCTGGGAATGGGGTTGAACGTCTGATTGCAGTGGGTTGAAGGCGGGAGAGACTGGAACAACTAACATGCTGATGGGAGGGACCCAGCAGAGAGGGAGACACAGAGGTTCAGGAGAGAGTGTGCTGAGGGCCTGCAGACAGACAGAAGAGATGGGGGAGATGGGGGAGCCCATGTCAGGGACTGGCCGTGGGTGGCAGTTGGACCACCATGTCCATGGTGAGGGGAGAGAAGGAGGAGAATGGGAGGAGACACAGGGATTCCCATCTGAAGGCGTCTTTTGTCTTTCTGAAGATTAAGACAGCTCATCTCTTGAGGGGAAGGGACAGAGGCCTGGGTGAGGCTGAGGCTGAAGGGAGAAGGGCCGTCAGAGGGCTGAGGGCGGGGAAAGGAGCCATTGCAAGGAAAAGGATAGCGAGCTGGCTGAAGCAGGCTCACCCTTTGGGATCACCTGGTGCGGGCAGGGGAGGGGACCCCAGAGGCCATCTGCCCACCTGGGTGAGCTTCCTTGGCTGAACCAGCTGTTGGGACCAGAACAGAGGAGGTGGGGGTGGAGCTCCTGCAGGCCTGGTTCAGCTGGGTGAGGGTGACAGAGGCAGAGGGGCTGCAAGGGGAGAGTGCGTCGTGATGGCAGTGACGGGCCATGGGTGGGCTGGAGAAGAGGCCCAGGGCCTCAGGTAGCTGAACAACGGGGGAGGTGCTGAAGCCAGTGACGTGGGTGTGTGTGAAAACTGTTCCAGTGCAGGGTGTGGGAGCAAGGGAGCCAGAAGACAGAGGGGTGCAGCTGGAGAATGCAAGCTCGGATTCTTGATGTTGGAGTAGTGCAGTTTCTGGCGATGACAAGTTATGACAGCTGATCTGGAGCAGAGGAGGGGCCATTGGTGACAGGGAAGTCCGAGGTGCAAGAGGCCAGGCCATTGTTTGTGGGGGGGTCTGTGGGGGTGTCCAGGTGACCCAGGGCAATGGTAAGAGTTGGGGGGAGGAAGTCCTCAGTGAGTGAGGAGTGACCGAGAGGCTGGTGGACAATAGTAATGGGGGTGAGGTGTAGCCAGTCAGCTTGAACCCCAAAGAAGTTGGGTGTTTCGGGAAGGGGGTGGAGCAGTGAAGGTCAGAAAGGGGCCAAGGGGAGCAAAGTAACTCCTCTACTTTCCTTCTCTGACGAAACCTGGCCTCCTCTTGCGAGGGCAAGAGGGGAGAATGCCCTCCAGGGAGGGGCAGCTCTGATGGAGCTCAATGTGTGTGACGGAGTGTGCCGTGTTTGGGGCTGGAGTTGGGGGGGCACCATGAGAAAATTCTGGAAGGAGGGGAAGTGGGAAGCTGGGCCAGGGGAGAGACTGTGCAGAGAGTATGAGGATGAGAATCCAGGGGTGGGGCTGCCCTTCAAAGATGTGAGACCTTGTGCTGGCTCCTTCTGGTGATGTGGCAAAGAGTGGGTACCTGGGCCCAGTGAGACTCAGCTGAGGCCTGGAAGTGTGACCAGAAGCTACAAGGCGGTGGCGGGGGGGTTTAAATGGTGCTCCAGGGAAGGGGTGAAGGGCCTTTATGCTGCCTCCCTAGGGCCCATCCCAGCTGGCTCTGGGAAGGCACCACCCCGCCCCAGCCTATGACCTCTGGGTCAGGGGCCTGTCTCTTCAGGAGCTGGGAGTTAGTGGAGGCCAGAGCCAGCTGCTTAGAGGGGAGGAGGCCCCTGCAATGACCGGCTCTTTCACACCCCAAGGAAAAACAAGCCCATCTGCAAAACCCCGGAGGTGTGAGGTGGGGGCTTGGCAAACGGAGGCTGTGAGAGAGGAGCCTCCCTGTCGGTCAGTCTTCCCGCTGAGACAGTGTGGGAAGGCTGGCCAGCCCCAGGCCTGCTCTAGCCCCCCTCCCTCCGTGAGGCCTCGGGCAGGGCCTCGGGAGAGCGGTGTGGGGCTGGGAAGCACCTGGAGGAGCAGGAAGCTTGGAGATCACTGCAGCTCAGAGGGCTGGCTGACGATGAGCACTGTGCAGGGAGTCAGGAGACCCCAGCCGCTCACAACCCTTCCCCCTCAGGCTTCCGAGTGCCCAGAGGCTGTCAAGAGGTCCTCACGTCAGGCCTCAGTTTCCCCGGCCATCCAGCTGTGAGTGTCCGTGGCCTGGGATGCTCTCTCTGGCCGGTGAGGGCATTTAGGCCCTCCCAACTTGGGCGGAAGAGCCCAGGCAGAGGGCCTGAGTGCACGCCCGCTCTGGGCACCCGGAGCTGAGCAGGCTCGAGTTCCATTCCTGAATATCAATGAGCAGGCCCAGGAATGTCTGCCACACAGCGGGGCCGCGGGCAGGCAGGCGGGCGGGTGGGGCGGGAAGGGAGGAAACGGGCTGCAGGCCCTCCCAGACCCACCTGCCCGGCAGCAGCAGCAGCGGGCCCGGCAGCCTATGGCAGGACAGCGCCTTCTGAAGCCGCAGTCGTGTGTGCTCTGTGCCCTCACACCTTTGAGTCTCCAACAAACTCCAGGATTATGCACTGTCGCTCCGATGGCTTGCCCTCTTCCCACTCCGGGAAGACGCCAAAGGAGGATTCAATGCTCGGCCTCTTCAACTCCAAAGCCATCATGTTGGTGCTCCGTTGCTCAGAGGGTGGGGGAGCTGCAAATCTGGACAGCTCGGAGGCTGCTGAGCTGAGAGCGCGTTCATTCATTCCTTCGCTCTGCAAAGATTTATGTGCCAGGCTGGTGTTGGGTGCTGGGGAGATGGCTGTGAGCAGGCCGGGGAGGTGTTAGGGAGAAGAGGGGAACCTAGCAGGGAGCAATGCCCTTCCGTCGTCTCCGGTCCCGCGGGTGTTATCTGAACAAGCGGGGAGGCCGCCCTCCTCCAAATTAGCGAGAGCATCTATAAACGAATCACATCTCAAGACGGCTTCTGCAGCTGCCGGAGACAGAAAGCCTTCCGACCATCAGGCCTCAGCCACCCACTCCTGAATGTGCCAGGTCCTGGGACTGGGGCAGGCACAGGGGGGTGTCAAGATGATCCGGCCAGGTTCCTGCGGCATGAAGCTCACAGACCCACCGACAAACAACCCTGCAGCCATCACGGAGCAGAGAGCTGGGATCGAGCCCCGGAGGGGCCAGGTGGGAAGAAAGGCTCACAGGCAGGGACATTGGAACCGGACATCGTAGAAGCAGCGAGAATACTCCGAGGGCTAAAGTAGAGAAGGGCATTTAGGACAGAAGAGACAGTACTTGTGACAGCCTTGCCACGTCTATAGCACTGCTGGAGGGTTCGTGAGGCTGGGATGTGGGCCGAAACCCGGAGAGGGGTCCAGGGGCGGGCAGCCAAGGGGACACCTTGCTCGACCCGAGGGCCATTCCAGGCTTGATTCCTGGCCTAGAAAACTCTTCACAAGTGTCTCATCGTCTCTGGGAAGCTGGTTGGGTCTGCCCATAATGCAAGATGGTGTCTCGAGGCTGGCTAGGGCTGTGTCTGGGGCACAAATCTGTCATCTGCAAAGACAGAACTGTAATAATGTTTCCAGGGCAGAGGGTCTGGGGGTGCTGATGGGCCCCCCCTACTTGGGCACAAAACAGCATTCGAAGCCCTTCCCACCCAGACCAAGCTCCACCCCAGGACCTAAGCCTGAGGAACCCTGAAGGTCCCATCCCTAGTCTGTGCCTCAGGTTCCCTGTGGGCTCAGGGTTGCTAACAGTCTCCTTCTGATGTCTCAAGGAGAGGTGGAGTTGGGTGCCCAGATATGAAGTGGCTGGAGAACTAGATTTAATTATTAAGCATGGCTGTTCTTTCTGGCACCCCCAGCCCCTCTGGGGGGTGGTGCGGACAGGCAGACTGACAGCTGCATAGGCTGGTTGCAATGGCTTCACTGTGAGGCAAGTCCCGGGGAGAGGCCACAGGGCTTGAAGCTGGCATCTTGGACATCCGTGGGGTGTAGACCCTTGTCTAGATCTGGGGTGGGGAGCAGAGGCAGAATAAGGACTTTGGTCCTTATTGTTCCAGGAGGCCAAGATTCATATCCAACTTCAGGGTCCATCCATCCATTCACTTAATGACTGATTGTCGAGCACAGGCACATTCTAGCTGTATGATCAATAATGGACAATGAAGGTGATTGGAAAGCATGGCATAAATGCTAGAGGGTTCTCGTTCTGGCAGTGGGGCCATTCCACTGAATACTTAGGAAATCCCTACTTCTCGTACACGCGCAGGGAAGCCACTTCCCCGCTGTGAGTCTCAGTTTCCTCCACCGTACAGCAGGTGTTCACGGGCACCTGCAGTGCTGTTGCGAGTGTCACAAGACGAGGAATGGGAAACATCCTGTTTGGCACAAGAGACCAGGTGAGAGCTGTCATCGGTCTTTATTGTGGCATCGATCCTGGGCCTCCACCTGACATGGGATGGTGGCAGAACCGGCCATGGGGAGCAGAAGAAAGAAGGCAATGGTGTCAGGCACAGCTGGCCAGTCCCTCAGCTTCTCAGGATCTCCATTTGTAAATCAGCAATGATGATTCCTATCAGCAGGGCAGAGTGAGGATGAAAGGTGTAAGAGGCAGTCTTGATATGTTATGTTGGAAGCACATGCTTCCATTTTCCCCTTCTCTGAGAGGATGAGCTCAGGGCATCATGACTCCTGAGGGCTTTGGGGAAAATCAGGAGGCAACTCCTGTGGGCTTGGGAGTCCCTGCATTCATCCACAGGCTGTTGGGAAGGCCCTGTATGGGGGTGTTTGGGGCATGGTGATGGACAAGACAGATGTGATGCTCTCATGGGACCCCTAAACTGGTTCCTAAATACCCCTAAACTGGGCCCCCCAAAACATGAGGCTCCTAAACTGAGAGGGGCAAAGAATACCAAATATACAGAATAGTTTGTGATAAGTGCCCTGAAGGAAAGCTCCAGGGAGCTGTGACAACAGCTGAAGAGGCTGTTTGAGATGGAGAAGTCCAGGAAAGCCTCTCAAAAGAGGTGGCCTTTGAGTAGTGACCTGGAAAGGCAAGAAGGAAACAGCCGCTCCAAACTCGGACAAAGGGGACACAGCAAGTGCAAAGGCCCTGGGGTTGCAAAGACTTTGGAGGCTAGACAAAGCAAAGGAGGCCATGCTAGTGGGGGGTTTCATGTATAATGGGAAGAGTGTAAGACATTCAGTTGGAAAGTTAGAGACAGGCTAGATCGGACACTCAGATTAGTTTACGTAGATGGTGATGACTCATATTTCCCAATTGAGGAAACTGAGGACTAGAGTGGTTAAACCACCTGCCCAATGTCAAGTTGGCAAGAGATGGAGCCCAGGTGGATCTCAATGTCAAACCTTGTTGGGAAGCAAGGGGCAAAACTCTCAGGTGCTCTGAGGCCCCCCCCCCATCCTTTTGAGGGGTAAAGGCAGGAGGGGCCCAGCCTAGAAGAGAGAACATCGTGTCTGTGGGAGAGAGTCAGAAGAGGCAGCAGCCTAAACACACGGCAGACCCCGGCCAGCCCCGGCTGCCAGCACAACTGCTTGTATGGCTGCCAAGGAGCCAGATGCCGCTTCTGGAAAAAATATCTTCCTGGCTTGGCACTCCCTGGCCGGCCTGCCTGCCATGAAAGGGGAGGAGGGGGCTGCCGAGTGTGGGCCTCTGCTGCTTAGCACCCCAGAACGGCACTGCTGTGCCTTTGAAGCCAGGGCAGGAACAGGGAAGGGAGGGGGCAGGGAGGATGCAAGCAAAATATTTTCGCTAAAAATATTCTGGTCCAGGAGAAGATCTTTTTTTTTTTTTCTTTTTTTCCCTTACTCTTGCTGGAAAACCAAAGTCTTATTAAAACAACACCAGAATATTTCATGTTGATATCAATTAGGCGAAGGAGAAGGAATCTTGAATTTTCCTCCCTGCCAGTTTCACATAAAAGGAATATTCTCCCAGAGGCCAAAGGATGAAGGTTTTTAGTTTTTTCCTTTTCTGCAAAAAAATTCCTGCGATGTGGATGGAAAGTTCCTCATGTCTGAGAACTTCCTGAGGAGTTGGGGCTCTGGACCCTGAGGCCAAATTCTCCCCTTCAGCAGGGTGGGGCAGGGCAGGTGGCTGGCCCCTTAAGACAGTTCTCTGAACCTGTCAGGCTTGCTCTGCACTGAGGCCTGACCTGAGTACTCTACGAGGACCCCAGCCAGTTGGACCACAGAGCCGATGACCAGGAGATGGGCAGGTATAGGCAGAGCATTTGGCCTGTGTTTCTGGAACCCCTCATCAAAGCTCCTCAGGCAGCCTCAAGACAGGGAGTCCACTCTGAGGTGCCAGACCTGGCCAGGGCCCCTCTTTCTGGTTTAGGCCTTTCATAACCATGATGGCAACTCCCTTTCTGCAAACCTATTATGTGCCGGGCACTTTAGAATGTATATTACTGTAATACCTCGTTTAGTCCTCACAAAGACCATAAGAGAGGTGAATTACATTATCCCCAGTGTCCCTGAGAAAATGAGGGCTTAGTGTCACACACCTAGTAAGCTGACGTGGCAAGATTTGAACCCAAGTCCCTCTAACCCTAAAGTCTGGGCTCTGTCTCTGTCACAGTCTACCACTTGATGACCCATTGCCTCAAAGACCCATCTGGTCTCCCATCAAGCATCTGATAAGTAAATGAGGCTCTCTTGTCCTTGGTAATATTTCAGTCCTCTGACTCCAAACCAGAGCTCCAGGTAACAACCCCTTCAGCAATATTTTCTCTCCATTTTCTCCTCTGCTCAGTTTTCTGAGTTTCCCTTATTAATACACCATTCATTAATGTATTTCTTTCAGCCAACCATTCATCTATCGATCCATCCATCTTTTTATCTATCTATCCATCCATCTACTCACCTACCTTCCATCCATCCATCCATCCAACCATCTTCCACCAAGCTATTCATCCACCCATCCCCCATCCACCTATCCATTCATCCACCCACCCACCTTTTCATCCACCCATCCATCTATCCATCTTTTTTTTTTTTTATTCGACAGAGATAGAGACAGCCAGCGTGAGAGGGAACACAAGCAGGGGGAGTGGGAGAGGAAGAAGCAGGCTCATAGCAGAAGAGCCCGATGTGGGGCTCGATCCCATAATGCCAGGATCACGCCCTGAGACGAAAGCAGACACTTAACCGCTGTGCCACCCAGGCGCCCCTATCCATCTTTTCACCCATACATTTAGCTACCCATCCATCCCATGTTTGCTAAGTGCCAGAGATATAGAAATACCTAGAACACAGTTCCTGCTCAAGTCCCACTCAGATTCATCAAATATTAAAGGTAAAATATAGTCTTAAAAATAATCTAATCCCATCCCCCCTCCTATGTAATCCACACGGAGGGAGTATTTTTATTTTACAGATGAGGAAACTATAGTGCAGGAGAAGCAATGAGACTTGCTGGAAGTTGTGCTTTGTAGTAGAACGGCCTTCATGTCAAAACAGACTTGAGTTCTAGTCCTAGTTCTTTGCCCTGCTAGCTGGATGACCTTGTGCTAGTCACTGAAACTCTGCGAATGTGGGGGAGAGCAGAAAGTGAGGTTAGAGAGGGCTTCAGGCCATGGAGGGCTTTGTAGGCCATTGTTAAGGACTCTGGCATCTACGGTGAATAAGAGGGCACCGTTGCAGGGTCTGACCAGCAGAGAGACAAGCTCCAACTTAAACTGTAAAAGGATCCCTCTGGTTCTTGGGTAGAGAATCACCTGTCAGGAGAGAAAGGAGGAAAGGGTAAAGCGGATGCTGACCAGTAAGGAAGCGACTGCAATGATCCAGACAAGAGGTGATACTGGTTTAGAACAAGGTGAGAGCCGTGGAGGCGGCAAGAACCATCAGTACTCAAGGTGACGTGTGCGAGGAAGAGGGGCATCAGGGATGACTTGGTGGCCTTGTGCCTGAACGACTGGAAGGATAGAGTGGCCGTCACCTGAGAGGGCGAAGGCTGTGGTTGGAGCAGGTTTCGGACAGAAGAGCAGAAGCTCACGTTTGGATGTGCTGACTCGGAGGCGCCCATTAGCTATCCAGCTGGTGATGCTGGGTCGGCAGTTAGCTATGCAGTCGGCGGTCAGGAGCAAGTCTGAGCTGGAGGTAAACTGGCACTCACTGCTGTATGAATGGTGTTCAAAGCCTTGAGACTGGAAGAATCGCAAAGTGAGTGAGCGTCATGGCGCCTGGGTGGCTCCGTCAGTTAAGCATCTGCCTTCAGCTCAGGTCATGATCCCAGGGTCGTGGGACTGAGTCCCACATCCAGCTCCTTGCTCAGCAGGGAGCCTGCTTCTCCCTCTGCCTGCTGCTCCCCCTGCTTGTGCTCCCTCTCTCTCACTCTGTCTGTCTTAAATAAGCAAATAAGTAAGTAAATAAATAAACAAACCTTTAAAAGAAAAGTGAGCGAGTGTAGACAGAGGAGATTAGGAGCAGGCCCTGAGCCTTAGACCCTCCATCACTCAGAGATTTTACTAATACAAAGTAAGGCCCCCGAGTACGGAGAGGAAGAGCGCACGGTCACAGGCCTCACCAAGTGTGCCTTCTGACGAGGGCAACAGACACAGAAGGGACCAGCAAGTTCACCAGGCTAGCAAGCTTCAGGAGAGGGTCCGCCAAGGGCTACAGGAGCCCTGCAGACCTGGCCCGTTCCACAGAAAGGGGAAACCCAAACCCAGAGTTCGGAAGCTCATGTAATTGTCTCTGTAGTCTGATCAGAGAAGTCCTATCATCCCCATTTTACACCCGAGAAACTGAGGCTCAGAAAGGGGAAGCCATGGACCAAACGCCTGCCTTTAAAGATCACGCACCTAATGAGAGAGAGAGAGAGAGAGAGAGAGAGAGAGAGAGAGAGAAGGAGATACAGAAGGATGCTGAGAGAAGGACTCAGAATCTTCATGTTATGATTTGGGTCTCTCTCCTGAGGGAGAGCTCCCAGGCCTGCCAAAGTCCAAACTCCCATGCTTTCAGGGGCCAGGCAGTGGACGTCAGTGAGGGATGTGGGCTGGGAGTGGGGAGTGGAGGGCCCAAGCCTAGTCGTCTGTGGCCTGAAGGAAAGGTGGGCCCACGGTTGCCAAACCTGGTTTCTAAAGAGAAGCCGGAAATCTGGATTTCTATGTGACATTTCCCCCTTTTTAAAACAGTGTTGGGTCCAAACAAAACATATCCGCATGCTGAGTTGACCTCATGGGCCACCAGCTCCAGGCTTTGGCCTTTTGGACTGGTGGCTTTAGGGTCACACAGGCATGGGTTTGAATCATCAATTCTTCACTTACTAGTTGTGTGATTTTGGGCAAGTGAGTTCACCTCTCTGGGCCTCAGGTTCCTTATCTGTCCAGCATCACTGAGTCTCAGGCCGTTAGAAGATCATAGGAGACAATGCGTGCCTGGCCCAGTGATGGAGGTGATCTGTGTGTGTGTGTGTGTGTGTGTGTGTGTGTGTGTGTGTGTTGAGGGTAGGAGCCAGGGGTTTTTACTGCCTGTCCTGGCCTTACGCAGTGATCCCTGAGTGCCAGGAGCTTGTGTGTAGACCCTTCACAGACCTGCGCTCTCTCTTCCCTTCCCTCCCTAACCTCGCTTTCAAGCATTCCCCACGGACCACTTATGGCTCTCCCGGGCAGTGGTGGCCTCCAGGCCCAAGCCTTCCTCACCAGCCTGGCTTCTCCCTCCTGCCACCTCTCTGCTGCACAGGAGAACCGTGGGGACGTCTGGATTCCTGAGGGGATGTTTTCCACATTTCTGGAAACCCACTGCGGTTTGGTTTTCCGTGGTAAAGGCCTTGGCAGGAGCTCAGTCCAATGGAACAGCCAGTGGCTGGGAGGGGCCAGAATCAAGGAGGCATTCATTGAGCGCCCACTGTGTACCAGGCCTTGGGGATTCACAGATGCTTGAAACAGCCCTGCCCTCCAAGAACCTCATTATCTTGTTATGAAGACAGACTGGAAACATGAGAAGTTAAAAACAGATCTTAAAACCAAAGTCCTTGTCACTCAAGCCAGGAGCCTGCTTGCCCCTGGCCGGCCCCTCCTCCTCATCCCATCAGATACGACCTTCCCTCCTCAGGACTCAGAATCTCTCAGATCTGCCCCCTTTCTGTGCCAGGGCCCTCGTTTGGGTTGTCACCCTCCCACCCCTGGATGATGGCAGCTGTCTCCTCCTTGACTCCCTGACTCCAGTCAGCCCTCCTTCCATCCTTCCCCACGTGACCGCGAGAAAGGGCTTTCTAAAACCCAAACCTGCTCCTGGAACTCCCCTACCAAAAGCCCGCAGTGACTCCACGATGGTGTCCAGACTACCCACACTGGCTCACAGGCCTTGCAGGCTCTGCCCTCTCTACCCTGGACAGCCTGCTTCATCTCTCACCTCGTTTCCCTCCATTCCGGTGTGTCAGCCACGCGGGTCACCTCCAAGTTAATGGTCTGCCTTCGGCTTTCTCTCAGCTCTGGGGGCCTTTACGCACGTGGTTCCCTCTTCCTAGAATGTGTTTCCACCATCGCCTTCACCAAGCAAACTTCTAATCATTCTTTCGGGTTCAGCTTCAATGTCACTTCCTCCAGGAAGTCTTCCTCACCCACTCCCACCTCCAGGCTGGATTAAGTTGTCTTTGCTCTGTGTCCCTGATGCTAGGACCCCACCGCCGGCCTAATCTAGACCAATACGGACAGCAGGCACTCCCAATGCACTCATATGCGCCAACCATTATTCTAAGTGGTTTATATGTCCATTTTAGCCTCTCGCATACCCTCTGAAGTAGGAACTATTATTGACCACTTTATAGGTGAGGAAACTGAGATGAGGCCAAGTGGAGTGACTCGTCCAAGGTCTTGTGGGAAGTAAATGGTGAAGCTGGGATTTGTTATAGTTCACACGTCAGTCTGTGGCAAAGACCTGTTTCCTGATTTATCTCTCTCACTAGATTATAAACTCTAGGAGCACAAAGCCCACCCCTGCCTATGGCTATGTCTCCAGCACACAGCATCGTGTTTGGCACACAGTAGGTGCTCAATAAATTCCTGACTGAAGGCAGGCATGTGAGACAATGCTGGAGAACTCTGGAGCTGCCTGAGCTCAGGGAGCTGGACCGACTGACCATGTCGGATTTTGGGTTGTGGTTGAGCATTCAGGGTGTAGGCTGTTTATCTCAAACCAGTTCACCAAGGAGAAGTAAAAATAAGAATTCACAAAACCCAGACACCCTTGACATTTGTTGTCTTATCATTGATTAAGATAATGCATGTGAAACCTGTTGCCAGCAGAGAGAGAGTCCTTAATAAATTAACAGTGATGAGCAGGGGCCCTTGGCAACAACCCGGAGCGGGGGCATGCCTGTTCCATTTTACAGATGAGAAGACTGAGCCTCTAGGAAGGGATGACGTGACTGGCAGAGTGCACCCAGCCAACACGAAGGAGTGGAGATCTGAACTCCAGAAGCTGGTTCTCATTCCCCTGGAAATAGAAGCTTCCATTTGCCTATCACCAAATTCACCGTATGTACATTTACTTTTCTTTTGAGACAATATCGTGTATTTCAAATTTAGATTTCTTTTGAGATCAGAATTTCAACCCCCTTGGAGATTTTTTTTCAGTCCGCTTTTAAGGTCTCCTTTTCTAGCTTGACCACGTTTCAACATTTCTGGAATTTTTTTCTTTTAAGGCCGGTTCGGGAGTTGCTGCTTCTATCTTTCGCATTTCTAGAAGTATCAAGTTGATGAGCCTTTATGTACATTTCATTAGGATTATCCTCTTCATGCATTCTTGCCTTGTTTTCCTTCTGTTGGCTTTGCTGATCTTTGTGCACTGTGTGTTTGTTAAGCAGACGGGCCCCAACCCCCCCTTCCGTCCTCGCGGGACCGAAGGGGGGGAGACAAGATGTGATAGGTATGTTGGGGTGCGCTTGGCATCGTGCACTTTTCTGTGATACAGAAATTGCAGAGTATTTGACACTCCTCTTTTTAATTTTTGCTTATCAAAAAATAGAGCTGACTTTTTTCTCATCATAAAGTATTAAAGAATCCCTTGGATACTATCTTTATAAATACCTCGTTGTAAATCTTTGTGATAGTATTTTAAGTGACTGTTGAAGATTTAGGTTGTCTCAACTTTTAAACTGTTATGAACAATTAAAGTTTTATGATTTTTTAAAGGGTTGTTTTTCTAAGGTAGATGCTCAGAAATAGAATGACTGGGTCAAAAGTCTGGAGTCTTGAATACTCTTAACTACTTCTATTAAATATTGTTAATATAATCTCTCTGTATATTCATATACATAAATTCACACATCTGCCCAGGAGTACGGAGTGCCCAGACTACCCCCACCCTCCTCAGCCTGCGGCCTTACACACTTTTAACCTTTAGAATTGTTGGTAATTTGACAACAGAGAATTGACATCTTCCTGTTTGAATTTGCATTTCTTTGATTTCTATTGAAGTTGGATTTCCGCTCTCCCTTTTTTTTTTTTAAACAACTTAAATACTATTTTTNTTTTTTTTTTTTTTTAGTTGTCATCTTTGGTTGAAAAAAATTTTTTTTAAACATTTCTTTTTTTTTTTTTTTTTAAGATTTTATTTATTTATTTGACAGAGATAGAGACAGCCAGCGAGACAGGGAACACAAGCAGGGGGAGTGGGAGAGGAAGAAGCAGGCTCACAGCAGAGGAGCCCAATGTGGGGCTCGATCCCATAACGCCGGGATCACGCCCTGAGCCGAAGGCAGACGCTTAACCGCTGTGCCACCCAGGCGCCCCGAAAAAATTTTTTTTCACATTTTAGCTCTTGCCATATTCATTTTAGCCTTTTCCCCCCTCTTTCGTTTTAACATGCAGGTAGGTATCTTACGTTCGTTTTTCCTGTTATTTCCTCAAATGCACCTTAGCTTGCACAGCCCTTGTTTTCCAGAGGCTGGGTGGAGTTCCTTTCGTGCCCTGAGGGTGAATGTCTGCACTAATTGTTCTAAGCTCCTGATACGCGGTTTGGGTGCAGTGACTGAGGCGGGTGTTGACTCTTCCCAGAACCACCAACGCCTGGGAGATTCTGCCCTCTTTGCCATCCTCTTTACCTTTGGCTTCCCACTTCTTTTTAAAAAAATTTTTTTTAATTTAAATTCAATTACTTAACACAGAGTGTATTATTAGTTTCAGAGGTAGAGTTCAGTGATTCATCAGTCTTATCTAACACCCAGTGCTCATAACAACACGTGCCCTCCTTACTGTCCATCACCCACTTACCCTAACCCCCCACCCACCTCCCCTCCAGCAACCCTCAGTTTGTTTCCTATGATTAAGGGTCTCTATGGTTTCTCTCCCTCTCTGATTTCGTCTTGTTTTATTTTTTCCTCTCTTCCCCTATAATCCTGTTTTGTTTCTTTAAATCCCACATATCAGTGAGATCATATGATAATTGTCTTTCACTGATTGACTTATTTTGCTTAGCATAATACCCTCTAGTTCCATCCTTGTCATTGCAAATGGTAAGATTTCAATTTTTGATGGCTGCATAATATTCCATCGTGTATGTATGTATGTGTGTGTATATCCATATATCTATATACCCGTATATGTTTATATCTATATCTATCTCTATATCTCTCTCTCTCACATCTTCTTTATCCATTCATTTGTTGATCGACATCTGGCTTCCCACTTCTGAGCTAGGTGCTTATCTGTGACAAAACCTGATGACAAATGCAGCAGCAGATCAGAGTCTTTGCTCTGAAACTTCACGAAAGGCTCTTCTGAACGTCTAAATCAGGGATTCTCCATTCATATTGGCTATTCAGTTCTCTCAAATGATTGTTGTAGACGCGTGCGTCGCTACCCCTTTCGGAAACTATGGTGTGGAAAGGCTTTAGCACACTGGAGAAAGCGCCTACCATTGACCTTCGTGCTTGGGAAATATGAATATTCTTTCTTCCTTCCCGTTCCCCTGTCCTCCCTCTTCCTCTGGTGACTCTTGATTTACTGTCTCAGGCTACTGACAATGTCACAGAGCTGACTTCTGTGCATGTGGTAACTGGGCAGCATCATTCCCAAACTGGACGCTTGACTTATGGAGCCCAGGCAGGGGACCCTGAAAGCCACAGATACAACAGAAATCACCTCTAGCTGTCCTAGCGCTTCCCTACTCAATAATCCCAGGTGTCACCTGCTGATTAGCAGTGATCAGGGACTACAGGCTCCTAATATAGGACACAGATGACACACAGTCTTTTGGCTTTAAAAGACTTGCCCCATTTCTTTCTTCCCCAAACCCGGTCCTGCTGGTGGGATTGTTCCCAACAGGGCAGCTCCACTCAGCACGCAATCTTGGGTCTCTTGGTCTTCATTATTCTGATGCCTCCTCACCTTCAACCCTACCTAAGTCCTCGTTGATCTTCTAGTCTATTTATTTCATCTAATTGTATGAAATGGAAGATATTTGCCTGTTTTTGATCTATTAAAATAGGATTTCATATAGTTCAACTTAATCTTTTTTAGAAATTATACAAGGGACATGGAAGCATCATTAGAAAATTGGAAAGTAGAGGAAAATATGAAGAAAGGAAATATGCAAATATTATCCCTGGTAACATTTTGTTGTATCATCTTCTGATTTTTTCCATGTGGTACATGCCCATATACTTACAAACAGAGATTTGGTAGCGTGGAATCTAACTGCCTATATAAAATGTGGTCATCTAATTAGCAATATATTGTGAGTGACTTCCCCTGTCAATACATGAACTTCCTTACAATCATTTTTAATAGCTGTTTTGTACTCTGTTGTGTGGTTGCACCACGATTAAGGGTAGCCAGTGATCAAGAGGCTGAAGTGTAGGGCCCTGGGGGTAGGAGAAGAATGGAAAGCATGATGGGGGAAGAGGGGCTAACGTGTTGTGGGGTTTTAACGTTTTAACGCCAAGGCTGGAAAGGCTTTTAAGATGCTTTATATTAAGAGGCCCTGAAGGGATTTGGATGGACGAGAAAGAGCCCGGGGCTCTGGGGAGGGGCCACAGGAAGGCTTACAAAAGGTCGGAAGTCATATTCATGTATTCATTCACTCAACAGTTGCTTAATGAAGTTCCACTATGTGACATTCTAGTGGGGACACCGCAGGAAAGAGAGCCACACAAACTTGCTTTCAAGGAGCTTGTATTGCTGTCAGGAGAGACAGACCAGAAGCAAAGAAAGTGATTGCATATTGATAACAGTACCAGGAAGGAAAATAAACAAGATGCGATGAAGCATAAAGGGTCCTGGAGGTGGGGGTACGGAGATGGGGTATAGCATCCCTGGGAAGGGGTATTTCAGCTGAGATTTGAAGGAGTCAGAGGAGGAAAGTTATAAAGAGAAGAACCAGCAAGTACAATGGCCAAGTGGAGTGAGTAGACACAACCCCAGGTTTGAAACTTCATTCACTCATTCAACCTGCTTGAGCTCCTTCTCTGTTGCAGATTGGAACAGAGACATCAAATATTATTTCTTCAAGGGAGAGAGACATCCATTCATTTCATTTATATACTCATTCATTCGTTGATTCAACACATTCTGAGTTATTTATTATGTGCCTTAGACATTAAAAAGTAAACAAAGATGAATAAGAACTAGTTCTTTTCCTCCAGGATATTTGTGGTCAAAGGCAAGGAAGGTGGGAGGGAACAGCCAGAGAGAAGAAAGAAGTGGCCAGCTCAGGGTGCTGCAGCTGATTACCATCAGGGATGGGACTAAAGGATGTGTCCCGATTCCCTCACCAAAGTTTTGTCTATCGTGTTGTCTTGTGGCCTCTACCCTTCTGTGTCAGTCCTTTGTCAACACAAGGTTTATGCACACAGCCTCCCCTAGTCCATACCTGGAAAAGGCATTAAACATTTATATCATCGCAGGCCCTAAGATAAAGTTTATAAATGGTTCTGGATGCAGTTCTCTCATGTTCACTGGATGTCATAAAAATGGCCCAGTGCAAATAGGAAGCCATTGCCTTTAACAGCTGGGTGCTAACGACTACACTCGGAAGGCAGCAGAGTTGTGTCTGGGTACCCCCAAATAGAGAACTGGAAGTCCTTGTTGGGTTGGCTGCAACTGTGATAGGGCCATGTGGTCAGTGAGTGTGGGGTCCTGTTCATACTTGGGGTGACCAAGTAGAGCCACCAGGAGGTGTGTAACTGGCCAATGGAAGGTTCAGGAATGTGAATAAAAAGAGCTTCAGGACATGTATCCTCTCCTGCTCTTATGGCACTATGGAAAGATGCTTGATCTGGAATATTTTGACTTGAGTTTGAATCCTACTTCTGCCTCTTGCCTCCTGGGTGACCTTGGGCATTTCACTTTCTCCCCTGGAGAATCTGTAGAATAGTCATGTGGCAGACACGTAGCTGCCCACCAAATAGCTAGTCCCCCATTTTCCTTGCTAGAAAGGGTTCATCCGTGTGGCAATGTGCTCACTATGGGGATGCATCGTATTTGGTCTAAGCCAATGATTGGCTGAGGACTTGGCATGTAATCAAGTTCAGACCAATAGGAAGTCTGGTTGGAGGTTTATGCCAAACATTTTCCTTCCTTTCTTTTTTGCCTTGAATTCCTCTGTGCAAGGATGTGATGGTCGTAGCGGAGGCAATCATCTCACAACCATGAGATGATGAGCCCATAAATAAAAGTCGGCACCCTGGTGTGGACAGGGGAAGGATAGAAATCTCCCATGACAATGCTGAACCATTACATCAAACTTGGGATGCCTTGTTATAGGAGATAATTAGGTCATGGCTGGGCTTTGGGTGTTCTGTTATTTGCACCCGAGGCATCCCTAACCAACATGAGGGATCATGATAGCTACTTTCTAGAGCTCCCAAGGGAATTAAATGACACATTGCACACCCTGTGCTAGGCATATTTTTGTCACTTTCTGCCCTGATCCTTGGCGTATGTGATGTGATCTCTTACTCCAGGCTGGAGGAAGTTGCCTTGGAAGAGAGCAACATGTTGGTTGGTGGAGAGTGACCAGTTTATGGCCTCTAGAAATACTTGTAGGGGCGTCAAATAGTAAAACACAATTCGAAGTAATTGTTAACACGTGCCATAAGCCTCCCTGTGTCAACCCATGTCTTTAACAGAACCTTTAACACGCTGATGTATAAGGCAGAGGGATTCTTTTACTGGAGGTTCCCCCACGTGTGGGGGATGACTCAATTGTTCTCATTATTCATTCTAACACCCAGCGCATCCAAGGCAGTTAGCCTAAGTCAATGAATGTGATTTCACCCACCTTGCTTCAGGAGAGGCCGTGCGGCCCCGTGAGATGCACGGGGAATCTGCTGTGCGCTTTCAAGAAGAGTTTCCTCTCTCCTAAGCGAGAGCCACAGAAGACCAGGGTCTCCCACGCCCCCCTTACGTGGTGGTGTCTGGTTGACAGATGGAAACCACCGTGGCCATGTGATTCCCAGGCTGCAGGCTCCCAACACGGAGACATGGAGGATAGCTGGAACGAGCCCAGCTTCGAAGGCAACCCTGAGCCGCTGAGGCAGCCGGTCTCGGAGCCTGCCTGGCACCTGGACTTTCTAATACGTGAGCTAAATATTTACTTATGGTTTATGAGTTGGGGTTTGGGGTTTTGTTGCTGAAAGCATTCTGCCTGATACTCTGAGTTTACTGAAGAGATTTCAGTTTACGCAAAGAAAACCCAGATGTACACCCAGTTCCACAGAAGCAAGCTCTTGCAGGAAGTGAGGTAGGGCTTCGGTGAGGAAGGCGGTGGCCCAGCGATGGTTAGGAATTGGCCGGGAGGCGCCCCCGTGCTGGTGCTGGGCGAGAAAGTTCAGTTCTATCGAAGCCGTGGATTGGTAAAGGAATGGACATATTCCTACTGGATTGGTCAGGGTTCTCCAGAGGGAGAGGTATTTATTTTAAGGAAGACAACTGTGGCTCACACAACTGTGCAGGCTGGGAAGTGCAAAATGCTCAGAGATAAACACATCTAGGGAAGTTTCTTCTCCCCTCCCCAGACACATTGCCGGGAAGGTTTCTAGACAAGGGAAAATGGATCCCAAATGGCTGAGTCATTTGACATATGACAAGCAAATGGTCGGGGCTTGCTGGGGAGGGAGCCCACATTGCCCCAGCTCATCTCCAAGACTGGTGTCACCACTGAGACACTCTCCCCACCCCAGGCCTGCTCGGTTTGCAAGGCTGCCTTGGATGCTCTATGGACCTTCACTCCAAAGCCACAGAACCCGGCTACAGATGAACCGGATCCTGAGCTGGGCCAGGGCCGCGCCCCAGACTGGGAACGGAGCTGCGTTCCAGCCTCCGTCCCGCTTGGCTGACGTGATCCCGCCTTCGCCCCCAAGTCTGGCCTGGCCCCCGGGGTTGGAGCTGGAGCTGGGAAGAGAGGTGGAGGAACATCCTGGGGAGGGTCACCGGTCAGACCACTTGGAAAACTCAGGGTTGCTATCCCCATTTTATAGATGGTTCACTGAAGATGCCACGGCCCGAATAGGAGCCCTGGCCTGGACGCTTCTCAAGGCGGCCTTTCCCCCGTCTGCCACTACAACATCTGCAGTGGCAGTTCAAAGTCTTCTTTTGCTCTTGGGTGGCATTGCCAAATCATTTTAAGGAAAAAAAAAAAAAGCAAAGAAAGGCTGACTGGTGCTCTATCCAACCTGGGCTCGAATACAGCAACCAAGAAGGTAGATATCCTTCCCTTCCGAGTTGATAGGTGTCGACTGAACCTAGATTCTCAGCAGGGCAAGTGTCTGGCACTAGGGAGGCAGCGGGACACAGGACAGATGTGACCCTTGCCTTCACTGAGTCCACAGTCTGGGTGAGGCTTCCGTCCGACCCCAGCCCAGCTGACCCTAGGCTCTTGGAAGAGTGGACCCAGGGGTCTGGAGTCCCATGCTGCTTGACCTAATGTCTGGAGTTCTTGGTCCTAGGGAGGGCCACACAGGGGGAGGGCAGGGCAGAAGAAAGAGGACGAGTGGGCAGTTCACTAACCAGAACATGCAGGGACGCAGTGACCAGGCGCTTTCGTGAAAGGAGGGGGCAATGGGGAGGAGGGATGTATATTTGGAAATCAAGAGTCTGACTAACTTTGTGGAGAGCAGAAGGGAAAAAAAGCCCGAGTCCCCACAGTAACCTGTTTGCAGGAGCTGCCCAGTTTAGCAGAAAATCACACACACTGGTCCTGGCACGGGCTTGGGGAAGGTATTTCCTCCCCAGCTCGGGTCAAGTTTCATTCATAGGTACTGTCTAAAATTAGACCCTCTGCTTTCATTTTGGTCCAAACTCCCTGCCTAGCGTAATATTTGGAAGAAACAGGCACTCCATTAAAAGTGCCTTCCTCCCAGCGGCCCTTGGCCTGGGAAGGGCTGGGCCCTGTCCTCGGCTGGCGGCCGCTGCGGCTCATAAACCCGGGTCTAAATTCAAAGCATCCGCTCTGACTGGTGACCTCTGGCTCCCAGGCAAACTCATGCCTCTTCCTCCAGTTCACACCCAAGGCCTGGCCAGGTCACTGGGAGGGACCCAGTTCAGGCCCTTGACCTTCTGTCTGATGGTGACTCCCCAGAGGGGGAAGACAGCCTAGGAAGAGGCGCTTGTCACCCCTGGACCACGCAATGGGGCCTCTTGCTGAGGCTTGGCCTGCATCTTCCTCTCTTCTGGACTCAGGGAGCCTGCCAGCTGGGTCTTTCAGTCTCAAACAAAAACAGTTCTACTGTTATTTTTTTTTTTTCCAAATTAACATACCATCAAGGAAGGACTCAGTGAGATGGGGAATCAACACCGTCTTTGGACTGATTAGTTCATTTAATAAATGTTTGCTGAGCACCTTGTATTTGGAGTGGTTCAGCCATGAGTAACAGAAATGAGAAGGCCATGGTGGGTGGTCCCGGCATCTAAGAGCTGAAAGCACACAGGGGGTGGGCTGGAGTCACAGCCTGAGTCTGGAGGGGGGGCGGAACCCACAAAGTACTATCTCGTTATGTCTCACCTCTGCTTCTCTCCCAGGAGCAGCCTCCTGGCCTCTCTCCTGCCTGCTGGCCTCAGCACAGAACGTGGCTCCTCCTGCATGTGCTTTCAGCTTCAGCCCTCTGCACAGAGCCCACCCCTCTTCCTGGATTCCAATTTCAAGGTCCCAGGGAAGGTTTCTAATTGGCTTTGATTGTATCAGGTGTCTGCCCCTCGGCCAATCAACAGCAGCCAGGGGAGGGGCCATACTAGCCTGGTGGATTCTGGTGGAACCATGTGCATGGCATCAGAAAAAGACACTCCCAGAAATAGACAAATTTAGCACTATGCAGTTGCTGCTCTGCCAGCCACCGTGGCAATGCAGAAAAGGGTCTTAACCCAGGCATGGCAGACTAAGGAAGGCTTCCTGGAAGAGGTGACTTCTAAGTGGGGTGAGTGGCTTTTAGCCAGGACCTGAGAAGGAAGAGTGTAGAATGTTGATCCAAGAATTACAGGCAAAGACCGCAAGGCAAGACCCAGGTGTCCCAGGATAGAAATCCTACATTGCCACTCACTGGCTGTGCTGGCTTTGGGCAAGTCGTGCTACTCTCTGAGCCTCAGTTTCCTCCTCTGTGAAAGGGAATCCTCACATTTTCTTCCTGGAGTTATGAGGATTAAATGAGGCTCTGAGTGCAGCAACGTATGTCAGTTGAATCCATTAACCCTGGGTGCAGGGACCTTTCCTGGGCAGGTGGTGTTCCCATAGCTCCTTCCTTCTCCCCTTTGGTCTCAACTCAGGTATCACAGGGCCATCAGAGAAGCCCTCCCTGACCAATTTTCGGAGTGAGCTTCCCTTTTAGCTCTGATGGTTATCTGGTTTCCCTGCTAGTCATTTTCTCAATTTACAGTTATTTGGTTTGTCTTGGTTTTTTTTTAATTGAAGTATATTTGACATGTCGCATTGTGTAAATTTAAGGCATACAACATATTGATTTGATCCATTTATATATTGTGATATGTTTGCCACGGTAGCAATAATTAGCACCTCTCTCGCCTTACATAATTATCATTTCTTTTTAGTGGTTGGAGTAATTCAGATCTAGTCTTTTAGTAAGTTTGATGGCTGTAATATAATATCATTGTCTCCCCTCACCATACTGTACATAAGATTTCTAGGGTTTATGTACCACTTTTTGCAAATTTGTACCCTTAAACAATAGCTTGCCTATTGTCCTCCTGTCTCCAGTCTGGTTTTGTCCAAAACAGAAAGGTCTGTGAAGGTGAGGACCGTGCCTGTCTTGTTCTCTGCACTACCCTCCTGACATGCAGGGGGCCCAGCACCCCAGGGGTGCTGCTGAATCAATGAATGCAAGAAGGGAGACATGTAGGTGGGAAGTCTTGGTCCCTTCCCATGGGAGGAGTGGATTTTCTTAGACAATCTCTGCCCTAGGGCAGTGTCCAGTCTCCCCCAGCAAAGTTACTGCTCTCTTAGCCACTACTTGAGTCCTGAACCCCCTGATAAGAACCCCTTTGAACCCAGTTCAAAGGCTTTGGTGCTTGGGGCCCTCATCCAGACCTAAAGTATCTGGAAAACTAAGGTGGAATTCCAACCATTCTATTCTCTGAGACTCCAGCTGGGCCTTTTAAGTTGGGAAGGGTAAGGGGCTTGAGCCTGCGGGCCTCCCTATGACTCCAGTCCTGGAAGAGATTTCTCCACAGGGCCTGAGCAGAGGCTCCTCGCCCTTGTCCTCACTCAGCCCCTGGTGATGAGCTCCATCCTCCAGAGGCACAAAGAGAGGGATAAGAGTAAGGCCTGTCCCAGGTGGCCCCACAGCAACACCGGGGTCATGTCATGGCATCAGCCACAGCACAAAGGCTGACCCCCGCCTCCCACTACCCATTATTTACTCCCTCCCACCTTGGCCACTCTCCCTCCCTGATCTCCTGCAACTTCCTAGAACCACCCCCTCTGTCTCCTCGCTTGTCTGTTTGGCTCCCTCACTACAGACTTTGAAATGAGGCTATGAGTACAAGTAGTTTATTTGGAGGGTGATTCCAGAAAGTACTGGCAAGGAAAATGGGATCATGAGATAGGCAAGGGCAGGAGGTCAATACTGGGTGCAGTTAACAATGTAGGCAACTGACGGTCCGACTCTGCAAGAGGGGCAGGAGCCAACGGCTGAGGGGTCCTACAACAGCTGTTAACTCGCCAGTACTCTGGCCTGTTTGCAGGGAGCCTTCAGATTTTAGGAGCTTCCAGTTGGTGTCCTTTGGATCAATGTGCAAGGAAATAATGGGTGTTGAGGGCATCTGGGCAGGGCATCTGCCTCTCTGCTGATCACCCCAGCCCTCCAAGGGGCTTCTTCAACCACCCCCTCTCACCCCAAGGACCCCTCACTGACCCCTGATGGCTGACTGTACACAGGTCCGTCAACACCTGATGTATCGCCTACCCCGACACCCTCAGGACCCTTTATGTTCCCATTTAACCTTCCATTGACCCCATTCCCTTTGCCCGACTCCGCCCACTCTCCCCTGTATGGGAGTTTTGGGATATGAGCGGGACTGGGCTAGATGTCCTCACATCTGAAGCAACAGGAGGGTGGGTCCACTTCCTGAACGGCTCCTCCCGGGATCCTCTGTGGCTGACCAAATGAGTCACATTCTCTGCCTCCCCCACCTGGCCCCTTCCCTGTCTCTCAGAGAGGGGCTGGCTCCCGCCCTGGCCCTGCCTGTTTCCTCCCTTGTCCCCACTGAGAGAGGGATCTGGTGAGGCCGAGGTGGCCCAAGGGACAATGGGGTCCAGCCCAGATGATCCAGTGAGCCCTAGAGCTGGGCTCAATAGTCGAGCCCCTCCCTAAGCCCTCCCAGGGGCACAGACTCAGGCTTTCTCTGTGGCTTTCCAGGTGGGGCCCTGGACGAGGCAGGGAGAACATGCACACGGCCCCATCCGGGGCCCTGTAGCCTCAGCCCTGCTCTGAGGAAAGCGTGAGAAAGCAGAGGCTCAGAGAAGGTAAATTCATCACCCAAGGCCACAGAGCCAGCCAGGATCTGACTACAAAGCCCAACATTCTAACTCCCAGGATTACTGAGTGTGTGCCCAGCACTGTGCCATTCTCCACCAGAGATGCAAAGAGGGGTAAGCCATGGGCCACCCCAAAGAGCCTGGGGCTGAGCTGGGAAATGGGACTGGCCTCTGCCCACTGTCTTTGCTGCCCGGACCTCTGTGCCAGCCACCACCCTGGCCTTCCTGTTTCCACTCCTACCCTCTATGATCCACTTGCCACAGAGCAGCCGGGGGGAGCTTAAGAAAAATAATTGTGATCCTGTTACTCCCTTGTTTGCAACCTTCCAACAGCTTTCCATAGCCCTGAGAATAAAATTGGAACTTCCCACAAGGGCCTGCAAGGCTTCCCTGGCCTGGCTCCTACCTCCCTCCTAATCTCATCTCCTGGACTCTATGCCTCACACACTGCTCCACCACTCGGGTCCCCTGGTCATCCCCAGACACCCCAGGTTCCTCTGCGGTAGCTGACAATATCCTGCCTATTGTCAGGAAGAGCCTGTCCTGACCCTTTAGTCTGAAGTATCTCCCACTCTTACCGCAATGTTACCCATCACCTGATTTTGTCTTCTCTCCATCTGATGGGTTTTCTCATTTACTCAATGCTTTCCTTGTTTATTTTCTCTCCCCCACTAGAATGTGGGGTCTGTCTGCCTCCCTGCCTTATTCCTAGGGCCTCAGAGTGTTTGGCACATGGTGGGGGGTCTAGCTGAACGGCATCATCTAGGGCATTTGTTGAATGACAGACTCTTCATTACAGCAGCTGAACACAGTGCTTGGGGTGAAGTTGGCCATAGTGGGCACCGTGGCATGAGGTGGGGAGGTGCGCACACGCTGGCAGGTGTGCGTGCATGCACGCACGCTCGGCTCCAGGTGTGTGTCCAGGCCCTGCCCCAACAGCTCCAGCTTCCTCTGAGCTTCAGATCTGGGGACAACATGGTGGAACTTGGGTCACAGGTCTTCATTGTCATTGCCATGTCTGGTACCTCAGAACCACTCAGGTAGCACCTCTCCAGCGGCCCTCTTTGCCCTCCTCCTTTCTCTTCTTATATGGGAACAAGATGTGCGTCCTTGGCCTTGCAGACAAATCTGGCTGCCTGGTTCGTTGCCTCAATGGTCATGAAACCCATTAACCTTTGTGAACACCTCTGATGACCCTTTTTCTATGGGTTTTTCTGGACATCGTTCTGAGTTTCTGTTCTGTCTCTGAGAGGGCTTCCTTCTTTGTCCCGGTCCATTCAAAATGTCACCCAGATTTTGGAAAATTGCTTTCTTGACCCATAGGTATTTGTCCTGCCCCAGGGCCCATCCCTCTTCCTTGCAGCAGGGCATTCCCACAGGCACGAAATAATGCCATGCTTGGCCCAAGGCCCACTAAATAAGAGACGGTAAGGTTTCAACATGGTGTGTTCTGTACAACTGGCCAGGGTTGGTGTGGGTCTGCCAAGCCTTGCTCGTCTAAGATTTTTTCATCACTAAGAGTTACAGACATGCTTCTTTTTCTAATTGCTTGTTCATAGGCTAACTGCTGGATCCTTCTCTCTCTCTCTCTCTCTCACACACACACACCACGTACCTCTACCAGATATTCATTGTCAAAGACAATTATGTCTTTCCCAAGTAGGTCAAATTTCAAATGCACACATGCAGTGGTCAGAAAGATGACATCACTGAGTACAATGAGCCAACTGTAGGATGATAAGCGGAAAGCCACAGCCTCTGTGTTGGGAGATGCAGGTGAGTGGGGACAATGGCAGACTGGTCAGTGCATGACCGAGGGAGCCCGCCACGCATCTCCAGCCAAGTGTTGCTGTGAGGGATGGTCCTCACTGTGGTCACATCTTCTCATGCTTCAAAGGAAGCCAGAAAACCATTTTATCTTCTGGAGGATCTGAATTCTTTAATTAAAGAATGTAGATAAACCCAAATTTAAACGCTGCATCAGCAGAACATAATATGTTTGCCAGCACTGACCCCCTGGGCTGCCAGTCTAAGGCTTCTGCATGTAATCTATAAGAAATAAATGTAAGTGGTGTGTGTGTGTGTGTGTGTGTGTGTGTGTGTGTGTGTGTTGGGGGATGGTGGAACTCTTCCTTCAGTTATAAATAGAATATAGTTTTCTATATAATTACACTAGCCGATATTATCCCCTTACGTTATCCCCAACCATTTCTCTATTATTAGATATTTAAATTATTTCAAGGTTCTTATGAGCATAAATAGCACCATGATAAACTTCATTAAAGTTGGTTCTTTACCAATTTGTACATATATCTGTCACAGACCTCGATCGTAAAGATCTGTTTCTAAGACCGACCTCTTTGAAAATAGGGCACATCTTATTTTTTCTCTGTATGCCAATTTCCTGGCGCTCTGCCAGGATCGTAGAAGGCACTCAGTAAATGTTTGTCGAATGAAGAAATGGGGTCAGAAAAGAAGGAAAATCAGCTTTACGATGCCATCAGAAGAAAATGTCAAGTGAATTTGTAGAGTTAACCCCTGTCATGAAAGTGTATTTTATCGGGAAGACATAGACCCATTTCTTTGCTAAGGACACACTAAACCCACTAAATGACTGATCTCTCCTCCGGATTCTTCCCAACCCCATCTGTACCCTAGAGTTTATATCATGGGATGCAGAACACAATTCCGATTTCCCTGGAGTAGTTGTTATGATTAAGCTTACAAACTTGAGGTTTGTCCTTTGTATTTAAACTCAAATTAAAACCGATTGGAATTCTCAAACGATAAACGGGCAGAAAGCCCAAGATCTGTCCCTAGGGCACCTCTCACCCCTTGAATTGCCCAAGATCTTCAGGGATTGATGCAATCCCAAATAAAAGTCAGCCAACTTGGAATGGATCCTGCCCTCGTAGACCTCTGAGAGTAAGGAACCCCTGAAATGTTCACCCTTGGCACCCTGCTTGCCTCATGTTAGTCCCGACTTGATAAACAAAAAGCCATTCCCAGATGCAGTCCCAGCTTCTGTAAGGCGGGGATTTCTCTCTCGGAGACTGGGATCTGTCACAGACGTGTATGCAGTTTCCTCGATCCCTGAACGTCTCCCTCTGTGCTTGTGTTTGAATGTCAAGGCCCAAGCGAAAGGAAATAATTAGTGACCAGTGTCTGTGGCTTCTCCATTTAATCCTCTCTAGTATGAAAAAAGACCGTATAGGTGGAAGGGGAAATCCCAACATTAGGAACATGGGAGCGACATTTTCTCCCTTCTGACGGACTTACTAAAGAGTATGAGATTTCTTTCTGGGGTGATGAAAATATTCTGGAATTAGATGGTGGTGAGGGTTGCACAATCTTGTGAATATACTCAAAACCGTTCAATTGCCCACTTTAAAAGGGTGAGTTTTATGATATGTAAATTATATTTCAATTAAAAAATTTTTTAAACCTGAGTTCAGTTATTTGCCTCCACCCTCTGCCAGCTGTGCTCTGCCAGCCCTGGGACTTAGATGCTCTCTCACCACTGAGCTGCAGCTCCCCAAACCCGGACCCTGAGCTAGAGGCTCCCTGCACAGAGGAGCTGGCCAGGGCTGGCTCAGGAGCCCCAGGGCCACTCGTGCCGAAGGATAGATTTATGGCCTGGAGGATCCCAGGGTAAAAATGAGTGTGGGCTGGAGCCAGTGGGCAGAGGCTGCTACATGGGTAACCAGGAACTGGAAGTAAGAATGTTTTCTTTCCTAACTGCAGGAGAGAAAAGAAGTGGTATAATCTCGAAGGAAGAAGGAAAAGGGTCTTGTTTTCTGAATGGTAACTGATAAAAATCGTTGAAATAATTTTAAGTGGCAGAATAAAAGTTACTCTTTTTATAATTGGGGTCCTTCTAGATTTATATTTGATTTAAAAAATTTTGGTTTAGAGTAATTTTGGCTTTGTTATCACTTTAAGCTGAGTTCCTCAGATCTTCTGAGACCAGATATCACACTGGCCCACATTCACAGAGAAGGCCTTCTTACCTAACCTCTTCCGCAGGGGGTGGAAGTAGAATGGGAGATCTTGTTCTACAGCTGGGCAGGATTCTTTTTTGTGTTCTCTCGTTAGGAGAGGAGAGTATGGAAAGATCCCTTGCAGAGGAATTGTCTGTCTTCAAATGATCAGTACTGTTATTGTGAAGGCATTTTAAGAACACTGTATTGTCAATGCAGTACATTTCCTCCAGCATTTGTGAACGTCATTTACTCAGTGTAAAAGTCTGGGATATTTCTGTTTAAAGGTCCGAAGCCCAACTCGATTTGGCTTAGCTGAAAAAGGAGTGTATTAGTTTATTCAAAAGCAGTTTGGACTTCAGGTATGGCTTGATCCAGGGCATCAAGAAAGCTCATCAGGCCCCAGTTTCTTTTTCTCCATTTCTTGGCTCTGCCAAAAAAACCCATCTAGTTGCAAAGGTCTTGTTGTGACTCCTTGATTCTGGCAGGGTCACATACTCATCTCTGAAAGAATTACCATGGGCAGGGGAAACAATGTTAGAATTGGCTAGGCCTGTATCACATGTCTATTTTGGAAGTTGAGATGAACCCCACATTCACCATGTGGACTGAGCATGGGCAACAGGATAATTCTTTAGAGAAAAACATGTGTTAGGAGAGGGAGAATGGATGTTGGGTGGTAAGAACAACAAGATCTCCACAATATCCATGGTAGTATATTATGCAAATTAAAATTGGACTGCTCTCTGGGATCAAATCTCAGCCCTGCCGTTATTAGCTATGTGACCTTCTGAAGCTCAGGTTTCTCATCTGAAGACCAGGGATAATGCTCATACTTTGCTCCTGGAGTAACCAAGATTGAATGAGATAATCCATGCAGAACACTCAGCACAGTGCTGAACCAGTCCGCGCTCTTCACATGATACCGACTACTGCTATTACGTGTTAGTTTGCATCCAGACAGAGAGACTTGTAAGTGACCATGGAAAGTGTTTTTCAAAGATAAACCTCAAAAAACAAAGTAGCTTACATTTTTTTTTTTTTAAGTGAAAGACCCGGGAATGAGCACCACGTGGAAAACTACAAGGAAACCAGAGCAGTGCTCACCGGGAAAGTCAGAGGAGTGGCTACTTTTGAGGGAAGGGAGGGCACGTGACATGAAAGGGACACTAAGGTTTCTTGCTGTTTGACTGGGCAGGTGACTCCACGGATGTGTGCTTTAAACCGCACCCATGCCAAAGCTGGCTACTGTTTCCTCTTTCTCCTAGAACCACATGTGCACCACATCTCCAAGCTTCCCTTTCAGTAAACTTTGCCTTGAAACTGAGTTCTGGCCAATGGAACATGGGCGGAAGTACCATGTACTGCCTCCAGCCCTGGCCTGCCAGACCACGCTCTCCTTTCACCTGCTGCCTGCTCTGTTGGTTCCCAAGGTAAGTGTGGAAGCCTGTGACGAAGATGGAAGAGATGCCATCATTCTGGATCCCTGAGTCACCCCCCGGAGCAGAGGCTTCCCTGTCGGGTGCCCCACTACTGCTCAGGAACCCCAGTTTTGACCTTACAAAGAAACTAAGTGAAGCCATTGGAATGTCGGCATTTGCCTCCCTTAACAGAGTACATCGTGTTTTATATACTTTTCAGTATGTAGAATAGAGCGGACAATTAAAAAAAAAGTAAAGAACAAAAGAAAAAGGAAATGAAGGCTAGTTGGAGATTATGGGAATACCAGGGAAACAGGACAATCTCCCAGATTCAAAGTGTTTCCAGCTTTTACTTCTGAAGGGGGTTGCAGCTTCAGGGGTGGAAGCTAGAGACTGCTTTCCTCTCTGTTCCGCGGATCTTTGTGAAGACTCTGTCATGTGGGTAGAAGCTCTGAACAATTTTCCTTCCGGAGTTGCTGCCGGACAGTGTGAGGCTGAAAGGGGAGGAAAAAGAAACAGAATGATAAGAACAACAGCAAGAGATGCTGTTTGTTGAGTGTTTACTCCAGCCGGGCACCCTGCTCAGCCCAAACCACAGGTCTCAGAGAGGTGTCTTTGCTTCTGTTTAAGAGATGAAGTCACTGAGGACGTAAGTCACACAGCTAAGGACTCTAGCACTGCACTCCTTACCTCTCTGTCAGGCTGACATGTAAGGGGGGGTCAGCGCAAAGGAGGCATGTGATGACATGTGACATCTGCCCAGAGGGGGACGTGGCGGTGGGGAGGGTGGGGTGAGGCTGTGACCCAGCCCTGAGATTGGTGCTCGGGCTCCCACGCGCTCCAGCAGGGAAGGCATCCAAGCCAGGAGGGCTGTTTCCATGGGGGCCGAGCTGGACCTCCCCTCCCCTCTTCTACCTTCTCATTATTTAAGCTCCGTCTTGGGCCGAATCTACTGTTTCTCTCTCCTTGTCACCTTTAGCCAGGCAGGTCCCATTGACCCTCAGAAGATTCCTTTTTACTAACTTCTTGATCAGTTTGCTTAAAAAAAAAATGCGGTCTACCATCTCCTCACCTGCTCATCCCTCCTTCTCTGCAGGAAAAGAGGCTCCAGAGCTGCCTGAGGTCCCACCACAGTCTTGAAAGGCTGTTTTATTCACTTGAAAGTTGGTTATAGGGAGGAGGTGGGCAAGTTCTTTATACTGAGGAAAACACATCAATTTAATGTGGCCCAGTCCCCTTCGTACTTCAACCAGGAGAAATCACAATTAGAGATGGAGAGTTTAGTCCCAGACTCTGCTCTGAAGGAGGTGGCAGGAGCGGGTGGGGACGTATCAGCCACAAGCCTTGGCTCTCCAATGACAGGGTGTTGCTTCCATGTGAGTTCCACCCATCTCAGCGCTCTGGGGAGAATATGCTGTACTTTAGCACTGGGGAAGGAGAAGGAAGCCAAAGTCACACCATAGGACGGAGTGATTTTTTTTCCCCCGGAAAAGATATTTCTGACAAGAGAAGCTAGCACTAAAATTCCATCATCTTCCAACCTTACTCATCATGAAGGGTGACAACCACAGACATTTCCCATGGGGACGTGTCCGTGGGAAGCACTTCATCCCAGGATTTAAGAGCAGGAACTCTGAAGATACAGAGATTTGTCTTCAAATCCAGAATCTACTACTTTCTAGCTGGGTGACCCAGGACATGTAACTGGAACCCCCTGCATCTCAGATATCCCCCAAAGTGGTGAGGACCAACACTATTAATACGGGATGGCTGAGTCCAGGTTTGACACTTCGTGAGTTCTCCATAAATGATGGATGCTATCATTTTGCTGGGAGCTTGGTCTAGAGAAGAAGAGGAAGGGGAAGGGGAGACAAGGGAGGAGTTCCTCTCTCTCATCCATGCTTCTGAGCCCATGCTGTCTTCTGAATCACCTACCTGCTGGGTGTGCTGGTCCAGCCACTGCAAATGTCTGGCCTGAGCAACAGTGGCTAGAAGATTGGTCTCTATGATCATTCTAGAAAGAGTCTGCTGGTCTACAGAATGAGAGACTTGGGAGCTCGGTGGTGAAGCCCAGAAATGGGGAAGCAGGGAGTGGGCAACTCCTCCAGGACCTGGGCCCCAGACAGCCCTAGGAGCAAAGCCAGCAAAGCCATGAGCACTGGGGAGGTGGGAGGGCAGTGCTGGGGTCCGTGGGTAGGAACTGAGGGCCAGCATGGGACCATCTTCCTGGCCCCACCTCCACTGGGGAATTTTCCTCTCTTGGCCGCCATCCAGGGCCATCTCACTGCCTGGGGTGTCCTGTTTGTGTCCACATTGAGAACAGACAGATCCTTGTCTCAGGAGGGGCTTAGGAACCTAACTAACTCCTGAGGCTGATGCTCAAACCATGAAGGTACAGTGAGAACCAGCACTGTTGAGCAGAGGGCTCAGGCCAGACGCTCATAGCTTCCCCTCCCCGCTCCTCTCCCTCTTCTGCTGCTGCTTCTCCCCCTTCCCTCCTTCTCCTCTTCTCTTTCATGCATACATCCAGTACCCATGGGGAAGAAGCTCAAACAGCATGGAAGGGCATATCCTCCAAAGACTTCTCACTCTCGTCTCTAACTTCCAGTCCTCAGTTTACCTGCGGGCTACATAGTGTTCCGTAGTGTTCCGTAGTGTGGATGCATTGTCACTTACTCGATCAGACCATAATTGATGAACATTTATGGTGTTGCCACTCCTGATGTCCAAAAATAATGCAGAAAATCATCTTGCAATGATAATAATAATAATAATGACAATGATCAACATTTTGGGCTCTTAACAAGGGCTGGGCACCATTTCATATGCTTTTCTGTGTTAACTTATTTAATCTTAAAAGTAGATCTAGATGACAGGTGCTTTTATCATTTTATGGCTGAGGAAAGCAAGGCACAGAGAGATTAAATCCCTCGCCTGCTTCTATGCACACATCAATAATTATAGCTATAGAGTAAATTACTAAAAATATATTTTAAATTTTGATAGGTTTTACCAAATTGTCCTTGTAAGGCATGTACAGTTTATACTTCATCTGCCTTGTATAAAAGTGCTTGCTTCCTTCTTATATTTCAGAAAACAAGAGAAAGAGAGAGAATAGGATAGGAGAGAGCTTGTATTTTGTGATTTCATTTGCATTCCTTTTATTATGAGCAAAGTTGATTACCTTTTTGTATGTTCAAAGTCATTCAGTTAATTTTTTTGTGAGCCATTCAAATCCTTTGCTCATCTTTTCTATTAGATTGTTGATCTTCCCTTACTACTTTATAAGAACTCTTTATATATTCATATTAACCTAGACTCTTTTAAATTATTATATTTAAATTATTTTATTTAAAAATATATTATTAGATGTATCAGACACAAAGAAGATTACAGATAACATCTATCCAATATAAAGAAGAATAAGAATATCCAGGTACCATCCACTCAGCTTAAAAAATACAACATTTTCAGTAACTCCAAAGCACCCTGTGATTTCTTCTCCCATTTCATTTCCCTGTCAACCCTCACCCCCACACTCCAGAAAACAATTATCGTGAATTTTGTGCCTATCATTTATTTTCTCTTCTTTGCTCTTTTACCACATATGTGTATATTCCTAAAAAATATAGTTTAGTTTTGCCTGACTTTAAACTTCATATAAATTGAATTATATTTTGCATTTTTTTTTGTGACTTTCTTCTTTCATTCCTATTGTGATTTTGAGAGGCATCCATGTTCGTTCTCAGAGGCTATGGTTCATTAATTATAAATGCTATTGGGTGTTTATGGTTATATGATTTATATGTGAAAAGTAAAACCCACAAGCATTTTAAAGAATTTCCGTGACTACATTCTCATCAGTATTTGTCATTGTTAGGCCCCCATGGCGGTATGATGTTATTTCATTAGGATTGTAATTGGCATTTCAAGGTTGTTGGAGTTGAGAATATTTTTATGTTTTATGGTCTATTGATGTTTCCTCTTCTCTGAAGACGTTATGACTTTTATCCATTTCCTGTTGTACAACTTGTCTTCTTATTGAGTCATTGATGTTCTTTATATATTCTGAATATTATTCTTTTGTCAGTTATATGTGTTGCAAATACATTCAGTTTGTGATTTGCCTTTTCATTTTGTTTATGGCAACATTTTATGAACAGATGTTCTTAATTTTAACATACTTAAATTTATTAATGTTTAATGGTTTTTACTTTTTTGCATCTTGTTTGAGGAATCCTTTCTTTCTCTGAAGTCATAATTATATTCTCCTACATTGGTTTTTACATTTAAGACTTTAATCCACCTGAAATTGATTTTTATGATGCTATGAAATAGGAATCCAATGGTATTCTTTTGCCATACAGAGAGATAATAGTCCTAGTACCAATGTCAATCTTTTATCACCTATCTTCAATGCCACTCGGTCTTAAACCCATGTTTTTTTTTGCATGGGTCTGATTCTGGGCTTTCTATTCTTTTGTATCGGTTTCTCTCTCTCTCTCTCTTTTTTTTTTTTGGCCTATTTCTGTACCTATAACGCTTTCTTACTTGCATAGTTGTTTAGCCCTGACTTTTCTTGGTAAGAAGATTTTAAACTACTGATTTGATTTCTTTTGTGGTCATTAGGTAATTTAGTTTTCTATTTTATTCTTGAGTCAGTTTTAATGAACTATATTATCTGAGGAATTTATCCCTTTGTCTAAGTTTTCAAATAAATTGGCAAATTTTTTTGCAATATCTTTGTATTATTTAATATCATCTGTATTTCTGTGTGTGTTTCTTTTTCATTCTTAATATTATTTATTGTGCCATTTTTTCTTTGGATTAGTGTAACTAGAGATTTGCCTATTAGTCTTTTCAAAGAGAAAAGTTTTGGCCTTGCTGATCTTTATATCCCTTCTTTTAATGGGGGAGGGTTGTGCTGTTGAATGTTTAGCATACTGATGTTGTAGAACTTTTATTATGATTTAGCTTTAAGCATTTAAAATTTCAAATATATCACTGTTTCTTAGATCAGTGAGTTATTTAGAAACGTATTTTAACTTTCCAGAAATTGTAACATGCAGATGGAACTAAATAAGATAGGAAATTAACTAATATCTCTGCCCTCCTACTGAGAAATAAAATAATCTTAAAATGCTATAATTCCAATTGCTTCCTCCTAAAATGTTATTTTGATCATCATCTTTGTTCTATTTTATTTCTCTGCCAAACTAGCTATATACTGTGTTTGTTTCATAAAAATGTATGTTTAGATTTAGCCCATATTTACCTTTCCCCTTGTGTTCCATTCCTGCTCACATTTCAAAATTTTCTTCTGAGATAATTGTCATTTTGTCAGAAAACCATCCTTTGGAACTCTCTTGATGATAAGCTCTCCTATTTCTTGTGTCTGAAAATGTGTGGTTTTTTTCTTTTTTTCTCCTGAGTGTTCATATTTAGAGTGAATTGCTGATTACAGTATATAGTTCAATATCACTTTAAAAATCTAATCAATAATCTCTGCCTATGAAAATGATCTTGAGGTATAATTAACATGATAAAATGCACAAATCGTCTCCTGTAAAATGCTAAATGGAAGTGTTAAAAACCAACATCCTTGGGTTGTTCCCTATCTTAGGGAGAAAACATTCAGTATTTCTGGATTAAGTGTGATGTTAGCTATAAGTTTTAAAATAAACATTCTTTATCGGGGCGCCTGAGTGACTCAGTCAGTTAAGCACCCACTCTTGATTTTGGCTCAGGTCAAGATCTCAGGGTCATGAGCTTGAGCCCCAAGCTTCTCTCTCTCCCAGGGTGCCTGGTTGGCTCTGTTGGTTAAGTGTCTGCCTTCAGCTCAGGTAATGAAGTTGGGGTCCTGGGATCAAGCCCTGTGTCTGGTTCTCTGCTCAGTGGGGAGTCTGCTTCTCCCTCTTCCTCTCCCCTGCCTCTCACTCATGCTCTCTCTCTAGTAAATAAATGAAATCTTAAAAAAAAAATTCTTTCTCCTTCTCCCTCTGTCCCTACCCCCAACACCCCTCATGCATGCATGCTTTCTCTCTCTCTAAAACAAACAAACAAACAAACAAACAAACAAACAAACATCCTTTGTGAGATTGAGGAATTCCCTTCTATTCTTAGTTTGCTGAGAGTTTGTTTTTTGTTTTGAATCAGGAGTAAATGTTGTATTTTTGTGAAATTCTTTTTCTGTGTCTTTTGAGAGGATCACATGGTTTTTCTCTTTAGTTTTTTACTATGGTAAATGACATTGGTTATTTTTTATATTAAATCAAGGTGTATTCCTAGGATTAAAACTCATTTCATCATGATGCATTATCTTTTCTATATATTGTTGGATTTGATATGTGAAAATCTTCCGAATTTTTGCATCTGTGTTCATGACAGATATTGGTCTATAGTTTTTTTTATTGTTATTTATTAGCCTGGTTTTGGTATTAGGGTACTGCTGGCTTTGTAGAGTAAACTGGAAAATAATCCCTTCTCTTCAATTTTCTGGAAGTTTTTGTGTACAACGGATATTATTTCTTTCTGAAATGTTCAGTAATACTTACCAGTGAAGTTAAATGGAGTCTGGAATTTTGTTTTTGGAATGATCTTTAACTGAAAATTTATTTTCTTTAAGAGTTTTAGGGATAGGGACACCTGGGTGTCTCAGTCGGTTAAGCATCTGCCTTTGGCTCAGGTTATGATCCCAGGGTCCTGGGATCGAGTCCTGCATCAGGCTCCCTGTTCAGCGGGGAGTCTGCTTCTCTCTCTGCCTGCTCTGCCTGCTTGTACTCTCTCTCTCTCTGACAAATAAATAAATAAAATCTTTAAAAAAAGCGTTCTAGGGATATAATCTGTAGTGATGTTACTTCTCTTATTTCTGATATTGGCAATTTGTATAATCTCTTCCTTTTTCCCAATCAGTTAAGATAGAAATTTTAAAATGTTACTGATATTTTCAAGGAGCCAGCTTTTGGTTTCATTGATTTTTCTACCGTTTTTCTGTTTTATATGTCATTGATTTCTATAGTGGTTTTTATTATATTTATACTGCTTTCTTTGGGTTTAATTTGTTCTTTTTTCCCCTAGTTTCTTAAGGTAGAAACTGAGGTCATTAATTTCAGAATTCCTTTCTTTTCTAATAGAGGCAGTTAATGCTATAAATTTCTTTATAAGTACTGATTTAGTGGTAGCTCACAAATTTTGATATGTGGCCTTTTCACTTCCGTTCAGTTTGAAATACTTTTTAATTCCTCTTCTGATTTTTTCTTTGACCCTTCAATTATTTAAAAGCGTGTTATTTAGTTTCAAATATTTGTGGATTTTCCAGAGATCTTTGTTATTAATTTATAATTTGATTTCATTGTGGTCAGAGAACTTGTAAAACTAGAATCCTTTTAAGTTTATTTAGACTTGCTTTATAGCCCAAAATACGGTCTTTCTTGGTAATGTTCCCTGTGCACTTGAAAAGAATGTGTATTCTGCTGTTGTTGGGTGGAGTGCTGTATAAATGCCAATTAGGTCAAGTTGGTTAATAGTGTTGTTCAAGTCTTCTATAGCCTTACTGATTTTCCATCTACTTATTCTATCAACTCTTGAGAGAAGGGCATTGAAATCTTTTATTGTAAGGATGGATTTGCCTGTTTCTCATTGTAGTATGATTCTATCAGTTTTGCTTCATGTATTTTGAAGCTCTATTATCAGGTGTTTAAACATTTGGATTTGTTATGTCTTTTTTTTTTTTTAAAGATTTTATTTATTTATTTGACAGAGATAGAGACAGCCAGCGAGAGAGGGAACACAAGCAGGGGGAGTGGGAGAGGAAGAAGCAGGCTCATAGTGGAGGAGCCTGATGTGGGACTCGATCCCATAATGCCAGGATCACGCCCTGAGCCAAAGGCAGATGCTTAACTGCTGTGCCACCCAGGTGCTCCCTGGATTTGTTATGTCTTGATGAATTAAACTCTTTATCTACTTTTGCTAATAAAATGAGCTTCTTTTTCCATAGTAATGTTCTTTGCTCTGAAATCTACTTTGTTTGATATTCATATAACCATTCCAGCTTTCTTTTGATTAAGAATAACTCTTTTCTCATCCTTCTTTCAATTTATTTTGTCTTTATATTTAAAATATATTTCCATAGGCAGAATGTAGTTGAGTCTTTTCTTCTCCCTCTTTCTCTCATTTCCCCCCTTCCCTCCCCTCTTTCTTCTTCCTCTTCCTCTTCTCCTCCTTCTTCCTCTTCCCCTTCCTCTTCTTCCTTTTCTTCTTCTTCCTCTTCCCCTTCTCCTTCCTCCTCCTCCTCTTCTTCTCCTTCTCATTCTTCTCCTTCTTCTTTTTCTTCCCCCCTCCTCTTCCTTCTCTTAATGTAATGTGAAAATCTCTACCCTTTAAATGGGGATGTCTATAACATTTACATTTAATGTGATTATATGATTAAGTTTAAGTCTGTCATCTTAATATTTGTTTCCTATTTTTTCCCATCTATTGTTTTCTCTTCCTTCTTTTTCTGCCCTGTTTTGGATTGAAACTTTTTTATGATTCTATTTCATCTCCTTTGTCTGGTTATTAACCATAGCTCTTTGGTAATTTTAGTGGCTGTTTTCGAGTTTATAATACACATCTCTAACTTGCCACAACCTACTCTTAAATAATATTATGCCACTTCACACACATAGTATAAAAACCTTATAGTGGTATGCTTCCATTTCTCCCCTCACAGTCTTCATGCTAAATGTTACACATTTAATTATATATAAATTATGAACCACTCTATATTATCATGTTTATTTAAAAACTAAGTTATCATTTCAAGAAATCTTTTATATTTACCAACTTTGTGTCTTCTCTAGAGCCCTTCATTCTTTTGAGTAGATCCAGACTCCATTTTAGTATCATCTTCTCTCTGCTTAAACGAGGAATTTTAAGGACATTTCTTGCTCTGCAGTTCACTTGTGATGAACTCCTTCACTTTCTGTGCATCTGAAAAAGTATTTTTGAAAGATATGTTGGATTAATATACAGTTTTATGTTATTAGAGGTGTTTTGTTTTGTTTTGAGTACTTCAAGATGTTGCTCTATTGTCTTTTTGTTTCTATTGTTTTCAAAAACAAATCTGATGTCATCCTTATCTTTGTACCTCTGCATGTAACATGTCTTTTTTCCCCCTCTGGCTGCTCTTAGGATATTTTCTTTATCACCAGTTGTGAGTAATTTGATTGTGGATATGCCTTAGTAGTTTTCTTCAGGTTTATTGAGCTAGAGGTTTGTTGAGCTTCTTGGATCTTTGGATTTACAGTTTTCACTAAATTTAGAAAGTTCATGGGCATTATGTTTTCCAATTATTTTTTCTGTCCCTGTTGCTCTTTCAGGAACTCCAGCAACATGTATATTATGCTACTTGAAATTGTCCCACAGCTCACTCATGTTCTTTTCATCTTTTTTTTTTCTCTCCATGTCTCATTTTGCATAGTTTCTATTGCTGTCTTTAAATACACTAATATTTCCTTCTGCAATATCTAATATACTTTTAATCTCATTGAGTGTATTTTTTCATCTTAGACATTGTAGATTTCATCTCTAAAATTCATCATGACTTTTTATATCTTTAATGCCTTTACTTAACTTTCTGAACATCTGGAATGCAATTATAATAGCTAATTTAATGTCCTTATCTGCTAATTCTGAAATTTGTGTCAATTCTTTGTAAGTTTTTATTGCGTTTTCCCTTCATTATGTATTACATACTTTATGTTTTCTTTTTTGAGTGTCTGGTAATTTTTTGTTGGACACCAAACATTCTGAATTTGACATTGTTGGCTTTATGTTTTTACATTCCTATGTTCTTGAGGGCTTTTTTCTTTTCTGGGATAAAGTTTAGTTACTTAGAATCAGTTTGACCCTTTTAGGTCTTGCTTTTATGATTTCTTAGATGAGACATGAACAATGTTTCTTCTAAGGCTAATTAGCTCCTTCCCCCTAAGTAAAACCCTTATGAGGACTCTGTTCCTTGAATTATGAGTTTTTTTCAGTCTTGCTGATGGGAACAGTCACAATTCCTGGTTCTCTTTGAGCTCTGTGTACTGTTCCCTTTAATTCCTTTGGTTCTTTCTCTGGTCACAAGTAGTTTCTTCATACACATATGTTTAACAGTACTATGTGGAAGACATGTAGCAGACCCTCTGCAGGTCTCCAGTGTTCTCTCTCCATGTAGCTGTCTCCTCTTTAATACTCCAACCATCAAACTTTAGATACCTTTGCTTGAGCGCTTAGCTCTGTCTCCTCAACTCAGGGATTGTTCTGGGCTTGTCTGAGTTCCTCCTTCCTGCATTGCCGTCTGAAAACACTCTCAGGGCATAAATAAAGCAATTGTATGGTTTATTCTGTGTACTTTCCATCTCTCAGAAATCAACATCCTCTGTTCCTGAAGTTCATTATCCTGAAAACAGTTTTCACATACTGATTATTTCAATGGGAAGGTAAATTCAGTTCCTGTTACTCCATCTTAGCCAAAAGCAGAAGTCTTTTAAATGGAATGGTTAACCCATTTACATTTGGTATAATTATGAATATGGTTGGGCTTAAATGTAACATCTTGGTATTTGTTTTCTATTTTTTAACTGTTTGTTGTCCCTTTGGTTTTCTTTTCCTGCCTTTAAAAAATTAATCAAGTGCTTTTAGCTATTCTTTTGAATATCCTCTTTTGGCTTTTTAGCTCTACATTTTTACTTTATTATTTTTTTGTTTGCTCTAGAGATTGAAACATGCTATCTCAGCATATCTTCAATTAAAAATATAAAACTTCAAGGAGGGCACGTATTGCATGGTGCACTGGGTATTATACGCAACTAATGAATCATTGAACTTTACATCAAAAACCAGGGATGTACTGTATGGCGACTAACATAATATAATAAAAAATATTATTATAAGAAAATAAAATTTAAATTCAATTAATTAAAAAATAATATAAAACTTCATGATTAAGATAAAAACTTTACAAAAGTACACTTCCATTAACCCTCCCTTGTCCTCAATATTATTATTTTTGTGTATTTTACTTTGATCATGTATTTAAACCCACCACGCATTATTTTACTTACACTGACTGTTATCTTTAAAAAACTAAGAAAAGAAGAAAAAATAGACTTTTCTATTTATACATTTATTTTTTCTGGCACTTTCCATTCCTTCTCATAAATTCAATTTTCCATCTGGTATCATTTTTCTTCTGCCCAGAGCCTTTTCTTTATCAATTAAATTTTTTTTTTAGGTGCATCTGCGGGCTACAAATTCTCACTTTTTGTTTATCTTACCATGTCATTGTTTTGCCCTCTGTTTTGAAGAATTTTTTCTCTGGATATAAATTTCTAGGTTGATAGTTTTTTTACCCCAGTACTTTGAAGATATTGTTCAATTTTCTTATTTCTTGAATTGTTTATTACAGTCAATTATTATTCTTATTCTCTTCAATATAATATGTTTCTTTTCCTCTGGCTCTTTTTTTTCATTTTTTAATAACATCTTTATTGAGATATAATTTACATATCATATAGTTGGCTCATTTAAAGTGTGTGATTCAATTTTTTTAGAATTTTATTTTATTATGTTATGTTAGTCACCATACAGTTTATCATTAGTTTTTGGTGTAGTGTTCCATGATTCATTGTTTGCATGTAACACCCAGTGCTCCCTGCAATACGTGCCCTACTTAATACCCATCACTGGGCTAACCCTTCCCCCTACCCCCCACCCCTCTGAAACCCTCTGTTCGTTTCCTGTAGTCCATAGTCTCTCATGGTTCATCTCCCCCTCTGATTCCCCCCCTTCATTTTTCCCTTCCTTCTCCTAATGTCCTCCCTGCTATTCCTTATGTTCCACATTTAAGTGAAACCATATAATAATTGTCTTTCTCTGCTTGACTTATTTCACTAAGCATAATCCCCTCCATTACCACCCATGTCGATGCAAATGGTGGGTATCCAGCCTTTCTGATGGCTGAGTAATATTCCATTGTATATATGAACCACAACTTCTTTATCCTTTCATCTCGGCTCCTTCCACAGTTTGGCTATTGTGGACATTGCTGCTGTGAACATTGAGGTGCATGTGGTCCATCTTTTCACTACATCTGTATCTTTGGGGTAAATACCCAGTAGTGCAATTGCTGGGTCATAGGGTAGCTCTATTTTTAACTTTTTGAGGGACTCCACACCATTTTCCAAAGTGGCTGTACTTACTCTCATTCCCACCAACAGTGTAATAGGGTGTAATAGGGTCCTCTTTTTCAGGTTTCATCTTTGCTTTTCAAGAATTTTACTATGACATGTTTCCTTTTTTTTTTTTTTAATCTTGCTTGAGACTTGTTGAGCTTCTTGAATCTGTTAATTTTCTTTAATCAAATTTGGAAAAATTCTGGCCATTAATTCTTGAAATTTTTCTTAGGTCCTATTTTATCTCTCCACTCTTTCTGGGACTTGGATTACACATGTGTTCAACTGCTTTATATTTTACACTATTAAACATCATTATTACTGATTTCTATTTTCATTCAATAATTTTTCTTTCTGTTCTTCAGTTTGGGTAACTTCAATTTACCTGTGTTTAAGTGATCTTTTTCTTTGCATTGACTAATCTACTATTGAGTTCATCTAATTAATTTTTTATTTCACACATTTCAGTTTCAGAATTTACATTTTATTATTTTTTAGAGTTTACAGTTTTCTGCAGAAATAGCCAATCTCTTCATCTTCTCCACCTCTAAAATTTTAAACATATCTATAATAGTTGTTCTAAAGTCCTTATCTGCCAATTCCAATAACTATCCTTTGTGGATCTGTTTCTATCAATTGTGTTTTCTCTTGGTCATAATAATTTTTCCCCTTGCTTCTTTAAATGTCATAAATTTTTAGTGTATTCCAGATGTTATGTATACAGAGCAGTGAAGACTGAAGTGTATTTTTCTTTGTTTATTTCTCAGAGTGAAAACCCTTTCTTATGACTGGCAATTAAAGTGAATGTCTAATGATTTGTGCATGTATACAAATAGAATTTTAATATTTTATCCAGCATTTTGAGGTGTTTGTACTGAACTAGTTTTCTGTACGTTTGATTCACCACATTGCCTGGGAATGGAGTTTATTATTTCTTTAGATCTTTCAATAGCTTTGAGCTAGATCTTGCAGGGCACGCTTGCTGGAATTTAAGCGATTTTGAAGCTCCTAAGTGTAGAAATAGACTCTAACATTTCCTTTATACCATATTCTCTCCAATCTCCAAAGTGAAAATTAGGGACTGCTTCTGTCCATGCACAGTCTTTATGCTGGCCTCTCTCTCGCTGTGTGTGTGTGTGTGTGTGTGTGTTTCAGCCAGAAGCCCTATGGGGGTAAAACCGTGAAGATGTCTAGTTGGAACGGATGGTATGGAATTCAATTCTGTGGCATGAGTTGCAAGTATCCATTAGGATCCTCTGGGGGCAAACTGAAATAAATTCTCAGGCCTCTCTCAAGGAGGAGATGCTGCTCTTAGATCTAGCAGGAGGCTCATATGGGTATGTCTAGCAAACCAACCACTGACAGTCCCAAAGATAATAATTTCTCACACTTGCACTTTATGCTTAGCAAGGCATGTGCAGGCCCAAGGATCTCCTTTGATTCTTACAACTCAGTTTTAGTAAGAGGTAAGACTGGGAAGGTTCAGTGGGCCAGTTTTAGAGTGGCCTTAATGTCATCCTAAATACTGAGCTTTAGCCTATGTTCTGCCATCTTCTCTCACTTGGATTACTTCTGTAGCCTCATTGTATAGCTCCCTGCCTCCAGGCCTCACCCCTCCAGTCCACTCATCACACTGAGTAGGCAATCTAAAAAGCAAGTCTCCCTTTGTTACTCTTCTGCTCTATATTCTTCAATGGCTCCCCAGTACCTTCAGGACAAATCTATAAGGCCCTTGAGGTCTGGTCTCTTTCCATTCCTCCAGTCTCATCTTTCTTCTTCTCCTCTTCTGTCAGGCATATGTGAATAATGCACCTTTTGTCTGGGACACTGCCTCCCACCCCTACACACACACACACACACACACACACACACACACACACGCTCATCCATCTGGTCACAGCTGCAGACTCACCTCTTCTCCCTTCCTCCTAAGTCTGGGTTAGGAGTGCCTCCTCTGGGCCCACAGAGCCCTGAGCTTACTTCTACCATGTCATCTCCTCCCAGTGCTGGGTGCCCCCTTACTTGCCTGCCTCCCCTCTGGAATGAAAGTGCCAGGAGGTCAGGGACTGTGTCCATCTTGCTTATCACTGTGTCTCTAGCCTCAAGCATAGTGTTGACACACAATAACCCACAGGGAAGATTCATTGCATTGAATAGGACCCAGGGAGCTAGGGATTGCTGGTGTTGCCATATTTTCCACAAGCTGTTTATGGGGGCAGCTCACAAGTACTTACTGACTCTCAGAGCCTAGTTCTGGGCTTGGCCCGGAGGGGCCAGATGAGGTGGATGCTAGAATAGAATATTAGAATATTCGAACACTTACTGAATGCTTTACATGCACTATCCCACATAATCCTCACAACAACCCTTTACATTTGGTTCTGTGATCACCCCCACTTTACCGATGAGACAACTAAGGCGTAAAGAAATGAAATGATTTGTCCAAGATCAGAGAGTTCAAAAGCAGTGACACTGGGGTTCAATTCAGGAGTGAGAGGTCAGAGACTAAGACTGCGCCATAGAAACGCTGAACTCCTGAAGCTTCCAGGCTGCTCCTTAAGAAAGATGGAGATGTGAGCACAAGATCTTAAGTGCAAGGGATGCCCAGAGAAGGAACGAGGTAAGTGAGACCCACCGCAGTCTCAGAAACCCTGGGAAGGTGATGAGTTTTGGGAGAACAGTTTTAGTCCTCTCAGGGAAACTTGGTGACCCAGGATTCCCAGAGGAGGTCTGGGAGCCCCTTCCTCCAGTTTCCCTGGGAACTCGGGGCAGGAGACGGTACTGAAGCCAGGCTGGAGCTCAGGGCCAGAGACTGCTGGAAAAGAACGCAGCTAAATGTCAGGGTTTAGGGCCCCAGCCAGGCCTGGCTGCTCTGTGCTAGCATCCTGCCCTGGGAGGAAGAGCAGGGAGAGAATCCACAGTAGCCCTCGGAAGAGCTTCTGAAAAGGGCCCCCAGGCCAGGAGCAAGGAGAAGTGGGTGCTTTGGCGGCCAGGTTGGGGCGGGGCAGCCAGGCCACCCGGACACCTCTGACAGGCAATTTCCAATTTCCTATGGAATTAAACTGTAAAAGCAGAGTCCGTCACTGTCTGCTCCCTCCCTGGGAGGGGAGAAAGTTACTGTGGCAAGCTTGAGAAAGCTGGACTGTCTTTTCCCAAACAAAACAGCGACCAAGGACGCTGGTGTTTGGAGACGGTTTCAAAGTCCCGAGCCGTGCACCAGGGTGCCTGCGTCTTCTGTCTCTACCTGCTCAGGTGACCTTGGGCAAGTCCCTTCCTCTCTGTGGGCCTCAGTTTCTTCATCTAGGAAAGGAGGTGTTGGATGCGAGGATGCCGGAGGCCCCTTCCAGCTCTGAGATGCTAGCATTCTGTAATAAAGTTGGGTGTGGGAAAATATGAGGTCTAGGGGACCGGGGGAAGGGGCTGGAACCATCCTTGGTTGGAACCGCTAAAGGAAGCTCTGTTCAGCCCCATCCCCAAGGCTCCCAAATCCAGCGGCAGAACTGGGATCCACCCAGCCAAAATCAGCGAGGGGAAGCCAAAAGCATGAGTAAGGAGAGGCTGGGCCATAAACATGTCATCTGCACAAACATCCAGCCCCCTCTGGGGTCCCATTGGCCCTGTCGGGGGAGGAGACTGCTGCTGGGGCCCCCCTCAGCCACAACCCCAAGCTTACTCGCTTGGCCCAAGATTTCAGGGTGGAGGTCTGACTGCTAAGAAGGGAAACCTGGCTGAGGACGTGCCCCGAGGAGCTGTCAGGAAGGGCTGGGCAAGGCGAGGGCCCCACCATAGCCAGACAGCTGGGGGTGGTGCTCCGCTGAAGGGACGCCTTCCATCCTGACAAAACGCAGGGCTTTCTGGGATGGTCTCCATTTTAGATCGGCTGAGGTTCCTGTTTCTCCAGCCCTGACCCTCTCCCAAGTTTCGGAAAACCAGCAGCCTATGGGCCCTCGCTTCCTGGATCTTCACATTCAAACTCAACAGTCTCCAGACACAAGTCCTGGTCCTCTCCAAACCGCCTTCTTCCATAGGGTTCCCTAGCTCAGAGCTGACGCTCTCACCCAGCCATTTGAGCTGGTGTTCCAGAAGGGATCCTCTTTCCCCCTCTGCGCTTACATCTAAAAGATTCCCACGTCTTGTCAAGCTGACCCTTAGGGCGGCCTGTGTTGGCCCCTTCCTCTTTCTCCATCTTCCTTTCTCTCTCTCCAGACCTCAAGTACACACGATTTGACTAATCTAGTTTTCACATGGCCCACTTAAAAAAAATGTGTCATTTTTAATGATGAAAACAAGGGTGAGGACTTTGACAGTAACCTGCACTGTGAATGTATCACTCTCCTGTCCCATTTCCTTGCCTTCTACCCTCCAAGGAAGCTGTCCTGCATCCAGGGACTTTTGCTCGATTGCATCCTTTTCAATAAAGTCTTTTCTCATCTATCTGCACTCCTAAAGTCTAATTTAAAGTTTTATGAAAAAGTGTCATTTTGCATGCAATCTTTTGGAATTTGCTTTTTTTTTTTTCACTTACTATTCTATTTCCACGCACGGTTGTTTGTTTGCAAATATGGCTGCAGTTATCCCTCTTTGTGCCTCCACATTCCTTTTGCCATGTGACTTGATGCAATGAAAGCATCAAGAGGTAGAGTCTCTCACCCCACTTCTCAAATCTCAGCCAGCCTTCTGTATTATTTTGACTCATCTAATGCGGCAGAAGTGGCACTGTGTCATTTCTGAGCTTAGGCATTAAGAGGCTTTATCGTCTTCCCCATTCTCTTGGAAGCTCCCATAGCCATGTGAACAAGCTACTTTGCTGGGTGATGGGAGACATGCGACCCAATTGACACCATCACCCTAGCGGACTCTCCACTGACCATGGATTCACGAGGAAGCTCAGCTAAAACCAGAATAACTGGCCAACTGAGTCCAGCTTCAAATGCCTACCTACTGAATTATGAATTAAATAAGTAATGGCTGTCTAAGTCACTGAGTCCAGACTGGTTTGTTACACAGTGATCAGCAACTGATACACCAAGACTGTTGCGTGCTTCTGCTGTTTGTTCATTTTTACTGCTGCCTGATGTTCCACTATGTGTAGCTAGCAGTCTTCATTCTTTCACTTTCCTGTTGATACGCACCTGTGTGAAAATGACTGCATGAATTTGTGTGTGTGTGCGCGTGTTCTCTATTGAGTGTGTATGAAAGATGACTTCTCCTCTCTAGGCTCACAGCTACTGGGAACCTTGAGCCCCTTCTCCTCACTGTTCCAGGAGAAAGCGTCAAAATGAAAAACAGATTAGGGCATGCTTTGCCCCAATCCCTCAGGGGCTGTCCCATGCCCTCAGGGTAGAGTTCAATGCCTTTATCTGATATTTAAGACCCCCTGTGCCCTGGTCGGTTGTCTCCTCTCTGCCAATAAGCTTGGCTACTAAACCGCCATGAGACCTTGGGGACAAATTACTTTACCTCTCTGTGCCCCAGTTTCTTCTTCTAAAGAATGGGACTAATAATAGTGTGGGTCATAAAGTTACTGGAGAGGATTACTTGAAGTAATAGGTACAAAGCTTTAGAATAGTACTTGGCAAAAAGCACCCTACAAATATTTGCTATTTTTGTTGTTATTTTTGTTTTAAAAGTAGCCAAATGGTAAAGCTGATGTTTCTTAGAGTGTATTACAGCTCAGGGCCTTTCCCTCTGTGGGTCCCTCTGTCCAGAATCCCATTCTTTATATATCTACCTGGTAAACTTGCCTGTCCAGAACTTGTCTGGGTATCACTCAGTTTGACACCTTCCCAGCTCATCTCCCACCTCCCAGTTGAATTGAGCTCACTCTCTTCTGGGCCCCATTGGCCCCTGCACACGTGTCGAGCATTGCTTGTGTCTGTTTAGTGGTCCTCTTTGAGCTCAGGGACTGTATCCCATTCATCTCTGTACCCCAGAGCCTGGCACAGGATAGATTCAGGATAAATGCATGATGAATGAGTAAATGAACAAACGAATTACGGACCTTATTTGCCCTGTGCAATCATTCATTCACCATTCACCCAACCACCATATACTGAGCTCAGCTCTGCCAGTCACTGTCACGCTCAGAGGAGACCTCTGCCTGGGATCTGAGGGAGAGACAGATCCTGGGAGGACAAGCAAGGCTCGGTGTGGTCCGAGCTGTGACATGCAAATCCCCTACCCAGGACAAGTGGCGTGAGGGGCCTGCCCTCAGGGAGCCCACCAACCATGGAGGGAAATGAAGCTTAGACCCCAAGCAGCAAAGAAGCAGCCAAAAGCATTCGGTGCATTCAGGATTCTAAGCGTGCACAGGATGGGAGTGTAGGGAGCCACAGAGACATATGCAGCGCTGGAAGCCAGGCTTCGAGCTCTGTGAGAGCAGGAACTGTCTTGTTCACCCTGGAAGCCCAGGCCTGGCCGAGGTCTGCCGCCGAGGTGTTGGTCAACAGAAATATTTGTTGAGTATGTGACACATGAGGAGAGGGCGGCTAAATTAATAAGAACAGCATTTCAGGCCCACACTGCCACATGGCGGCCAGTGACTACTGCCAGGACGCGTCCCCTCTCCGGCCTCAGGTATTTGCCCAACATCCTACCCAGCTCTCAATCCTGTGATGATGCAGAGATGCGGGCTAGGCCTGCGGGGCACCCCTCGACGGGCTGCCGTGTCTGTGTCCGTGTGTGCCCGCGCGTGCTCACACCCATGCCGTGTGCCCCAGAGCCAGGGCTGGAAATGGTAACCACAAGCAGCACCATGTGGTCCATCATTCTGGGAGCACTTTCTCTGGGCTAAGCACAGAATGCAAAGTTCTGAGCGCTTCACGGGCACTATCTCATTTTACCCTTTCGCAAAGCACATGAGATGGGTGAGACGGAAGAGATCATTGTGCCCATTTTATAGATAAGGAAACTGAGTCTCCTGAGGTGGAAGAAATGGCCCCACAGCTCACAGTGGCAGATGTGGGATTGGAAGCAGTTCTGTCTGACACCAGGCTCTTAGCCTCTCCACTCCATAGCCTCCCACAAGAAACCTGTCCTTTGTCTCCTGGGAGCACGTCCTTCTGCCACTTGAGGGCAGCTCTTGATGATGGACTCTGGCTGAGAATTCAGGGATGGTGGAGGCCAAAGTTGGGATGGTGGGGTTGGGGGCGGTTGAGCCTCATTGCCTCTCCAAGCCCCTGCTAACTGAAGCCAGATCCTCCATACAGAAGATCTGGCCTGAGCTTTCTAGGGCTTGCATGGGAGTTTTTGGAGTTTTTGCCTTGCTTAACTGAAGAGCTTCCCGTGGTGCTCTGGACTGTTCTTTTCTGGCTGGGCTAAGGGAGGGCAGAGGTCAGTGGAGGCCCTGCCTTTGGCTCACCCTTGGGGAGGTGGATTCCCAGCCAGGCTGAGAGATCCTGAAATGGCCTCTTGCATTCTGGACGGAGGACCGGGACAATGCGGCCCTCCCAGGCCCGCTGCACCCCCTCACGTGCCACCGAGCATCTTAGACACCAGCTCAGCACGGGAAATCCGGCCACACAAAAGGCAGCTACAAATTGGCCTTTGAAAGGTGTTCTCTTTCTTCTCACGCTTAGGGGAAAAGAAAAAAAAAAGCAAGAAAAAAAAAGGAGAGAAAGAAAGAAAGAATAGAAAAATTGGCCCAACTGGGAGCTTGGTCTGTTGAGTCCAACTTCTTGACCCGCTCATCCAAATTATGCCTGCAGTGAGGCCGCCTCGCAAATGCACTCTGTGGACAGACAGACAGACGGCAGCTTCCTCTGCAGCTGCACGCTCCCCATTCCAAGGCCCCAACTCAACAGGTCTGATGGAAGGTCTTGGATGCTGATTGCGAATCGAGTCACCCCAGCGGGGAGGGCCTTTCTGGGCCCCTGAGAGGAGATTTGGATGGTGGGGACCTAGGATCCTGCAGCTGAGGCTCCCGCCCTCCCAGGAGGACGGGGCAAAGTCAGGAGCAGTAGGGGCTGTCTTCCCTGCTCCCGGGACCCTGCACACAGCATCTCCGGGCTCCCCGGAGACTGTCCCTGGAAGTGACCCGAGCCCCGGGGACTCAGGCCAGGAGCAGCCTCCCCCGTGATTTCTGCCCACGCCCCTGCGCCTCCAGCGAGGTGTCGGGGTGGGTTGGGGGGGAAAGGCTGGCTCATCCAGGCCTTTGGAAACATCCTGACACACTTTCTTCCAGCCGGCTGAAGTTACTTTCCAAGTATTTCACTTTCCATTTCTTCTCCAGATCTGGTAACAGGGTGTTCCTGCCCTTTTCCCCTTGCTGACCTTTCTGCCTGGGCCCTGCCTCTGCTGCATTTCATCCAGTCGACACGCTCTCGGAGCCTGGGCCAAATCTCCGTTCAGTCCCGCAGCTGGCACGCATGTGGGCGACTGGCCTCGCTAGCCCTGCCCTAGCCACCCATCAAGCCTCAGGGACAGCGGGACAGACGGAAACAGGCACGAGGGGGCTCCCGGGCTTTGAGGTCTGGCCTCCTGCCTGCCGAGGTCAGCTCCCCAACACTCCAGCTAGCTGCATCACCCTGGGAAAGTGTCTCGAGCTCTCTGAGTCTCGGGGTACTCCTCTGTGCAATGTCTCGAGGTTGAAACAAAACAGGACAATGAAATGCAAGAGCAGGTCTGGGGAATCAGTGGTTTTTGATGCCACCTTAACTTTGTGAGGTCGAAGTCCACTGCTAGAAATTTATCTCTTGGGGAACCGACTCTTCTGTGTCTTTCTAGACATGCAGGAAGAAACCAAGGAAGGCACTAGAATCAGACAAAACTGGGTTTGAAGCCTGAATCAGCTCCCTCCACCTCTCTGGATCCCATTATAAATGCAATACAATATAAAATGCAGATAAAAATGCCGCCATTCTCAAGGGGTTGAGGGCAGGGTTCAGCCACACACAATGCAAGCCTTTGGCACAGTGCACGTCTCGAGGGATGGGGGGAGTCACAGTCATTCTTCTTTGGGATCAGGGTGGCGATATCATCTCCAGTCCCCATTCCTGAGATGGCCTGGGACGTTGTTGGCTGGGAAGCCACTGGTTTCTCTGAGAGGACGAAGGTGCTGTACCTCTCACGGTTACTTAACGCCATTCCCTCCCACTTACCACCACCTTTTTTCTTTTTCCAGGCCACATGAGTTTTGCAAGGCAGACACAGAAAGCAGGGAATGAAAAAAAAAAAAAAAAAGAGGGGAGATCTGAAGCCAGACCGGGCGTCCTGCAGGAGGCTCTCGAATTGCAGACAGTTGCAGCCTAGATACGACGTGCAATGAGAAATGCCCCAGATCGCCCGGGCCTGGCTCCGGCCTACTTTGAAGTGTTGACAACACATAAAATTAAAAGCATCATAATGCGAATTATCACGTTGTTTTTTCCACTTTGATAGCCTCTACAAAGCATTTTATACTGATGAATCAATATAAATGTTTCTTTACACAGACGTTAGGAACAACAAAAAATTTTTTTTCCTTAAGAGAAACCAACGAAACTAACAAAAGGATTTTAGCTCTGGGTTGCATCATAACTCTAGGTAACATGCTGAGTTTGGGCTCTCCTTTGAACCGTGGCCGTGGAGGTCCCCCATGTCTGCTTGCTTGGGTCATGTCATCCAGCCCCCAACTGAACGTCCGTCTGCCGGCATTGCTGCTGTCTTGTGACTGCACGTCTGTGTGTGCACATGGGTGCAAGCAGATAGAGAGCACATCTTTCTATAAATGTACACGTACGTGTGTGTGTGTGTGTGTGTGTGTGTGTGTGTGTGTGTGTTTTGTGGTTTGGTAAAGTAAAGCTTGCAAATTAGGAATAATTTATAACTAGTTACAACTCGATTATTGGCTGGGACTCCCTTTATGTTACAGCAGATGGACTTTTGCGTGAAATATTTTCCCCAAGTTGCTATAGAGACATGCCAACATCTTTCTGCTGAAGCCATTCCCTGCAGGCCTGTTTGTTGTTGCGCCCGGTGCCGAATCACTTGCAGGCTGAATCACTTGCAGCCCTTGCAGAGGCTGATTAAAGAGCCTGGGGGCCCTGGGAGTCGGAGGCCTCTCAGCTACTGCCACCAGGGATGGGCTGCAAAAGTCGTTAGGGCTGGATGGGGGGTGGGGCTGGGCTGCAGGAGGATGCCCAGGTGAGCCAGCCAGATGCAGGGAAGAGGGTCTCGTAGGGGAGGAAAATAGCTAGGGCTCACGCGGGACTTACTGTGTGCTACGCGTGGATCTGGGAACACGTCCTTCTCGTACTTTGTCTCGTCCCTGTAGCAACCCTGTGAGGTGGGGCCTGTGATTCCCCTTTTCCAGGTAGGGTAGTGAGGCATAGCAGAGTTAAGTGATTTGCTCACATTACTACTGTACCATTCAAAGCCAGCTCTCTATAACTCTATCATCTTACCATTGGTGTATTCCCCAAATTGGGAGGGGGAGGGCTGGGATAGATGGGGTGCATTTGGAACTTAGGATCCTGGGAGAACTGAAGAGCCACAGGCTGGGCAGGGTGGCCAAATTCAGCCCTCTGCCAGTTTCTCAGGCTGTTGGAGCATCCTCAGACAAAATCTCCAGCCTCCATCACGCAACTCACAGTCCATTTGGGCAGACACACTCAGGCCTGTCTGACCAGCAACATAAACATGGCCAAGCACTGAGACGCTGTGGGTCCCAGCTCCTGAGCCAGGGCCTATGTACGGGAGCCCCTGCCTCCCCCTTTCCCTTCCCAGGCAAAGATAGGAACCGTGTGATGTTTCCTAAGAGCAGGGTTTACAAAGAGGGTGGCCTGGAGCGATGACAGGGCCATGGACTTTGAAGTCCAAAAGATCCAAGTTAGAGTCTTGAATCTACTCTTGTCCAGAGGTGGGACTTTAGGCGACTCACTCCTCCTCTCGGAGCTCTGATTTTCCTCATCTGTAAAATGGGACTTGCTGTACCCTCCTGCAAGGTTAGACTCAGTTCTCCCACTAGAATGGAAGCTCCCTAGAGCAGTGCTGGTACACAGTAGGCATCGCTAAATACATGATGAACAAATGAATGCATTCTAAATATGTCTGGCATGTATTAGGTACTCAGTGGTAGAAATGATTTTAATCTACCATTTCTTTGATTTTCAGGACCCTTCCCTTCCCTCCCTGGGCAGACTTTCAAGGAGGATCCTAAGTCCCTGAGTCTCTTTCCCAGACTCTTCCAACCCATAATAGACACAATTCTTGGAGAATACAAACAACCCAACACTTTAGTATCTTAGTCCATGGAGATCTCTTCCTATGAGAGGACATAGGTCAGGGCTCTTTAGATTGCAAGAACAGAAACCTAACTCAAACTGTCTTAAGCTAATAAAGGAGCTAATTCATAGGAATCATACTATTTCAGGTATGGCTGGATCTAGATGTCCAGCCAATCTCCATCCATTTCTTGAACTCACTCTTCTCCAGCTTGGTTTTAACTTCAGGCAGGCTCTGCCCTTGTGATGATAGGGTGGCTGCCCAGCTTCAGGACTGCTCACTAACTCAGCACCTCTTCCTCAAAATTCAAATGCAAGTCCTAGGACTGAATTTCAATGGATGTGCTTGGATCACATGTGAAGCCTGATCAGGCATCCATTCCAGAAGTCTGAAAGGAGAGTCAGCCCCACCTAAGTCAACATGGCCCGAGAGCAAGGAAGGCATAGTTCTCCAAGGGTAATGTGGATGTGCTTGCCAGAGGAAGAGGACAGGGGTGCTGAGCAGGCCAACACCTGCTGCTGGGCGGGAGACAGCCTAATCTTTATCCTCATGACAATCCTGAAAGGTAGCTATGATTTTTCTCATTTTACACAAAACTGAAGCCCAGAGAGTCTGGGACCTTGCTCAAAGCCACACAGTGTGTCCGTGGTAGGTTCAGGGTAGAAGACCCCAAGCCTGTGTTCTTGCTGGGACTTTATGGGAGGAAGTGAGCCTTATAGCAGGTCTGGAATTGGTGTGTGGAGGATGGGTGGGAGACGCAGATGGCCTCAGAATCCCTGCAGCCAGGAGAAGCTTCTGGGCCCATGCAGGGCTGTTTGTGGTTCTTGTTCTCATTTGTGCCAAATAGCATAAGTCTTGAAACAAGCAGGTGCTTGCCTTTCCTCATCTTACCCAAATCCCAAAGTATATTGTGCTTCATGTTTGGGACTCTTGCAAGCAATTTATTATTTTATTTTGGTTATCTCAAGTCAGAAATAATTTGACTTTGGCATTATTGAGTGTCCTATTTTTAAATGCCTTCTTTTATGGGCTTTTTGGTGGCTCTTTTTAGGAGAAGGTCCCTACATCACAGGTATCATAGCCCCAGAGAGCTGAGATCTTCCACGGAGGTTTTGCATGGGTGCCCCTCAAGCCAGTCCTGAAGGCCTAGGTGTTGTTGTCTCCCATCCTGATCTATCTTTAGCCCCCATTCAATCTCAGGTCATGACCTCTCTGAAGGCCACCCTGATAGCTTCACACCTGGGCTGTCTCTTCATCCAACCATGGGCCTACTGCTCTGTGCTGCACAAAGGAATCTTTAGCAACTCTGGACTAGGTCTCAGTTGTCTGTAGTCATAACTTGGCCTGTCCTTGAATTCATCTGTTGAATCTTGTCCTTCAAGAATTGGTTCAGAATGAACATCGTAAAAGGCTTTATATATTGTAAAGCAATGTATGTAATAGACATCATAAAATCAAAGATCATTTTCTCATGTTATTCTCTATCTCACCCTCACCGGGCATATTGAAAATTGACATATAATTATTTCTTTTATGTACATACCGGTTACATACACACACACACTTTTTGTGGGTCTATCTCCCTCACCAAACAGTGAGCTCCAAGAAGGTACGCATCATGACTATCTCGCTCACCATTGTATCCCAGCATATTATTGTTAGATGGTGTTAGATGCTCAGTAAACATTTGCTAAAAGGATGAATGCATCCGTGAATGAATGAGTGGGTGAGAAACATCGTCTGGCTCTCCCCACCAGACAGTAAAGCAAAGCACTGCAGTTAGGCACATCTGGCTTCAAATCGCAGTTTTGTTGCTTCCTAGCAATGTGACCTTGGGTGGCTGATGTTTCCTGACCTTTCTGTGTTTTTGTTTCCTCATCCATAAAGTGGGATACCATTTCACTGAGGAAGCTAAAAGATCACCTGTGTGAATTCAATGCTTGCAGTAGTAAACACTTGGTAAAAGTCAGGACCCTTCACCCTTCTCCCTTCCCGCTTTGGAGATTCCACAATACCTATGATAGTGCACAAATATTGAATATTTTGTAAATGCTTTTTGATTGATACATGGATAAATTTATCAGAGTGATGGGCACAACTCCAATGTGGGATTCCCGTTCCTGGTTGAGAGAAAGCTATGAGATTATAACTGATAAAAAATTCAGAGGGACCCTGGGAGTGACAAGAAGCTAGAATAGGGAGGGTGCCAATGTTTGTGTGTGTGCACATGTGTGTGCATGTGTGTGCGTGTGTATGTTTGCTTGGATATAGATAGATGCGCACAAGGAGAGGAGATTAGTCATTCAAAGTCCATTGATTCTATGTTTAAAAGCTTAAGTTCATAATCAAACACGCATCAAGAAGCCCACGGAAGTTCTTGGGGCACCTGGGTGGCTCAGAAGGTTAAGTGTCCAACTCTTAAATTTGGCTCAGGTCATGATCTCAGGGTCATGAGATTGAGCCCTGGGTTGGGCATGGAGCCTGCTTAAGATTCTCTCTCTCTCTCTTCCTCTGCCCCTCTTTTCTCTAAAAGAAATATGAATAAAAACAAATAAATAAAGTATAAGAAGACCATGGAAGTTCTTGAAAAGGAGAAATGTGATGGAAATTCTTTTAGTAACTGCATTTACAACAGACTTGAACTGGGAGAGGCTGTGGAGGCTGTTCTAGTAATCTAGGAAAAGGGAGAGATGACTCGTAGGTATTCAACAAGTCACGTTGACAACGAAAAGTAAGGAGAGGCAAATCTTGAAGACTCCTTGGATCCATAAATCAAGAAATATTTATTGGGTATGGAGCAAAAGAAAGGAAAGGACTAAATTTGTTTTTATTTTTCCTTCTAAAATTATAAATGTGATTTTTCCATTGCAAAATAATATAGCCCCACTAAAAGTTATAATTAGAAAATGAAAGGAAAAATAATCATTCATAATCCCACAACCAGAACCACACCATGACTGCATTTTATGACCCCACATCTATGACCTTAGAAGAATGAATGAGTCTGCTGTATTCATGATGGGGATATAGGAGGAGGGTCAGAAAGATGCTAAAGAGAGGCCACGGCTGAATTCATTCATTTGCTAATTTGATTCAGTCACCACGAGAGAAACCGTGTCTTTTTTTTTTTTTTAAAGATTTTATTTATTTATGTGACAGAGAGACAGCCAGCGAGAGAGGGAACACAGCAGGGGAAAGAGAGAGGAAGAAGCAGGCTCCCAGCCGAGGAGCCCGATGTGGGGCTCGATCCCGGAACGCCGGGATCACGCCCTGAGCCGAAGGCAGACGCTTAACGACTGAGCTACCCAGGCGCCCCAGAGAAACCATGTCTTGACATTGGATTGGAATCTTCCAGTTTCTTTATGCTACTCCGGACATCAACAATGTTGAGTTCTTTCCAAACTGATCACGAGAGTCCTTTCCTTTTTCACTCTTTAGTGGACATATTAGTTTTTGTCCTTTTGCATCTGTTGCCTCCTTAATATTGTATCTGATCTTCCTTTTGAGGACATTCTTCATTGTGTGGAATCCCGGCAACCGAGTTCTCTCTGAGAGTTGTGTTTGTCAATGGTTGCTTGGCTGGCCGACCCACCAGATGCCCTTGTCCTTTCAACAATTCTTCTGTTGGTATTTGAGTAGGTTGTTTGTCGTTTGGTCAGTTGGTTAACCAGGCTTTTGGGAAGGCACGCAAGTTCACATTATAATCTAGCGGCTCACTGAGAAAATGATTCATCAGCCGGTCAGTTGGTCTGATGGCTGACCATTAGTCCATCTGTCCATCGAGTGGGCAGTTATTCCATTCACTGGTGTATCAACCACTCCATTGGCTCAATCGTCACTTGGTAATTCCACCAGTCTGTCAGCCAGTTGTTCAGTCTCTCCGTTAGCTTGTTGGCCAGTTAGCTCTTCAGTCAGTCAGTCAGTCAGCCAGTCAGTGAGGCTGTCAGTTGTCAGTGAGTTGGCTGGGCCACACCCCTGATGTGCGCCTCCTGCTGGTGATCTCCCTCCTCACCTGAGTGCAGAGGGCATGGAGGGAGAGGCGCATTTCCTCCCTGTGGAGGTCCTTTGAAGTGCCCAGTCAATCCTTGGAAACTTTAAATCAAATGTTATTTATGAGGTACTAGAGTGAAAACAGCCTCATCATTCTAAATTACTAGCAGCTAACTTGAGTTTACTAATTTTCTTTCAAAAATTGTTAAAACTTAGAACCACGGTTTGCCTTCTTGCCCCCACTCCCTCCCACTCCCTAGGCTTGCCTCCTCCTCCTTTCGGCAGGAGAATTGGTTTTTAGGAGCATGTGACTTCATCAGCTGCTCCTGATGCCAACCAGAGTTGTCAAGGTCCATGAAGAGATGAGTCACCCTCTTTGAGAGGAGGTTTGTGGAGAGCCAGGCTTGTTCCCAGACAGGGGCTTGTGACCCCAAGAGTAGGCCATTAGTCCAGTTTGTGGAGCCATTTTCCACTGGGAGGCCCCTTGTAGACTTGATGGGTCTGGAAGGATGGGCTCCAAACAAAGGCGGCTAAAGATCTGTTTTCCTGTGGGCTCTCCTTTCTTTCTGGAGTGGAGGCAAAGCTGTTTAATATTCCGAGCAGATTTCCTAATGCCTAATAGATCAAGCAGCATACTGGGTGCCAGGACACCTGGGTTCCTGGCAGGCCCACAGCCACGAGCAGAGGAAGAAGTTGGCATTTGGCCACCTCCAGCCTCCCTACTGGGCCCCTCTCTTTCCAGGTTTTTATAACCACTTCCCTCCCTCACCCTCACCTCAGGCTCTCTTAGTGCTCAACTAATCTCCAGGAACTGACCCTGTCCATGGGATTGAACTGTGAAGTTCAAGTTCGACAACAGGCATTTACTGAGTGCTTATTGGGGTCAGGATCTTCTGTTCTTTCCCGCTGAGGGGAATGCATCTTCATTTACTCATGTAAAAGATATTTACGGGCTTTTGAATACTTGCCGCCTTCAGAGTACTGGGCTGGTTGTGGGAGTGTTGAGCAAAGCAGGCATTGTCCCGCCTTCATGGAGATCAGAGTCTAGACAGACTCATACATTAATTAAATGATGACACAAAAAAGTGTTTAGTTTATTGAGATGGGTGCTTTGATGAAAGACAACAGTGCCTTATGAGAGAGACAATATGGAGGCCCAATCTGGTGTTGGTTTGGGGAGCCAGGGGGCTTTCCCAAGTAAATGACTGAATTTGAAGATTAAAAGCTACCAAGGAGAAGAAAGGATCATCTCAAGTAGAGGAGACAGCATGTGACAAGGCCCTGTACAGGAGGGAACATGGCACATCAAAGCACTGAAAGAAGGTCCCTTGTAGTTATTACCAGAGTCAGGGAAGGGTGTTGAGATAAGTGCATAGAGAGACATTCATTATTCTTCATTCATTATCACATTCATCCATTTGTACATTCATTCATATATACATTCATTTCCTCACTCATTCATGCATGCATTCAACAAATCGTTACTGAATGCATACTTGGCATCCATCTTTCTTTCAGAGTTAACTGATTGTAAGCAACAGAAACCAGAGCTGGCTAACAGTGTTGGCTGTGTAGCCATTGGAAGTATGCTGAAGTACCATAAAATTGGTTGAATGTGGGATGAACAGGCTTAGAAAGGAAGGTTGTCTGGCATCTCTGGGCATCTCTGGGAGCCATGGTAACCTTCTTGCAGCAGGCCCCATAAACCCAGTCACTACCATAGTGAGTGTCCTCCAGCCATCCTCCTTTCCTTGTAGGATCAAGATCCAAAGCCCTAATAGGGAGTTCAATCTAGCTGCCATAATGTGACCCATACCATACCAAGTCTATGAGAAAAAGGATATAATCCCTTGGCTTTCTTATTGATAGGCCAACAATTGCATTTACTTTTCCACCAAGAATCCATGTGAGGGGTGGAGGTGAAGATGTTTTCTGAGAAAACTCTGTTATGTTATTAGGGAAGATAAATAGATGTTGGGTATCCCCAAGTTATCTACTATTCATTACAACCTTCAAATCCTAAAGGTCAAGCTAGGACTCCCATAGACTTCTTGGCAATGGTTTTTCTTTGGAAATCCAGGTACCATGTTGCCAACACAAGAAATAGCTTCATGCTCATGTCGAGGTGTGTTTTTACATGGTGTCTGAATTGCTCTCTGAGACAGCCTTGCTCCCTCTCTGGGTGTGTGAGTGTGTGTGAGTGTGTGTGTGTGTGTGTTTGGGTATGGGACTGTAGGACATTTTAGAGGGTGGAGTGTGACTTGGCTAAGATCCCACAGGGAACTGGTGCTGGAGTCAGGATTTGAACCCAGGTCTGGCTCAAAGCCAGTGGCTTTTTTCACTGTAGTCCTGAACCTTCAGGAATTCAAGCTAAGCCTGATCCTCATAAACATGTCCTCATAGCCTCAGGGCTATGGATGATTGAGTACAAAGGGTACAGGAGTAATGGAGCAAAGGCACCCCTGTTAGGGGAATCTGGTCCTTGTGCTCAGAGTATGAGAGAGATGGTCTTCCCTTTTGAGATCAGAGGCAGGGAGGCCTTAGGGCATTTCCTCCCCATGTGAGGAGACTTCCACCTCAATGACCGCTTCTTTCACCTCTCCTCAAAAGTCAGTCCATTCATCAATCCTACAAGTGAACATGTAGGTATACATGCATGCATGTATGTTGGAGGGTAGTGGGGGGAATGTGTGGGTGGGACCGTCTCAGCTCGTACGGAAATCAAACATGCCTTGGAGCGGGTCTGGAGAGCTGATGGGATGGACCCACATATATGGATATACAGGAGGGATGAGGAAGTCCCTGGGAGAGAAGAAAGACTTGGGCACAAAGAAAGACTTGGGAGCCTTGAAAAAGTCACAAAGATGCTTTCTGAATTGGTCTCCAGTCCAAGTTCCTGAACTCATATGTGGCATCAGCAGCAAGCTAGCAGCAAACTGTCGATAGAAGGGAAAATTCTGTGATACAGTGGGGTCCAAGCAGACCTGCTGTAGGACTGAGAGAGGGAGGGAGCCATCCTCCCCATTGTGGTCACAATCTTCCATTCAACTTCTCCCCCTTTAGTATTTATGCGCAGCCGCCGCAGTAGCTGGTGGGCAGCCATGTCCTTGCAGAGGGGATGTGTTCATGGGCACACATGGCGTCCTCAGGACATTCCTGGGGGTCTTTGGGTTGAAGGTTACTTTACTTGGGACCCCAGGGTAAACTTAGCTTATGTGGGCAGCATTGGCTGAGTGTGTACTATGTGCTGGGCATTTTCTCCCACATTATTGCCACCATGATGTCTCCCCTCCCTTCCCCTTTCACTTCTTCTTTCACTCTTTGCTCTGAATTTGTACTCAGTCATCCAACCATCCAACTTCTCAGCAAAAGACAAACATTTAGTGGTGATATATCCTCGTTTATTAACTGCTGCCCTATTGGTGGAAGCTTGTTTCTACTTTTTACTCTTGTAAACAATACTGTAGTGAACATCTTTACACATGCCTTGGAAAATACTTACCAAGCATCTACTTTATACCAGGCTTACCCTTTGTTCCTTTGTAATATTAGTTCAATTTTTAAAAAGAATGTCTAGAGTTCCTAACCTTGTAAACTATTTTTGTGTTTGGAATTTACCCTTGTATCTTTCATAATTTATTGCCCTGAGTAGCTGCTTAATCAACATTGATGATGATTGGACCGATGGATAAAAATAACAAGCCACCTATGGAGCCAAAGTGTGGGCCTCAAGGGGAGATACAGCTTGACTCCTACACATGAACTAATTCCCACCTCTTATCCAGCCCTGGCTGTGGGACGTTGCTCTCAGAATTTGGGGATTTTTTTATTTTTCAAACCTTTGGGATTTGCTTTCCTCTTTGCACTCTTGTCTAGCCTCATCAAGGGCCTGGGAGTTAGGAAGGGGAGCAGAGATTTGAGAAGTATCAGCTGTGGGCATTGGGCCCGAGCTGGGTTCTTCCTTTCTGCCTCTCAGCGCCTCAGAACAGAGCTCAAGCATCTTCAGATAGTGCTCCCATGAGCTCAAAGCTGCAGCCACACCAAAGTGCCACCATTCACCCACCTGCTGTGTGCTCTCACACCTCTGTGCCTCTCTTTCTGCTGTTTTCTTGGCCTGGAATGTCCTTCCTCTGCTCTGGCATCCATTCAAAGCCACCCCCAAACTTCCTGCCAGGGAGACCCAATTGATCCAGCATTCTGCTCTCCTGCACCCAGTGTGCGCATCTCTACTGCAGCTCTCCCCTCGCTGTCGTGGCCAGTTCCCCGACTGCCCTGCAAGGTCCACGGAAGGATTCTTTCTTACCCAGGGATGGCAAACAGATTTTACTTCAGTGTGCCAGCTCTGATGAATTAGTCATGGGTGACTAAAGTGCTATTCTAATATAATTGTAAAATTTCAGTTTCTTAATGGTGCTCTCTACACATGAAGTGCTCAATAGCCACATGTGGCCAGTAAGTACAGGAGGGAGAGCTGATCTTCAGGGGCACAGAGGCTGCAGAGAGTTGTGATCAGCTAGCAATGCCTGCCTTGGGTACATAGTTGGGGAAGGGGCACCCCCAGGCCTGATATTTACCATTCCTGGTTTTATTTACCTCTTAACCCTTAGCTCCTAGTGGGACTCACTCAGTGTCATGAAGGAACAGCCTCAGGGGTAACTCAGTGATTTGGGGTGTGCAAAGAGCTGGCACATTGAGCTTTCCTACATAGAAAGAGAAAAAGTAGTAGGAAGTCCCTGAGGTTCTCTGAGAAGGGGAGCAACAGCATCAGGTTAGCATGTGGAAGCTGGCTCTGGTATCGACCGGAGAACAGAACTGAGGGCACAAGTTTGGAGTGGGCAGTGGGCAGGGAGGAAGCATGGCAGTGATCAACCCAGAGTGAGATGAGACAGTTAAAAGCACAGTCAAGACATCCTGGCTCCCTCTCCTCGTGGAAGAAGAGTCCCAAGAAACTGGTCATCGTTCCCATCCTGGGGAAGTCTCCCCTTCCTCCAAGGAGGGGTTGTATTGTTGCTGACTTTTTACTGCCATTAATTGTTATTATAGGCATTGACCTCACTCTGAAGAAGGAACTAGAATATGCATGAAGTGGTGGAAAGAACAGACCCCAGGGTGGGATGCTCTCCAAGCTCAGCCGAGTGGCCGTGTGACTCCAGGCCAAGGGGCCCCGCTCTCTGGCTGTTTCTTCCCAGGAAGACCCTTCAGATGCCCTGTCCAATGCTGTGTGTATGTGTGTCTGGTGGGCAGTGGTGGGTTGTACGTGAGGACCCACATCACCTGTCCCTTTGTGGGTCTGGCACACGGTAGCCGTAAGGACTCCGGCAATGGCAGTTGGTGTATCACCATTCACATATGAACAGCTACCGATTATTTTCAATGCTGACTGAGATAAGAAAAGTGGCATTACAGACTGGGGACTCCCCACATCACCCCAGAATTGGGGGGGCATATATGGGTCCTTCTAAGACAGAGCTCCTGGGAGACCTCCCCCACCAGGGTGAGGAGTTGGCAGGGTCTGGCAGAATCATTCTGCCCACAGATACTGAAGCCAGTTTGCCTGGTTCCACTGCTTCCTAGCTGTGCCTCAGTTTCTTCGACTGTAAAATGGGGATCATAATATTGCCTCCTCGCAGAGACTGCTGTTTGTGTTCATATTGTTTATATCACTATCTAGGGGCAGTGGTACAGACTGGCTCTCACATGACCCAGCCAAGCCCCCTTCTCCAGCCTGTCCCATGGAAACAGGGAGGAGGACAAAGCAAGGGTCCACTACATTTGGTCAGGGAGACACAGTCTTGTCCCTCCATGGCTCCGCCAGTTTCCTTCAATCCAGGGAGCAGCACTCCATATGAGGAGCAGCTGCGAGGCTGGAAGGCACCTCAAGCAAGCCATGACCACGGTACTCACAGAGGCACAGTGCGCGGCGGTGGGATGAGCGGGCAAGGTTAGCTGAGATCATAACCAGACGCTGCGTCCTCTTGACAGCTTTACCAACAGGCATCGCTGGCAGTTTGATGCCTGCTTCCCCATTGCTCGGCCACAGGGTGGCTGCCGCAGAATCGCCTGGGAGAGTTTTTAAGAAGCAGATTCCCAGGCGCAGTTCCAGACCACTGAACGTGAATCTCCAGGTGTGAATCTGTGTATTTTTTAAAGTCCCCTGAATGATTATGATGCACAGCCAGGCTTAGAGACCACCACCGTCAGCTCTGAAACGGGAGTTGGTACAAGAATTAATATAGTGCCAAGAGAACAAACATGAGAACCGCTCCCCCAGGTCCGCAGCCAGAATCATAGATGCACGCATCAGGCCCCAGGATTAATTAAGAGTAAAAAGTGTGGCAGGGCACACCATGTGACTCTCGTTCTCAGTGGCTTTATTTTTTTCTAGAATGCTGCCACTTTCCTTTATAGCAACACAACTTCTCTCTCGCTTCAAGTCTCAACTCAAATCCTGTTAAGAAGTCCTGTTTGACGACATCCTTGGACAGGAAAGTAGAGAGCAGATAATAGATACCAGGTAAGTGTGAAAGCCAGCCCAACTGGGAGATTCTCTTCCATAGAAATACTAGTTTGAGTGCACAAGGAAACAGGCAAAGATGATTCTCGAAGCACAGTTTATGATCGCAAAAAGGGAAGTAGGAACAGTTGCCCATCAATGTGAAAATGGGTAAATGGACTGTTGTGTATTTATACAGTGAGCACTGTACGGCAGTTTAAATTAATGCGAGAATCTATGTGTCTCAACATGTATAATTTCCCACAAAGCAAATTGCAGAAAGAGATCTATTACATGGTATTATTTAGGTAAATTCTAAAAGCACAAAACAATGTCATATATAGTTTGTGGATACACCCATATGTAGAAAAGGCATTAAATTTGCATGGAAATTGTTATACATAACACCTTCAAGTTAGCAGTAGGGAAGGGACAGGGCCCTATAAAAAGATTTGAAGCAAATACGGCAAATGTCAGCATAGATTAAATCTCAGTGGTTGATCAATGAGTGTCACATGATTTCCTATCCTTTTAAATACATCTGAACTATCTTATAATAAAAATAAAGCAGGCTGGGATTGAAGAAATCAGAGATGTAAGAATCTACATAGGCTAGAGAGGACAGGGATGAGTGCCGGAAGATGCGGTGCGAGTACCTTTTGAAAACTTGTAAGGAAAAAAAGAATGATCTTGCTTGTCATTCTGGACCTAAAGCCTTTGTCTTTTGCTAGAGGCATTTAAGCCATTTATATTTTCATCATAGCCCACACCCTTGGTCTTACTTCTGTCATTAAGACCGTTCCCCCACTGCTTTAGGTCTAAAGCTCTGGCAGGGCAGGTGAGTGGGTTGGTCTCGTAAACACGCATGTCTGTGCCACAACTGCAGAGCCACGAACCCCACCCATGCAGGTGAAATGTGAGCAGAAGATGTAGGGTCCATGAGCGACCCTGGTTTGGATGACATGAGCTGTGCTAGTGTCGGGACTGTTCTAAGGGGAAGTTAAAATGAACAGTTTTCATCCCGAAGTGGGTGTCGTCTCACCACTTGGGACTCCATCACACACACTGCTAAAGGGCATTTCACTTCCAGGGCAGGGAGGTGGGACAGAAGGAGTGTCGATTTCGCGTCAGACGCAAACCAGTTCCGCCCTAGCTTGCCACAGCAGGACACTTGCTCTTTCTGAGTGAGTGCTCAGCTCAGTCCCACCTGGACGGCAGAGCGAGAGTCGGAAGGCCCTGGCTGGAGTCACACCTCTCACATGTACTGGCGTTGGGCGAGCTATGACATCACTCCGCCCTTCTGCCCCTCATCATAAAAGCAGCACCCTCACATCCACTTGCTAGTGCTGTTGGCCAATCGAATGAGAAGGTGAACGTAAACCCCTAACATGCTGGGGGCCTTTGGGAGATTTTTTTAAATTTGATTTTCCCTCGTCCATCCCTCGGGGACCGACAGAAGCTCCTTTCACCCTCCCAGCAAGGTAGGCAGGAAGTGAGCCCCACAGAAGGGTTTGTGCTGGTCCTGAGGTGGGTTCAGTGGACTGATCAGCAGGCTGTTACTGTCTGAGGTTTCCTGTGGGGAAGCAGGGAGGGGGAGGGGGTTCTGGCTGTTCAGGGGGGAAGGGAGGACCCCTCCCTGCACCACCAACCCCCATATGGGGAGTGTCAAGCTGGCCGGGCCCTCTAGCCGCTGCCAGCACCTTCTGGGCTTGCATCAGCAGAGAGATGCAGCATGCTGAGGCCTGGCTGGGCCGGCTCCACGCTCCATGTGCCCTGGCCCCCATACACCATTTGTCGAGCAGCAGAACAGAATTTCCTCATAAATAAACAAGATCTTGGGTTTCACGTTGGGGAGGCGATGACAGAAGAGGGCCTGGGGCTCTTGCCGTTATCTGCACCCGGGCCTGCCAACTCCTAGCTGCCTGGAAGGGCCGAGAGGAGAGAGGAAGGAAAGCCTGGCCAAGAGCACATTTTTTGGGCGTAGAGTCACTGCCTGGCGGCTGGCTGCAGCTCCTCTCATTTCCCGCGACGTCCCTCACACTGGCCACTGGGGACTCTGGGGTAGGCAGCCACCAGATCCCCTGCTCAGCCAAGTGCGAGCACCTGAACTTGGTTAGGAGGGAGGGGCGTCGGAGGGACGGAGTCTGGGAGATGTCAGGCCTGGAGAGGAGGAGTCTAGGAGTTTCTAGTTGAGATCACCTGTCCTGTCCTGAGGGAATTCTCAGCTCAACCCTACCCAGCCAACATGGTGTTTGTTCCGTCCTGTGCCAAGCCCTGTCCTGGCCAAGGAGGAAACTGAGGGTGGTCCCAGGCAGTCAGTCTCCAGGGGCATGCATTCAGCATCACGTCCGATGACCAGATCACAAGCAGAGAACAACCTCCTCCCAGCTTTGGGAGAGTGGCAGAAACGGAATACTACACAGCAACTAACAAGGATGAACTATGCCACACAGACAAATCATGCACACGTAATATTGGGCAGAAGAAACCAGACACAGAAGAACATGTACTGCATGATTCCATTTATAGAAAGTTCAAAACCACACAAAATCCGCCAATGATGATCAAAGTCAGAACAGTGGTTACCTCTTGGAGGGGAGACTGACTTGGAAGGGGCACGAGGGAGCCTTCTGGGTGCTGCCATGTTCTATCTCTTGATCTGGTGGGGATTCCAGGGGTGTCTATATCAGGGAGAGACCCTGAGCTGTCCTCGTGGGATGAACGTGCTTTTCTGCTCTACGCTGTGTGGGTTAGACCTCAATGACAAGTTTTTTTAAAAAGGAGCCTAAAAAGAGTTGAAGATCATGCCCTTCCATGATTAAAACTGCCCACCGACTGTCCGTTGCTTGGAAGATGAAATACAAACCCTTCACCAGAACCTACGAGGCCCTCCCTGGCCTGGACCTTCCAACCTCTCACCTCAGCGTCGCCTCCTCAGAGAGGCTGACCCTGAGCATTTATTTAAAATAACCTCACTGCCGATTGCTCCGATTGCATTGCCTTGTTTTACCGTCATGCTAGCAGGCACAGCTGGCTGAGGTCTTGTTTATGGATGTATTTGTGCAGGTTAGCCTGCCTCCACTGGTGGGTCCTTACAGAGCTTTCCTAGTCACTCAGGATCTCTACTGCTTACATGGTCCAGGTGCCTTAGGCTTGCGGTGTTTGCCTCTCTAGCACCCAACCCCCTCTACATTTACCCCAGGGTCCCACCTGTCCCCAGTTCTCAGGCCATGTGGTCTGGAAGTCGTTTCTGGAGAAGACTTTGAATCTTCCCTGCTGTACTTGAACCTGAATGGATGTGGAGCTTGGGGCTGCGGTTGCTGCCAGCATGGCTGCTGTGTGAGGGAGGGAAGCAATGCTAACTAAGACTAGGTCTTGAGAATACCACTTGAGGATCAAACTGTATCTGCAGCCAGCAAGACCTGAACCTGTGCCTTCCAGTTACATGAATCATTAGACTCGCATTTTCTTAAGCTAGTTTGTCTGGATTTCCTTAAAACCAAATGAGTGTTCTGTGCTAAGCCCCCATGCTGGCTGCAGAGAAAACTGAGGACAATCCAATTCCATCCAGTCTCTAGGGGTAGTATGCACTGTGTCCACATGTGATGAAGATCAGATCACAGAAAACAACAAACCTTCCCAAAAGTGGGAGAGTATTTAGCTGCTCAAAATAGTCCCTGACTACGTAAGTAACTATGTGCATAGATGGATGGATGGTTGGATGGATGGATGGTTGGATGGATGGGTGGATGGGTGGATGGGTGGATGGGTGGATGGGTGGATGGATGGGTGGATGGATGGATGGATGGATGGATGGATGGTTGGATGGATGGATGTGTGGATGGGTGGATGGATGGGTGGATGGATGGATGGATGGATGGATGGATGGATGGATAGATGGGTGGATGGATGGGTGGATGGGTGGATGGATGGATGGATGGATGGATGGATGGATAGATGGGTGGATGGGTGGATGGATGGATGGATGGATGGGTAGATGAGTGGGTGGTTAGAAGTCTTGCTCTTATTGAAAAGTACGCATCATCACAAGGCAGTATAAGTAGAAAAGAACCTTATATTCTAGGTGGGAGAGGTCACTGGGTCTGGAGGGCATCCCAGAAGAAATAGGGCTTGAATCAGACATGTCAGGAGAAGGTCAAGAAGGGACTAGGACTAGTATTTCTCGGAACATTGACATATTTAAAACTCACATGACCCTGGAAGTTGGTATAATTACCTCCACTTTGAGGAGGCAGAAACTGAGGCTCAGAAGGTGGAATAGCTAACTGAGGTCATAGAGCCAGAAAGTGCAGCTGGGATGGAAAAGCAGGTCTAGCTGATGCCAAGACCCCTCTGGTGGCTCTCCTCCTCGCCTGCTGCCTGGGACCCTCTGTCTGCAGTGTCAGAGAATGAACTGGAAGGACAGCAGTCTCGAAGTCCCATCCTGGCAATGCTCAGGGCCCCCTGGGAGGCCCAGGCCGGATCCTCCCCACCCCTCGGAAACTCATGTCAGCGGCCTGACAGCTGTATTCCACTGGCCGGCCACAGCTGCCACTGGGGCCCTTGTTCCTGATGCTGAATGTTCCACCACTTTTTCCTGGCACCCCAGGCCTGACGGCCGCTCAGGAAAGCTACTGTACTTGTGAGAAAAGTGAAGTCAGTGCATGTTTCCATTTACTCGGAGAAGGAAAACAAAAACAAATATTCTCGCTACTGAATGTGCTTTTTATTCCATGGAATCTATCCCCAGAAGACTTAATTTATGGTTCACCCATGTGTCCCTGAGCATATTTACCAGGGGACCTGGTGGGGAAGCCTGGAGGGGACTGTGGCCCTGCCTGCATCCTGGCGGGAGCTTCAGGTCCTCCAGCAGAGAAGGGGCCAGAGAGTTAGGGAGACGATTGGTGGGTCAGGATCGCAGAGAGTGGGCTCAGGCTTGGGGGATAGATCGGGTGGCCAGAAGGGACAGCTGCTTGTATTTCTGCTTTGTACATGCTGTTCTGCTGCTTAGAATACCCTTCTAGTTTTTAGTCTGGCAAACTCCTACTCACTCTTCAAAGCCCAGCTCCAGCCTTCCCTGAATACTCTGGGCAGAGTTGGCTGTACCTCTTTGGAACTTGGGAAGGCCTGTGCTCATCCATCCGGGGGCAGGCCACCTGGTATGTCCCTCTCTAGACCGTGAGCTCCTGGAGGCAGGGTCCGTGGCAGCGCACCCCTGCAAGCCCAGCCCAGGGCATGGCACACAGTGAGTGACGAGGGAGTGAGAAGAAGAACAAGCCTGGGCTGGGAAAGGGTGTGGGCTTCAGAGGGAGGCTGGTGGGCTGAAGGAGCAGTCTATCAGAGCTGGTAAGGGGCTTGTGTGGTTTGGGGTTCCAGGTTCAGAAGGTATGCTTTAATGGTGGGAAAGAAGGCCTGGCTTGGGGACAGGGTAGGGACACCTGGAAATCACCCTCCTGAGGCTACTGACTTAAACACCCAGGCTTACCTCACATCTCACAGATACAGACATGAGACCCAGCAGAGGGCTGCCTTCTTTAACTCATGCTTACCCGGTGCCCCATTCACACTCCCACCATCCTCTGATGCACCCCAACCCACTCTGGGTTCCTGCCTCTGCCTGCTTCCTCCCCTCTCCCAGGACTCAGGGGATCTCTGCTCTGTTGTTGGCACTTTCTGGGCATGCAGTCAAACCCGCAGCTCGGGATGCCACTCCCTCTTCCCGCTGAGCCTCGACTTCCTCATCTATGAAACTGGGGCTGCTCTTGCTGCCTCCCTGGGTCAGAGATGAGGTTCTATACCTGAAGCGCTTGGCACAGTGCTTGGAACAGAGGGAGCACTAGGCCCCTTTCCTTCTTTCGTGGCCTGTGTGGTCTTTTTCTCCTCTGGTCCTAAAGTTGACACCCCTCCCCCAGCCAACCCCACCTCCAGTAAAGTTCTGTCTAACCCTAGAGTCTTGGTGGCCACTGATCAGACCTGTCCCCATCATCTGTGTCCCTAGCAGCCTCATGACCCTCATGATGTATGGCTCAGGTCGTACACGGGTGTCAGTTGGCTGCCCGCCCCATCCCCTCCACCCCTCCAGATCAGAAGTGCTGGGAAACCTGACTTCATTTATTTTCATATACGAGAGGGGGTGCAGAGGGGGGCAGGAGGGGCTGGGAGAGCAGGGAAGGATGCTGGGGGCCTCGGGTCCCTCTTGTCTCCTGGTCTCCCACGTCTGGCTCTGGGCCCAATGACCAGGGAAAGCCGAAGCTTCGGTAAAACCCACTGAAAGACTCATGCCCCCGCTGGAGGGGCCAGCTGGGAGCTTCAGAGGCCACACTGGCCACTCAAAGCGGATGAAGGTCCTTTGTCCTCCTCCTCTTCCTCCCCAGCAAGTTCCATCTCTGGAAGTGGGGGAAACGTCACCTATAAATTACTCTCCTTCACAGACAGAGCGTTTTTCTTTATGAATCATGCAGGATCCGCCTCCGGCCTCAGTGTGTGTAAAACAACAAATCAGGAGAAATTTGACTTGACCCAAGCAGGGAAATTTCCATCCATCACAAGAGGAAAATGTTGGAGCAGCAGGGAGAGGCCAGAGAGCTGGTGACAGCCTAAGGGGATGGTTGCAGAGCAGGGGCCCCGCCTGGGCTCTCTGAGGCTCCCGAGGTGGGAGACACCACAGGCTCCAGCAACATCAGGCTCTCCAGCAGCACGAATCCCACCCCCCACCCAATCCCCCGTCTCTCAATTAGCATTCCTCCAGCCTCCTCTTGGGCTCCTCTGCAGGTCACCTGGATACAAGTTAACCCTTCCTGCCTTGCTGTTCCTGCTCTTCCACGTGGAACTCCTCCTAGCTCCCCAAGCGAGCCCCCTCCCGTGCCCTTATACCTCTCGCCTTCGTGCATGCTGTTCCCACTGCCTCAAGCAACAGTCTTCTCTTCCAAAACTTGAGTCATGGGCGCGCCCGCGGCGAAGTTTCCCAGACCCCTCAGGCAGAGCTGACTGCCTTCTTGGGTGCCATCACTCTCCTGAGTCAGTGAAATAATCTTCTATGTTTCTGACCCCCTGATCCCACCCTCATCAGTCTGTGTTCCAGGCTCTTACAGATCCCTGTATCTCCATGCGGCCACTATATAGCACAGCCCAGAGATCTTGCCTATGTGTCTTTGGCTTTATCCCCAGAACTTAGCACACAGTAGGTGCTCAATGAATAATTATCAGACAAATCCCCAGGACCCTGCACAGAGGTTGGCATATGCTCAGTGGTCTCTGATTTGCCAGAGGTCTCACTCAGGGCCCGAGGCATGTTGGGGGTGATGACGGTAGCTGGAATTGACAAGCAGGCAGTCACATGTCAGGATGTGAGGGCTTGGATCCTTCTACTGGTGGAAATTTGAAGCCCTAGCTGCCTGTTCCAGCCCAGGAAACCAGCTGACCAGATAACGTTCAGCTTCAGCTCACTCATAGCCTGGTCCATTGTCTGCACCCCAGCCTGCCACTCCGAGTGAATGACTTAACCTGGGCCAGGTATCTGGGTCACAGCACTTGACAGTTCAGTGAACAGGATCTCCATGAATATGGCTTTCAGGTCCTCTCCTGAAACTCTGAAGTCAGATATACAACACCATCTCAGCATGCACACGTACGCACACACAGCCCCCCATCTCTCTCTCTCCCTCTTTCTCTCCCCTCCTCCACCTCTCCACATAAAAGGCCCTACTTGACATCAGAGCAGAGCTTTATCTAAAGAGAGAGGGGGCAGCCTGGGAAATCAGACAGTTGCCAGGGAAAGGGGATAAAGGTGGTCCAGAAGACTTGCCCCATCAGTTCTCTAGTATGTTGGATGACAGACACAAGCCCTGTTCTGAAGGCTCCATACACATCTTTAACCAGAGGCTACAGTAGAAAAACACTAAACCATGAGTCTGCAGACCTGGGTTCTAGTCCCGGGGTTGTCATCAATTTGCTGTGTGACCCTGGAAAGGTCTTCATCCCTCTGTGGGCCTCTACTTTTTGTTTGGAAAATACTGATTAGAGCTATTGTTTATTGCTGGCTTTCTGGTGCCAGCCACTGGACTGAGCTCTCTGGGTCCTCTCATCATCATTGTGTCACAGAAATCATTCCTACCCCTATTTTTCAGATGTAGGACTCAGCTCAAGAGGTGACTTAGTCAAAATCACACATGCACAGAGATGGGGCAGAACTTGAGGCCCAAGGCACATTCTGTCTTAGTCACAGCGCCATGCTGAGGGGCCTGGAGTATGTCATCCTTAACGGCCCTCCATCGCAGATATGCTTGTGGAGACTTGCAAGCCTTGGTTGACTGGCTTTGGGGCCCCTCTGCTCCGTTCTTCCAGACCCCTGTGCTGACCTCTACACCACTCTCCCCTGGGGCATCATGACCTGTTCACCCGTCTCTCTGCTGGAGCCAGTGTTGGACAGACGCAAGCTAGTGGCAGTTGTGTCCTTCCAACATCCTACGGGTTGGGAGCATTGGAGGATGCATAGCAGGGGATGGAGAATTGCTTACTTCCAAGGCCCAGAGCCAGACGTAGCTGGAGGTGAAGAGAGGGAGCTGGGTAAGGGGAGGCACTCAGTGGATTCATTAGGCGTGCTTCACTCTGAAGACCTTGATCTTGACCCATCCTCTCACTTCCACTTCCTACTGAGACCTGGCCTCTGGCCCATGGGCCCCAGCCAGTGGCACCCGGCATGGATCATTTTTAAACTCCCCTCCTCTGTATTTCAAAATTATTTTCAGGAGTAATTAAATAATAATCAGTACTGATCATTATTTTAATCATTAACAAAAAGAATGAATTTTGCCTTTAAAAATAGTATTCACATTCAGTAGCTATTTTTACGTGTGAACTGAAATTTGCACTTAAACAAAATCACATCTCACCACTTACACTCTGTTGCATGTTTTAACTTTGAACTCTAAGTGGTCACAGAGAAGGAGAGACTTGGAGTGGCTCCCAGTCTGTTTCTTCATCTCTGCCATCACTCCACTATCACCACTGAAACACGGGGATAGACACGTAGTGCCCTGGGGAGCGGATTCAGGCTAGGCTCAAAATGAGTTTGAGTGATTCCGAAAAGTTAGGAACTAGTCTCAAAAGGGACCCATGTGTCGGGGGAGTGCTCCAACCCGACTTGCATGTAGAATGCGGTGTTTATTAAAAGTCTAAGTAATAAAAATGTGCTAATAGGAAGCTTACTTCACATTTGCTTATCATTAAAATTCAGCAATAATATCAACAATTCTTTAGAACTAAGACTAACAAAACTTTCTTTTTGGGAGGGAGCAGTGTTTTATAAGTGACATTGCTTAGAATTGCCTGCACATGGTGGTAATAAGAGCATATCGACTTGTAGTCCATTTCAGCCCTGCTTGTCAACTCCCTGCAGACCACATGCCCCTTGTTTCCTGAACCTGGGGCCGAGAGAGGCTCAGAGCTATCTTGGGTTGGCCCCTGCCTCCTGCCAAACTCTGAGATTGTGCTGCAGTCTCTGCACCAAGGTCCTCTTCTCTAGGGTCCAGGCACCATCTCACTTACCTTGCACGTGATCCCTCGGTGAAAATGGGGTAGGCGGCAGGCAGAGAGCAAGGGCTGGAGACACAGTGGACCCTAATCCCCACAACCACAAAGTAGAGACGGACACATTGTCTGTAAGCCCCTGGGTAACTGTCCAGTAAGGATGCAGGCTTCAGGTTGTCCTGTAGGAAATGCAAAAGAAATGTTTTTACTAACAACAACAAAATAGTGCCCCGTGGATTGCCTGCTGTGCTAGGGGAGGCAGGTTAATAAACAGGCCTTTCTGTACCTAGCCTGGGAAATGTTATAACCGGAGTCAGTCCAAGGAGTCGAGCAACTTCAGGATTGGGGGGCCTGACCTAGCCTGGAGGAGCAGAGAAAGCTTCCTGGAGGAGGAAACAACACCCAGGCTGAAGGTTTAGTCGGACAGGCTGAGAATAGAAGCAATCATCACAGCTTTACTGAGCACCTACTCTATGCTGAAGATTGTGCTAAGCGTTTGTTTTATTCTACTTTGACACTCAGGGCTATACAATTAGACTCATCGTAACATCTTGGTTCATAATGTACTGTCATTGTTGGTCCGTATGGGGTCCTCTTTTATTTTATTTTTAATTCTGCAAGGAACGTCATGACTCCAGCACCTCACCCCAAGCACTAGCCCATTACCACCAATTCGTATTTCTCTATACACTCCTCTCTCCTCCTGTCTTCCCGCCTCCCCTCACATAGAACTAATATCCTGAATTCTGGGTTCGTCACTTCCTTGCTTTTGAAATACATATATTTATAGTTTTGCAGAAACACATGTATGTCTTAACAATATGTTGTTTAGGTTTTCNCATTACCACCAATTCGTATTTCTCTATACACTCCTCTCTCCTCCTGTCTTCCCGCCTCCCCTCACATAGAACCAATATCCTGAATTCTGGGTTCGTCACTTCCTTGCTTTTGAAATACATATATTTATAGTTTTGCAGAAACATATGTATGTCTTAACAATATGTTGTTTAGGTTTTCTTATTTTATTAAACATGTGTCTCAGACATCCAACATGTGCTTTTTATCTTACAACATATGGACCTAAAATGCATCCATGTCGCTGTGTGTCATGGGGACGTCCTCATTTTAACTGTTGGAATCATCGTCTGTGTATAGCCCACCACTGATGTGCCCTTCCTCCTGTTGCTGGGCATTTAGGTTACTTCTCATGGGTTGGGTCTATACCTGGGATGGGAATTATTGGGTGTTAAGATAACGTAAGGTTCAGTTTATAAGATAAAGCCTAATTGATTTCCAAAATGATTGTATCGATTCTCACTCTTCACCATCAGTGTCTGCGGACCCATCTATCTGCAAAACCCTGTGCTGTCACATTTTTAAATTTTTGCCAATTTAACAGTAGCCTTAATTTGCATTTTCCTGTTAGTAATGAGCTTGAACATCTCTCCGTATTTTTAATGGCCATACGTATTTCCTCTTCTCTGAAATGCCTTTTTCTGTCTTAGCCCATTTTCAAAATGATTTATCGATGTGTAAAAGCTCTTCACATATTTTGATAGACTAGTAGTTTCTCAGTTACATATGTTGTAAGAAACTTCTACTTTATGGCCTTTTAACTTCCTAAAAGTGTCTTGATTTATAGAACTCTTAATTTTAACATAGTCAAATTTATCAATCTTTTCTTTTCTGGTTAGTGCTGGTGTTTTGTTTTAAAATATTCATCTACTTTTTTTTTTAAAGAGAAAGTCTTAAGGTTTTGCTTTGACATTTAGCTCCATAATCTATCTGAAATTTATCTTTGTACATTATATGAGACAGGGATCTGATTTCAGTTCTTTCATATGGGTAACCCATTCTCCAGCTCCATCATCGAGTGGTTCCCTTCTCGCCACCAACCTGCAGTGTCATATCTACTGAATAGTGAAAGTCCACCATTGGAATTTTCTGCATACATATCATGCTATCTACACATACAGGCAGTTTTACTCCATGCTTTCCTTTCTGTGCCCTTTATTTCTTTTCCTTTTTTTTTTTAAGATGATTTTTTATTTATTCATTTGAGAGAGAGAGAGACAGAGAGAGCACAAGCAGGGAGAGAGGCAGAGAGGGAGGGAGAAGCAGACTCCCCACTGAGCAGGGAGCCCGACGCGGGGCTGGATCCCAGGACCTGGAGATCCTGACCTGCCGAAGGCCGGTGCTTAACCATTTGAGTCACCCAGGCGCCCCTTTATTTCTTTTCCTAACTAGGATTTCCAAAATGATGTTGAATAGAGGGGTGAGAGCAGACATCTTGCCACGTTCCAGATCTTATGGAAAAGCATATGTTCCTCAGTAATAAGTATGAATTTTGCTGTAGGTTTTTTTTTTATAGCTGCCTTTTATCAGTCAGAGCAACTTTTCTTCCATTTTTAGTTTGCTGAGATTTTATTTATTTACTTTAATGAATGTGTTTTGGATTTTGTCAAATGCTTTTTATGTATTTTTAAAAAAATGATCATTTTTTAAAAAAAAACTTAAGACTGTATCTTTTAGATCAGTTTTAGGTTCACAGCAAAACTGAGGGGAAGGTACAGAAACTTCCCACATACCCCCTGCCCTCACACACGCACAGCCTCCCCCATCATCCCCCACCAGAGTGATCCATTTGTTACAATTGACGAACCTCACTGACACATTACAATCAACCAAAGGTAATAGTTGATGAAACAGTGTGCTGGTGCTGGTGTGCATTCTACGGGCTTGGGCAGATGAAGAGTGATGCGTATCCATCACTATGGTACCATACAGTGCAGTGTCACTGCCTTAAAAATCCTCCGTGTTCTGCCTGTTCATTCCTCCCTACTTCTCCCCCAACCCCAGGCAACCACTAATCATTTTACATCTCCATAATTTTGCCTTTCCTAGAATGTCATACAGTTGGAATCATATAATATGTGGCCTTTTTCGGATTGGCTTCTTTTACTTAGTAATCCGCATTTAAGATCCTTCCGTGTCTTTTCATGGCTTGAGAGCTCATTTCTTTTTTAGCACCGAATAACATTCCATTGTCTGGATGCCCTACAGTTTTGTTTATTCATTCGCTTACTGAAGGACATCTTGGTTGCTTCCAAGTTTTGGCGATTATGAATAAAGCTGCTATAAACACGTATGTACAGGTTTTTGTGTGAACATAAGTTTTCAGTTGCTTTGGGTAAATACTAAGAAGTCCAACTGCTGGATCATATGGTAAGAGCATGTTTAGTTTTGTAAGAAACTGCCCAACTGTCTTCCGAAGTGGTGGTATCATTTTGCATTCCCACCAGCAACGAGTGAGAGCTCCCGTCGCTTCCCAGCTTTGCCAAGCATTTGGTGTTACCAGTGTTCTGGAATTTGGCCCTATCAGTAGGTGGGTAGTGGTATCTCGTTGTTTTAATTGCATTTCCCTGATGACATATGATGTGAAGCATGTTTTCATACACTTATTTGCATTCCCTGTATCTCCTTTGGTGAGGTTCTGTCAAGGTCTTTGGCCCATTTTTAAATTCGGTTGTTTTCTTATTGTTAACTTTTAAAAATTATTTGTATATTTTGGCTAACAATCTTTTATCAGATGTGTCTTTTGCAAATATTTTCTCTAAGTCTGTGGCTTGTCTTCTGATTCTCCTGACATTGTCCTTCACAGAGCAGAAGTTTTTAATTTTACCAATGATTTCTTTCATGGATCATGCCTTCATATTTTCTTTTTGTTCTGTTTATGAGGGGAAATACATTGTTTTTCAAATATTAAGCCGATTTTTCACTCCATTTGATCATGATGTGTTATCTTTTCTGAATTCAACTTACTAAAAATTTAAGAATTTTTGTGTATATGTTCATAAGGTATATTGGTCTGTAGTTCTCTCTTCTTGTGATGTCTTTGTCTGGTTTTGGTATCAGGGTAAAGCTGGCTTTATAGAGGGAGTTAGAAAGTATTACCCCTTCTTTTATTTTCTGGAAGGGTTTGTATAAGATTGGTATTATTTTTTCCTTAAACGTTTGGCTGAGCCCACTATTGAAGCCACCTGGAGGGGTCTAGTGTTTTTTTTGTGGGAAGATTTTAAACTATCAATTTAATTTACTTTTATTGAGATAGGTCACTCAAGTTATCAATTTCTTCTTGAGTGAGCTTTGGTAGTTTGTGTCTTTCAAGATTTTTGTCTATTTCATCTAAATTGTTCAATTTTATTTCCAGAAGTTTCCATGATATTCCATTATTATTTTTTTTAGTGCCTTTATGATCTTTAGTGATGTCCCCTCTTTCAGTCCTGAGATTCGTACTTGTGTCTTCCTTTTCCTCCTTTTTGTCCTGATCAGTCTGACTAGAAATTGGTCAGTTTTTTTGATCTTTTCAAAGACACATGTTTTGGTTTCATTGATTTTCTCTATTGTTTTTGTTTTCTATTCAATTTATTTCCCCCTCATCTTTATTCTTTCGTTCTGTATACTTTGGGTTTGATTTCTTCTCCTTCTTCTTCTTCTTTCTTCTTCTTCTTTTTAGTTTTTTAAGGTGGAAACTCAGATCTATTTGGAAATTGTCCTCTTTTCTAATAACATTCAATGCTATCAACTTCCCTCTAATTGCTGCTTTAGTTGCATGCCATGAATTTTGATATGCTGTGGTTCTCTTTTCAATCAGTCCAGAATATTTTCTACATTCCCTTGTGATTGTTTCTTTGACTCACGGGTTATTTAGAAATGTGTTGTTTAACTTCAAAACATTGAGGGATCTTCCAGATATCTTTCTATTATTGATTTGTACTTAATTCTTTCTTGATCAGGGAACATAATTTACTTTTTGAATTTATTTTTATTTTTTCCTTTGAATTAGTTATAGGCTTATAATAGAGTTGCAAAATTTGTGTAGAGATTCTGTATATCCAGTTTTCCCCAATGTTAACATTTTACATAACTATAGTACAATTGTTGGAACTAGGAAGTTACCATTAGCCTCATACTATTAAGTAAAGACCATGTTCTTTCTTACATGACTAGTTTTCCCAAAAATTTCAATTTTTTGTTCCAAAATAATTATCTAGCATCCACGTTGCACTTAATTGTAATTTCTTCTTAGCTTTCTGCAATTCCTCAATCTTCCCTTTCCTACCATGAACTTTACACTCTTTTACACAGAGTATTGGTCAGATTTTTTTGTCAGATGTCCCTCCATTTGGGTTTGTTTGATATTTTCTCATTATTGTACTTGGGTTTTGCATTTGGGAAAAGAAGACACAGGAATGATTTTTGGAGTCTTTTCAGGGCATCCTATCATGGAGTTCATGATGTTGACATAGCTTATTACCGGGGATGTTGATCTCAAACCCTTGATTAAGGGTGGCCTCTGACAGTTTTCTCCATTGTAAAGTTATTTTTTTTTTTTTAAGAGAGAGGGAGCAGGGAGGGGAGGGGTAGAGGGAGAGGGAAAGAGAGATTCTAAGCAGGCTCCATGCTCAGCATAAAGCTTGATGCAGGGCTCAATCTCATGACCCTGAGATCAGGACCTGAGTCAAAATCAAGAGTCGGACACTCAGCCAACTGAGCCACTTGGGTGCCCCAAGTTACTATCTTTTTATTTGTAATTAATAAATAGCTTGGGGAAGATACTTTGAGACTATGCAACTCCCTTTTGCCTCATACTTTCACTGTTAATTTTAGCATCCCCCAGTGGATTTTGTTCACAACAATGATTACTATGATTTTTATCTAATGGTAATTTTCTATTTCCCTTTCCAACTAACATTTATTAATTGAAATTCTACAATATGAAAGAACTATGCCATCTCGCTTATCATTGATTTAATCAATTACTTATATTGGTAAAGGTTCATGAATATTTATTTTAATCTATGGGTTCTAATTCAATATCATCATTATTTATTTTGTTTTTCAAATTGTTCCAAGTTTTGGACATTAGAAATGCTTCAGTTTGGGTCCTGTTGTTCTTTTAAACAAGCCTCTGTTGTGTTTTTTTTTTTAATTTTCTGTCACCAAATTATGTTCCAGGCTATTTTCCCTATCTCAGTCTTGAATTAACCACTTATCTGAGAACTGCTGGTGCCTTTTTTTGCAGTATGATGTTTAGAAACCAAGATCTGGGCGCTAGAAGAGCTCATTACTACTGAGGTGTCATTGCTTCTAGGCCCTCCAGCAGACAGAGCCACTAACCCACACATATGCTCACATTATCTATCTGTATGTCTGTCTATCTATCCACCCATTCACTCATCTATCATCTATCAACACAATCTTTTTTTTTTTTTTTTAAAGATTTTATTTATTCGACAGAGATAGAGACAGCCAGCGAGAGAGGGAACACAAGCAGGGGGAGTGGGAGAGGAAGAAGCAGGCTCACAGCAGAGGAGCCCGATGTGGGGCTCGATCCCATAACGCAGGGATCACGCCCTGAGCCGAAGGCAGACGCTTAACCGCTGTGCCACCCAGGCGCCCCTATCAACACAATCTTATATACTGATTTTGTAATCTGAAGATGACAATCTAACAGCCCACAGTTCACTTTGGCCTTTCCCTTCATTTAGAACTTCTTTCTCTAACAGTGAGAAATTTGGTTCTTATTATTGAAAATATTTTTGTGTTTTCACATTACTTGTGTTTTCAAATGTATTTACATAAAAGTTTGCAAAGCATTTGTACATGATTTAAACATTTTTATTGGTTTCCTTGGGTATTTTCCCCCCGGTCATTTCACATTTTGTGTATTTGTGCTTTCTTCTTTTTACTTAATCAAATTAGCTAGAGTTTCATCTATTTTGTTAGTTTTTAAAAACCAAGATCTTGATTTATACGTTAGGTCTTTGCTCTATTGTCTTCCTCATTAATTCTGCTTTTATCTTTATTATTTCCTTCGTCTTGCTTCTTTTGGCTTGCTTTGTTTTTGTTCTAGTATATTCAGCTGAGACTTTAATTTTATTATATTTTTTTGTGTTTACTGATAAAAGTGTTAGAATAATGAGTTTTCCTCTGATCAGTACTTTAAATGCATCTCACAGATTCTGGCATAGAGTGTTTTCATTGTAATTGTCACTAATTCTTAATCTGTAATTTCAGTTTATATTTCCCCTAGTATTTTTCTTAGGTAACTAGGAGTTAATAGGGTTTGTTTGTTTGTTTGTTTGTTTTAATTTGAGGTAGAGGACTTATAAGGCGTTTGTTAGTATTACATTTTAATTTTTGTCCATGTGTTAATTGTAACATTTCTACCTTATGGCAGTTACTGATATTTTCTTTGCAATCACTTTTTGTGAATGCGTTGTGGACACTTAAAAAGAATTCTCTATTATCAGGAAGTAGACTTCAACCTATGTCTACAAGATCTACCCTATTAATTATGTTGCTGATCTTCTGTCTCTCCCACCCACCCCTATCTGTCTTATACTGTGAGTGGCTCATTACAGTCTATTATTAGTGTGTTTCTACTTATATTTCTTCGCATCTTTCCCAGTTTTTCCTTCCTGGAGTTTGTCACAGTGTTATTTGGTGCATAAATATTAAGGTGTTCTATCTCTATTGTAGATTAAAGCTTTTTAGTATTAAGATGTGTCCTTCCTTGTCATGTTTAATGTTTCGGCACTTGAATTCTACTTTGCCCAGTATTAGTATCACTTCCTTTGACATTTTTGTTTGTTTGTTTCTGTTTGTCAGGTATGGTTTTATCTATCAATTTATTTTCACTTTTCTAAATTCTTTTGTTTTATGTGTGTCTCTTTTACACAGCATATAATTGGGTTTGTTTTATGAGCCAAATTTTAAATCTCTTTCTTTTAAAAGGTGAGCTAAATCTCATTCACCTTTATTATGATAACTGACAAGATTGATCTCAATTCTATCATAATATTTTATAGTAATGTATATTTTGTTTTATTTGCTGTTTCTTAGAAGACATTCTTTTTTTTTTTTTAAAGATTTTATTTATTTATTCGACAGAGATAGAGACAGCCAGCGAGAGAGGGAACACAAGCAGGGGGAGTGGGAGAGGAAGAAGCAGGCTCATAGCGGAGGAGCCTGATGTGGGGCTCGATCCCATAACGCCGGGATCACGCCCTGAGCCGAAGGCAGACGCCCAACCGCTGTGCCACCCAGGTGCCCCGAGAAGACATTCTTTATATAGTTTAAATCCGCTTGAATTTTTGGTATTTATGTTATGGACCAGCATATGACCTTTTTTCCTTCCTTCCTTCCTTCCTTCCTTCCTTCCTTCCTTCCTTCCTTTTTTGTAATTGATTTGTAAAGGCTCTTTATATACTGAGGATACAGATGCTTTGCCAAATATGTTATAAACCTTCTCCGTTTTTGTTGATGGAAAGGATGATTGTCTGAGGAGAAGAGAGAATCAAATAAAGAGCTCCATACTAAAAACGGTAAATATTTCTCTGCTACTCGGATAGATTACTTGACTCTGTTCCCTCTCTCTGTCTGCAGCCGTCCTCATCTAGATTATCACCTCTTTCCTGGATTGTTAGACAACACAGTGAACTGTTTGACAGTAAAGTTCACTGTCTGTAAAATATTTACGGCTTCCAAGTTATCATTTCTAAAAGTTTATTTGGATTTCTAATTTATCTATAAATTCCCTGGGTTTATGCAGTAGGAAGAGTATCAATCACCCTAATAACAAAATGTGACTAATACTCAGCTCTTACATGGGCAAATTTTAATAAGTCATCATGATCCAGTTGATGTATGTGACTGGTAATAAAGTGTGTGATATAGTCATTTTGCTATAAAATTATTCCATCCACGCTGGATCTTGTGAGTCTCCTAAAAGATATGCGGGAAGTGGGAGTAATTAACATGAAGCAATACCTTCCGGCCCTCTGCTCGGCAACCCCAGCCTGTCAAACCCCAGTCACACTGAACTCAAGGGTTTTTAATCACATAAGGCTCTCTCAGACTTCCTTGCTTCAGCCCTTTCCTCACCGCTGCTTTAACTGGCAAATTTCAACTCATTCAGCAGGAACCTGCCCAGATGTCATTTCTCTGTGATGGTGGCAGAACTTGGGACCCTCCTCCAGGAAGTGGGAGTGCTAACTCTCTGGGAGGGATTGTCCTCCTGCATCATCCTTTTTCCCAGAGTGGCTTCTTCTCATCTTTCAGAATTTTAATCTTATGTGTCTTGTCAACTAGGAAGCCTTCTGTGAACCCCTTAGTCCCAGTCAGGGGACTCCTCTTGTGCCCTTTATTTCCCCTCTCCTTGCCTTATAGAGTCATTGTCTGCTTCCCACTCTATTCCCCCATTAGACTCGGGACTTCTAGGAGCAGGGACAATCTCTTTCTTGTTCGCTACTGGTCTCTAGATCCTAGCACAGTGCCCACACATGGAGAGGGCTGAATACATCTATTTTGAAGGGATAAATTCATATCATTACTACATATCATGATATGATGTTAATTAGAGCAATTCTTCAAGCCTCGGTTCCCATATCTATAAAATGGGGAGAGAGTTGTGGTGAGAATTACATTAAATGGTATTTGCGCAGTGCTTACCAGTGTGGCCAGCACTGTGTGAGTGCTCAATAAATGATGACAGTTTTTACTATTACTCAGAAGTTACCAGTGGTCTTCATTCTGTTGTGAAGTGGTGCCTGCAATGTAGTTTGAGAAAGTAAGTAACAGACGGATATAAAATCAAGGTTCTTTGAGGATAGATCCACTAACAGATATGCAGGGGCACAGCCATAATTCTATTTATAAGCTCTGGCCAGCAGTACTGATGAATTGCTATTTGAAAAAATTAATATTCCAGTAGTGTTCTAGACACCCCACTTGGAAGAAATACTAAAAAGCACATTCAGAAAAACCTGATCGAGAGGGGTATTGGCAGTGTCACAAAGCAAATGTGGAAGCTGAAGAATTCAAAGAAGAACTATTATCGTTCCAGGAAGACAGCTGTCTTTCCAAACATGAACCAGCCACTTTGTGGAAGTAAAGCTCATTTGTGTGAGTGATAAGAAAAAAGGTCATGATATACCCTATGCTTAAAGCCTTTCAAGGTCTCCCCACTGCATTTAGAGAAAGCCTAGCTCTTCATTATGGCTCTCCAGATGCTGCCAATCTGGCCTCTGCCCTCTTCTCAGAATTGCTTCCTACTTTCCTTTTAACACATCTCACTCATCCTGGCCTCAGGGCCTTTGCACTTGCTGCCTGGAGTGCTCTTCCCCCAGGTCTTTGATAGCTGTTCCTTTTTATCATTCCCATCTCAGGTTCACTGTCATTTTTTTCAAGGGTACCTCCAGTCTACCCAAAGTATATCCATACCAGACTCTCCCTCTATCCCATTACTTCTTGCATTTGTCAGCACCTAAAATAATACTATTAATAAGTGTTTGTTTATTGTCTGAGTCTGGGAGGGAAGGGACATTGCATCTCACTTACCCATATCTTCAACACCTAGAACAGTACTTGACATATAGTTGGTGCTCAGTAAATATTTGTTGACAGGGGCTGCTTCTGGATGTTTTGGCAATCTCAGATGAGTTTTTACCCAACAGACATGGTCATCAGACTGAGTCCCATTTTGATCAGATTACACCCAGATCATCGAAGCTATGAAATTAAATAATGATAATGATAATACAAGTGGTCAATGAATAGTTGTTTGTTTCTACCTCATCTTATTCTGGAAAATAGTGGTGGTAGAGTAGTACTCAAGAGTAATAGAAAAATCATGAGCTAATTTAAGGACCAGAAAAAGGACCATTCAACAGAAAGCCAGTGTAGGAGAAAGAAAAAAGTATTCAGAACATGAAGTCTGAAAAGCCACAATGACTATACTTTAACTGTAAACTTGTTCCTGAGCTTCCTGGCAGCTAGAGCAAAAAGGAAAACACAAATATTTATACAATTCTGCATTGTTCACAAAAATTAATCACCCCTTTTTTTCAGGAGAATCAGAACATTCCCTGACACAGAGTTCTTATGAAAATTTGTCACTTGGGGTAGGCGACAAACCCACCGAGAAATAAAAGCAGATGTTCCTTTAAACCACATTGCTTCAATCTACTCATTGTGACTGGTTCCATCAGACCGTTTCCTGCAAAGCCTGGACACATGGCAGGATGGCCATATGCAATGACTCGGTGAAGCCATAGTGAAACCATAGGGTTGACTCCATTTCAGTGGTGCAAACTTTGTTACCTTGTGCCAGTCATTTCCGCTTTCTGAGCCTTAGCTTTCTCATCCGAAATACAGGATACGGGATATACCCATTCTGAATAGTGCCAGCACATATTGGGAGAAAGGAAAGATTATTTATTTTTGCCTTTATAATTTAGCCCTCAGACTGTGATCTGAGAATGAGCAGCTGGAGGACAGCTTCCCAAAGTTTGTCCAAGAGATGGGCAAACTTTTGATGAATCCACGGGAGACCTGCCTTCTGTAGGCTAATTTACTGGAACACTGTTGGGGAATAAAAGCCACAGAAAGACGTCTTGATTTCCCAGGACGGGGCGGAGAGGGAGGTCTCCCTTGGACATGGAGAAGAAAGGGTAATTATGTTTCATCTTCTTTTAGAGCGGATTGCTGCTTTGCGCCTGCCCACCTGGGGTCTGAGAGCCCTGACAGCTCCAAGACCAACTGTCGTTTTCCCAGGTGTGAGGGTATCTTTAGCAAGCGCTCCTGGGAAACTGTCATTCACACTCCGCCTAGCCTGGCAAAGGATCCCATAAGGAAAAGATAGGTATAGGGGGGCAAACCCAGCTTAGTGTCTCTGCCAGTGCCCCACTTTGCCCAAACCAAGTAGGTGGAGAGCCTGGGCGGCTGCCTCAAGAGCTGGGTCTGATTGTCTTCCATGTGCGGGGTGGGTCACCATCCCACCAGGTAAGTGTGCAGTCCCTGGCCTGAGCTCAGACGGAGGAGCCTTGGGTTACAAGGCGTAGAGGCCACGCACAGAAACACACATGTATTGAATGGTGGCCATGCAGCATATCCATTGCCAGTGTGATTTCTTCTAATTCCCCACAGCAACCCATTGCACTGGAGCGATGGACAGACGAGAACACTGAGATTTCAAGAAGCAAAGTGACTTGTTTGGAGTCGCATAGCCAGCAAGTGGTGGGGCTGGGATTTAAACTCAACTTAGAGGTGACAAAACTCTGTGCTCTTTTGTGGTGGGGGCTGAGAAGGGAGAGGAGTTGGAGGTGGAGAAAGAGGAGCGGGACGGGACGAGTGGGTGGAAGAGAGAGCCTGAGCTGGATGGGAGGAGAGGGCAGTACAGGAAGAGGGGTGCTGGGGGAGGGTCCAGAGCAAGAAAAGTGAAAGGGAACAAAGTTGGGAGCAGAGCAGAGGAGGGATGGTACACTCGTTTTCTCTTGCTGCTGCAACGGATCGCCACAAACTTTACGGATTAAACCAAAACATACTTACTTACAGTCATGGAGGTCAGAAGTCTAAAACAAGTCTTATGGGGCTAACATCAGGGGATGAGCCGGGCTGTTTCCTTCTGGGAGCTTCCCAGAAAGAGCTAGGATCTGCTTCCTTGGCTCTCCAGCTTCTCGTGGCCTTCCCCCATTGGCTACGCACTTGAATCTCTGTTTCCAGCAACAACTGCATGGCCTTCTCCTCTGACTCCAACCCCTGCCTCCCTCCCATAAGGGAGGGCATCGGGACCACCAAGAGGGACAGGGATAATCAACCCACCTCTAAATTTGGAACTTAATCACATCTGCAAAGATTCTTTTGCCATTGAAAGGAACCCTCACAGATTTGGGTGACGATGGTGTGGACACATGTGGGGGCCATTACGCAGCCTAGCACAGTTGTGAAGGGAGAAGAGGAAAAAATGGAGAGGAAGGAAGGTATAGGACGGTGTGATGGTGGAGATGAAAGAAAGGAGAAAAGCGGGGGTGGAGGAGGACGGGGCAGGTTCAGCCCCTATCAGGGCCTCAGTTTCCTGCTCTGTAAAATGGGGAGAATGAGTGCATCCACTCCCAGGGGTGGTGAAGATTCTGCAGAATTACTCAATGCGGGCGGGTTCTCAGCCCAGCTACCACCATGGCCCGTGTTCTCTCTTCACCTGTCAGCCCACCCCCCGCCTTCGAGGGTCTTCCCCTACAATTCCCATTTTCTCGCTTCCCATCGGAAGTGCCCTCTCCCTTGTAACCTCCCCAGCCCAGACCCTGGACCAATGCCCTGCAGCTTGATCCTGAGGACTGCCTGCTGGCTCCTTTGCCCGGCTCATTCTTCGCCCAGCCTGACCCATCACTTCCAATCACTCCAACACAAAAAATTCTGCCAGATTCATCTTGGCTGCCTGGCGGCCTTGCAGGGCTCTTGAACGCCAATGCCTGGCCATGAGCTCAGACCTGCAGGGCCAGATGCATGTGAACTCTAACGTCAGTGCTCACCAGCCTCTCTCCCTCCATGGCCTTGGGGGTTTTGAAAACACCAACCTGTGCACTGCACCCTCCCCTGACCAACAGTATCCCCCACTCTTCCTTCCTCCCTGTCACCAGAGAATGCTACTACGGACATTAGCCACCAAGGGTCCCTCAAGGCATCACTGTTTCCTTATGGAGAGGGGACTGTAATTTCACGAGCATCTCTGTGAACGAGGGCCTTTGCACACATTAGCTCAGATAGTCCTCCAAACACCCCAGGGAAGTGGGATAGCTGAGGCACAGAGCAGGCGTGTATCTCTCTAAGGGCACACAGCGTTCTTCCTCGCTTGCTCTCCCTCTCTATCCACCCACCCAACCTCCTCCATACCCAGGTATTTAGCACCTCCCATGGCCAGGCCCTTTATGGATGATGTATTGGGTTTCATCCCCTAAAAGAGCCGTAACCTCTGGTACCTGTGAATGTGTGTGACCTTACTTGGAAATAGAGTCTTTGCAAATGTAATCAAATTAAGATGAGATCATATTAGATCAGGGTGGACCCTAATCCCATGACTGGTGTCTTCATAAGATGAGGGAAATTTGGATACAGACACACACACAGGGAAGAAAGCCATGTGAAGGCAGGGGCAGAAGTTGGAGTGGTGTCTCTACCGGTCAAACGATGCCAAGGATTGCCGGCAACCACCGGTGCTTGGTGGAGCAAGGAAGGATTCTTCCCTGGGCGGGGCGGGGCGGGGCGGGGGGCTGACACCTTGATTTTGGAGTTTTGGCCTCCATGGCGTGAGAGAATACATTTCTGTTGTTTTAGGCCACCAGTTTGTGGAAATTCGTCACGGCTGCCCTAGGAAACAGAGATAATATTTAATCCTTGCAACACTCTTATGAAATGGGAATTATTTTCCACTTAGCAGATGAGAAAACTGAGGCTCAGAAGGGAAAACTCTGGCTGCTGAAACGCCTGCAGGTAGCTGGGGGGTCGACCTGAACCCAGACCCCGCAAACGCCAAAGCTGTACCCCTGCTCCCATCAATAATGGATCTGCAAACCTGGGTGCACCCCGGGTTTATCAGAGGAGCTGCCTGGGCAGGACTCTGTTGTGAAGATTGTGACACAGTCAGCCTGGGCTGGGGCCCGGGACACTGCGGTTTAATAGCACCGCTGGAGTTTCTGCAGCGGCCGTGTTCGGGAAATGTCCCTCCTCACCAGGCTCCTCTCCCCTAAAGCAGTGTGTCCTCAGCGGCCTGGAAGTCAGGTTTTCTAGGGATTTGTCACAGCGGGGAGAGGTGCAGGTGAGGTGGGAAGGTGAGTCGGAGGCGGCAGCGGGGACAGCCAGGGTGAGGAGGACAGGCCCTCCACACCTGCCTGGGGGAGTTCACCTGGCCTGTCACCCATCTCTCAGGACCCCACCCCCTCGGTCCTACCCAGCCCCTCCCCAGGACTACAAGCCCTGGGACTGTTGCCTTCCCGGAGCTTTCTGGAGTCCCTGAGTTCTACAGCTAGAAATCATCCACGAGGCATCTCAGCCAGCCCCTCGGAGTCCCCCACTCCCACCACCCTGTTGAAGTTGGGAGAAATGAGGCCTTTAGAGGCATAGGCCAGCCCCTGACAAATCTTTGCTTCAGGCCTCAGTCTCCTGACTACTGGCACATACCACAGTAAGCCAGAAAGCAGCCACAGGCAGGAGGCAGGCCAACAAGGAGCAGACAGTGGGCCTCAGGAGAGGTGGGCAGCCAAGGTAAGGGACGGGAGGGGGGCTTGCACACACTGAGCGGGCTGTGCGCCAGCACCGGGCTGCAGGCTTCGCATCCATCCCCATACCTGGTTAGGTGATCCTTTACGCCCATTTCACAGATATGAAAACAAAGCCTCAGAGGGGTAAAGGCACCTGCCCAGGCTCAACCAGCTCGCAAGTGACTGAGCTGGGAGGTGAACGCAACTCGGCCTGCCTCTCAAGCCCCATGCCTTCCCCATCCTGCCCGTCCACTGCTCCAGCCCTTCAGCTCTGTTCCCAGACCACACCCTCCCAAATATGAAACTAATTTGCAAACCAAGTGTTCAGTGCCATTGGCAAGAGGCACGGGCCTCGGAGCTATTAGTGCACAGCAAGCGCTCAGCTGGGCTGCACAAAGAGGCCTCCAGTGGGTGTTGGCAGCAGACCCCCCCCCCCGACACACACCATATTTCAGGGGAGAGATTGAAGCCACATGTTTGGAAGCCCTACACTGATTGCTGGAAGGACGTTCCATATAAACAGTATGAGGCAGAGCCTGTCACTCGGCCTCACCTTTGGTCCCCAACTCAGGCTTCAGCCCCCAGAGCCAGCCAGCCATTGCCAACTCTTTCCCTCCCCAAAGGCTACCTCCAGAATGTTAAGGGTCACTGAGCCCTGGCCAGCGGGAAGAGGGCTAAGCAGAAGGTAGCAGGTGCAAGGGCAGAGAAGAGACAGGTTCTCCTGGGCCTCAGGGTAGGTGGTTGGGAGCAGAGAAAGCGCTGTTCAGGGGAAAGCTGTTCTCCAGTCAGCCAGGGCCTGGATCCTCTCCCAGTGCCTGTGGAGTCTGGGGTCATGCCCCCACTTGGCCCTGTATCCCCAGCAAGCACCTTTCCCTCTGCAGAGGCCCCTGAGACAGGGCCTCGGGTCACCTCCCCCAGCCCCAAGCTCTTCAGGCCTTGGAGACCCAGCCAGCTTCCTCTGGCACGGGCTGAGCATGGAAAGCAGGCCCCTCAGACACCTAGGTGGGTTGGGGTTTGGGGGAGGGGAGGCCGCTGGGCCACATGGGCTGAGGGCTCAGGGTTACCAGAGCCAAGGCAACGCACGTGTGTTTCGAATTTTCTTTTAAGTCTTCCCAGTGCCTGCTTGCTCCATTCCTCCCCCAGCCTCTTGGTCTGGGGCTGTAATCAGTTTGGATGGAGAGCAGCAGACGCGCATGGGGGTGGCGTGAGGGGAGCAGCTGGGGCTGGCAATCATTGCGGGGTTTTGTTACCTGCCAGCAGCCTGCAGGCCCATCGGAGTGGGTGGAGCATGAAGATGTGGCTCCTGGGGGTACCCGGGTGGACAGAGTGCTGCTCACGACCCCCGGCTCCTTGCTGGCTGAGCGGGCTCGGCTGTGTTGTTTGACCTCTGTGAGCCTTGGTGGCCTCATCAGAGAAATGGGGCCTAGATGCATATCCTCGCTGCGGAGATTAAATAAAATAAGCCCGCACAGCTTAGCATGGAGAGGGGGTCTGCTAGCATGGGCTCCCTTGCCCTTCGGGGGAGTAGGATAAGGGGAATGAAACAGACCGTGGGACTGCAAAGCCAGCCCTCAGACCGCCGAGGCCATTAGCGCAGGCCTGAAGAGCAAGTCGTGCTTTCTGCAACTTCTGTCTGTAGCCTGTGTCTGCAGGTCTCATTGAGAAGGCAGGAGGTATCTGTGTCGGGGAGACCAGACCCCCCCCCACCCCACCGCCCGGCTCCATACACACGCACCGCGGCCAAAGCTGGTTCCCTCCCCAGGCAGCCAAGACCCGACCTGGGCCTGTCCTGTCCTGACTAGTGCTGGCTGTTGTCCCCGGCACCCGTCCTCCCGCATCTGCTCAGACACATCCAGGCTGCTTCCTACCACCTCAAGGACACACTTATTTGGGGTGTGAGGCGCTTAATTGTCCTTTCTGCGCCCCTAGTCTGTGGATCTCACTCTAGATGGCGGCAGATCCACCTCCCGGGTTCTTGGCCACCCATTCTGGACCTTCTTTAGGTCCCAGGGTCCCTTGAGAATCAGATAAAAACACTGCTGCCTGCTTCTGGGAAAATGCACCCCTACAAAACTCTGCCCACAGTGTCCGGGGCTCACAGACATCCCCCCACCTGCCCCAAGCCAGTAAGAAGTTCCTTGCTTGAGGATTTGAACCCCATTCCCAGCAGAGAAAGCCAATCCTCAGCCCAAGAGTCTCTTCCCTGAGCCCTGCTGCAGGCAAGACACAAGGGCCCTGGCGCCAGGTGGTCAGAACCCGGCACAGGGGGCTCAGGAATTCTGAGGTGCCACCCCCACGAAGGGCTCATTCTCACCCATCCTGCCAAGGGCTGCCCTCAATTCTGAAGGCCTTCCCCTCCCCAGACCTCAGGGACCCAGCTACTTCCACGTGTGAGAGCAGAAGGATGTGCAGGCGTATGCTGGCCCCATCCACTCTCATTCTCCAAATGGGGAAACCAAGGCTCAGAGAGGCTCACTGGGTCAGCCTACGTCACAGGGTTTTTCTCCCAGCTCATGCTCAAGTTTTGGAGTCTGAGGCCCAGAGGGGCCTGGAGCAGGAGACCTGGCCGGTGGAGGATGGGTCAGGCCATGGGGAAGAGGTAGCCCCCACCCGCTCCCCACCCCTCGGCTTTTGTTCACAACCGATGTAAAGTGGCAACTCGGGAAGCAGAGGTTTCCGGCTTGCCAGATCTTAGCTGAGAGAACAGACGGCCAATTCATCCCACCACACTTGGCACCTCGAGCAAAAGAAACAATATGTGTTTGGCTCCCTAATCTTTTCCTCAGGTTCCCAGGCAGGTGACTGGAAAGTCTGATGACAAGAAAGCGTCGACTCACTTCTCTCAGGACACAAACCACAAGCCTTGCCTGGCCATTGTTCCTCCTGCTCCCTCCACCCCATCGCACTCTCCTCCCCCACCCCACTCTTTCCAGGCTGTCCAGGCCCTCTCAAAAGTAGCTAAGTGTCTCCTCCAGAGCCAGTCCGCTGTGAGGGAGGGGACCGGGCCACCCATTCCCTGAGCATCAAACTCTTTCTCTCCATTCACCCTCACCTCAGCCCTATTATTATCCCATTTCGCAGATGAGAAAACCAAGGCTCCGAGGGGTTAACCAACAGGCTACATGGTCTGGAAGTGGCAGAGTCAAGAGTGATAGCAGCAGCTACTGTGTATGAGTTTCTCCTGGGTGCAGGGCACTGGCCCACTTTCTAGATCTCAGAGAGGTGACATGGCTTGGGATCTGGTGAGTGGGGCATGGCAGTGCTTCAGTGGAGAAGTCTGAAGATGTGGCCAAGATTTCCTACGGAGATGTGAAGCTGGGGAGGTCGGGGCCGCGGGGATGTGTGGCTACAGCTCTCAGTTCCTGAGCACCTACTGTGTGTGTGGTGCAAGGCAGGTGTTTCATAGGGGCTCCCTCCCCCAGTGGGCTCTGTTTTGTATGTACACTTGTCCCAGTTACACAGATGAAGAACGAGAGGCATGGAGAAACGATTTGTAGAAGCCACATAAGCAGTTAAGGGCTCGAGCTAGGACTCTTTCCACTGCCTCAGCTGTTTCTCCTCGCCCTCCACCCCCAGCCCCAGCCCCAGCCCCAGGGAGGGTGTTAATGAGGCCGGTGCAGGGAGGGGCTGGGGGAAAGGCTATGCCCACAGGTGCCAGCCCGTCTTCCCGTGGTGGCCAGACCCGGGCCTGGCGCCGCTCTGCCCTGCCTGTCTGCTCTCCCTCACGAGGGGTGGTGGCTGATACCCCTCTGGGGTGGGGTGGGGGCCCCTTCACATGCTGGGCCCTGCCAAGACCCCGCCCTGGAGACCCAGAGTTGTCTCCCAAGGACCGCAGTCATTCCCACTCAGATCCCTGGGCAGGGTAGGTGGGGCTCGGGGAATCCGGGGCTGGCTGGAAGGCCTGGGAAGCCGAGGGCACCGGTGGAAGGTAGCGAAGTGTGAGCCTCAAGGCCTCAGGGATCTGGTTTCCTTTTGTCATTTTCTCTCTTTGTACTGGCTGGTTGCATCCTTGACTCTTTTCCTCCGTCTCTGGGTGACTCAGAGGTCAAAGAGTTTGTGGTGTGATGGGAAAAGCCAGGATAGGAAGCCAGGAGACTACTGCTGGGGGACACTGGGGTGTCCTTTCCCAGTCTGGGTCTTAAGCTGCTGGATGCGCCTGCTGGCCACAATTTAGAGCCCTCGGGCTCCGGTGCCCAGGCCAGCCCAGAGCAGTGAGGTGCTCAGAAGGCAATGTTGGTCTGTGTTCTCCACACAGAGAACACCTGAAAATCAGCTCCTGGCTCTCAGTGAAGGGATTTAAGGAGGAAAATAAATAAAGTGTGAAAGTACCTCTTACTGACAAGCTCAAGCCCTGTTAGCTTGGCCTCTGCTCCTGCCCTGCTTCTCTGTCCCCTCTGTGACTGGGGAGCCACTTTCCCAACCATACAGCCCCTTCCCACACCATCCTCCTCTTCAAGCTTCTGCTCAAGAAAGCCTGCTTCAAAAGAGGGGGTCAGGGGAAGATCAAAATGAGGAGGTCATCAACCATAGGAAGACCCCAGGAAATGAGTGAGCCTCCTACAAAATGTAATATCACCACCATCTTCATGTCTACCACCATCGCCACAACCATCACCACCATTAGCACAACCATCACTACCATCGCTGCCACCACCATCGCCACCATCAGCACAACCATCACTACCATCGCCGCCACCACCATCGCCATCACCATGACCATTTCCACATCGCCGCCACCACCACCACCATCACCACCACCACCACCACCACTATCGCCACCATCGTCACCATCACCACCACCACCACCACCCCTATCGCCACCATCACCACCATCACCACCACCACCACCATCACCACCACCACCACCACCCCTATTGCCACCATCACCACCATCACCACCACCACCACTATCGCCACTGCATCACAGCCACCATCACCACCAACATCATACCACCATTGCACTTAGTTCCCTTTTGCTGCTGTAACAGATTATCACAAACTTGGTTTCTTTATCTTTCCAGGCTGCTATTACAAATTACCACAGATGGGGTGGCTTATAAACAATAGAAATTTATTTCTTACAGTCCTGGAGGCTGGAAGGTCTGAGATCACGGTGCTAGCAGATTTGTTGTCTGGTCTTCCTGTTCACAGAGGGCCATCTTTTCACTGTGTCCTTACCTGGTGGAAAGGGCTAGGGCACTCTGAGGGGTCTCTTTTATAAGAGCATGAATCCCATTCGTGAGAGCCCCATCCTCACGATTTAATCACCTCCAAAAGCCCCACCTCCTAATACAATCACATTGGGCATTAGAATTTCAGCATATGATTTGGGGCGGGGGAGGTGGGCATGTAAACATCTAGACCATAGCACTTGGTGGCTTAAAACAATACAAATTACTTTCAGAAGTCAGAAATCTGAAATGGGTCTCACTGGGCTAAAAGGAAGGTGTTGGCAGGGCTGTGTGCCTTCTGGAGGCTTGAGGGTAGAATCCATTGCATTTCCCTACCCAGCTTCTAGAGACTGCCCACATTCCTTGGCTCTTGGCCTCCTTCTTCCATCTTCCAAGGCAGGAAAGGCCCATCAGTCCTCCTTATGCTGTATCACTCTCCATCTCTCCCCTCTTTCACTATGAGGACCCTTGGGAGTACACGGGGCCCACCTCGGTAATCAAGGATAATCTCCCTATCTCTAGATCAGCTGATTAGCAACCTTAATCCACGCTGGCCATATAACGTAACACATTCATAGGTTCCAGGGTTAGGACATGGATGTCTTTGGGGGTCCCTTGTTCTGCCCATCACACCATCATCATCACCATCTCCAAAATGACCGCCGCCGCCCACTTCTGTCGACAGTGACACCACTAACACCACCACCATTTCCAGCAGCATCTCCATCACTACCTTCCTCACCACAAGCATGTCAACACTCCCGTCACCACCCTTCCACTTCCAGCACCACCAGCAGCACCACCATTTTCAATAGCACCACCCCTACCAGCGGCACCACCCCACCTCCACTGTTTAGATCTCGGCCCTCCACTTCCTCAGCGCGATCTTCTTCGACCACTCTGTGTGAAGTAGTGCCTCCTTCTGGCTCTCCCATCACTCACGGTCACAGACATCGGAGGGTAACTCCTTGAGGCCAGGACCTTGTCTGATTTGTCCACTGCGGCATCTGATGCCCGGCATACAGGAGGCACACGATAAGTATTCACTGAACGAATGAATGAACAAATAAATGGATGTTTTTGAGCCTATACTGAGGGCTTTGGCCTAGTGTCTCTGAGGGGGTGACATCGAAGCTGAGATTTGACGGAAGAGGGGGGAATGACAAAGTGATTAAAGAATGGTGGGTACAAAGCTGGCCATCTACAGGTAGCGCTGTGCATTCGAAGGACCAACGGTGAGCAGGTCAGGGAGGCTGAAGACCATGGTGCAGGGCAGCACAGGTTGGGTGTGTGGCCAGAGCGATCCCGTAAGTACGTCAGGAACGTTGCTTTTTATCCTCAGACCAACGGAAGCCTTTGGAGAGTTTTAAGGCTTGTGGTCAGACTTGCATTTCTGGAAGATCACTCCGGCTCCACTGTGGAGAGTGGTTTGTTAGGAGGTGGGGGCAGGAAGTGTGTGGCAGCTGCTTCGAGCTTCCTGCTGGTATCCAGGAGTGAAGGGTGGTGATGGCTCTAGCTTGGGCCAGAGTGGTGGGTGTGGTGACGCAGAGAAGAGAGCAGAGTCAGGAACTGTAAGAAATAAAAATCAAAGGACTTGGGGATGGCTTAGCTTTGGGAATGAGAAGCAGCACGGTGCCAAGGATACTGCCTAGGTTTCTACTCCCACTCCCACAGCCAGATGGTGGTGACTCTGACTGGCAGCTGGACGGCAGAGGCCAATGTCTCATGAAGACAAGAGTATATCCATATCTATGACTATTATCATTAATAGCAATATATAATAAAAGCAATAACTCCTGTTAGCTGAATGCTTACCAGAGGTTACGAAGTTAAGTAATCTGTCCAGGTCATATGGGTAATGTCTTAGCTTGGGTTCCTTAGAAGCCAACATGGCAAGAAGGATTCAGATGCAAGTAGCATACTTGGGAAGGAAAACAGCAAAGTGGGGAAGTGAGACAGGGAAGGGAAGGTGGGCAATGAAGTGTGTGTTTATCAAGCAAATTACCTCTGTTGGAAATGGAGCTTAATCTTTCTGGAGACCCCTGGAGTCCAGTGAAGAACACCCACCTCAGAGTCATTTCCCCTGGTAGTTGGGAAACTGGGCTCTTTTTACATGAACTCTGGCTAGTCTTTGGTTAGAGGTTGCTCCCAAGGGGTGTTCATTTCCCATCACTTCCGGCCTTCAGCACATAGGGACAGATAAGACTCAGCGGCAAGAAAAAGCCCTCAGGCAAAAAGATTTAGGTTCTGGCAGTTAGAGGTCAGACCTGTGTGCACTGAGATGGTAAGTACTGGGTAATATGGGAAGAGAATTGACAGGGTCTGCTACTAGTAGGAAGTAGTGAAATAAGGATTTGAATCTAGGTGTTTTCAATTTCAAAGTCTATGAATGGACGATCATACGGATGGATGGATGGATGAAAAGATAGTTGAACAGATGAGTGGATGGTTAGGTGTTCAAAGACATAGATGGTCAGGTGTGAGAGCAATGGATGGATGGATGGATGGATAGATGTTTGAGTGGGTGAATGGATGGGCAGATATCTAATGGATGGATACATGGACAGATGGATGGATGGAAAATTTAGTGTATGAGTAAGTGGGTAGATTGTTTCAGAATTGTGTCATGAATGGGTGGATGGAAATATGAATAGGTAAAAGGGAGTGGATATACAGGTAGATGGATAGGCAGGTGCGTGGGAGGATGAATAACCAGGTTTAGGAAAAGAGAAGGGCCACGGCTTAGAGAGCAGAGCCTCAACAGTGACCTTGGGTGAAGTGAGATTAGCTAATATTACCCCCATCACACCCCACCTCCCACTGTCTCAGAGGCATCCCAGCTGTGGTCTCATATGGATGACCGGGCACATTAGGAACAAAGTTTAGGGAGCAGAGTAGATCTAGGATGGATTCGGCAGAGTGTGTGCGTTGGGGAAGCCCACAAAATGGAACTGGGGGAGTAGGGTGGAGCCCACTGGGTCTTGTGCCTAGAATGGTGCTGCCCTGCCCAGAGCTGGCTGGGCACCTGCCCAGGAGACAACATCACAGGGCTGGCTCTGGCCCCCCTGCCCTGTGGGGAAGTGCTGGACGTATTCGTCCCACCACCCAAGCAAGGCAATAGTTGCAGGAGGGGAAGGCGGCTCTCACAGTGGGAGCAGCGCTGGCTCAGGAAAGCTGAGAAAGGAAGCTGACATCAGGACAGGGAGCCTCACCATGTTGGCAGAGCTGAGTGATGCCCAGGGACACCCGGCTCCAGCCCAAGCACAGCTGATGGGCCCAGCTCCGCCAAGTTTCACTGCCTGAGGCACATTTTTATGACTGAGGAATAATGAGAGGCAGGCGTCCTAGTCTTGGCCTTTCCCTGGTGCAGTATGTGCGTGTATGTGCGTGTGTACGTGCGTGTGGTTTGCACGAGTGAACATGGATGGCGTATGTGTGTCTCTGTGCGGGTTTGTTCGTGGGTCAGAGTTCGAGTCCACATGCTAGTGTACTTGGCACACATGGGACCTCGTGTGTGTTAGCACGCTTGTGTGTATAGGCAAGTGTGTTTGAATGTGGATAGTTGTGTTGACGTGTGTGTGAGCCTGGTGTTGTTCGTGTGTATGCACTTGCACACGTATAAGCATGTTTCCATGATGTGTGAAATAGTCACGTCTGTTTATTTGTGCATGTACTTGCTGTTTGCACTCTGGGAACTTGTTTGCGTAAGTGTGTGTGTGTGTGTGTGTGTGTACGCAAGTCAACCCGAGTGCTCCTTAGGGGTGGACTTCACGGAGTAGAGGGACCCCATTCTTGGGCTGTAGCTTTAGCTTACCTTCCCCCTCCCCCACCTCATCCCTTCAGACAAACTTCAGAACTAAGCAATAGTAGTTTCTCACACATTCTAGGCTACTTCAGACCTCCACGATTTCACCTGTGCTACCCGGAATGGATATCTATTCTTCTTTCTTCTTCTTGGTAAAACTCTTCCTCTTTCAGGCTGAGGCTTCCCACTTCCGTGTTAGCTCCCCGGCCACCTCAGACTCCGGCCTCTGGGCCCCAGCTGCCTCTCATCTCTCTCTCGGGCCGTGAGGTAGTTTCTGCTATTCCTGTAGAGTGGGAGCTCCTCGAAGGCAGGCTCTGTGTCTAATTCCTTTCTGAATCCCCAGGGCCTGGACAGGACCTAGCGTGTGATGGGATGGAGGGATGGTTGGGTAGACGGTTGGGTGAATGGAAAGACGGACAGATACACTGACGGACAGGCAGATGGATGGATAGTTGTGTGGACTGCTGGATGGGCGGGTGGACGGGTGAACAGGTGGGTAGACGGGTACGTAAATGACTCAGTCTGGCATTTCTCTTCTAGAATCCTGGATTTCCAAGGGACACTGCTTGCCGCTCTTCCTCAGCTTTCATTCCCCCTGGGTACAGGAGAAGCAGGCTCGCTGCTTGCAGAGGAAGGCTGCAACCTCAGAGCTCGCCTGCTCTCTCGGCTCTCTCAGCTCTGGCTCTCCTGACGGCTGGCTCCAGACTGGCCACCTACGGTATGAAGGAGCAGATTAGGCCTGAAGAGGCCTTGCTGAGTGCCTTCAGTTAGCCCCTGTTTGTGCTCAAGGCTTTCAAAGGCCGGAGCACAGCAGAGGAGGGCCTGACTTCAGGCCCCCCTGCTAAATGGGCAGGGACTGTGTGCTCTCCAGGCCCTGACGGCAGGCGGCTTAAGGCAGGGCCCTAGGAGTTTTGAGACAGGAAAACGGTGTTTTGTCTTGTTAATGCATTCACTTGGCTTTGAACTGGAGAGTAGTCAGGTGTCCCCAGACGGCTGCTTTTGAGCTCGGCTAGGGAGGGGGCAGGGCATAGCCAGGCCCCGGATTACAGAGGCCTTCCCGGGGGAAGGGGGCCTTTGATGGGGCCGGGTCTGTTGTCCGGAGTCTGCTTTGCTGGTGGCTGGAGCCCCTAATGAGGGGGAAAGGGCTCATTCTGAGGCATTCCCCTGCTCTCCCTTGGGCAGGAGGCGGAGGCCTCCTTTGATGTTGGAGTCCTTAAGCCAAGTGGGGACTAATTGCCACAAGGTACAGAATGTTCTGGTTGCTTGGGGGGTCTGCAGCTTGCTCACAATGCCACAGCCACCCTGGGGTGGGGGGAAAGGCAGCCCCTCTCCTGATGTGAGACAACTCAGGAGGGTTTGGGGTTGGGGTTTTTTTGGTTTTGTTTTTCTTTTCATGCACACAGACCCAGCGCAGAATGGGAAACGCATTATATACTGTGTGCTTGCAGACACACACACACACCCCTTACTCCCCTGCAACTTTGTATACAGTATCATGTTTGATTGGTTTTTTTTTAATCAAAGAGTCAGTGTGGTGGGAGGGATCATGGCAAAGAGAAAAGAAAGCAGACTATGGCGGGAAGGCGGCAGACAGATTTGGAATCAAGTCCCAGTTTTGCCACTTGTTAGCTGGGCCCAGCCACCGAGGTTCACTGAACCCCGCCTCCTTCTTTGCCAAATGCAAGACTGTGCCTGGCACACAGGTGCTTATTTGCACTTGTTCCATCCTTCACTTGCATTCTTGAGACAGTTCACTAAAAACACACGTCGATTTTCCTGGCAGGCGTGGAGGCAGGTGGAAAACCTGGTCAGCAAACACCAGTTAGATCATTTTCATTTGATGAGAGAACAGGAAAAGGATGGTTTCCTTTGACGTTTAGTATCTGTGACCACCATCTCAAAGGAAGATGACCTTATTCTCCCGGTATTCTGTTCACCCCCACCCAACTTCCCCCGCTACCTCTCAGGGGGATCTGGAGTCAGACACGGCAATGTCTGCTATGAAAAGAAAAAAAATTAGAGCCAACTGTTGCCTGTTTGCACTACACCGGGCATGGGGCTAGGGGATCTGACTACATTATCTCTAATCTTTACACTGATGCTTTCAGAGAGTTAGTAAACCCGTCTGACAGATCGAGAAACTGGGCCTTAGAGAAATGACTTGCCCAAGGTCATCCTATATGAGAATGGGAGAGCCAGCTTTCTCTTCAGCCTGCCTCCAAAGCCCACCCTCTCAAGCCTGCCCCGGGTGGGTATTGCGATCAAGCAGAATGGAGCTACATTTCCGCATCTGGTCAACAAGAAAATAACAGTACGCCTTGCCTGGATGAGGAGACACTGAAATGAGACAACCCCTGTGAAAGTACACAGCCTTGTGTACATGACCGGCCCTTGGTACACCTGCTGCTTCCCTCCACCTGGCCCCATCTCCACACACACACACACACACACACACACACACACACACACACGGGCCCTATTTCTTCCTCTCTCTGGAATCTGGAGAAGGTGCAGATCTGGTCCAAAGGGAAGCAATGTCCATCAAAGTTGTTCTTCCAGCCCGTGGTGCCCCTTCCATGAGGTTCCGTCCCAACCCTCTGGCCTCTAGAGGCGGATCCTCCACCCAGCCCCACTGGTGACAGAACCCTCCGGGAGAAGTGTCCTGGGTGGAGGAAAGATGAGGGCCTGCCCCCCTGGCTCCTTCTTCAGCAAGTTCGGCACCCATGCCCAGTAAACAGGAGCAGGTGGAGAGCTGAGGGAGGCTTTGGGAGGACCTCAGGTTCTCCCCAGTTTGGAGGCCAGAGCGAGAGCAATGGGAAAACAGTCAGAGCGACTGGGTTTTGGATAACACATCACCTACATCCTTCGCTCGTGTAATCTCTTCAAGACCCCACCATCTAGACGCTGTGACCTTCAGTGACACACGAGAGAGGAGGTGAAGCCGAGGCAGCTGGTAGGTGGCTGAGCAGATGCCGCAGGAGGAGAGGCTGTCAACAACCTGTCCTGAGACAGACGCCACAGCTGTCCAGGTGCAGAGACGCTGTTCAGGGCCTCTGTTTACCCAGGCTGCCCTAGTTGCTCCCGTCCTCAGGGGAGACGGGGTCTCCGTGCTCGAGCTCGGAACACTTTGGCGAGGGAAGTCCAAGAAACTCTGGCACCTTTACTTTCTTCTTTAAAAAACAAACCAATCAATGTGGAAACGGCTTTATTAAAGTTTTATAATAATCCATTCTTGTTTTTTAGTGTCAAAAATACAGGTAGGCAGGGGCGCCTGGGTGGCTCAGTTGGTTGACGGTCTGACTTTTGATTTTGTCTCAGGTCATGATCTCGGGGTTGTGAGATCCAGGCCTGCATGGGGCTCTGTACTCAGCGGGGAGTCTGCTTGAGGTTCTCTCCCTCTCCCTCTGCTCCTCCCCCCACTCGTACTCTCCCTAAATAAATAAATACATAAAGTCTTTAAAAAGACACAGATTGGGGCATCTGGGCGACTCAGTCAGTTAAGCGTCTGCCTTCAGCTCAGGTCATGACCTCAGGGTCCTGGGATTGAGTCCTGCATCAGGCTCCCTGCTCAGTGGAGAGACTGCTTTTCCCTCACCCTCTGTCCCTGCTGGTGTTCTCTGTCTCTCTCTGTCTCTCTCTCTCTCTGTGTCAAATAAATAAATAAAATCTTTTTTAAACAGTACAGATGGGCAAAAAAGGAGAATATAGAAATGTCCAGGGCGGGGCTCTGTCTTCTAGACTCAGGTGGGTACACACCGGGGAGTGGAGGCTGGCTCTCCCCCCACTTAAAATGTCCCCCACCTAATAAAGCATCTTTCCATATGTGCATCCATCACAACTTTCCATGCTTACAGAACATTCTAAGGCCTGCCAGAATTTCTTTAGCCAGTCCCCTACTGTGGAGCATTTCAGTTATTTCCAATATTTTGCTGTGAAACATCTTTCTCCACTGGTGCAGCCCCTTCTGAGGCTCTGTTCTAAAAGGTGGCATTGCCATGTATAGGAGTTTGGTCATTTTTGCCACTTTTGATGGCCAACCTGTCCCCTGGGAAGGTCTGTAACTATGTACCACCATTCAAAGTACCCAGAGAGCTATTTCCTGTCACTGGGGCCAACACTGGGAATGGATAATCAGGCTTTAATCTTTGATGATTTGATAGATGAAAATAACACCTTGTTTCCACATGAATGTCTGTGACTACCTGAGCTTTCTTCATTCATTCATTCATTCATTCATTCATTTAACAAAAGTTTCTTGAGTGTCTGTCTTATGCTGGGCATCCTCTGGTGTAGGGTGGGTGGCATATTTTAAGCAGAAAATCAAGCAGACAATCTCTCCATTACAGTTGTAATCAGCATGATGAAGAATGGTGGCCTGGGGAGATGGGCTAGTGGGAGTCTTGGCCCCTGCATGATGTCTATCGGATTTAACTTCCCTTGATACGGAAAATCAACCCTTCTCAATCTTCTATAAAGTGCCCTGTGAACGCAGCTTCACTTCACCCCCACCTCCAACTCTTTGAACCCCTGCTCTCCTAAGCCCTTCCAACAAAGACATTTAGAGTGCCGCTTGTTAAGCAGAAAGGTGTAGGGGCCATAGTCTCTCTGGTGAGGGACCCTACACTCCACATGAGGCCCACTTCGGATGCCACTTTCTCCAAAAAGTCTCTCTGAGTTCCCCCAAGATGAATTCCTCCCTCGATAACACAGTGATATAATCAAGAGGGAACCGGTCTTCCCCTCCACCGCAGGGAGCCAGGATCCGTTCTCTGTACCCTCAGGAGCGCCAACCCTGGGATTTGTCACATAGCACATGGGTGCTCTTTTTAACCTATTGTTTAAACATCTTTTTAAATTGGGAACATCTTTTCATGAGAACTAAGATTTGCAGAGCACTTTGCAGGTATTTCCTTGAATCCTGAGAAGGTTGGGGACCTGCCCAAGGTCCCATAAGCAGGAAGGGGGCTGGATGTGAATCCAAGTCTCCCAGATGTCGGGGCCAGACCTTCACGCCTGCATCACAGCCAAATTCAAATGCTTCCTTCCTCTTTTGTACTCTCAGTCCTACGAGTCCTGGGCCTTTCAGATTCTGAAGCTTCTACGGAATTGGTCTCTTCCAAAGTGCCCTGGCTGGGACTTGTTGGTACCTCCAATTGCAAACCAAACCCCGAGTCCAGCGGTCCTGATAGGCATCTGGGCAGTGCCCACAGATGGCTTCAGTTGGGACGGGCGATGGGCTAGGCATGCTTTCCCTGCTGGCTGATGTCATGAGCTCATTAGAGCAATGGGGTTTATAGTGTTCAAGGCAACTGTCCAAACAATAAATTAAGCCACACAATTTAGCACTTAATTATCCTCTCTCTCGTCTACTTCACTCTTGTTCCCTGGGTGTCTGTCTGGGCCCTCCAGCAAGATGGTAAGATCTTCCCTCTGCCTCACACCCCACAGCCAATCCATCACGCAGCCCCGTTGGTGCCATCTCGGGAACATCTCTCAAATACTTTCCCTTCTCTGCATCCCCACAGCCTTGACCTCAGCTAGCCCTCCCTCTCTCCCCTGGATGATGGCCACCCTGGCTTCTGTTGCTACAATTCCTATCTCTGCTCTGCCCAAGTGACATGAATGTGGCTTCCCTGGTTCTGAAATACACAGTCCCAAGCCCTCATCTCTCCGTTTAAAGCCCCCGTGACCAGGGTGCCCTGCTTACCTTACCAGCTTCCTTTTCCCAAAGCTGCCCACTGGCTACCCAACCATAGGAAGGGCTTGCGGCTCTGCCCCAAGGAGGGACACAGCAAGACTGCAGGTCGTTTCACCCCATGAATTTCTGCACATGCCATTCTCTCTATGGGGAATACCCCTCTCCCCACTCAGCCCTCACCACTCAACCTGCCAACTCAGGCTTGTCTCAGTATTCAGCTCTGGAATCTCCTCCTTCCAGAAGCCCAAGGGTATTTTCTTGGCAGCCCCACAGCTGAGACTCCTCATTTCCTCTCCCCTCTCGGGTCCTCTCTTAGGATGCACGTCCACAGGGATGCCTGGGAGAATGGCATCCTCAAGGCTATCTACCTGCGTGTAGCCCTCTCACGCCCATTCACTCTGGAGTGCCCGTAGTTCAATCTCACAGTCCGGACAGACAGGTTGGAGGACCACACGGGCCACCACAGCAGGTGGGGAGGCCCAGGGAGGGCATAGGGGATGGAGGTGGTGAGACCCAAAGGAACTTGGCCAGTCAAATAAAATCACCTCCTCCAAGTATTCCCTTCTGCTTCCCCATTTCACAGTTGGACAAATGAAGGCTCAGAAAGAAAGAAGGAGAAACAGAGAACAACGTTATAGAGGAATAGGGGCCAAGTTAGAACCAGGTGTCTTGAGTCCCAGTCTGGCTGCCCCAGTGGCTGAGATCCCTTGAGACCGCTCTACTGTACCTTCTCCTCTCTCCCTCTTCCCTTTACCCACTGCCTCCATCGGACATTCTTGTGTGCCTCCTAGGGGCCAGGTCCTCCACTGGTTGTTAAAGATAGTGAGGGCCCCTGCCTGGGGCTTGCCTGGCACATAGAGCTCAGTGAACCTTTGTCCAGTGGCTGAATTAGTAAATGAATACGCATGGGACAGTAATGTGCCTCTCTTTCTTCCCAGAAGGAGCTAAAGGAATGGAGAAGCACCTGCCTAAGCCCTTTGTGCCCACGGCCTCCTTCCAGCCGCCCTATGACATCAGCATCATCACACCCATTTTGCAGATGAGGATGCTGAGACTCACAGAGGGGACAAGACTCTGCCCAAGCTCTGCAGTTAGAAAGCGGTTCTCAACAACCCTAGGAAATTAAACACTTAAACACTACCCACGCTACTTTTTTTTTTTTTTTAAGAAAGGATGTTTTCCTTCTGGTGTGTAAACAGGAGAAGGGCTCCCCGAGAAGGTCATTGTAAATATCATTACTTCTCCTCGGGGCTCTGTCAGCTTATGTTACTTTATTTATCAACATTCCGTAACATGTAGATCCAAGAACATGTCCTCAAGTGGGACACCAAAGATGTGTGTTTTGCGGGTCAGGCAGGAGCACTTGCCAAGCACAGAGCACGGGGCTGGGCAGGAGATGGGAGCTGGGTCCAGGCGTGGGGCGGGGCGGGGCGGTTAAGGGCCCTTCCCAGCATCTCCTGCCGCTGGCCGGGTGGAGCGGCAAGTCGGAGTTCCAGCGGCATGTCCCTCATTTCCATAAGGGGGAGCTTGTGCACAGGAGATCCCCTCCCAGCTAGAGGGCCTCGGCATCCAGGGACCAGCTCCGGGCAGTGGCCACTTGGAGGACACTGGCAAGGCGTCTGCTCTGAGCACTGCCTCTTGCCTTGCAGGGGTCAGCCATGGGGATATGCGCACGCTGTCCCCCTCCCTGTTTATCCACTCGGGGAACCAAGGAAACGGAGGGGCAGTGCCTCACATGCAAATAACACAGCTTTGGAGCCAGACAGGACTGAGGCTCGCTCCGGCACCATCATGGACTAGCCGCAGGACCTTGGGCTCTTCACTTCCGAGGACCTCTCTTTCCTTATCTGCAAAACGGGAACAACGCCAACTCCAGGGGTTACATAGAGCAGCAACGATAGTGCCTGGAACACAAGAAATAATAAAAGGAAGATTCCTCTGATGATTGTCTGGATTGTTTATGCAAGTCCTAATTGCCACCCCAACTCACCCAGATATTTCTGCTCGTCCTTCCCCAGCTGGGGCTTTGGGGCTATTTGCACACGGCTGTGGCTTCCTTGGGTACAGCAGAGACAAGACCAGTAGAAAGGCATTCAGGACTTGTGTTCGCAAATGCAAAAGCAGGTACTTTTCTTAACAGAAATGATGACAAATCAAAAATATTAAAGACTATGTCAGAGAGACAGAGAGAGAGAAGTCCCCAGAGCTTAATTCCTCCCTCAGATTGAACAATCACTTTCTCTCTCTCTTTTTTTTAAAGCAAACCCCCGGTCCCCACAGCTGTTTTGGTGGAGTTGTGATCCTAGTGACTATGCCAGGTGCTGTTTTATTCCCGACGTGCTGTGGTCTTTGGTCTGAATCACTCCATCTCTTTTCATTCGGTTCCTGCCAGAAAGCAAAGCATATCTTTCATGGTCCCCTTTTCCTGGGAGGAGGAATTTCTCCACAGGCCTCGCTTTGCACATGCTCACGGAGTTGCATTTGGGGCAGAAGGTCGGAATGGCAGCAGTCTGCCGCCCTTTGGCTGCCTTCTTAACATGCTTTGTTTCCCCTTCCGAAATGGAAATAGCATATTTTCTCTGATTATCAAAGTAACACATGTGTATTGTGAAAAATCGGGTAATACTGAAGTTCAAAGACCAAAAGTTACCCAGAAAAACATCACTGCTAACACTCCCGGTATATCTTTTCAGACTTTGCTACAAACCCAGTTACAAGGGACTCGCACAGAGTACAGTGCTGTGTGTTCCCATATCCTGTTTACCCACCTGGCTTCACTTGCTCATTCTAGATGGCTCTGCATCATTTTGTTGTATGGTATATAGGGCAGTGCATCTAACCAATCCCATATTGTGGGACATTCAGGTGATTTCCAGTTTTTATTTAAAAGTTTTATTTTGAAATAATTCTATTTTTTAAAATTTTTTTTATTTTTAATGATTTTTTTTTTATTATATTATGTTGGTCACCATACAGTACATCCCCGGATTCCGATGCAAAGTTCGATGCTTCATTAGTTGCGTATAACACCCAGGGCACCATGCAATACGTGCCCTCCTTACTACCCATCACCGGTCTATCCCATTCCCCCACCCCCCTCCCCTCTGAAGTCTTCAGTTTGTTTCTCATAATTCTAAATTCACAGGAAGTTGTAAAGATAGTACGGATAGTTTCTATGCGCCCTTCACCGAGTTTTCCCCTATGGTTACATCGTCCATACGGAGTAGCACAACACCAAAATCAGGATACTGACACCGGAACGATCTGAGTATGGTTCTAGGCCATTTCGTCACTGGTGGACACCTGTGTAACCACCACCACAACCAAGGCACAGAGCCTTCGGCCACCATGACAATCTCCCTCTTTCTGTCCTGCCATAGTCACACCCTCCTCTTTCACACCCTGTCGCCCCCTCTCCCCACCTAACCTCTGGCCTCCACCACCACTACTTGGTGCTTTATCTCTATATTTTTGCCATTTGGAGAATGATATATATATATATTTTTCTAATCAGCATCATACTCTTGAGATCCATTCAAGTTATTGCATGTATACGATGGAATATTACTCAGCCATCAGAAAGGATGAATACCCACCATTTGCATCTACTTGGATGGAACTGGAGGGTACTATGCTAAGTGAAATAAGTCAATCAGAGAAACACGATTATCATATGGTTTCACTCATATGTGGAACATAAGGAATAGCATGGAGGACCATAGTGGGAGGGAGGGAAAACTGAATGGGAAGAAGTCAGAGAGGGAGACCAACCGTGAGAGACTCTGGACTCTGGAAACCAAACTGAGGATTACAGAAGGGGGGGCGAGGGGGTAACCGGGTGTTGGCTATTAAGGAGGGCAAGTGTGGTGATGAGCACTGGGTGTCATACACAACTAATGATTCATTGAACACTACATCAAAAACTAATGATGTACTGAATGCTGGCTAATTGAACATAATAATAAAAAAAGTAATGCGGTTACTGGGTTATTTGGTAAATGGACGTTTCATTTTTTAAGAAATAGTGGAAGTCTTTTCCAGAGCGGCCGTACCACTTTCCATGTCTACCAGCAGCGTGAGGGGGCTCTAGCTTCTCTAAACCTACCAGCATTCCATATTATCACTATTGTAAACTTGACATGTTCTAATAGGTGTGTAGTGAATCTTATGGTTTTAGTTTTCATTTCCCCGATGGCTCGTGGAGTAGAACATCTTTTCGCCTGCTTATTTGGTGTTCATATCTCCTCTTGGGTGAAATGACTCCTCTTAACTCTTGCCAATTTTCTTATAAGATCGTTTGTGATCTTACTGTTGGATTTTGACTATGCGTATATATGTATATATATGATGTAATATATATTACATTAATGTGTAATATTGATATTATATAATTATATGTTAATATATGAAATACATAATACCTAATATGTATATTAGATATATGAGATTTTATACATAGACTAGATACTAGTCCTATGTCAGATATGTGGCTTGCAAATAATTTTTTCCTAGTCTGTAGCTTGTCTTTTCACCCTCTTTCACAGATCAAAAGTTTTTAATTTTGATGAGGTCCAGTTTATTTATTTACATTTCCTTTATGGATCAAGGTTTGGTGTTGTTTCTAAGAACTCTTCACCAAGACCTAGGTCCCAACAATTATTTGTTTCTTTTCCTTTAAAAATAATTCTGTGCCGGACAGAATAATGTCCTTCCAAAGATGTCCACACCCAAATCCTCAGAACCTGCGGATATGGGAGCTTACCTGGCAAAGGGGATTTTGTGGGTGTGATGGTAAAGATCTTCAGGTGGAGAGATGACCCTCAATTATCCAGGTGGGCCCAGTGTAGTCAGCAAGGGTCCTGATGGGAGAGAGCGAGGCAGGAGAGTTGGAGGAGATGTGACTAAGGACACAGTGGTCGGTGTGATGACGTTGCTGGCTAGAAGCGTAGTCTTAGGAGCTAGAAAAGGCAATGCAACAGATTCTTAGAGCTTCCAGAAGGAAGATGCCTACTGACACTTTGATTTTAGCCCACTGAGACCTATTTTCATTTCTGACTTCCAGAACTATAAGATAATAAGTTTGTGTTGTTTTAAGCCACTAGGTTTTTGGTAATTTGCTACAGCAGCCAGAGGAAACACTTTGATGAATATCCTTCTACATAAATCTTTGGGTACTTTCCCAGCTATTTCATTAGGATCAAATCCTAGATTTCAAATTGGTGAGTCAAAGGGTATATACCCAAATTGGTACCATTTACACCTCATCATTAGCTTTTACGGATTCCTGTATCCTTGCTTGAGTAAACACTGGTTCTTACTAATGTGAAACATATACTCAATGTTGCTTCAATTTCCTTGTATGTGTGAATCCTGCATGTGAGTGCATGGCATATTCCTGTGAATCGTCCAATATGGCAGCCAGTCCAATATGGTAGCCACTAGCCATGTGTGGCTCTTACACACTTGAAATATGGCTACTCCTAATTGAGATAGGCTGTATAAAATGCACTGGATTTCAAATCCCTAGTACCAAAGAAAGAAAGAAAGAAATTTTAAGAGTGATGTTTTATATTGATTACACACTGAAATCATATTTAGATATATATGAGCTTAAGTGAAATATATTTATAACATTATTTTTACCTGTTTCGCTTCACTTCTGCGATGTGGCTACCAGAAAATTTAAAATTACATATGTGGCTTGCATTTGTGGCTCATGTTGTGTTTCTATCGGTCAGCATGGGCCCAAGCTCTCTCAGCCACAACCCTTTACGACCAGCAGCGGGCAGTGACGGTGTAGCGGCCAGAGGTAGGGGCTCAGCTCTCAGTCATGCAGGAAAGGCAGCCAGGCCCTGTGGTCCTGGTCTCAGCAGCCAGTGCCCAACCACAGATCCCACAGTGTGGTGGAAAAGAACTTGGGGTCAGAGAGACCTTGGTTTAAATCCCAGCTCCTTCAGAATTTTCTTGTATTTGAAACTTCACCCTTTTTAGTTTCCTTATCCATAAAGTGGGAAATAACCTAATCACATTTTGGGGACTTTTCTTTATTCCACCAACATGTATGGAACCTACTGTGTGTCAGGCACCGTGCTAGGCTCTGGCTAGACTGCAGCACACAGCGCAGAATGAGCCTAGCATGATGTCCTGGCATCCAGTGGGTCCTCTTTCCTGCCTCCAGAGACAGTCTCTATTGCTAGAAAGAACATGTCGGTGGAACGGTACCTCCTACTCGGCCCTTTTTAGGAGCCCACTGGTTCCCTGAGTCAGAATAGCAGCTCCGGGCATGGGTTTGAATTCATCTCAGCCAGCACTTTGTGACTTTAACAGAGTCATTTATAAAATGGGGCTAATGATCTGCAAAATGGGGCTAATAACATTACCAGGGTCACTGTGAGCACTAAATAAGACAGCACGTGTAGAGCACAGCTCCTGGAACTTTGTAGATGCTAAAAGCAGTAACTGCTAGGAGCAGGAGTAATGATAGTAGAAAGAGGAATGTTGTCGTTTTCTCTGCCTTGGAATCCCAGTGATTTCAGGGCACATCTAAGAGAGATGACCCAGGAACAGAGAGAAAAGATCTAGAAAGACTTAGTCTGCATTGATGAGGTAAGTCCTTAGGCCTTTATCCAAGCAATAAATGTATTGCTGGACATCTGGTGGCTTGGGTCAAGATGGGCTTCCTACTCTCATCATGCTAAAAAGATCAACTCTTTTCCTTGGCCGAAAAGAACTCTCTCTGCAGGCTGCCAACCCAGGCTCCATCCCTCTGTTTCAGATGCTGTTGGCATCCCTCTCCTCGCCGCGTAGTGCTTCACCTCCATCTGCAAACACCTGCAGCCCTCTGCCTGAGGCTTTTTCCTGCTTCCTAGAACTTGCTAGGCCCGGACTTAGGGCAAGCCAGAGTTCTGGGTTCATGGCACTGGCAGTAGACCTGGACCAGTGAGGGAGAGCTGCTGGTGGGGAAACACCTTTGTTTCCTCGGCTCTGAGTCAGGACACCTCCACGGTGTGTTCTCAGTGGATTAATCTCCAGGTACCACAGCGGCAATCGGCCAGATAAAGCACCTGCATTGGCTGTCTTCCTCTCTCTCCCAGTTCCCCATTCTCCTGCTGGTGTTTTCTTAGCACGTTGAGTTCTACGAGAACCCAACAGAGATACCCTTCTCCTTTTTAAGAGAACCCTATTTTGGATTAGTTACTTCTCCTGCAGAGCCACGTGCCTTGAGAAGGCTGACTCTCTCCAATTCCAGGCTAACTCCAAGGCCCTTGACAATCACTGCGTCGGACTGGTCGGATAACTGGACTCCGGCCAGGTAGATGTGAGGGCAGGCCTGCTGCCAGGCACAGTTTTCTCTTGCCTAAAAACTGAGCTGCAAGACAGGCACTAGTCTTCTTCTAGATATTTCTGTGTTTGGATGTGATGCCTGCGCCTCGTGGTGCCATCTTGTTTTCATACTGGAAATGAAAGATGGGGCCATCAGTGCAGATAGCAGAGTAGAGAGATGGAAGTTCCCACGCTCCTGATGAAATTGAATCACTGACCCAACCCACCTCGAAACCATTGCACCTCTGGACTTCCTCTTATATGAGATCATAAAATTTAAGGAAATGTAAAGCCACTTCTGAATTTGAGTTGAGGATTTTGTGACTTGCTTCTACTAATAAAAGCATTTAAACTGCCCAGCTCATCTTAATACAACTCAGAGAGCTAGCAAGTGTCATTGACATCTCTGCTTTGCAGATGAGCAAACTGAAGTTTGGGGGTTGGATACGGATGAGAGAGCTCTCTAGGTGTGGGAGGTCATCCACACGATGACTCCAGCCTGGAGAAACTGCCGGTGTTACAAATGGAAGGTCAAGTTCACGGGTTCTGTGTCACTTCCCTTTATAAAGTGAAAAGTCCTTTCATAAAGTGACAGTCCATTCCCTAGTTTGGGAGATAAAATGATTATTGAAGATACAGTACAGCTCTCCTCTCCATTTCAGAGTTAAGGCTATTGAGGTTCAGAGAGGGCCAGCCGGTTACCCGAGGCCACACAGTTAGGTGGGTGGAACTTCAACCCTGGGTCTGACTTCAGTGATTTCCCCATGAATCCAAACAGCGCCCACAGAGTCTGCTGTAGGCTTAACTGAGCAAACTCTGTGAAAATGCCTTGCAGGTAGTAACAAAGCCCACTTTCCAGTTTACCTGGCTTTACCCTACCCTCACTCTGCCACCAACCCAAATCCACAGGAACCAGCAAGCCCATGTCACCCTCACTTTCCCATTCGAGTTTCTTTCCTTTGAGAGTCCAAACTCCTGAAGGCCATCTCCCAGAATGCTGACTTATCTGTGTGTTCTCTGCCTATTTATAAATCTCCTGTGATTTTAAAGATGAACTTTTTAGGGGGGTTGGTTGTTGGTGACACGCTGTATATTCTATTGCCTTTCAATGAGTAGGGGTGCATGGAGCAGCAGGAAAGAGGAAAACTGTGGCTATTTTGGTGTTTCCCCAAGAAGGATCCTAAAGAATTTCCTTATCAGACCAACACCACATATATGCAATTCTTAGAGCTAAAACTCGTAAGCTGTTCAGTTCCTGTTCTCTGGGCTGGTGACCTTTAATACCAATCGATGGGAGCAAGTGACTCTGCTTTGTCAAGCACTTCCCTCTGCTGAGTAGCCTAAATTAGACAGGCTGTGCTCCTCGCAGGTGACCCCCTGATCCCATTGTACCAAAGCACTAGCATCACGGCTTTCTGCCCTGGAAGTGCAGGAGGACGTCCTTCTAGAGAAATGCACAGAAGACACCACCCTTTTCTGCCATCACTCATTTAAGACATCCGTGGTGCAGAAGGGCATCAGCTATTCATCTCAGCCAGGGGGTCCCGTCTCTTGGGGCCTCTACCTTCCCGGAGGGCCACTTGGTATGGGTGTGCCACCACTGTGATGAGAATTGGGATTCCCAATCTCGATCAAGTTTAAGAAGCAGATAAATGGAGAAGGGATATATAGTTGAAAGGTGGCCCCCAAATGGTCTAACTCTGGGAACCTTTGTGACCTGACTGGGAAAAGGATCTTTGCAGATACAAAGATCTGAAGTAAGTTCAGCTCGGAGTATCTGAGTGGGCCTTGAATTCAATGGCAGGTGTCCTTACAAGAGAAAAGCAAAGGGAGATTGGAGACACACAGAGACGCCAGACAGACTGCTGCCGAAGGCAAGTGTCAGCACAGCGTTTTGCTACACTTGTCAAAGGCTTTCGAGATTTCAAAGTCAGGTCTTTGTTCTCCATGCGAGGCCTCAGCATTGCATGGGAAGGCCCACTGTGTGGTTTTGACCTTGGTGGTTGTCCTCTCTGAACCCATTACTTCCGCTGTTCCATGAGGATCCTCCCCACCGAGGCTGTCATGAGAATCAAGGAAGTGTGGGGCACTAGACACTGTATGGCTCACAGGCCACTTCAGTGCACAGGCATTTCTGGTTTGTCCCACACAATTTGAATTTGTTACCAACTTTCACCTAGCAGGCGACTTTACATAAAAGTCCCATATTCTCAGGGTGCCTGGCTGGCCCAGTTGGTAGAGCATGTGACACTTGATCTTGGGGTTGTGAGTTCAAGCCCCACACTGGGCATAGATATTACTTTTTTAAAAATCCTATATTCTCTTGAGAAGTCGAAAACCCTGCCATCCTCATGTCACCATAAAAGAAGTGGCCGGAGCTGACTGGCTGCTGGCCCGGCCCGGGCTCCTCAGTTGACCACCGTCCCCACCCCTCCCTATTACACACGCTCCCACTTCATCCATTCCTCTCCTCTGTAGCTTTGGAGTTTGCGACCTCTGTGGGGAAAGCTTTTCGTAAACTGTTTGCTGTTTTCATTTCTGTTTCACAAAAGACAAATCCCAAGCCAGCGTTCTCTTTCAGGGGAATGTCTCCAGTAGGGAGAGGGACGATGAAAACCTGTCAGACAGAATTTTTTTTTTTTTTTTTAAAGATTTTATTTATTTATTCGACAGAGGATAGAGACAGCCAGCGAGAGAGGGAACACAAGCAGGGGGAGTGGGAGAGGAAGAAGCAGGCTCACAGTGGAGGAGCCTGATGTGGGGCTCGAACCCATAACGCCGGGATCACGCCCTGAGCTGAAGGCAGACGCTTAACCGCTGTGCCACCCAGGCGCCCCTGTCAGACAGAATTTTTTACTTAATAGAATTTGTTGCAACCAGATCAGCAATCTCCTTTAATCCCGGGCCTCTGACTTGTGAAAATCTCTTTGTTACCCAGAACTAGATACAAATGATGGTCCTTGTTAAAACCAGGCGTGCTGGTGGAGAAGGACTTCCATTTATGCCTGTTCTTGCCAAGATTTTGACGTTTCAGTCCTTCTCTGGTTTAATAGTTAAGTAAACGTTCATTTTGGATTCTGGTTCAAACCAGTTCAAGAGGCACTTTTAGGAAAAACCAACACCTTTGATTTGCATTCTGTCACCCAAACGTGCTATGATTTTCTTGGACTTCAGGGTTCAGGAAGTGAGTCCAGTTTATGGAAGCGGCCTCAAAATTTGGCTCCGCCTCCTGCTAGCTGTGTGACTTTGGGCCGTCCCTGACCTCTCTGGGACTCAATTTCCTCATCTCTATAAGGGTCAGAGGATCAGCCCTTACATCCCAGGATTGCCGTAGGGATTCGAGATGGTATGTGTCAAGCTTGTGGCCTAGAAACTGGGAGACCAGAGATAAGTGTTATTCTTACGGTGATTGAATGCCCTTTCGTGAGGCTGCCTTCGTTGTAGCTCGGGGAGTAGAAGTTTGGGCTGTGACAATTTTATGGTCCACACATACTGGTAGCAGAATCCTGCCTCGATCTGCAAACCTTAGAAGTAATAATAATGAGCTTGATAATAATTATGAAGGCTAATATTTGTTGAATATTTCCTAAGAACAGGTAGAATCCTCCTCCCTTTTCCCCTCCTCTGCTCTCTCCTCCTCCCTGTCAAGATCGTGGGCGCTCCTGCATTAGTCATACATCGATCGGCATGGCTGTACATCTTGGAAGTCTAGAATAAGAAAATATTCTCCAAGTCTATTGATTTCCATACCAAATCATATACTTCCTAATTGTGGGTGCCAGCCTGGGTGGGCTCAGATCAAGAGCCAGTAAATGGAGGGTGCCGTTGGCACACTGAGGGGATAATTCTTTAATCCTCAGTTCTGTCCCTCACACTGCAGGAAGCTTAGCACTCTTGGGCCCCTGGCACTAATGTTAGTCACTGCAACAATCAGAAATGCCCTCCCCTGTGTCCAAATGTCCTCAGAGGGGGTTGAGACCCATCATTAGTCCACCAAGACAGGAATGAGAATAATCAAGTTCTCCTGGCCTGCCAACTTGGGTCAGATCCTCCATCCATCTCTCTGAACCTCAGTTTTCTGACCTGTCAAATGGGGAGTCATACCCATTTCATTATCCCCATGGGGGGCCTAAGAGGCCTATATGAAACACCCTAGTTCGACCCTGGCCCAGAGCAAATGTTCAGTGCCTGGGGCACATCACAGTGTAGGTCTGACATCAGTGGACCCTGGCTTCCCTTTTCCCCCTGATTGTGTCTCCAAGTGACAGGGCCAAGGAGGGCCTTCAAAGCCCTCCAGCCTTCACTCTGCTCTAATTAGAAGTCATTGTGGAACGAAGTCCAGTATTTAATTTGGCCTGTGTTTGACAGATCCTGTGTGCACGGCTAACAGAGCTCGCTCAGGGCCCGTGATACAGGGGGGATTCTTGGCCTGGGCTCAGGGTGGATTGGTGGAGAAAATGTCGCATTTAATTAAGGCTGATTGGCCCTGACAGTTGTCTGGGTGAAGTTTATAAGGTACATCTAATCTGGATGCATCTGGTCATAAAAATGCAAAACAAGCCATTCCCACCCAAGTTCTAACTCCAGATGTGGGTTGATTCTCAGTGATTGACACCATATTTTTTGCAGCTGTCCCACATTTCAAATCTTTTTCTATTTAAAATATATTCATCATAATTATGGAATGCAATAAACAAACTTCAGCCTGATGACAAGATTTAAATATAAGAATGTTTCGGTTTAAAATAAATGCCGTGATTTCTCAGCCCAGGATGGAGACAGCACTGACGAGTGTTCTCCAAAGGAGCCCTGACCTTGTCACCGTAAACCAGACAGAGTTATTTTCTCTCCAGTATTGACTGATACTTGGAGAGGGGACAGGAGGAGAAAAATCAAAAGGCTATTTCTATCAAATAGAAAAATGTGCATAAGGCATCAGAAAGCCACCCTTATAAGACAAAGAAACAAAGCTGGATACCACCTAATCATCTCTGAGGACTGCCCCATTGTGGAAGTTCTTTCCAAGGCAGAGGGGAGAGCGGCGCCTACACACACTGGGGCCCGGGCCCCGCTTTCAAATCCCAGCTCCCACACTCCACGCTCTGTTACTTCGCACGTTGCTTTGTCACCCAACCTCTGTGTGCGTCAGTTTCTTCATGTGTAAAATGGAAGGTGATAACAGTACTTATTTCATAACGCAAGCTAAGAGCTCAACGAGTAGTTGTAAGGAAAGCGCTTAGAGCAACGCCTGGCACGTAACAAGTGTTCGAGACGCGTTAGCCATGACGGGAAGCGATAGGAGCTGACCTCTTCCCAATGCTCATCTAAGGGAGAAGCTGAGGGTTCCGGGGGTTAGGCGAACTGCACAAGATCGCAAATAGTACAGAGCAGAGGTGGGATGCAAGCCCTGGTCGTCTGATTTTACTAGAAAACATGCCTATGAGTGGTCAGTTTTGCCATGCTAGCATTTTCTGTTTCAACGTAGGACTTCTCAAAGTCTTGCTGATGGCTCTTCTCCCTGTCGGTGGCAAGTCACGCATTCCAGGAATGTCCTGCTAAGCCCGGACAAAAAAGCATCCTTGTTTCATTGGTTCCTGGGGCTCTTCTTTTATTTTTAATGTTATTTAAATGAGTCTGTAATTGAGATAGTTAAATAAACAAATTTGTAAGTTAATTATAGATAGGTCAACCTATGACCATGCTGCTGGATTTTTCTAGCCACTTATGGACCTCAGCCACGACCCAGTGTTTCCCCCATAACTTGATTCCTCGAGAAAAACGAGAATTACCCAAAGTTTGTGTCAACAATCTGCTCCTCTTTAAAATGAAGCCATAAGTCACAAACCCTCTGAGTTCCCAAAAAAGCGTCTGGAGCTAAATTTGTATCCTGACTCTGATGATTGTTCTCCTATTAGGCTGATGAGAGAATTAGCAGAGCAGGGCTTCCTGGGGCTGTGCCCACAGCTCGGGCCAAGATGGAAACGACTCTGTGAGTTTCATTTCTGAGATGTGTAGAAGGCTTCTCCATCCCTGGGCCAGTGGGCACGGGTTCAAAATCAAAATAGTGTGTGCTACCTCTCCCGGGAGACCGTCCCTGCGGGCCCTGTGTTTGAAGCAGGAATGAGAAACCTCGGCCGGGAAAGGGGTGGCTGTGATTTCGTTTCCCCAGGGCCCTGCGGACGGCCCCAGTGAGGTCTCTGAGCCTTGTCTTCACTGCTAGCTCCCTGTTTGGGGGAGGTAGCGTGGAACAGCAGCAAGTGTGTGTCCTTGGGAGACAGACGGCCCCGGGTTCACATCGGGGCTCTATCAATTACAAACTGCATGAACTCGGGTCAGCAGCCCAGACGTGCTGGAGTCTCGCCTGGGAAATGGCAATGGTTGTCTCCCATGGTAGGGCTGTCGGGAGGGCTGGGTAAGATAACAAGGACAAGGACTAAGCCCGCAGTTGGCACTAGATAAGCAGAGGCTGAAGTTTTACCTGTGGGGTCAAGAAGGTACTTAATGTGGTGTCTTGAATTGGGAAAGTTGTTTCTCCTTCTGTGGCCGGGATGGCAAATACACTGTACCTCTCATTGCAATACAAGTCCATTGGAGATGCCTGTGTGAAGTGCGGTGGTTGATTTGTAATGCCTGCCACAGGCTAGGAGGGGGTGGTAAGCGTGTTATCCCCCTTCTAGAGTGTAAGTTCTAAAGGCAGAACTGGGTCTGAAAATGATCTCTTATCACGTACACGCTACAGAGCATGTTCTGCATCTCGTTGCTTTCCCTAAAAATCCTCAAATGTGACCCCACATCCCTGAGTATTAAACCTCTGGCAATTATCATCTCCATTTGATGGGTGTGGAAACTAGGGCCAAAGATCAAGTGAATGATCACAGGCAACTAACAAGACTAGGTTTTTAAAACTATCTGATGTATCACTCCAGAAACCCACCGCTGCTTACGGTCTGCCCCTAGAATCCTAGCATGCACATCCCTAGCCAGGCGCAGGACACATGGGATCTAGCCTCTGCCCTTCAGCAAAGCAACCAACCACCTTGGAAAAATCACTTTGCCTTCTAAGTCTCAGTTTACCTGTCTGCTAAATGGACAGAGTAAGAACCCCATCCACAGCCAAACGGCTGGGTAGGGATGAGAGGAGACAAGGGGTGTGTGGAAAACAAGGCTTGGATAACATTCTCCTTCTTGCCATTGCTCGTGAGAGGTGGGGAAGCCCTTTGGGGCCCAGCACTGCATGCACTTAGCAGAGGGTGTCTTCGGAAGTTTATATCTAGGGGTGGGAAATCACCTGCAGATTTCTCCCAGACTGCCGTGAGCAGCACTTCCCAACTGGGGTCTCAAGGCTAGACTGACTTTGTGAACTTGAGCAGTCACTTCACCTCTGTGGCCCACAGACTCTTTACCTGCCCCCCCGGATGCCTGCCTTCCTGGCAGGGCGGCTGTGCGGTCCAGAGCCCAGGTAGAAACATCACCTGGAACACAGAAGGCACTCAGCAGAGCCCAGGTTCCCTTTTCCTGGGGACGTGGTAGGGTAACATCGCCGGAGAGCTAAGGGATAGACTTTTCTACAAAGAAATGGCAATAAGGAAACGTGTGTGTGTGTGTGTGCATGCACGCAAATGTGTGTGAGCATACGTGTGTGAGTGTGTGTGTAGGAGAGAGGGCTGTGGAGAAATAAAGTAATGGTGGGGAATAAACAACAGAACATTTTAGTGACTTGCAGATGGAAGCTTCTTTTAGCTGGATTCATTAGCCTGCTAACACCAGCTTAGCTGTGTTTGGAAAAATACTTAACTTGCTATAGGGTGCCAAGTCAGGAATCTGTCAGAGAGAGTCTATTTTAGAAATTTGCATATCCCTCTCCTAAGAGAAAAAGGTCTATTGGAAGAAAGTGGCTGGTGCTTGGTGGTGACATCTCTCTATTTGTTCTTTGTGCGAGGGTACTGGCAGGCAGGCAGGAGTAAAAGGTGCGTGCTTATTACTCTGAGATGAGAGAGAGGAGGTAAGGAGAACCAGAGGAGGGGGAGAAAAGACCGAGGGGAGACAGCGAAGAGGGAAGGACAAGGAAGCAGGGAAGAAGGGGCGGGCTGGGGGGGGGGCATGTGTGAGGGAGGGGGAGGGCAAGAGGGAAGAGCAGGGAGAGGGGAGACAGGAAGAGAAGGAAGGGGTGTCCGGTGAGACAGACAGCTAAACACAAGGACGGACAGACCGACGGAGGGAGGTGAGATGAAGTGGGACCCACCCATCCCCTTTCATCTTGAACCTGCCTGGGTGGACGTCAGGCTGACGTCCTCGGTTTGCGGGCCTTGAAGCTTCTCTCGGGGCCTGCCCGCCCCACTGCCTGTAATGTTTAAAGTGCCCTTTTCTCAAGTGGAGCCAGATGGTGGCCCTGAGCCAGCCCGTGTTTGACAACCAGATGCTGAGCTCGCACAAAAGGGTCCTCGGGCCTGGATGCAGGCAGGGAGCTGAGCAGAGCTTTCCAGAGCGCCAGTCCGCTCTGCCTGCCTGAGACCCCAGGGCAGACCCTGCCTCCAGGAGGGACCCAGGGAAGCTGGCGTGACTGGGGCCGTGGAATCAGAGAGCTGGGTTCGAATTAGGATCCACCCTTTACCAGTGGCTCTGGGCACATGGTTTTGAACCTCAGTTTTCTCATCTGTGAAATGGGCCTAACCCCAAAAAAGCAGGTCTCAGGAATGGTTAGGGGATTAAAGTGGAAACCAAGTGCAAAGTGCCTGGTCCAGAGAAGACCAGTTATAAACCCAGGCGGAGCAGGCTGAATTCAATTAGAAAAAGGCATTAGTCTGACCTCCTTCAGACTTCGAAGTTTTTGAATTAATTGCCTGCATTAAAAAACCCAGATTTCTTATACAAATCCACATTACTGGCCTCTTGTGAAAGATCCCAATACCAAAGGCCAGAAGTCAACAAAACCCCAGCCCCCAGCCCCTGCTGTTTCCCACTCCACGGCACCACAGTCCCCTTCCCTCTTTTACCATTTCCCCTGGCCTCTGAAGTCACCTGACCCTCACCAAATGGTCAGATTATTTTCCAGGCACCCAAGTTGTGTCTGTTTGTATTTCTGCCATGGTCGACATGGTCTCGCATGGAGAAAGGAAAGCAAAAATCTCTGAGGGGTGGGGGCGCCTGGGTGGCGCAGTCGTTGAGCGTCTGCCTTCGGCTCAGGGCGTGATCCCGGCATTCTGGGATCGAGCCCCACATCAGGCTCCTCTGCTGGGAGCCTGCTTCTTCCTCCCCCACTCCCCCTGCTTGTGTTCCCTCTCTTGCTGTCTATAAATAAATAAAATCTTTAAAAAAAAAATCTCTGAGGGGTGGATTGTCATCTTATCCTCAGAACAAAGCTAGATTTCCAGGGCCGACCCCCACCAGCCCCATCCCCCTGAGGGGCTGGACGGGCAGAGAAGACACCGGGATTGTCTGAGATTCTAGTGAGTGGCTGCCTGTCTTAGGAAGACTATGTTTTGATTTCGTGTTTAAATTAAATGGCTTTCAATCCAGCCCTTGTTTGGGGCTTTCCAAGAACGTTCAAGTATTTAGGCATAAAGTTGGTAAAAACATGTGCCTCTGCCCGCCCCAAATAAATGATTGCTGTAGCTTCCTAAGGACCGAGGACTTGGTAGACACACTCACGAGGCTACTCCAGGCCCAAGAGAACAAAGGGGCCCGCGTGATGGAGGAGGCACCTCCCGTGGGTTGACGATCCGTTGTGTTCTGCAGGCAGGATGGGGCCACCCCCCACGCCCTGCTCTCTTGGAGGGCACCGTGTATGGAGGGCAAGAGGTACACCGACAATTACGAGTTTCCAAAGAGAATAGCACAAGTTCATGGGGGTCCCTGAAGAAACACCCAACCCACTTGGAGGGGAGTAATTTGGGTCCCCAGAGGAGGCAAAGCCCAAGATAAGCTCTGAATAACAAGAAGGAGTTGGCAGAGCTGTGATGGGCACTCCGGGTGGAGGCAGGGAAGATCCAGGTCTGTTTGGGGGCCGGGAAAGATCAGGGGGTCCTGGAGCATCATGTGGGGTAGGTGTAGGGGAGAAGTGAGGGATGGGGAGGGATAGATGATGGGGAAGGGGCTTGGGATGCTGTGCTGAGGGATTTGGGGATCATTCTGCAGGCAGTGGGGAACCCTGGCCGTTTTCAGGACAGGAACGGAGCCATCAGATTTACGTGCTAAAAAGATGATTTCAAGGCTCTGTGGAGGTAGTTTGGAGGGGGTGAGCCTGAAGGTGGGAAAGGCCACGGAGGAAACCGGTAGCGGTAGTGGCTGTGAGGAGAGCGTAGAGGCAGTGGATTTGGGAAATCGATGTGGCGGAAAAGCCGCTAAGACTTGGTGACAGCTGCAATGTCCCCAAAGGACTCTGATTTGCATAAACACTGGGTCTCTGCGAAGTTCCACCCCAATTGATGGGTGGTTAATTGAATTCATTCATCCAACAGCAAACATTTATAGATGCTGATTCCTCTGGGAGCCCCAAGCTAGGTGCTGAGAGGAGGAACAGGAAAAGCAGATCGCTGCCCAGGAAGTGGCAAGCCACCAGGAAAGCTTGCTTTTTAAAAGGATTTTTGTGACCCATCATCCTATAAAGCAGATGGTATCTGCCCCCGCCCCCTTCCAGCTCCCAAGTTTTCTGGCGCAGGAACTCCATGTTGCTGCCACTAAACCCCAGCGAGAAGAGCCAGCCCTTATTGGCAGTTCACCACGCACAGGCATGGTGCTGAGGGCTTACAACTACCGTACCCTGGGATGGCGTTCAGGATCTGGCAAACGTTCTGGAAAGGGTCAGACAGTCAATAATTTAGGCTTCAGCGCCATCCAGTCTCTATCACAGCTACTCGACCCTGCCACTGTCAAGTGAAAGCCACCATAGACAATACATAGATGAATGGACAGGGCTGTGTTCCAATAAAACTTTATTTACAAACACGGGTGGGGGTTGGGGGTGGCAGATTTGGCCCACAGGCCAACTTGTGATGGAGTTCTTAGGATTCTACCCGCACCGTGGCTGAGGAAGCTGTGTGTGTCAGTCAGGGAGGGCCCAGGGAACAGACGGCCACTCAGACAAGGCAGCAGAGGAGGGCTTACTGAGGGAGCGGCAGGTTAAGGGGAGCCAGGAGGGGGTTCTGATGGCCTCCAGGGCAAGCCACAGTGGACAGCTGTTGTGACCCCAAGACTGGAAGGGCAGCAGGAGAGATGGTTTCCATAACCCAAGAGACCTGTAGCGGGAAGAGAGGGCCACCCAACTCTAGCTGTGACCCTTTTGGTAGAGGGAAACTGGGGAAAATACTCTGGTGCGTTTCGCCTCCTGCCCTCCAATCTTCTGCTGGTGCCCTCCTCTTGCAGAGGCCGGGGGCCAAGGAGGCCCTTTGAAGCCGTCCATAAGGGCCACCTCACAAGGCGCCCGGCAGAACAGAGAAGGGTGGGCCGGTGAACCGGGGGTAGGGGGTGGGAGAAGTCATGCAGCAAGCGACAGTGGTCAGCACATCCTCCAGATGCCACCTCTCTTTGGGCAAAGATTGTCATGGAAAGAAGTGATGTGGTAAAAGGGAGGTGGGCTGCGGGGGAGGCAGCAGGGGGCTGCACTGCATGCAGGGCTTTTTGTGTCACAGAAACACCCCCAAATGTGACCTATGCCAAAGCTTCAGGGTCAGGCAAGCCTCGTTCAAATCCTAGCTCTGCGTGGCCTGAGGTTACACCTCTCAGTTTCCTCATCTGTGAAACTGAGGCAAAATTCTGTCTTTATACAAAACGTTTCTCAAGAATAGTCAACAGACCTTCAGCCCAGACCCCCTGGGGTGCTGGTTAAACAAAACAAATTGCCAGCCCTCATCTCCGGTTGCCAGAACCAGACTCTGGGCGTGGGATCGGGCAGTGTGCACTCCGACAAGGTCCTGGAGTTGATTCTAGTGCACGGAAGCCCAGTCTACTGGCTTGTGAAAATAGATAAATCAGCCGGCACTGCTGCGGGTCCACAGTTAGCACCCCCATCCCTTATGGGGCAGGCTCCAGGGGCTGCTTCACTGACCCGATTCAGTTCATCAAATCATCACGGCAACCGGAGAGACGACATGCCTTTCATTCCCATTTTACAGATGAGAACACTGAGAATGAGAGCGATCTAGATGCCTATGTGAGTTGGGTGGGCGACTGTAATGGGCAGCCCTCCCCCCCTTCCCCTTCACAGCAGGGCAGAGCAGTGAGGGCACAGCACGAGAGGGGCTGTGCACAGCCATAGGCAAAGGCCAGCAGACGCCCTAGAGAAAGTTCAAGGGCTGGAGGGGAAAGGCCATGTATCTCACAGGAAACTGCAGACAAGGGGCCACCCAAGAGGGCTTGGCAAGTTCATCGGAGCTTGAGCGATCTCGGGAGAGCCACGCCACCTCTGCCGAGCTGTGAAATCACAGCAGGCCGTGTTAAATCGGCCGGGGTGCGTAATTCACGCGAAGGGATTCCAACTCCAAATAGAGCTTTATTTCTTCTTCTTCTTTCCAATTGGGCAATGGGGCTTGTGTATGATGAGGGGTCCTGAGTGCCCTGACTCCCACGAGGGGGAAATGTGTCTTCGTGAGATCTTTCACTGGCATCGTTTTGTGGAGTTACCTAGAGATGTATTTTTTCAAGCTAATAAATCATAAACCTTGTTGGAATCTCAATGCAGAACAGATGTAATGCATATGGTCAGTAGACTTGGAGTTGCAAATAAATATGTTTGGAAACCAAATATTTGAAAAGCAATTCTTCTTCTCAGTCTTCTCTTTTTTAAGTGCCACTGCCAAGATTGGTTCAGGGATTTGGTTTCCCCCGAAGCCGTTGCCACAGCACTATACTCCCCACCCCAAGCAAGAAGGGAGACATAATGCCGCAGGCTAGGGGTGCACAGAGGTTTCCACGTGCGTGCCAATTTGGGTTGATCGGCTGTGGCCACCTGGAGTGCTGTGCTGAGCAGGGACCCTCAGGCTCAGCGGGAAAGACGGTCATGATCCATTAGCAATGTCTGCCCAAGGAGCAGTAGCAGGAAGTAGGGGCAGAAATGCCACATAATTACCAGCCCTGTCCTAGGTGCATAGGGTCTGCTACCCACTTCTCCAAGAGGACTGTGCCTCGTTTATTTTGATTGTGGTACAATGAAAGTTTTAGAGCGCAAAGGAATCAAGGACATTGAAGAATTTTGCCTACACTTTAAATGCAATATCCAAATAATATCATAATAATCCTCTTGCTAACTCAGCCCTCTGCCTGAAGGTAGGAATCTTTAGCCGTCTGAACGGTCCTGGGCCCCAGAAGTGGCTCTTGGCACCAACTGCAATTCTGTTGTTTACTTACCTATGTACTTGATTCTTGCTTGTTCTCCCTAGAGTATTAACTTCATGAGAACAGGGACTTTGTTTATTGCTTTATACCTTACGTCTAGCTGGAAGTGTATGGCACACAGTAGGGACTAGATACATCTTTGCTGAATGAAATTCATTTCTTTTTTTTTCATCCTCTCATGCATGTGCTTATTTATGCCTTCCTTACTCTGGGCTTGGCCTAGGGCTAGATCTGTAGATCCAGATACAGTAAGACAAATGGGAACCCTCCAGCCTGAAAAGGGAGACAGAACATAAATGGATGATTCTAGACAGCATGAAAAGAACAACAGTAGAAGTAGGTGCTGGGGCACAGAAAGATGCTGGAATTGGAGCACCAGAAGAGACCACTCACTGACCTAGGGTTTTGAAGGATGAATAGAAGTTTCCAAGCAAAGGGTTGGATGTGTTATGCTTTTTATAAGGCTATAGCAGACTCTCGTCTTGTGTAAGAATGACAGTGTGATACACGGTATATTAGTGAAAAGAGCAGTTAAATAATCTTAAGAGTCAGACCCACGAATAGTTGAGTCTCAGTTCTATTGTGGTTCAACAGGTGACCCTGGACAAGTCGCCTAACCTCCCCGAGCCTCAGTTTCTCTCTGGATGACTGAGATCCCAGAGAAAGTGGAGGTGAATTGCCTGGCACTGGCCCCAGTATCTCATAGTCCGTCAGGATGTGACCACTCTTCCTGCGACGATGGCAATGATGGCCCCACTCGGACTCAGTTGGCTGGAACAGACTTCGAAGCTTCCCTGGTGCAATTCAGTGAGAAAGGCAGGTCTCTCTGGCCCTGGTCCAAAGGGACTTAGTTAAGGACACCCTGCAAGGACCTTGCTAGCAGGAGAGCCTCATCCCTAGTGGTTCTGCAGTGAGCGCTCTTTCCTGTACCCCCCTCCCCCGACCTTCCTTCGGTGGACCCTGGCGGCCTCCCTGCCCTGCCCAGGGGCACGTGCAGCCTGTTTTTACAGCTTTTTACTGAGCTGAGCTGTGAGAAAGTGCCAGCTTGCTCCATTTTTCTTTCCTGTGCTTCGACACATGCCAGCAAAATGCTGGCTCAGCAGATAGCTTCAAGTTCAGTCTCATCATTTTAAAAAAGACCTGCTCTCTTCAAATGTCGTTGAGCTAATAAAAAGAACGAGACGGCTTCTCTGGAGGGAGTACTCCCTCTGCGCCGGCACTTCGCACGCGCTATTCTACGTTGCTTCACCAGGACCCTGTAAAGCTTCAGTGGTTTTCTCTGTTTTCTGATATGAACCATAAGTCCAAACTTACAAATTCACACAGCTGCGGGAGTGACAGGGCCAGCAAGAGAACCTGGGGCTTTCGGCCTCCCGATGTCACACCTCCTTCTTCCATTTATCCGTTTTTCATTTTTCTACAGGTACCGTTTCTCCTTTCGAAAACACTTGAGGCACCTAGTGGAAGTACGATCAGCTCAAAAGAATAAAACCAACCGAGGAAGCCAGAGCCAAGAGAATCTGAGACAGGAGGGTAAGATGTTCTGTGCGACGGTTGGGTATGGCGTTCTAGGTCACGTCTGTTCCTCGTGTCCTTCACATCGGCTCTGGCTTCACTGAACTTGGTCTGCTTGTTCTACCGATTGCTGAGAAATCCGTGTGAAGACCTACCCCTGTGGTTTCAGATTTGTCTCGTTCTTCTTTGGGTTTATCAGTTTTTGTAGTTTTGTAACTAGAGGTTTACCTATTTAAAATGATCCCTCTCCAGGGGAGGGATACATTTTATCAGCATCATAAAGACTCTCTGATTATGGTTCCTGCCTGAAAGTTTCCTTTCCTGGTAGCATAGCTGAGCTGCAATTGCATGGTCTGTCTTTCCCCATCCTTTAACTCAGTCAGCCTTTCTTGGTCCATATATGTAAAAGTATCTCTTGTAAATAGCATATAGTTGTTGCCTTTTACTCTTATCTTGATCCTCATAGACCTTCAATTGAAATATTTAATTCATTCACTTTTAATGTAATTCATATATTTGGGCGTAGATGTACCACCCTATTATTTGTTTTTCTTTTGTCCCATCTGTTCTATGTCTTCTCTCTTGACCTTCTTGCCTTCTTTTCTATTAACCTTTTACTACTATTATTATGATGAAAATTTTACGTTCTGTTATCTTGTTAGTTTACCTTATTACTACTATTATTATGATGAAAATTTTACGTTCTGTTATCTTGTTAGTTTACCTTTTTGCACTATTCTTAGGAGTTTTATTAGCAATTTTGATAGGGATCCTTGACTTAATTAAAGCCTAATAAAGTCTTTACCATTTATGAATAATAAGATCAAAACATTTTAATTGTAGTTTATTTAACTTGTATTTAATTTTACCCTCTTTGAATTTATGTGATTTCTGTCAAATATTTTGATGTTACTTATATTTTAAACCCCATAAGACATTATTATCATTATTTTATACAGTCAAACTTCATCAAGATTTACCTACATACATATTTACCCTTCCACTACTTGTCAAACCTTCCTGCATTTCTTTTCTTTTTTTTTTTAAGCAGACTCTGCTCAGTGTGGAGCCCAACATGGGGCTTGAACTCATGATCCTGAGATCGAAACCTGAGCCGAAATCAGGAGTCAGACAATTAGCCAACTGAGCCACACAGGCGCCCCAATCCTTCCTGCATTTCTGTGCATCTTTCTGGAATGGTATTTCTTTTCCTTGAAAAGGCTCTTTTTAGTATTTCTTTTAGTACATGTCTTCTGATAGGAAATTCTCTGTTGTTGTCTATCTGCAAATGTCTTCAGTTTCAGGTTTTGAGGCTATTTCCACTGGGTTTAAGCACCATGCTGACAGTAGTTTTCCTCCAGCACTCTCTATACGTCATTCTATTACCTTCTGGTTTATATCATTTCAGTTCCAGGCTTAGTTTACTTCTTTGATGGGGAAGTGTCATTTTCATCCTTCTTGTTTTTAAAATGTCATGTCTTTAGCTTTCAACACTTTTACTGTGATGTACCAGGATGGGTTTTTCTTTGTATTTATCCTGCTGGGGGATTGTAGTGATTCTTCATCTGTGGTGCGACACGTTCACCAGCTTTTTAAAATGCTTGGTCAGTGGTGCCTGGGTGACTCAGTTGGTTAAGCATCTGACTTCTGCTCAAGTCATGATCTCAGGGTCCTGGGATCAAGTCCCATACTGGGCTCCATGCTCAATGGGGAGTCTGCTTGACCCTTTGCCCCTCCCCCTGCTGGTGCTCTCTCTCTCTCAAATAAATAAATGAAATTTAAAAATAAATAAATAAATAAGTAAATGCTTGGTCATTAGTCCCTAAAAAATGACATCTATCTCATTCTCTCCCATCTATCCTGCTAGAAGTTCAGGTATAGGTAGGTAAGACCTTTTCACTGTTTCCATGTGTTTTATGGTCTTTGCTATATTTCCATTCTTTTCATCTTCATACTTCTGGCTATTTTCTATGGAACCGTCTTTCAGGTTTCTAAGTTTTTCTTCTGCAGTGTCTAATTTACTATTAAAACCATCACCTATATTTGCAATTTCAATTATTATCTTTTTCATTTCTAGAATTTTTCACTTGGTCCCTTTTTAAAGATTCTAGTTCTCTGGTGAAAATTTTCATCTTGTCATTTATTTTCTTGAACATATCGATATCAATTTTTAAAGACCACATCTGATAATTCTGATATCTGGATCACCTGTGGGTTTGCTTCTATTATGCATTCTTTTTCTTGTGATCCTGTTCTTTGTATGCCTGAAGAATTTTGATTGACTACTGAAAATTTCATATTTAAAAGAAAAATTGCCCAGGGGCTCCAGATGATGTTACTTTCCTGCTTAGACGATTTTCTTCAGGTTCTGGCAAGCTGTTACAGTGGTTCACTTTGATGTAATCAAAGATAGAGGTGATTCGAAGCTAAGTTTTAATCTTCGGAAGGTCTGGCCTATTTCCAGCTCACCTTTACTCCCAGGGTGCAGGTTGACATGAGTCCTGTCTGAAAGCCAACTCAAACTAGCTTAGGTAAGAATGGAGGATGATAACATGAGTACTGTCACTGTGGGAAGGTAGAGTGCCTCTAGGCCTCAGGGACGACAAGAGCCAGGGAGCTGGACCCTTGCTTCTCTGCCTGGCATGCCTCTATTTTTTTTTTCTTTCTGACCTTACTGTCTCAGACAGGTTGTGGCTGAGAAAATGGTCACCAGAAACTCTTAGAAGCACATTTCCAAGATTTTTCTATCATAGAAAATGCAAGGCTTGCTCTCCCTAGTCTCCAGGTGAAAATCTTAAGCAGTGACTGGTTCCATTTGGGTCAATTGCTGTAGCTAACTGGGTAGGAAGATTCCTGGGGAGCACAGACCACTCTGCTGGAAGCACCAGGCTGGGGTGGAGAAAGGAACATTTCTCAAAGGAATGAAGGAGGATGGTGGGACACAAATCAAAATTATAATGTGTAGTGCAGCTTGGTACTGAACTATGGTATCTCCCAGGTAGATGTGCTCCTCCTAAAGTCATGAGACAAGTTCCTTTAGTTAAACACTATGAACACAGCAGGGTTTTCCCACGCTCCTAGAGAAAACAGGACTAAAGGGACAACAACAGTAACAACTGCTCAGTAGTAACTCTTGTGGTAATAATCATAATTGCTGTCTGGAAGCAGTCTGATCCTGGGCTAGGGAGCAATCTACATGAGTCTCACCAGAATGTCTCCCATCTGCTTGCAAAGTACATGTATCGACGCTGATTTACCAAAGAAGATCCAGATTTCACGAGACCAAAGCTTACAAATTACAAACAAAAGTTAGGTACAAAAGTGAATACTTATTTAGTGTATGAAAAACAACCACACATATATTTTTCAAAGCTGACAGATACTACAAGGATCAAGGAAAGTGAGAAAATTTACATAACATTTTCAGTTAAATAACTACCTCTTCCTCCTCTGCAATATTTTATCCCTACAATTTTGGCTGCATATTTGGTCACCTTTTCATCGGACAAGGATGTAATATTATTTCCTACGGAGAGGATAGAAAGCTAATTCAGTCTTTCTTCCAGTGTGGTTGAGCAAAATATATTTATTGAGAGTCGAAATGCGAAACATGCAAATTCACCCAAGATCATACCAGCTGTTTGTAGTTCTGCTTGAGGTTTGTACTCTACAAATTTAATAAATGATATTTCACACAATTCCCACCAAAAGAAGAAAAAAAGGAATGGTGAGTTTATAATCATATAGGCTGCATTAATGAGCTTGTTTCCAAGAAGAGAGAATTTCTATTTCAATTAGATGTCTATAAAAACCAAATCTCCTGCTTACAATTTTACATGGCTGATGATTGGAAGCATTTTTCCACAGACTAGCTTCTTGGCTTCATACACGTCAAACTTGGTTTCTTTTCCACGACCCATGAACTTCTGTGCAGAGCCCTGTAGGCAACTTTCAGATTAGGGCATGGCCTCTGGCCCCGCACCTTCACGCCAAGGCCCCCGGCCTTGAGGGATAGGAGTTTCCAGGGGCAGGTAGAAGTATTGGTGGGAGGTAGGAGTATTTTGGGAAGCCATTCCTACTCTAAAAAGGCAGCTACACAAATATATTCCGCTAAATTTAGGGAAAGTGCAGCCCACGTCATCTTTACCTTCGCCTGATCCCAAAAATGACCTTGGCAAAGTTTGGTAGAGAAAAGAGCAAGTGGAAAGAGACAATAGTCTTTAACCAATTGTGACAAAAATATCTTACTTTCCAAGTTTTACCAAAACATGTGAACATATTGCCATAGAGGAGACCATGCAAAGAGGGGGGACCCTAAAACTTAAATGTCATTAGCTCCATAAGTACATCATTTCCACTTCCCGAGGAGGAAGCTGGGACTCAGCGAGATGAAGCCACTTGCTTGCTCAAGGCCATGCAGCTAATAGATGATGAGGTCTTTGAAAAAGAGTGGAGGTACAAAATGTATGGGCTCCCTCTCTCAGTTTCCCACTGCCCTCCGTTGGACCTGGGAGACAGTGGGGACATGGGGATGGTACAGAGTTTGCCAAGGTCGGAGTGAGCATCAGCTTCCAGGTGGTGCCTCGTTCCACCACCACAAACAGCCTCTGTCTAGACTCAGCATAAACGAGTGGTCTTTGATGGAATCCGAGGGAGCCCCAGCAGTTCCCCCAGGGCTGTGTGGAGAGTCCAAACTCCGGAATGCTAAGCCATGTCTCTGATCTTGCCCCTTCCTTGGGGATACTCTGCTCCCTCTAGTGCCGGACCTTGCATTCCTTGGTGGGAAGGTTCCTGTCCCTGAAAAGTTGCACAGGTGCAGGATGCAAAAAACCTCTCCGTGCGTCAGCTTGGTGGATGATTCTGGAATTGCTATCATGGAAAGTGGAACCCATCCCAGTGGAGGATGTGCATGCTCTCGTAGAGAGAACTCTTGGGCCTTCATTTCCTTAAAAGCAAAACTGGAGAGAAATGTTTGTGTGTGGGGTCACTTTCCTTCTAAACTCTTGATGGCGTCTGTGTTTAAAAGTTGGTGCTCACACATCCATCCCACCATGCCTAAAGGGTGAGCAAGATTCCAAGATAGAATCTCAAAGAGATTCTTACCCTGGAATCATTGGAAACAGACACGCGATGCACTGTGTAGTGTTAACACGCAGGAGGTTAAGTGCAAGCTCTCGGGCCCTTTGATGTATTAAATACCAAGGACTTTAACATAATAGAACTGTAAACCTCAAATCAGAGCTAATCACACTAATTTGCTGAACTCCAAAACCAAACCGAAATGTTCATTTCTTCTTAAACTGAACCACAAATCCAAGTTGTTTTGATCTACAAATCTATCTAACAAAAGATTTGAGGTGGCTTATAAGAAATACATGCAATAAAACAAAAATCTAAGTAGATAAAAACCAGGATCGGGGAGAAAAAAATCAAAACCAGAGAAAATATTACGACACAGATATGCCAGACCTATAGAGTAATTTGAGCTCCTGAGCCCCCTGGCAGCCAGAGCAATATGGAAGCTACATTACTTCATGGCATGCATTATCCATAAAGAGAAGTAATTTTCAAATAGCAGTTAACTGGTTTGCAACCAAACTAAATCTCAGTTGGTAAGGGTGGAAAAAAGTACCAAATATTCTCCAAGTCACACTTAAAGCACTTCATTTGGTTCAAGATTCTGTTTAAGACACACAATGGTGTCAAAAACACTAATTTCTGTATCATTTAATTTCTACTTTCTACTGAATCTCAGACCTTAAAGATATTGCTTAAAGATATTATCATTCCCATCAGCCCAGTGGGTCCAGATTCCCCCCCCCTTTTTCTTTGCATTCTCGTCTTAAACTATTGCAAAATCTTGCTGTATTGCTTTTGTACACGACCTCATTGTTTTAGCAATTAAAGAATAAAACTTGCACGCGTGTCTCCAGGGAAAGGAGGATTCAAGAGGTTAAGTGTTGGCCTCGCACTGCAGAGTGCGGTTCCTAATCCCCAGAGGGCTCCCCTAAATTGTTTGGATAAACTGAGGAAATGTCAGCGGGAGTTCTGACACTGAGCATGACATTAATCTTTGTAACCATTCCTCCAGATGTGCACACATGTTCTGACGATGCTGGACATCCATGTTCACTGTGGCAGCCCACTCCTTTCTGGGGGTGGGGGAGCTTAGACAAAGCTGGGGGTGGAGCAGCCAGTTGGTTCTCTCGCCTAAGTATTCTGAAATCTGGAGAACACCTATGTGCTTGTGCTTGCCGAGATGGTCATCTCATTTACTCAGAATGATATTAAAATCAATGAGAAAATCTTAGCATCTAACGGCAAATGAAGAAGCAGATTATAAAGTGATATTTGCGCGTGTATAGATAATATCTACATATAGATACATACACTCAGATATTTGGGTGTAAGTACACTCAAATGTTCATAGTGATACACACACACACACACATATTTTTTAAATCACACCCAGTTCTCTCTGGCTGGAAGGAATTTTATTCTTTACATTTTTCTAAGTTTGTTTGTTTTTTTAACCACAAACAAATACTGTTTTTACAATGACCAAAAAAAACAGTCGTTCCTTATTTATGCCTTAAACTCGGTAGTTTTTGAATGTCTACATGTTCTCACATTATCTGTCTGTGGCAAAGAGCTTTCTTCTCTGTACACCCGTGACGTATCTATATTTTTTTCCTAGTGACAATAATCAGGTTGGGGCCAATATTTACTTGGGGACATACGTACTCAAGGCAAGGCATGCTTTCCAGATCTTTAAATAGCCTCACCTTTAAGAGAGATTGAAATTGTGTCTCAGATTATACGCTTTCTCTTATTGCTTCTGGGGGGACTCAGATCAGTTTGCAAATATTGTTGAATTTAGAAAGGAGTTTTAATACCCACTGTGTAATGTGTCCTCACCCCATCTGTCGACTGCAGAAACAAATTAGCTTCTCTCCACATGGCCTGCCACTCCCCTGTTCCTTCCCCACCCCCCATCCCCTAGCTGCAATCCCTTTCCATGAATCCGAACTTGGGAAGAAAAGCTGAGTGCACAAAAGGCAAGACCTTTTCTTGCCAAGACAATAAGGAGCGTGGGCAGCATGTGTCAGCATCTGTGAGTGTGTGTACGGGTGATGTGTTTATGTGTGCATGGGTGTGTAAGTCTGTGCGTCTCTGTGTACGTACGTGTGTCTGTGTGCATATGCACGTGTGCATGATTATAAATGTGTTTAAGTGTATCTGTGTGTACGGACATTTATGCAGGTAACCAGTATGTCTGCTTCTCCAGCTCAGGACACAAAATGAGGTCCCATTTCTCTTACATAATGAATAAGGCCAATAGAGAATATAGCATCTTTTGCTTATTGAGAAAAAGTCAGTTCTTCCCACTGGCCCTTCTGCAATGATGATGTGGTCCAAGCCCTCTGGATCTGGTTATTATCTTCTAGAATAGGAAGTGAGGAAATCCCATCATGCCCTCAGCTGCCGCTGTCACCACGTGGTGTTTCTGCAGACACAGAGAGACTCTGATTCAAAATCCCTCTCACCCCAACAGCATGGCAGGAGCTATCGCCCACTGCTCAGGAAACCTGCACTGATCCCTTCAGTAACTCGGGCTCCTCAAGTCAGCATCTCTCCATGTGGGATGGAGACAGGAAGTGCCATCCTTCTGGTGGTGTGCTCCACTGTGGGTCTCTGGGTCAAAGGAGGTGATGCTAGTGACTGGAATAGAGGCCACCCTACCCACCTGCAGTGCTGAGCCCTGGTTCCTGGGCCAGACCCCCTTTCTGGATGGGGAGCTTCTGGTCAAGCACCCTCTCCTCTCCCATCAGAGGCCTTCTCATAGCTTTGAACCTCAAAGGTAAGTGTTGGGTCTCAGTCGCCCTTCTTCCAGGAGTCCTCTTGGCCTGTGTGCAGGTCGGCTCCCCTACCTCCCATTGACCCTCAGGCACAATGGATGTAGGGAAGAAGGAGTAGGTGGGGGAAACTGAGTCCACTAAAAAACCAAAGCCCTAGGCTCTGAAGAAGACAAATAGCTAGCCCCACCGGAACCCAAACTCAAACCCCAACAATATGAGTATCTATTTGTCTGATGGCTACATAATTCAGAAGATGATTCAAATGCTTTTGGCTTGAAGACAAAAGACTTTTTCTGCTAGCAACAGAACCGGCTGATGATTTTTAAATGACAGTTTTTGCTTTAAAAATAATAAAATAGAATAATAAAAAAAACCCTACATCCATAATAATTCCAGTATATTCTTATATGAATATATGTCTATAATGATACTTACCATTTAATGAGTGCCATATATGTGCCGGGCATTGAGGGGAATTGCCCTTGCTCACCCCAAGTGCCCCACCTTAGATTCTTTTACTTCCTTAATTACCGCAGACATTACCGCTTAGACACTCTAGGGTTCCGGAAGACAGTGATAAGATCGTGAACTAGTTTTCATTCCAGAAAGCCTAGGGATTGCCACTTAACCCCAGACAGGGTACCTGGGCTGTGGCTTACAACTGTTTCCCCTCCTTTCGGTCCCTTGTTAGTTCATGCCAATCAGGACATCTCATAAGCAGGACAGGCATCTCCGACCACAGCCTGGGAGTATGAAAACATTATGGCCTAACTTATGCACTTGCTGGGGAGGAGGAAGTCTTGACACCAAGAGGTGCTTGGGTTTGGGGAGCTAGGGTGGGGTTCGCAGGGCTCACATGCTGGCAGCCTGTGGGCCCTCAGGCCACATCCAGCCCATGGGAGGTTGCTATTCAGTTTTTTAATTATCAGACTTTACTTTTTAGAGCAGTTGTACATTCACAGCAAAACTGAGCAAAAAGTACAGAGACTTCCCATACATCCGCTGCCCCCTGACCCTCAGCCTCCGCACTACCAACATTCCCCCACCGGAGCGGGACATTTGCGACCATCGATGACCCTGCGCAGGAGCATCACGACCACCGAGAGCCTGTAGTTTACACGAAGGGGTCACTCTTGGTGGTGTACATTCTACGGGTCTGGATAAACGTATAATGACGTGTGTCCATCATTATAGTATCATACAGAAGAGTTTCACTGCCCTAAAAGTCCTCTGTGCTCTGCCTATTCCTCCTTCCCTACCCTTCCCCCAACCCTTGGCACCCACTGCTCTTTCCACGGTCTCTGTAGTTTTGTCTTGTCTAGAATGATAGTTGGAATCTTCCACTATGCGGGCTTTTCAGATCGGCTTCTTCCACTTAGTCATATACATTTAAGGCTCCTCCATGTCTTGTTGGCTTGATAGCTCATTTCTTGTTAGCACTGAATAATGTTCCAGTATCTGGATGTATAACAGCTTACTTATCCATTCACCTATTGAAGGACATCTTGGTTGCTTCCAAGTTTTGACAATTACTATAAAGCTGCTATAAACATTTGTGTGTAGCTTTTTGTGGGGGTGTAAGTCTTGACATCATTTGGGCAAATACCAGGGAGCACAATTGCTGGATTCTCTGGTAAGAGTATGTTTAGTTTTGAAAGAAACTGCCAAACTGTCTTCCAACATGACTGTACCATTTTGCATTCCCATGAGCAATGAATAAGAATTCCTGTTGTCATATTAGTATGATATGACCATACCTCCCAGCCCTGCTGTTTGGACCAGGATGAGCAAGTGACCCACCCAAGGTTAATTCCAACTGTTCCCCATGAATTCAGAATTTGGAACTGCACTGAAACCGCAAAGGCTGGCAGCTGCTGGAGCCGAGTCACATGAGGATGATGCTTTGGGGTTCAGAAGGTTCCGTGAACTCCAAACACTGACGGCCCATGGCTGCTGGAGTTTTTCTATAACTCAATGCTTCATGCCTCTTTGAATTCTATGGGTCCCCTGGAGTATCCTTCCCCACTTTTTTAAAAGCTACTCACAACTGGAAAAAAAAAATTAACTCATTCCACCTTCCTATCAAATTGCCCATGAACCAGACTCTCAGGTATAGGAATCAAACTGTAACCGGCCAGATAACTAGGAGACGGGAAGAATGACACAGAAATCAGGTTCTTGCAGCCAACTCTGTTATGTCTTCTAAGCAGGCCTCGCTCTTCTGTTTTCAGTCTCCCTGGGAACTTTTTAGTTAGACGTACAGGGTGTGCGGGGTGGGGGGTGAATATCTGTGAGCCCTGATGTTCACAGTGGCCATCTTGGTTGTGACAAAAGAAAGTCAGTCCTGAGAAGGAGAGAAGGAGCCAACCGGGAAAGACAAGAGATATAGAGAAAGACTTCTAGCAGTGCCCGAGGCCTCCCTGAGTTTGATGATGAGTGACAATAAGTTACCCCTTTGCCTCAGCCAACCTACATTTGGTCACTCGGCCCCCAAAGCCTTCTGACTTAGATGGCCATCTCTAGCAAGGATGATACTGAGGACAGGATGTTTCTTTCAACCATGGAATGCGGCAGATAGTAGGCACTCAATAAATGTTTGTTGAATGACTAGATGAATGAACAGAATACGACTGGCAGCTTCCTGTTCCTGGGGATTGGCGCCCCTTGACTGACTGGGCTCGGGAGAACTGGCAAAGAATGGGCAGAGAAGACCAAGGGCTTTGAGAAACTGCCTTGTCCCAGACTCCCCACAATTACAGAAGGTCCCGACTGGCAGCCCTGCTCACCACAGTCACAGCGGGCAGCGGCAGAGGTGGCCACAATGGAGAGCTATTGCGGCGATTCCTGCGGGCAGGTCATGGTTGGACTTGCCTTGTATCAGAGCGGTTGGCCAGCACCTGGCACAGTGACTACGGCACAGCAGGTGCTCGGTACACAGTAATGAGGGCAAGAATTAGTGAGCGGACACTCACGAACTTTGCGCTTCTGTGTGCTGAGCATAGCCTCACCTACAAGCAGGGAGAAGATCCACTCCTCATTCTTTAGTTGAGAGCAAACTAAAACCCAGTCACCATAAAATAATAAGTAAGGGTTAAGTTGTAGGATCTTGATGTCTTCCTTCAACAGACACTGATAAAGGACTTCCTTCGTGGGTCCGGAGCTGAGCACTGGGGATTCAGATCTGAGTAGGATACTGTCATAGTAATTAGGGTCCAAGTGGGGAGTTCCAAAGAAACACTCACATAGTCATTCATTTGTTCAAGACATCTCACCAAACTCCTGCTATGTGCCAGGCACGATGCCAGGGTCTGGCATGGTGTGGTGCAATAAAGGTTTGGGCTGCTGGGGCTCTTGCTGCCTCCTTGGACCATCTTGAGGAAGTGCGTCTGCCTCTTTGGGACTCAGTTTCTCCCTTTGTAAAATTGGTGACAAGCCCAAATGATGCAAGGGCCTTTCCATTTCTGATAACGAATTCAGATCCTCATGGGTAGAATTCGGCTGAACTCCAAACCTCAATTTCCTCACCTGAAAATGGGTTTATAACGAATCGCTCCTACTTCATTGAGTTCTTGTGAGCGTGAAATAGAATATATGTAAATGACCAAGTCCAGTGTCTGGCACCCTGGCAACGCTCTCTGCTCAACACCTCACCATTATTATTACTGTTACCCTGACTCCTGCCTTGTGCCCCTCCTTGTGCAGGGCACTGAGCTAAGCATGGTGGAAAGAAGCATGAAAGACCATCCAGGGCCCACGCCTGGGAGAGATCAGCGGACTATGTGGAAAGAGGGAGCTCAAAGCCAGGGTGGGAAGGTGAGCCTGGAAGCCTGCCCTGGGGACAGGGGATCAGAGGAAGCCTCCTGGTGGGGGAGGGCCTTCGTCCTTCTCTTCCAGGAGCCAATGGTGGCCGGGGCTGGGCTGGGGGTGCCGAAAGGTGGCCTTGTGGGTAAGTCCTTCCAGCTGCGGACAGGTAATCCTGGGCCTTGGAGCTGGAGAGATGATACCCCCCAAGGGCCAGGCCTGGTCCCGCTCAGGATGCTTTCCCTGTGAAAATGCTCAGCAGTCCTTGCGTTTAGGAGTGCTCGGGTCCAGCATGAATCATTCTTTTTTGAACTTGTCTAAATGTGTTTATAAAATAAAGCTGCGGCCCAGGGCTGCTCCGGGCGGAGCGGGAAGGTAATATGTTTTTAATTGGAGAGATTGGGGGAAGGAGGCAGCAGGCCAGAGTGAGCTCACCCCACATGAATGCGGCTGGGCGGAGAACAATGTACGTTCACGTTCCTGGACTACAGCAGGACCTGCTCGGTGGGCCATCCTTGGTTGAGTGGCAGCCTCCACCAACGCAGGCAGTCCAAGGGTAGCCAGGAGCCTGTGTCCTGGGTGTGTGTGTGGTGGGGGGAGGGGGCAGTCAGAAACCCTGGATCTGATGTCAGCGTGGGTCAGAGAGGGGCTTGCAACTCCAGTGCATCCGGGAGCCAGGCAGGAGCTGGGGGCTTGCACCCACCCAGTGTCGACTTGGTGGACTGGAGGGGTGTGGCCCTTGCAAAGGGCCCGGTCACCACTCTGCTGGGCCCTCCCCCATCATCCAATCTAATGATTTCTTAAGAGAAACCAGAAATATGGACATGAAACCTCATTCTCAGTGTTGGCCTTATTTGATTTTACCCTATTTTCTTTCTTCAGCTATGTGGGCCAAATAACACAGATGTGCAGAGTGTATTCGGCCGTGCCGCTGCCCCCTGAAACTCATCTTTGAGACTGTAATGTGGACCTCGCTTTGTCATTCACTAGCCATCATGACTTGAGGCAAGTTAATCAGCTTCTCTGGGCTTTGGTGTCCTCTACTGGGAATCTGGGATTTTAATGCTATTTTTCCTGACATTTCCAACGGCTTCCAAGTTGAGGATAAAAGAGGGAGGAGAGAAGGTAATATTCATGGGGCATCTGTTATGGACCAGGCAGGGTGCTAATGATTCATATGTTGTTGTTGTTGTTGTTGTTTTATTTTGTTTCATTCTTTTCATCATCACAATGAGTCCCCCAGCTAGATATTATTCCCCCTTCTGAAGATGAGAGGACAGAAGCTTGGAGAGTGAAGCTGGATTTTTGACCAGTCTTTCCAAATCTTAGAAGTTGGAAAATCCTCTGAATTTTAGGAATGCTTGTCATGGTCAAGATGGGGAAACTGAGTCAAAAGTTAACGTAGCACAGCCACTCCTAGTAAAGGCTCTAGCTATTTTAGATATGGTCAGTAATAATAATTCACTTTTTAAATTAGCAACAATGTTTTTAAAATGTAAAATAAGCAGAAGGTTCAAAGGTATAGTGAGGGGGCTTCTCCCCCCGACCTCCGCTCCGCTCCAGGTACAAAGTACCAATGGACAACGTGGCAGTACATAGTAAAAGATCCATACCCTTTCAATCCGTAATTCATCTTGAAGGACTCGATCCTAAAGAAATCTTAGAGCTGTGGGCAAAGATTTAAAAAAAAAAAAAGACTCACAGAAAGTCAAATGTTCACGATAAATGAAATCGTTACATAAATTCTGTGATAGCCGTACCGAGGAATATTAAGATGAATGTTTAGGGAGCATGTACAATAACATGAGAAAAGGCTTATGATATAATGTTAAGAAAATAGAATGCAACATTAGGTTAAAAAAATCTATGTTTTACTTAAAGAAATGCAAAGAAAGAAGAGAGAAAGGAAATTCACCCCAATGCTAATTCTCCATGTGGTGGGATTTTAATTTAATTTTCTTCATCCTTTTGGGGGGGGAATTGTTAGATTTTCCCTAATGAGCATATTACATTTTGTAACTGGAAATGTATATATTTGCAGGAGGTAATGGCCCTCATCTCAGCCAGTCTGAGAAGTGGAGAGGTCTGGAGCCAGGTATCACATTTATTTTAAAAATAAAAGCCCAGAAAGAAACTCTAGAGAGAAAAATACCACAATGTAAAGTGGTTATTACTGGCTGATAGGATTATGGGTGATTTTTTTCCTGCTACTTCTTTATACTTCTATGTGTTTTTCAAACTTTCTACATCGAGATTTCTCTGAAATTGGCCAACAAACAGACAAACCATAAAACACTCCCTTGCATTTCCAACTGTTCCAGGCAGGGAGATATTCTTGGCAATAGGGCTGTACCAGAATCCAGGCTTTCTTTGCTCATTGCTCTCTGTCCAGTCTGGGCTTTGTACCTTGTGCCCCCAACCACCACCACCACTAATTCTGAAGGTTTTAATAACACTTGAATCCATTGAAACCTAAAGAATCATGGAATTAGGATTCTTTTTTAGCTGGTGGAAGAATGGCTTGGCTCGGTTTGTTCTTGAAACCTGTTTCTGCCACCCTGCCAAGTTAATATGGCCTCTCGTTGAGTATATCTCATTGAGTCAAACACGTCTGTAATCAGAAGGCACATGTCCCTGACACAGCTCCAAGCTCTGAACCATGTCCTTACCTCCTATGCTTACCTTCTCGTGAAGCTGATTCCTCTTCTGTCTTGGAAGGCAAGAACCTCTCTCCAAGTGTCCTTGCTAAGAGTGAAGGCCTCGTATCCTGTGGTCAGAGCTGCTTGGGGTCCTTTGTGGGATTCACCATCTGAGGGAGTTTTGTCCCTGTCCAAGTCACCATCTTGCAAGTCCCCCCTGCCCTGGGTGCCCAAGATCTGCCAGCCTCTGTAGCCCGAAGACCTGGAACTGACCGAGGTGAACTTGAGCAAGTCACTCCCCTCCTCCCAGCCTTCCTTCTACGTCTGCAGAAGGGAAGGTAGCAGCAACTGGGCCTCTTTAATCAGAGCATTAAAACAAGGCACCTTGTGGTATAAAGTCCTGAACACAATAGAGATGAGCTTTCTTCTTCCCTGTCTAGCATCTAGCAGCTTCCCTCTTTCCTGATCCAAGAGCCTTTTGTAGTCTGCTTTCAAGCGTGTGCTTTGGCCCATTTCAGGGGGTCTCCAAACCCTCATAGGAGTACCATGGGAGTTGCCAGCAAGAACGCTGAGTTCACTCCTACTGGGGCCGAGCATGGGGCATGCCTGAGTTCCAGCTCACGCGGTCCTCGCCATGGGGACTTCTGTGAAGTGGGACTCACGACCCAAAACCATCAGTCCTGTTGTACAGGACACTGAGGCACACACAGGTGATGTGACAGATGTAAGTCTCTTCATGGGGTTTTGTGTTTCCATTCTGTTCAGTCTTCCTTTTCCTCCCTTCACTGAAGACTCTTCTAAGTTCACAAAAATGGAAGCCTTCCTAGAAGAAGAAGGCAAACAACTGAGAAACCCCATTCTGGCCCAAATCTCTGGCTATTGCCCCGCTTATTTAGACCCTAGTGAGTTTCTGAATACTGTGCCTAGAGTCAGTTCCTCCAAAACCCAGTAAATGTAAAGTGCATGCCTACCAGGGTAAGAGTGGTTCTTGATCAATGGGATGGTGTCAACCTCTTTTGGAAGTTTCTAGATCCTCTTTAATATCTTTTTCTGCTTTGGGAACTCTGGGACATTTCAACATTTTTCAAAGTTTTGTGTTTGTTTTGTTTTGTTGGTATTTTTAAACTAATTGGCCTAAGGTCATTCTACCTTAATTTCAAGAAAACAAGCACATTTTAAGTTAATAAGTAGGAGGTGAGGTGATGAATGATCATGGGAAGTGAGTCTCATGGGGAAAAATGACAACCACCCTAGTCTATGACCTTGGGACAGTTGCTTAAGCCTCAGTTTTCCCCATCTGTAAAATAGGGGTAATAATTTCAAGCTCGTGAGGAAGTCTGATGACTAACTTCAGTGACATAATTTGTGCAAAGCACAGCGAGCTCTAGCATGTAGTAAATGTCCAATTATACAACAATGAGAATCTCTTTCATTAGGGAAATAATCACAGCTTGGCACATTTTTCTGCCACTTCTGGTATCTTTGCTTCTGTTTGACCTGGAAAAGAGAAAAGCAGCTCAGGATGGGGAGCGAAGGGAACTTGGATGTGTAAATGAGGCCCCTCCTCCCACAGATTACGAACCTGCAGTCGGACCCTTCCGTATCATACCGTGCACTGAGATGCAGTCCAGATGCCCCGAAGAACTGAACATTTCAGAAAATTCAAACCATAGAGGGAAAAAGACTTGAATATTTATCAGGCCTCTGGGGAGAAAAGGCTGGTTAAACTTAGAAGCGTAAGAAAACATCACAAAGAAAGAGATGGACAGAACTGACTGCAGAAAAATTTAACACACTCATACATTAAAAAAGAAAGGGGAATGTGTGTGGCAACAGCCAAGTGACAAGCAAAGGCATCGTATCTTTATTACAGAGATTGTCGGCGTGCGTGTGGACATTTATATATGGAAAGGGATGAGAACATTATCCAGACCCTTCTAGATCGGTGAACAAAGAATGCAAATAAATAATTCACAAACAAAGAAATATATTTGGGGATAAAAAGGGAGAACGCAATCTCATTGGCAATCTGAGAAATGAGTTACCACTTTCCTACCATCAGATAGTACTGATTCTCGAAACAATTAGACCTAGTGCTCAAGCGGATGAGTTGAGATAGACCCGCTCATACACTCACAGCAGAGACATGAGTCAGCCTCTCCGGAAAAAAAAAATTTATAGCATCAGGTGTTGTAAAAAAATTATCTAGTATATGGTTTGGGGAAAAATTGGAGAAAAATAAAATTGGACCCCCACCTTAAAGCAACCCCTAAGGTAGACTCCAAGTGGATTAAACACCTGTGTGTGAAAGATGACGTATAAAGCTAATTACAGAAGATGTAGGAGATAGTCTCACCCTGACACTTATTAGCCATGTGGCCTTGGAGGGACATTTTATGCCTCCAAGCCTTAGTTTTCTTGTCTGTGAAATTAAAGATTTAAGACCCACCTTACAAGGTGATGTATGTAAAACACCTGACACAGGTAGGTGTCCTTGACAAAGGTCACTGATTATTCCTTTCTGCCTGGTATACAACTTGATCACCACTCCTGGCCTCCCTTGTGCCGGTATGGTCATGTGAGTGAGCTCCGGCTGCTGGAAAGCTAGTAAAAGTGATGAGCGCTCTTCTAGGCCTCCCATGCATAATCCCACATTCGCTTTCCCCAGCCACTGGCTGAATAGGGAGAATCTGGGGCCTTAGAAGAGGGTAGTATATCAGGATGAAAGGAACCCGGGTCCCTGAATCACCACCTAGATGTCTGCTTGGCCAAAGACCCCAGATGAAACCTTATGCATGAGATACCAACTTCCATTGGGTTAAGCCACTGCAACTTGAAGATTCTCCATCATAGCAGCTAGCAATATCTGTCGTAATTAACAAGGTGCTGATAATTACTATGCAGTTTGACCAACAAATTCCACTTCTGGGAATCTAATGGTTGGGGTTCATTAAATCTGGTTCCTGCTGTAGCCCCTGGTGGGCAGCAGTGGGGTTTCTTAATCCAGTCACTAATCAAAAGTGCACCTTGGAAGATTTCCAGAGAAGTGGCTAATAGAAAAATGGATTCTGTTGGTTGACTTAAGGTTTTGTTCTAAATTGTTAAAGTTGGGTTTTTGCACATTCTGAGGTTGGGATTGGCTAGAGTGTTTTGACTAGACTAAACTAGAGCTCAAAAAATAGTCAAAGGATAAGCCAAAATAAAAGGAGAAAGGGGAAAATATGGAAGTAATCAGATTGTCTGTATCAGCTGATAATAGTCTGTCCCTGGGCACAAAGCCGGCAAATGTTAACCCTGGCCGGCCACTCACACACTCCAGGTGACGTGCTGTAACAGAGGACGGTGACAGCTAGCCCCATGGGGGGTGCAGCTCAAGGGGCAGTGATTCAGAAAACTCCCTCCTGACTCCCAGGGCAGCATGGGGGGTGTGTATCCACCCACCTCACTGAGGAGATCTTTTAAATGTAGAAAAATCTTTATGCCAAAGAATATTTAAGGCAGTATTATTTACAGAGCGAAACCCTTCAGGAGCAAGTGCATTGTGTGACAGATGCTGCTGGTCTCCTACCCAGCAGCCATTCATTCCCCCTTCTTTCCTAGAAAACAGGCTCCCAAAGTTGAGTCAGGATTGTTCCAATCCAGTCTTGGTCCTTCCATTCCTTCTTGGCAGTGATTGGTCTAGGCCTGGTCATATGATCCTGGCCGATGAAGTGTAAGGGGTAAGGGAAAGTTTGCCAGGAGTTTTCAGAAAGACAGAAGACAGAGACACTCAGGAACATGTGCTTCCCTCCGACACTCACATGCCTTTTACACTTTGGACTCTGCTGATGAAGACGTGATCCCTGGAGATGCTGCAGCCATCTTGCCATCTTTGGTCAAAGAGACTCACATAGACATCCGTCCAGAGCTCCTGAGCCTCTGGACTAACCTGGAAGCATGTTTTGTGTCATAATTGTGTCTTCACTACGCACTTTTACTTGGATGGTCTGCTACAGGTTCACCCTGTGATGCTATTGGAGTGAAGGTGGTAAAAAAATTGTTGGAAAAATGCAATCAGCACACCTGGAGTTTCCCCAGACATGGTACTTGACTCTCCTCAGGACAGTCTCAAGGCAAAGCCCGGGGGTCTGCTCGTGAGAACTAAAGGAAGAGAATGTTTTAGTAAGCAGTGGCCTACCCTTCCAGGGTCTGGTGGGGCAAAGAATGTTGAGTTTTCCCTTGAGCTAAGTGAGCACTTTGGAACATAGCTGGGTAGAGCCTTCTGGAAAGGACCTCACTTAAAAAGTAGGCCTAACAGGGTAGGACGACCTCAGCAGGAACTCTCCATGTAGCTTATATCACAAGATCTCCAAATAAGATCACATTCACAGGTACCAAGGATTAGGGCTTCAATCTCTCTTTTGGGGGGGGGGCGGTTCACAGCACCTGCCTATCATACATGGGGCTTATACATCACTGTCAAAGGGTGTTCCTGTGTTTCCTGTCTATCTGCAATGATGCCTCACTGACCCAGATCCTTATACATACATCACAGGTGGTCTTGAGGGCGACCCATCTCTCGGCTTGCTGCTCTGTGCTTCAGCTCCAGAATCCAGCCCTTCCACTCATGTTCATGGGCTCGGCTCTTGAGGAAAGGCAGACACTAGGATCATCCAGGGATTTACTAAGTTGGGGAATAAGTTAGGTCTTGAAGGAGAAGATGGAGAGATGGGATCAGGAGCCCATGGGTGACAAATATCTCAGTGGAAAAAAATCAGTCAGTTTTGCTCAATGCCCTCTTGGCTGCCCATGTGCAAAGTGGGTGAAAACCCACATGTCAGACGAGGCCATGATAGCACTGCAGGTCTAGCTAGGACTGCCTGAAGACCTCAATCCCACAGATGGAGCAGCTTAGAACCTTCTAAGACTTCTGCAAATTTTCAGAGGTTTGAGATCTCATCATCTGCCATGCTTCTTGGTGCCTATATTAAGAATATATGTGTTGTCTGACAGCCCTGTTCACTGGATTTATATCACACACACACAGACACACACACCACTGGGGAGTTTAGGAGAGTATCTGAAAGTTTGGGTATCGCAGGGCAGAAAGACTTCCAACACAGCAGAGCCTTCCATTCTCTTGTTGGCCCCTCCCTCCCCTCCCCTCGCCTCACCTCTCCTCTCCCTTCTTTTGTCCTGGGCTGTCCCTGTGCTGGACTCTGTCCCCAGGGCCCCCAGCGTCCTACGTCCTTCAGTTCAATCCATATTAAAATACGATTCCCTTCTTAGGAGGAATTTTGACACCAGCTATTAAAATACTATTTGCTTTAGCTCCTCACATGAGTCTGAAGCCAGTGCTGCCTCCTCTTGGGCTCATTACAGCCATGGCTTTGATCCACTGTGTCTAGACAGCCCTGTGGGTCAGAATCAGTTGGGAGAAGCCTGGCAATGTCATTATTTGCTAAAGTCAAAGCACTACTATTTCCAATATTTTGGGTTAAAATCATTCCATTGAGAGTATCTCCAAGGTTAGCCCTGTGACAATGTCACTCTTCCTCATTCGAAATGCTCACCTGACTGAGAGGGAAAAGGATAACATGTGAAAGTAGCCCGTGGGAATTCTGCACGGGACAATGCCACGTGTGAGATGACCTGTGCACATGCATGCCAAACGGCAAACTAGGCTGAGAAGGGCTCGGTCAGAGGATCAGATGAGATCTGTGTGCACTGTAAAATACTTAGGCAGAGTTAGTGACTGAGGTTCGCGTTTGGTCCAGAAGAGCCTTAAAGGGAGCTGGCCCCGTCATTTTAAAGATGGGGAAACTGAGGCCATGGGACAAAGGTGACATGCCCAAGGTCATACCATGAGCCCATGACAGCCCGGGCCCCCTCCAGCACTTTGCAGCCTCTCTTAGACCTGGAGATACTCAAATGAAAATGAGAGGGCCAGGGGGAGAGATCAGCGGCCGGCCACATGGCCCTCTGTTTTCCACACGAATTTCTAAGAATTCCGGGAGGTGAGCACTGATCTTGGTCACCCAGGGATAGCATTGCTCTGTAACAATTGCAGTAATCGTAATAATTGCTCTCTCTTCTCAGAGCGTGTCTTGTTTGACACACGAGGGATAATTAGAACCAAACAGGAGTCGTCAGCGAGGCTCCAAGGGGGAAAGGGTGCCACAAGTCGGGAAGGTTGGGATCTGCGCCCTGGGGTGCCCTATTGCCTGACCTTAGCCGAGTGAGTTAACCTAAGCAGGCATTCCTTTTCCCCTCTGAAAATCCGGGACAGCTGCAGTTCTCCCACAGGCTGACGGTAAAAGGGAGCATTTCTGGTGCACACTAGGTGCTTCCTGAGACTTCCCAGTGTATGGCACAGCCCAGAGCTCACAACTGCACTGCTTATGAGACAAGGGATGTTCCTACCCCTGCTTCCACTTCTGCAGGGGTACAGGCTGCAGTTCTTCCCTCCTTCTCCTCCCAAATAACTCTCCCATAGGAGACAAAGTCACCCCGGGCTGTCTGTGCTCAGGGTGAGCGTCCAGAGTGGAGAGGAAGGGCACAGAATGAATTGGAATCCTCCTTTTGTGAGAGACAGAAGCCCGGTTTGGACCACAGGGTTCACCTCTTCCAGGACATCCCCTCCCCCAACCCTGCAGTTTCTCATTGTGCCTTGCAATCCACTGACAGTTCATTGGGACATGAAATGAGGGTGCATCTAGAGTCGATGGCATATCAGATTCTAGGAAGCCTGGCACCTGAAGCAGCTAAGGGGATCCATTATCTCATGTGACTCAGCCACAGAAGGAAGTGAACATCAGGAATGGGAGAGGTGGTAGGGGGTGAACTTCAAGACCTGGGAGTCCATGCTCCCTCTCTTCTCCCCTCAACTTCCCTGTGCTGTCTTGGCTTTGTCCCCTCAGGTCAGCTCCCCAAAGAAAAGACAGCTCTCCCCTACCACCTCCAGGAAGAAAAGCCCCAGCGAAAGGTGCTGGCTGGGTCCTGAGCCCTTCCTGGACCAATCACTTCTGAGCCTTGGCCATGACACCCCCATGGCTGGGAAAGTGGGGCGCTCTGAGTGCCAGCCTCCACCAGACCTACAGGGCTGAAATGGAAGAGGCGCGCTGGGCTTCTGGGCAGACGGCACAAGAACAGTCCACTGCCTTGAGGCCTGGATTCACGTGCACCATGGCCACCAGGAGCCTGCTCCCAGGGCTTTGAGTACTTTCCATTTTTGCTCCTCACTAAGTCAAAGGAATGTGGTCACTTCTTTCAAACTCAGTAGCTGTCATTCTTGTTACTTATCACTGTGGCCCCGATTTAGATTATATGCTTACTGAGGCCAGGCACGTTTTCCTCTGTTTCTTTTGAGATCTCCTACGGCCATAGGCAGTCACTAAATTATACTAGGAATTACTGATAGCGAATATTTATTGAGCACTTAAGATGGGTCAGGCACAATGCCAGTGTATTGATTTTGTATTAGTCGTTTAATCCTCAAGACATGAGATAGATACTGTTATCACCCCCATTGTACAGGTCAGATAACTGAGGCACAGCACGTAACTTACAGAGGAAGTAAGGAGGAGATCCAGATGCCAAAAGGAGGCAGCTGGACTTCAACGTCTTGTTCGCTACCCGCACAGCACTCGTGGGCAGGGCTGGATTCGTCCATGGAATCCCACGGAGCAGAGGCATATCCCGGAGCTCAAGCTCCTCCTAGCCTCCAAATGACCCGGGGTGCCAGCACAGCAGGGAGTTGGAATCCTCACAGATTTTATTTTAATCTTTGATAATACTAGTGAGCATTTGTTGGCACTGGTCTAAGAGCTTAAATTACATGATCTCATTCTTTCTTCTAAACAACTCATTTTGAAGGTTAAGAATCAGAAGTTCAGGGAGAGTAAGCAACTTGCTTGGAGACACACAGCTAGGGAAGTGGGGAGCCAAGGTTTTAACCTAGGACCGCCTGACTCCAACACCCGAACTCCTAACCACGCACTCTCTGCCCCAATGGGAGTCTGCGGTGAGGGTGCACCAAAGAGCCTTGCGAAGTTAGACGCTCCTCCTCTGTCCACATTCCCGTGCCCGTTTCCACCCTGAGAACTGCTCTGGCCTCGGCGCCGGGGCGGGGAGCAGCTGCTCAATTCCTCCCATGCTGCTCAACCTATCCCAAAGCCAAGTCTCCAGATGTCCAGGAACAATGCACCACAATTTCAGGTAACAGTGGCTGTGGGCGCATGTGAACGCTCCCCGCCCCTGAAATGCACCACTGCAGGGCTTCTCTCTGATTTTCATAGGACTGCCTCCTCCGGACCAAGAACATGTCATCATAATCATAGCTACCACTTATTAAATGCCTGGAATCAGCAGGGCCCTGGGCTAGGGGCAGTGGAAATTTCTTCCCTCATTCTTCCTAATGACCCTTTATAATGAGTGTTCCGGAAATTGAGACAAGAAAAGAGGTAGAATAAAGAATGTGGCCAAGGCTGCACCGTCATCAGGTGGCAGAGCTGAAACTTGAATCTGGGTCTGATTGACTTCAAAATCCTTGACTTTAATGCCAACGTTAGGCTGTGTCTGAGCCTGTACTAAGATAACAGAGGCCAGGAAGGCATAGCCTTTGTTCCCAAGAAGGTAGAGTCCAGTAGCAGGTGCACGTGAATGCACAAATTACAACTGGGAGAAAGTACGAGGACTGACAGATGTATGCGCTGGGTCCTGAGGTTGCCAGGGGGAGAGAGGAGTCGTCCTGGATGGGATATTCTCCACAAGTCGATGGCAAGTGATAGGAGTCCAACTCAAACTTGTTTAAGAGGAGAAGAGGCAGGGGTGGGGCAGAGACTGATTGGCTCCTATGTCCCAAAAGTTCAGGGAACTGGCTTCAAGTCTGGCTTGATCCAGGAAATGAAGAAGGTTAACAGGAGTCTCCTCACAGTTTCGAGCTGTGCTTTCAGCCATGTTGACTTTAGTTTTACGAAGGGTCCTTGACAGGTGAGATGTCCACCAAAGAGAGGTACCTGGTCCCTACTCTATAAAATCAATGTGCTTAGCAACCCCAATGAAAAGAGAGTCTCTGTTTACTTTCCAGCCAAATGCCCATGATTGAGCATCATTGGATTTGCTCAGGCCCGTGTAACTTGCTCTGGTCTCATTTAATCACTGTGGCCAGAGAGGTGAGGTCATTGATCCGGCTGTTGGCCAGGTCTGGGTCCCCTGCTCACAACTGAAATTGCACATCAGGGTACTGGCACTGGGAGAAGGGGCAGGGGTGCTGGGAGGGCAAAGACAGTCAGTGCCCACCCAAGGCCAGCTGGGTAAGGGAGACGTCACAGAAGAGGATCCCGGGAGCTTGGTTCTGAGGGACTAACAGAAGTACGCTGGGCCCAGCTGGTGCTGAGGAGAAGGGCGTTTCCCATCAGAGGGGACAGCCTGTGCCTGGCCATGGAAGTGTGAACTAATTGTCTGGCACAGCTGGAGGCCAGAGCATACGTAGGAGAGGAGTGTCAGATGTGGCTGGAGGGGGACAGGCAAGGGACTGCGGGCCTGGGGCCTGTGCTCAGCACTTTGAACTTACTCCTGCAGGGAGGTAGAGACTGAGGGTCAAGGGCAAGGACTCTGGGCTTGACCTCCTCTCCTGTCCTTCCTCTCTGGGTGACTCTGTTTCTCTGATTCTCAGCCTCCCCATCTGTGAAACGGGGAGGATGTGGTACAGATTTCACAGAACTGAAGCGAGGGCCAAAGGAGGCAAATTCATGAGAAGCACAGGGACTGTGTTTAGTCAGTACTCACACACACAAACCATTACCGTGGACAGATTTTAGGCATCAGAGGGACGACGTGCTCTGATCTACACTCTAGAAAGCTCCTTCTGGGGGGCGCCTGGGTGGCACAGCGGTTAAGCATCTGCCTTCGGCTCAGGGCGTGATCCCGGCGTTGTGGGATCGAGCCCCACATCAGGCTCCTCCGCTAAGAGCCTGCTTCTTCCTCTCCCACTCCCCCTGCTTGTATTCCCTCTCTATCTCTGTCAAATAAAATAAAATAAAATCTTTAAAAAAAAAAAAAAAGAAAGCTCCTTCTGGGATCGGGTGGAAGATAGAAGCCAAGAGACCCACGGGAAAGGTGAACGTGATGGTTCAGGTCCTGGTGAGAGATACAGAGAGCTGCTGTGAGGAGTGGAGAACACAGCGCTGACGGGAGGGGGCTCATGAAGAAAAAATTCCACGGCATTTGGCAGAAGATCGGCTGTGGGGAGAAGGAAGAATGCCGGATAAAAATAAACAGGAAGACAAAAATCTATCTTTGATTTTGGATCCCTTCACTTTTCACTTTTGAACAAATAAATTTTCTCAGATAAAATCCAACCGATTTCCTCAGATTTTTTTCTTTTCCTCTTCAATGATCTCCAAAAATATCCCTAGACCATTTTATTCCCTGTTTTGAAAACTTAGAGTTTTGTTTTTAGCCTGAACATGCTTTGAATGTCCCACCTGCTCCTGTCTGCCTCACCTGAGAAGCCGGCCCTGTTCTCCAGGCCGCGGTGCCTCGTGTGAGGGAAACAGGCTGTGTGGATGGATTTACAAGATTTACAAGGTACGGGTTCACCATGAGGAGGTCTCAATCACAAACAAGTTTTCAGGACTCAAGTTCTAAGGAATCCTCGCCAAAAATCAATTAAAAAGGAGAAGAAGAGGAAGAGGAGGAGAAGGAGAAAGAGGAGGGGGAGGGGAGGAGCAAAAGAAACAGCAGCAGCCATCACAAACTCAAAAGAAAACAGAAATTTGACCAGAAAAGCCCCTCAGCCACTCAACAAAATCTTTCACAAGAGCTATTTGATGTCTAAGTATAAATAATAATGAAGCCGAGACTTTGTACTCAACTTTGTCATTTCAAAGTCACTTTTTTTTACAATCATTAGTTAATCAGTAAATGAATCAAAAACATATGGATCATATTTCACTGGAATCACATGACTTTAAATCAGAGGAAAATGGCTGTAGGGAAAACAAACAATAAAAAGGCTTTTTTTTCCTTAACTTTTTATTTTTTGGTTTCGTTAGGACCCAGTGCTTGATAACTGGATGAAATGAAGTTGGACACACACAGGATCAGGTTGCTCGTTGAGTTTAATGAGAATATAAACCTCGGATTTCCACTGCAGCACCCAAGCGTCCCAGGGTGAAAACGCCGGAGGGAAGGAAGGAACAGACAGTGTACTTACCTGTCCATGTTCCCAATAAAGCTCAGCAAGAATTTCCCTGGGGAACCAGCCGCTGGGTACCAGAAACCAAATGCAGCTCGGACACTCCGGAGTCCAACTGCGGTGGGCATTTCGGAAGGACTTTGAGGCTTGTGGCCTTTTAGTGCATCACTCCCTGCTGGCCAGTTGTGGGCGGTTCCCCAGGCACCTGAGGCCTGGTTATGAACAATAAAAATAATAAGAGCCAAAGCCCGTTGAACCGCCACTATGAGCCGGGCACCATTCAAGTTCTTGACGTTCACTAACTCATTAAATCTCATGCCGCCTCTGTGTCCTATTTTCCCCTTTATGGAAACAGCGGAGGGGGTGGTGGATGGTCAAGGAAGTTATCCAAGATTACCAGCAGTTACATCATGAAATGCATCTTCAAACCCAGGCAGCTGAGCTCTTCACCACTAAGCTGGACTTCCCCCGCCAAGAATGGTGGAGGTCTGAGATGCTTCCCCCCCTTGTCACCCAGCACCCATGGGGAGGCTTAAAGCATGTCTTCGCAGTGTTCCCCAGGGTGGTGGTGTGCTTACATTTCTCCCAAAGATGTGATCTCAGAAAAGACCAACTTCAGAGTCAAACCTGGAGTCCACTTGGTCCTTCTGGGTTCTGACAAATGAGCTCCCCACCAGTCTTGCGACCCTCCCTCTTCCCCCACACAGGCCAACAAAATGAACAGCGCTTCGTGGGGGTAGGGAGGCCAGGGGCCAGCACACACTTCCCCTCAAAAGCATCATTTCTGTTCAAAGACCAGGGTCTTCCAGGGTGAGAACAGACCTGAGCTGCAAGAGGATGGGAGAAGAGGCCTCCAGATTACCCTTCGCACGTCCCCCGCTCTTCCCTCACTCCGCTTCAGTGACACCCACTCCCCTCTGTCCCTCGAAAGCACCAAGCTCTTTCCCGCCTCCCAGCCTTTGCCAACGCTGGCCCCGCAGCCTGGAGGGCCCTTCCTCAGGCCTCCAGGCCTCGGCTTCGACGCCTCCCTCTCTAGGCACTTTCTGACCACACTGCCCAGGTAGGCACCTCTACTCTATTGTTTGGCTTTTCCCCTTCAGTGTCTTACCCCAGTTTGTAATTGCACTTCTGTTTGCTCACTGACATGTGGATTCTCTCTCCCCTTCTCATCTGTGCCTTCCAGGAAGCCTTATATATAGTATCCAACAAAACAAGACCTAGCCCAGAGCCCTGTACTGAGCCTGGACCACACACTATGTGCTCAAGAAATATCTAATTGGGGTCGCCTGGTTGGCTCAGTCAGTTAAGCGTCTAAGTCTTGATTTCGGCTCAGGACCGTGGGACCGAGCCCCATATCGGGCTCTGTGCTTAGCAGGGAGTTTGCTTGAGATTTTTTCCCTCCTTCTCCCTCTGCCCCTCCCCCGAAAAAGAAATATTTAATTGAACAAAAAGTACCAATAAGATTCCGATCTAGGATTAGAGCTCTGATGAGAGAATTTTCTCTTTTTCATTTTCTATTGCTGGGACTTTAAGCTCCCAGAGAGCTGGACTCAAGTCCTGGGAAGAGCACGAAAATTGATTTTCATTTTACTGTAATTTGACAGAGTCGTGGAGCTGGGAACCTGGAACATGGAACCTGGAAGTGCTAGTCACTGCCCTCAAGGAGCTGTGAGTCCAGTGCAAGACACCAACTCAAATTTCTCCCAACTTGAGGTTGGCATCCAAGACCACTGCCAGTGGAACCTGGACAGGTGAGTGTGACCTCGTCAGGCACAGAAGGCGGGAGTGTTTCACAGGCAGAGACGCAGAAGGGGCAAAGGCCCCAGGGTGGGAGAAAGGGTGGCACATTTGGGGAACCTCCCATGGTTTGGCATGCCTGGCATGGAGAAGGTGGCAGAGGACAAGACTGGAGAGGCAGACCACAGCCAAATCTTCAATGCGCCAAATTTATGCAGCAGGTAACCCTGAAGGTTTTGCACCCAGAAGTCTGGTTGGGTCCTTCTGTTGGCTCAGTGACCAGTGTGGAGGGGGCAAGACCAGGGGCAGGGAGAACAAGAGGTGAGTGAACAGATCTGAGGGCTATTGAGTTGTAGGCCTGCCAGGACTGGACTTTTGGGGACAAGTGCAGGGAGAAGAAGAAGAAAGTTCAAGAGACTTAGTGGCCCTGCAGAAGCAGTATCTCTAGCATGCATTCCCCTGGCTCCTGCTGCAGACTCTTGTCTGAATAAGCGTTGTCCCCCAGGCCCTGACCTCATCGTCTACTGGTAAATCCCCCACAGCACACAGCTCCGCCCTGTTCCTGCACAGAGTTTCTGCAAGATCCCAGAATATTGAGGTCTTTCAAATTCACCAGCACTCAAGGGCAACTGGCTCTCACCCACAGCGATACGTCTTGGATTCAAGGGCTTCAAGGAGGATCACCCACTCTTTGGCCACTGAAACTGTTGTTTCCCTCACAATATAGAAGCTCCAATCTACAAGGGTGAGTGAGCAGGACCCTAAGAGCAGAATATCACTTCTTGGCTTTTTTGGCTCTCGGTCCAGAGCCAAGATTTAATTTCTAATTTTCAAAAACATAAGTGGTCAGACCATGGCTCAAAAATTGAAACCCTCCTCTCAGCAGTTCTGAGTCTCCCACATGGACCTTCCCAATTGCAGAGCCCCATGTCACTGGGCTGGGGCTGCACTTGGGTTCCCAGCTAACGAAAGAGCAGATCTTTAGGTGTCCTTCTGGGGCTAAAAACAACGACACCTTCCCAGATTCTGATTTCTAGCTCGTGTGACCTCGGTCATGTTTCTGAGCTGCTTCGAACCTCATTTTTCTCATCTGTTAAATGGGAACATTCATCTAATACCTCATTGAACCGTTGGGAGAAACAAATGAGATATGCATGTTAGCTTTTAAGACAGTACCATCATATATTAGGTCTATAATAAGAAAAGTCTCGATTTCTCTGAGTTATAAACTGAGCCAATGCTTTTGCTTTAGAGGATTAAAAATTATATCAGTGAAAACTTTGCTGAGACTCAGGTTCCCATTTCCTCCCTTCTCGGGCCAGGTCTATGAAAACTTTGAGAAGAGCGGGAAGCTGGGAAGCCTCACGATCTTTAGCTAGTCTCTGAACCTCTCTGGGCCTTAACTTCATCTGTCAAATAGGAGCGATAACGCCTGCCAACTTCAGGCTGTGTGAATCCAGGAGGGAGATACCACTTACCCAGCACTCAGGGAATTTTCCCTGATGGAGGGATAAGCTATGTGAGGCGTTCAAGGAGGTTGGCCTCAAAAGAGTAAGAGGGTTTCCCCCCCCTTTTCTCTTTGATGAAGGAAGTTGGCGTGGGGGCTTGTGCCCTAAAAGAACGAGGTTTCCCTTGTCCATGCAAGAATTAGGAGGCTTTGCTCTTTTCAAAATTGTGGGTTCAGAGACACAAAGAACTGATTCCAGGAGATGAAAGAGAGGTGAGATTTCTAAGGGTGGGCACATCGTGGAGGGTAGTGGGTTCCATATGCAGCAGATAGGGGTCCCTACTCGCATGAAGGGCCCTGGAGGACTAGAATGGCCGAGGAGGATGGCCCATGGCTGGACCCTCAGTGCAGGACCAGCTACATAATATGCAGGGCCCGGTGCAAAAAGCAAATGCAAATCCCTTGTTCAAAAATTATTCAGAACTGCCAGACAGTAACAGAGAGCATTAAACCAAGCTTTAGGCCTTCTGAGCACAGGGCTCTGGGAGCTGCATAGGTTAGACACGTCTAAGGCTGGCCTTGACTTGTTTTGTCCTCCGAAGCCCACTGAAGTTTCCACAGCCCTGATGGGCACCGAGGGAGTGGATGCCACGAGCAGAGAAGCCCTGGCCCTCCACTGGATTTTGAGACCTTGGACAAGTGAGGAAGACCAGATGCCCAGACCTGAGCTTCGGTCTGCATAAGGTTTCCAGAATTCTTGTACAACTTTAGGAAACGCAAGCCTGACCCCACTCCACACCCCTAAAGAGCTGAGCCTGGATATCCTGCCAGCCAGGTGCGTACGGAGCCAAATTTAACGTGACATAGAAGAATGGAGGAATGTGACTAGCCTTGGGTCTGCGTTCCAGGCAACAAAAGCATCCAGGGGCCCAAGCCGAATCTCACCTCATCCTCAGAACAGTCCGCCGGCTCCGCGTCAAGGGCCGTGCAAGCGTGCGTCAACTCAGTAATCGTACCCTTGAAGCCGAGCCCTGCACTCCATGCTTTAGCTCAGGTAACCCTCACAACCACGGCCCTCATGGGTAGTTTCTACGAGTGGTTTCATTTTGCAGATGGGGACACAGAGACCTAGGGAGGTTAAGTCATTTGCCCAAAGTCCAAGAACCAGTAAGTGATGGAGCTGAGATGTGGGCCCAGGAATTCTGACTCCAAAGGCCACTGCTTAGCTGCCCCCCACACTGCCAACGAAGCCAGAAGGGCTATCTTTTCTAGGCCTCCTGATGGGACTTTTCTCCTCTTTCTCATGTTAGTTTTTGTCTTTTCCTCTGCCTTCCTGGATCTTGGTCTATATTCCGCTGGTGTGCTTACTGCCAGTGCCCCAGTCCTGTGTGGACTGATGGCAGGAAGAATAGCAGCTCCCTGTGTTGCTTGCTCACTGTCCCTGCGAGTCACTGTCCCCAGGCCCTTTGCCCCTCTCACCCCCACAAATGCATGAGAGAGGGAGTGCCGGTGTCATGTCACACGTGAGGAATGCAGCGCTCCAAGGGGTAAAGTTGCTTGGCCAACATCACTCAGCTGAGACTGAATCCACGGCCGGGTGACCACAGAGTCGCACTAACAAGAGGCAGGTGTATTTTCTGCAGCAGTTAAGTGAGGCAGGAAAGGACCTGGACTTTTTCAAATTATGGGATATATGTTCTCTGCTGTTCTGCTGCATGCGACAACCCCTTCTTCCCCCCTCTGACCTCAGCATTCCCAGCTATAAAATGGGAAGCCTTAAGCCACTTACAAGAGCACATGTTCAATTGTCCAACTTCCCAGTTCAAATTCCAGCACTCCTGGCTGTATGACCTTGGGCGGGTTACTTAACCTCTCTGTGCCTCAATTTTCTCATCAGTAAACTGGAGATAGAGACAGTCACTGTCTCTGATTCTTAGAGCTGTAAAGTTAAATGAGATTAAAGTATGTACTGCATTCAGCCCTGAGCCTGGCACATAGTAGGCACTGAGTAAATGTTAGACATTCTTACCAGCATGAAAGGTTTTAGCTGGTAGCCTAGCTATGCCCTCAAACACACACACACACACACACATACACACACATGTGCCTGACTCCCAGAAGCCTGGACTGGGTCCCCTACAGCCCTGGGGCAGAAGCCTAAAAGGTGTCAAAGCACCCCCACTCTTGCTGCCCCCTGTGTGGAGGCATTGGTGGGCAGGGCAGCTGACTCCTTGCACATGAGATGGCCAGTGACCGAGGAGCTATAGCCTGGGCATGAAGGAATGGAAGAAGGCTGGAGCCCACAGCAAGTGTGGGGGCACACGTTATCACTGGAGCAGCCAGAAGTGGGAGTCACTAATGTGTGTCAGGGCTTCCTGCCGGGGCTGGGGGCAGCTCGCCCAGTTCTGGCAGGGCATGCACCCTGTGTCTTTGTGTCCATCCTCTTGCAGGAGGACCCAAGCTGGCCCCCAGCGGTCACAGAGTCACCAAACTAGGGCCCAGTTCTGGATGGCCACATCCCTGTCCCCACCCCGAGAAAGAGAAATGGGAATGGAATCAAGCAAAGCGGGGCTAAATGGGCAGAGTGAGCCTCGGCTTTCTCACCTGTCATGTTGGTGGGTGTCCGGCTCCGTGCCAGGCCCTTGAGATTCCAGATGTGAGAGACCTGACTCGGAACTACCAGGTGTTTGTGGCATGGAGGGGAGACAGACCTCGGAAAGTGTGACAGCGCTATTTATGATTTGGGGACCCTTGAAAAGCATGGCAAGGAGTTTGGATTTTATCCTGAGGGCCATAGGGGACTGTAGAGCATTCAAGCAGGAGGCAGAACTGGTCACATTAGCAACCAGTAGGCTCCCAAGGGGGAGAGGCGAGAACGGACGCAGAGGATCCAAAATGGAGTAAGGTCAGAAGATCCCCAGCCCAGGGACCACCAGCCCTGATGTTGCCCCTGACCCAAGGACCACAGCCCCAGGACCTGACCCTTGATGATGTCTCCAGCCCCTTCCCCTCCCATCTGCTCCCACTGCACTGAACCCTTTCCCTTGCTCAGGCTTCTCCCGTCTTTCCTCATCTGTGAGTTTCCTCTGCCCAGAGCCCTCTTTCTGCCGCTCTGTGCCCATCACCCACTCCACCTTCAGCTGCCAGCTTCCAGGTCATTCCCTTCAGAAAACCTTCCTCAATGACTCGCCTCTTCCAACTAGACCACATGACAATGTTCTGTGTTTCCCACTAACCCTGCCCCTTTCCTTTGACCATGCTCATTGTTCTCCCCTTTAAGAAATGCGACAGAGCTTGGCCTCCCCACCTGATGCCCCAACGCCCAGCACTCGGAGCAGCCCCTGGGCATCCAAGAGGTTGTGGCTCGGGGTTCCAAGGTAGCAACGTCTTGTTAGAAGACCCTCAGTTCCACTTAACCTCCCACACACTCACACTAGATGTCCATCCCCATGGCCATTCACCAAGTCTCTCTTAGTCTTGGAGACGTTGTCTAATGAAGTAGGCACCTGCCAACAGTTTCAAAGGGAAGTTTCTGATCATTAGGTAGGTGCAATTGTGTTGTCTTGACACCGGGAGAAAAGTGAGGCAGTTCAGGGATCTTCTACTCTGAAAAGATTGAGTTGTCTCCTCCCGGCCTGTTCAGACCTTGCTGGGCTGGATCAGAGTTCCTCCTGGGCTCCTCCAGCACGTGAGCTGTCCTTTGGATCTGCATGCCCACCTCTCCCACTAGACTGGGTCTGACTGAGCTCCATGTCTGCAGCCTGGCCCATGGCAGGTGCTCAGTGCCTTTGGAATTACTGACTGAATGAATGGCCTACTAAACACAGAACATCGTAATGAACAGCTCAAACTGAATGACGCCCAAGGCTGGATGCTGGAAAGGAAGGCTGCCTTGGCTCAGCTTGGCTGAACCAGAGGGACCCACATATGAGCCATGTCCACCCCTGATCGGGGCCTGGGATGGGCAATGCTCGCCGATGACAGAAACATGCTGGGATAAGGTGGGGCCTCATTTCCCGAATGTCCCTTCCTCCTGGGGAGTGGTTACTTTCATCCTTGATTCCCATCTGAGTGAGTCATACAGTGTCAGCCCCTTTGTTGGCCTATTATAGACACCCGCTAACCCAGGTAGCTGATCCCGATCTCAGGGTACCCACAGCCCCGCCCTCCTTCATCTTGGGAGACAGGGGAAGCAGGGGAAGCCCAGTGTGACCCATTCCCAATGCTTAGAGTGGAGAGAGTGGGCCTCGAGGCACAGCAGTGAGTTTTTCCAGATTAGCAAGGAGATGGGTAATTAAAATCTGTCAACACCTCCCACGTGCCGAACACTTTATATACTCTGTGACTGACCTCTACACCAGCCTTAGAGAGAGCGGTTTATCTGCCTCCCCCATTTGACAGATGAGAAAAGTGAGGCTCGCAGGGGCAAAGCAGCAGGCCAGAGGTAACACACTGAATGGGTGGAGGAGTCAGGGTTCAAACCAGGCTCTCCTTGGCCCCACTGCGTGCCCAGAGCCCCTCCCCTCCAGTGCCCTGAGCCCCTCTCCTGCGGCCGGGGACAGGGAAGTTCGGCCTCCACCCGCACTCGGCTCACGCTGCCCAGTTCTTGCCGCTGCTGCCAAGTACTGGAACCTGATTTGAATTTGGGGTTCTCTCCACTGCAGCCTAACAAAGGTTTTTATTGGAATGCCCCTCAGATTTGCAGACTTTGAAGATGTTTCAACAATGCAGTAAAAGGCAGGTCTTTGCCACAACAAAAGGCAGAAATATCACCGAGGAGTAAACAGAATTCCTTGGCCTCCTCCGAGCATGTGTCAACATCTTTTTCTTCCCCTTCCCCCCCCCTTCTTCTTCTTCTTCTTTTTTTTTTTTTCTTCTGCAGATTCAGGGCTTGTCGGGGAGGGCGCCTCCCAGGCACTGATGGGGTGGGCCGTGGGCTGCCCCGAACTCTCGGCAGCTCCACCTCAGAACAGATGCTGGGGCTTTGGTAAACTGAGAAAGCGTAACTGCTCCGAGCCGCTCTCCTGACGGCCACAATTACCCACATGGAAAAGCCATTCCGCGCTCCCAGCCCCTTCGCCCTGCCCCTGGCACACACATGTGGCGTGCCGCGGCTCCACAAACAGGCCTTCCCAGAACGAAAATGTATGTGACATGTACAAAACGGCTTGATTTCAACTGATGGCTGGAAATTAAATGGATTTGAAATGTACATGCTTAAAAACAATTTCGGCGGAAAGCATACCCATTTAATATTGCGTCTCCAAATGAGGCCTCACTCCCCAGGCAGGCTTATAACATGATGAAAACCAGCAGTCAGACCCCACCTGGGACCCCCACTCACCAAGGACACGGGACCCAGGGTCAGGGTGTGTATGTAAGTGTGTGTGAATGTGTGAGTCGGCAAGTATGTGTGTGAGTGTGTACGAGTGTATAGCAGCATGAGTGCGTGTGTCAGGGTGTGTGTGTGTGAGAGAGAGAGAGTATGGGGATGGTTAATGTGTGTTTGTGTCTGTGTGTGTGTGTATGTGTGTGCAAGTACAGGGATGATGAATATGTGTGAATGTGTGTATAGTTTGTGTGAGCCCGTGTGTGTGTGTGCGTGTGTGCGTGCGTGTGTGAAGAGATAGAAGGAGGGGCAAGATGCTGCCCTTCCATACTTTTTCAAGTCAGCCAATGTCACCGAAGCATGTACTTTGTGCCAGCAAGGGGGAGCGGGGAGAATGTTGAGCACAGGAAAGGAGAGGTCGTGGCCTTTCAGAGCTTATAGGCGATTTGAGACACTGAAACCAAGTCAAGGAAATAATCGAAGAGCAAGCCAAGACCATTTTTAAATGTTGAACTGAGAGGGGAAAGGGAAATTAATGGATTAAACATAAACTGGGCATTGGTTTGAAATCACAAAGAACATCTGAGCTGAAACAGTCATGGGTATAGATTCGTATCTACCATTTTCTGATGGTGAGACCTTGAGCAAGTCACTTCCCTCTGGGCCTCAGTTTTCTTGCTGGTAAAATGGGTCTAATAAAACTTATTGCGTTCATGGAAAGATTAAAAAGAACGTGCATTAACTGGGCGCCTGGTTGGCACAGTCGGTTAAGTGACTGACTCGGTTTCGGCTCAGGTCATGATCTCAGGGTCTTGGGATTGAGCCCCGCATCAGGCTCTGTGTTCAGCGGGGAATCTGCTGGTCCCTTTCCCTCCCCCTCTATCTCTCCCCCCTCTGTCCCTCCTCCGTGCAGATGCTCTCTCTCTTTCTCTCTCTAAAATAAATAAAATCTTTAAAAAAGAAAAAGAATGCGCCCTAACCAGCTCATTGTGCCCGCTGTATGCCAAGCACTCAATAAATAGCAAGTCTTATTTGTATTACAATATGAATATTATTATCGGATGTGACCTGCACAGTAAGCATCATTTCCGTTTTGGAGGCCCCATGGCCTCACAGTGACACAGTGACTGAGTCAGAACCCAAACCAGAGTCATCTGGCTTCAAAGCCCACTACGTCACCTCACCCTCTGAGGCCCTGACTGACCTCCAGAAATACTGGTTTCCAAGGTTGGAGAGCTGACACAGTGGGTAGGAAGGAGAGGCCTAGCAGCGGCAAAAGCTTTCCTTATGGGAGAGCATCGTGGACATAGACACTGGGACAGGAAGTGGCCCACTTGAGAAGGAAGGTCCACTCTTTTTCAGAGTGAGAGGGGGAAGTGGGTCTTCTCTTGCTGGGCTTGGTAATGGCCCTGGGGTGGAGAGGTGATCAAGACACAGCCCTGGTCCCTAGTAAATATCACCTCACCCTGGCCATTTTGTCCCCCAACCAATGATCATTCAACCACAACTGTTGGCCCCTTCCCAAAAGGAGGAGCTCCAGATCGTAATTAGAAGCCATTGTCCTTTCCCGTGTTTGCAGTCATCCAAAACCAGAATGAGCCCCCTTGTGAGGGAGTGAGGTCCCCATCAGTGGCTAGTCCAGGATATTGTTGTAGAATTGAACAGATCATAAGACATGCAGCAATTCAATGGCTGGCACAGTTTAGTGTGACAAGACTGTTCATTCAATCAAATACCTGGCAAGCATTCATTAAGCACTGACTGTGTGCTAAGACCTGTGATAGGCACAGGGGATTCAGAATTAATAGAACATAATCCTTGCCCTCAAGAAGCTCCTGTTCTAGCTTAATTCCCTCTCAGCCTTACTGATTCTCAGTTTGTTTTAGTTATGGACTAAGCCTGATGGACTATGGTTTTAACTTTCTAAGCAAATATATTGAATGTTTGGTATTTACGGTTCCTTTTAAAAAGTCTTTAAAACTAGTCATTTCAATTGTTTTTACTAGCATGAGGCCATGCCTGGCCTGACTGCCTTTCCTCTACAGCAGGGTTTCTCACATCAGCACTAGTGACATTTGGGGCTGGATAATCCTTTGTTGTAGGGGGCTGTCCTGTGTCAGTAGCATCCCTGGCCTCTCCCCACGAGATGCCAGGAACACCCCTCTGCCCAATCGTGACAACCAAAATGTCTCCAGGTATTGCCAAATGTCCTCTGGGGGACAGAACTGTCACCAGTTGAGAATGACTGTCCTAAAGGATTATCTCCACTGATACAAGGCTGAAAGGGGGGAATAAGGTAAATAAAGGAATTTCAGGGTCCCTGTACCTCAAGAATTTATAATCCCATAGGGCCTACACAAACTAACCACACGGAAAATAAAGCCTCACTAAGGACCCACTGTGCGCTAGGCACTGGGAGAGAGCCCAAGTTCTAGATCAGACAGCCAGAGATCATCAAATCCCATAGGAAACCTGCAGGGTTTGAATACCAGTTTCCTCCTCAGTCAATGGTATGATTGTGACCATTTGAGTGAAATGCGATCTGAACAAAGCACAAACTAGGTTCAGTGTCCAATTGATGGGAACCTGTCTCTCTTCTCCAACTCCAGCCCCACTTCTCTAGACCCCGGCGTCAGCTGCAGCAAGCGCTGCCCACCCCCACCCTCCACACCCAGACAAAGTGGCAAGGTCACGCAGCCTTACTTTGGGGATGCAGGCAAACAGGTGCTTGAGCATCTCCAAGTCAGACCCTCCAGGGTCTGGAGTAAACTCACAGCTCTCTCCAGCCTGTCTGTCCATCCTTAGTCCCCTCGCGGGCACCCCAAAAACTGGTTTTCACAAGGTCAGGCTTTGAAAGCATAAATCAGCTTCAGAAAAGTCCTGAACTTTAGCTAGCATGTTATTGGGCAAATTCTGAGTGCCATTTGCATTCATTTCAAACAGCTCTTTGAGGGGTTCTGGGAAATCTGCTGCTCAGTGATTTTAGATTTCATTAGGCACCAGTCACTAGACGCACAGGCATTGTAGGCCTCTGTGCGCCATGGTTCGTAAGCAGCTGAAAACCTGAGATCAAGTGTAAGGGGGACCCTGGCTGCCAAATTTCAGAGTAGGAGGAAAAAAAAAAAAAGAAATCTGGAATGTGTTTCTACTTACTGTCCATTCCAGTAAAATGAAACGGTCTCTCCTCCAAACATGTGTTACTGCTTAGGCCAGAAACTGTATATATTGGTCTAAATCCAGAATGGTCTATGTGACATATTACTCCATATGACAAAATTACTACAACCTGCATTCTCTGTAGGAACGCCTGTTGCAACAGTATAGGATGATAATTTGTTGTACAACAAAAGTACATAATAATTTCATGTCAGTGTGGGCCAGGCCTCGGGATTTTCAAAGGGAAATCTTGGATGCATGTGGACCAGTACTGAATACGCACCCCCCAATTCCTCCACCTCTACCCCCCCCCACATGCTCATATGGTATGTGATCAGGATGGGAGAAAGTGAGGCTTTATTTATAACATACCATATTCCACTTGAAAGTGACAAGAACACACACACACACACACTGACACACACACACCCCTCAAAATAAAGCCAAATGGAAATCTGGTGTTCTCATGCCTGAGGCATCAGTGGCCAGAGCCGGTTCACCTACGAAAGGGTAAAGGAGGGTAATGAAGCCAGAAGACAGGAATGTTCGTCTTTCAGCACTGAGCTGTTTCGAAGCCATCCAGAGCGAAGCCACGTGAATTCCTCGAGACCCCCCAAACCACAGCCTCCTCTTTGGCCCTTGTCTGGGCTAAGGTTTCATTACGAACCCCGGGCCCCGTTCCAATCCTCTCATCTGTCCCTCTAAGCGGCTCCGACAGATCACTCCGCAGTACACGGATTCTCGTGGCGATAATGTCTTGGAGAGTAACAACCTGAAATGTGATCCAGTCAGAGTGCGTTAACGGTAAAGCATTTCTTTACGACACTTTTCACAAAGCAAGGTTGCAAATCGGAGAGAAATATATGGCTAGAAAAATTGAATGCAGGATATAAAATTGCTCAATTGCTAATACACTTTAGCGTGACACCATTTTTCCTGATGTGGAAACTTTGATTATAGGAAAACATTAAAACATTCTTTTTCCCCCCTCCCTTCCTCCTTCCTTCTTTCTTTTCTTTTCTTTTTCTTTTTCTCTCCTCCCTTTCTCTCTCCTTCCATTTTTCCTTCCATTTTCCCTCCCACTGGATATGGTTTCAGAGTGGAAAACAAGAGATTTGTCTGGGGAGGCTTCTCGAAGTCTCCTTTCCTGGATGTCCCCTCAGAGAGTGAGAATCTCCAAATGCCACCAATTCCCCCCAGAGCACAATTCAATTTCAAACCTACTTCTCTCCCAGCAAATTAACGGGGCTCTTCTTAGAAACATTTAAAATATTCTTATAAAGAAAAAGATCCTATGAAAGCTTTTATATCTGAAATTACATCAAAATCTGACTAAATTTGTCTCTGCTATCAAGGGCTATGGTTTAAGCTACTGTGGCTTAAGGGAACTGAGTTTTCTCCACAGTCTGCCTGAGTAGCCTGACCTGTCTTCTGGGTTTGGTGACCGTCGAAAATCCATCTTCTTGGAGTTTTTTGGTTCAATAAAACCTGAAACATATTTTGCCTGGCATTTTTCCTCAGGATTTTTAAACCCGTGTGCACTTTATGGCAAATGAGATCCATATGTTCCTGATTCATTGATACTTAAGCCATTAGGATGCTGTTTTGTAAGAACACTTTGATGTCTAAGGGCCGTTGAGCTATTTGGAGGGCTTTTTTTCTTCACAAACAGGAAGTTTTCCCTTCTCAAGGAGTACACAAAGTGAGAGGCCAGCTGCCCCAGAATGCGGGACAGCGAGCAGGAAGTGGTTCCAGCCCGTCAGGATGTGTTTGTCCTGCTTGGCCACAGGACAGCCCCCAGACCCTGCCCCTGGGGGATGGGGTGGGAAGGGGTCTTGTGTAAGGAGCCTCGGAGCCGGCACTGGGCCTGGCCTGGCGCCTGGGTCATTAATGCCCCGCCCACACTCCTGGGACTCAGACCCATCTCCCAGAGTGGACGCAACACGCCTTGGCATGTTTATTGCTTTTATGCGACGTCAAAATAGCATGTGACAAACAAAAACAAAAACAGCCAAATGCCATGGCTGGGGAGAAGGGTGGGGATGTCATTTGCCTTCCTTTCTCCAGGACTGCTGCAGAGATGGTGACCTGGACTTGGGTTAGGGGATGGGCAGGGCTCAAGCAAGGAAGCTTAGAGACCAGTTCCAGGTGGGGCAGAGGCCATTCCCAGGGCATCTGAAGAGCTGGGGTATTTAGGTGCGATGACCAGGGACCAGCCAGCACCTTATGAGGTCCAGGTGGACCCCACGACAAAGGAGGGGAAAGAGAAAGAACCAGGGCTTTGGACACTGGCAAGACTGAGTTTGGAATACCAGCTCTGCCACCCACCAACTTGAGTGAGTGACATCACCCATCGGAGCCTCAGTTTCCCCCTCTGTAAACAGTAATACTCAGACTAAGGATTAGGAGAAATAACGTCCAGAGATGAGCAGCTGCGCCCCCACACCCCGTGGTCGCTCCCACCTACAATAGACATTGGTCGCTTGTTTGACTACCCAGCGCTGTACCTACTCTTTCTGGTCTGCCCACCGCTCTCTGTTGGGTGTCTCTCGGCGGGAGGTGTGGGTTATCTTCTAGTCCCGGGAGGCCAGATTCTCCCTTCCTCACGCCCATGCAGCCAGTGCAGCCAACACGTGACACTGGCCCAGCGGGTAGGATGCTTTCGTCTGTGATTTTGAACCTTGAGCTTGTGACTTCAGCACATGAGGACAGCTGGAGGTCAGGCTTGCCACAGCACCAGTGGAGCTGGGGACCGTTTGCTTCTGCTGCGTGTTCCTACCTCCCTATCCTGGGGCATCCTTGGTTCCACTCACAGTCCAAGCCTCGCTCTCCGGGCCCCTATCAATTCTGGGAGTGCCCAAAGTCCTTCTAGTGAGGACCTTTGTGCTCAGGACAGAGGAAGTTTCTGTCTCGCAGCTAACAGCCCTGACAAATCCATACCCCTAAGCTCAGTCCTCACATTCCTCCTGGTGTCTACCCCGTTAATAATTCTTACTCATTGCGAGCTCCTCATCTAAACCAACTCTCTGACCACGGCCTCCCACTCTCCTTGCTCCCTCACTTCCAACACACTGTCCCACACCTTCTTCCTTTCCTACCCATGTGTAGAGAACATCTGCACCTGTCTGTGTTGTAAGTGGGACTGACTCTAGGGGTGAGCAGGTGACCCAGACCTGGTCAGTCAGGGAATTTCATTTCCCTGGAAAGTGGTCATTGGTTCAGGAATGGGCACCTACTCTGAGTTGGTCTGATATGACTAAATCTTGTATGACATTTGCTGGGATGCTGGGGAAAGTGCAGCTCCCTTCTAGCTGGGATTGCTCAACTAGTTGGTTATAGATGTGGAGCTGCATGGGGAGAGGGTAGGCATTGTGAAGGGAGAAACTACCAGAAAGTAAAGCCCACGCAGGAAAGCAGAGGCCAGAGAGAAAGACAGCATCTCGATGATATTGTTTAAACCCTTGGATCCAGCCATGCCTGAAACTATCACATCCCTGGGCTTGCTAGATGTGTCAGCTAATTTACTTAACCCAGCTGAAGTTGGGGCTTTGTTACTTACAATGGAAAGAACCCCTATTAGTACACCACCTTAAACCCCACGATTGTTCACTGAGCCAATCCTTTGTCAGTTCCCTCGGCTCCTTTGTCTTTCTACCACTCCCACCTAGCAAAACTCCAACCCCAGATCAGCCCCACTGTTGATCGTCCAGGCTCTAGTTCCCACACCAGACATACTGGAGTCCCTTTAAATCCATGGTCTCCAACCTCAACCTAGTCCTCAGTGCTGCCCTATGATACTGGGGTGAGGTCCTGCACCCCAGCCCAATGTAGCTGTCCCACACATTAAATTCCTCTTCCAAATGTCCAGCCTCACTAGTGCCCTCCTCTCTCAGCAAATGTTCTGATCTATATTCGTGAGTTTAAGAGGAGTAATCTCTTCACTTATATATACATTTTTTTTAAATTTTTGCCTCTAAAAAGTTGGGGAAAAAAGACCTCCATCATCTTTCTGCCCTTTCTGTCCAAACACCCACACATAGCCCAACAAAATTGTACCTGCATGCACAATATCCTTTCCTCTGTGGCTCTGGGGACAGCAGGACAGTTGGCTGCCTCTTATCCAAGGCTGCATCTCTGTCCCTTCTCCTTCGGCTTTGGACCAAGACACACCTGAGTTCAACATCAGCTCGGCCATGAAACGAGCTGCATGTGGCTATGGGCATGGGGGCCCTGTGAACAGTCCCTCCTGGGCTTTCGTGGCACTGCAGAGGACAGCACCTGTCCCCAGATAGCTGTGGTTTCACCACTGTAATATTACTGTTCACAAGTTATGTCATATCACTACTCTGTGATCTAAGGATCATGCAGCAATAAGGTCCTTCTGGTCTGGGAACCAATCATTCCTGTAAACTGATTTTTTTTTTTTAAAGATTTTTATTTATTTATTCCACAGAGATAGAGACAGCCAGCGAGAGAGGGAACACAAGCAGGGGGGGAGTGGGAGAGGAAGAAGCAGGCTCATAGAGGAGGAGCCTGACGTGGGGCTCGATCCCATAACGCCGGAATTACGCCCTGAGCCGAAGGCAGACGCTCAACCGCTGTGCCACCCAGGCGCCCCTCCTGTAAACTGATTTTTATAACTATACAAAGTATTTGTGTCAGGGTGTCTGGGGAATGGAGCTGGGTGTAGGACGGGGGACAAGGTGTCTGAAAGGTGTCCACCACCTGGCGTGACCCTACCCTGGAGAGACAGCAAACCACCCCTGCCACGGCTGAAGGGAATCTCTTGGAAGGGAGCTGGGAGAAGCCTGAGAAGGCAGGCCCCCCGAACCTCCTGACCTTTACCTCACATGGCTCTTCACTACAACTGGCCCCCTTTGGGCTTATTGCCACAAGCAATTTTGCATCGATGCCTGTGTGCCAGAGTCCTCATTTTCACCAACCCTTACATGCAGTTATTCCAAGGAAGGTTTCACCATCTGTCCAGGGCAAGTGACCGGCCCTTTCTGAGTTTGGATGCCTGGTCTGCAGCACATGGCTGCTGTGAGCCTCCCCGCTGAGGGCTGTCGGGAAGACGGGGGGCACAGGACAGAAGGGAGGCCTCGCGGGGCACCTGGCGAGTAGTCAGCACACAGTGAACAGTGCTGGGTGTCCCTCCCCTCTCTCCCTGCCCACCCAACTGGAATGTGCAGCCTCTCCCATCCCATTAATTCCTTTTCCTCACCCTACAAACCCATTCCAATTTCTTGTCTCTTGAATTAAAATAAAACAGAAACCTCTCCTCGGCCCACATCCAGTCACCGCCCCATCTTTCTCTTCCCTCTACGACCGAATTTCTCAAGTTCCTACCCTGGCAAGTTCCAGATGACTGCATTCCCCACTCACACCTTACAGCTTGCCGCTTCTCATTTCTGACTCAGCTTCCCCCCAGCAAGGGCTCTTCTCAGGTTTGCCAATGACTCCGTGGCAAGACCTTTCTCTGTAGGAACCTCAATGGCACAAAGATCAGAGAAGCTGCCGGAAGAAGAAACCTCAGTTGGTTCGGGACCAGACTGTGCCGAGCCACGGTGTCGAGCACACCGTTGTAGATGGTTGTGTAAGGGAGATGCCCCCTTAAATTGTGTGCCCCAGGCACCTGCACTCCCCTCCCCCGAGCCCTGGCCCTGCTTTCCAAGATAATCCCCAGTGTAGTTTATTTTCAATCCGAAAGGCCTCAAGAGTCACACAGACAGTAGAAAGCTGCAGTCACTAAGAGGAACAAAATGGGGACAGTGACCTCCTCCACCTATTCATTGCCATAGGAACGCAGGCCCTGGGTTGCCAGACTCTAACATACCAAGAAGTTGAAAAGCTGGATTTTTTGCTGTGAAAGCTCATGACTTTAAAACGTCAGCATCAAAGTCAAACTAAAACCGGAACTTTGTGTGGGTGCAAATAAAATCTATCATTAGGCTAGGTTCAGCCCTAGTGTTCTGGGGCACAGACCTCTGGCCTGAGCTGGCTGGGAGACGATGCCTGCAGTCTGGAAGGTACCGATGTGTGTTGGGGCTGATGTAGGAAGGGGAGAGTCCAAAGGGGTAAGGAGGCAGAGAGTGAGGAAAGGGATTATCTCCGGGTCCAGGGAGAGCAGGGATCCACACCCCCACCTCCAGCAGGACCTAGGGGATGGCAGGACCACTGAGGTGGCTGTGTGGTGTGACCCTGCACACCAGGGTTTCTCGTCTCTGTGAAGACTCCCTCTGCGTGTTTGAGGAGAACACGCTAGCCGGCACAATGGACGTCCTCCTGGCAACCAGCGTGAACTGAGGTGACTGAGAAATGAAACTCCCTCCTGTGGCATCACCCAGAGGCAGGGAAGTCCCAGGAAGACCAGAGCTGTTTCCTGGATGGGACCTTAGGTCACACTGAAAGCTGGTCATAAGAAACAGGAAATGCTCACTTCTTGCCCCCCTTGGGATTCACCTTCTCCATGTTTTCGGTACACTTTTCCATTTCTGTCAACATCTAGCCTTTTAGAGAATGTTCTCAGAGCTATGCACTAACCTAAGAACTGCCATTCCTTATGTCTGTTCTCACCCCTGTATTTCAGTGCCTTCTCAGCACCATCCTATAGAAACACAATGTGGGCCCCATCTGAAATTCTGAATTTTCTAGTATCTAAAGAATCTAAGGAAACACATAAAATCAATTTTAATAACAATTTTACTTAACCCAAATATCAAAAATAAATCACTGAAACATGTAATGAGTATAAAGAACTAATGAGATACCTTATATTCTCTTATATACTAAGAGAATACTTAGTATTCTCTTAGACTTAGTACTAAGACTTAGTACTAAGTCTTCAACGTCCATTGTATGTTTTATACGTACAGGACCCACACATCCAAGCAGACTAGCCCTGCTTCGCGTGTTTGGGAGCGCTGCTCAGTGCTGTGACCACCAGCTGGGTGTTCAGAAGTGCAGGCTGGTGTGGCGTGAGTGCCCAATGAACGAATAATCTGGGGGCTGTGAGAAAGTTAGTGGATCTCGCTACGCCTCGGGATTCCCAGCAGGGGTGGTGCAGAGCTTAGAGGCTGGTCTGAAGGTCCAACTTGAGGGGCAGAGACAACGTCTGTGGGACCACACTACCTCCCCAGGGCCTCACACAGCAGGCACAAAGTGTGCATTTGTAGAATGAAGAAATGAAAAAAAAAGTGTTACTATTGCATTGTTATACTTGTCTAAAGTGGTAATTCTTAAACTAGTGGGGGTCACGGGATCTCTCTATTGACAATCTGATAAATACTGTGGACACTACCACTCCTCCAAATAGATCCAAACTAAAAATATTTGGACAACATTTCTTATTTACAGAGTCACTAAAATCCATCCCCAAACTTCCCAGTGTATGGCCCCAGTAAGAAATTTGTGGTCCAAAAGATTATTTCTATTTCCAGCAAGTGCTTATCCAGTTTATAATACAGGATGTAATGAGCACTGGGTGTTACATAAGACTGACGAATCACTGAACTCTGCCTTTGAAACTAATAATATACTATATGTTAATTAACTGAATTTAAATAAATTTTTAAAAAGACTCTTGCCTTTAAATGGTGGTTTTCTCTTTTTGCAGAATCATTTTTAAAAATTGGGAAATTGCTAATCTCCTTAGTGATGGTTGTGCCAGTGAGGGAAAGATTTTGGATAAGTCCAACAAAAATTCACTTTCTGCTATTGATCTGGATTTTTTAGCAGAATTTAAATCATGTGCCAGCACTGTATCACCAAATACGAATTTGGTGGGCACAAATCATTTGCATGACTTGTTCAAATAAAATAGACTTATTAAATGAAAAGGGAAAATGCATAAAAATAAAAAGAGGAAAAAAGACAGTAAGAGTGCTTACCGCTTAGACATCTATTCATATGTTGATTTATTTATCCAACACCTTTTTTCTGTGCATAGTTTCCTGAAAATTATTAGAGGTTCACTTATATTCTGTTTATGTTTGTATATCATATTTATATTATGTGTATAATTTTCATATCTTGACATATTTATATACTTTTTATTTTATATATGTGTGTGTACGTTTATATATACATGTATATGTATATTTTTTCTGCTTTTTAAAATTTGTCATTCTTTCTTTCCTTTATTGAGATATAATTGCCATATAACATTGCATCAGTTTTAGGTGTACAATATAATGCCTTGAGATATATAGATATGTAGATATCAAAATGATCTTCGTTAACATCCATCACCACACATAGTTACAATTTTTTTCTTGTGATGAGTTATTATTTCTTAAGCATTTCCTTGGATTTTTCTAAACTCGTCTTAAACATTATTTTAAATGGTTGTATAATATTCTATAGAATGGAGGCCCCATGCTTTCCCTAACCACCCCCTACTGCTAGAATTTTAGTTGTTTCCAATTAATTGTTCTTATAAATAGCACTAAAATGAATATCTTTCCATATAAAGGTTGCTAAGTTGAAGGGTCTGAGCACTTATTATTTTTTTAAAAGATTTTATTGATTTATTTGAGAAAGATAGAGCATGAGCTGGGGGTGGTGGGGGCCCAGCGGAACAGCAGAGGAAGAGGGAGAAGCAGGCTCCCCGCTGAGCAGGGAGCCCAATGTGGGACTTGATCTCAGGACACTGGGATCATGACCTGAGCTGAAGGCAGACGCTTAACTGACTGAGCCACCCAGGCGCCCCAGGTCTGAGCATTTAAAAACATGTCATATGCATTGCCATACCCTTTCCTATTTCTCCCTCTTCTGAATTATACTCCCATGAACAACACCAACAGGTGCCAGGCCCGCCCCACTGCAGCGCCAGCCCAGAACACACCAGGGCATGAGGAGGTTGCCTGTCTCTCGTGGGCTCTAGCTGACCTTCTACTTCCTGTCATCCCTGCGGTTCTGGGGCACCAGCAGGCACCTGGGCAGCCTGGGCACATCCTAAAAGTACAGGGAAGGGAAAACAGCAGACACACAGAGCCACTTGCATCCAGAAGCACCTTCTTTCCTTTGAGCAAATGTGCACTGAAGGCCCACTGTGTGCCTGCACGCTCCAGGAGCTGGTCCTACAGTGCAGAGAAAAGCAGACACGCTCCTCCCCCTGGGAGTTTACACGCGATTGGAGACACATTATGATCACACGCGTTATGATCTGTGCAATGGAAGAAAGCAATGGGAGCGTGCCCAATTTAATTTGAGGACTCACTGGCCTCTCTTTAAACAAAATCTGAAAGCATAAATGAGGATGGGAGGGCTAGATAGGCAAAGAGCTGCTGGAAAGGGGCTTTCAGGCAGAGGGAACTATGCTTGGAAACTTCCTGGGGCAAACGGAGTTTGATGTGTTCCCAGAACTCAGAGGTCAGTCTGATGGGAGCGTCCCAGAAAGAAAGCAGAGTTGGAGAGGAGACTGGAGACACTGATGGGGCTGCACCCCATGGGGCCTTGGGGAGCCTGGTCAAGGGAGTGACCCTTGTCCCAAGGACAAGGAGAAACCAGTGACTAGCTTGGGTGATGACATGGTTTGACTCACCTTTGCTAAACTGGCTGCTACGTGGGACATGCATCGGTACAGATAAGACTGGAGGCTATGGGAATACTTAGGGAGCCACTGTTGTTACCCAGGCGAGAGACAGCAAAGGCTTGAACACGCGGATGGAGACACAGTTGATCAGGTGGAGGGGTGAATGTCATCACTGACTCCCAGGATCGTGCTAGATGTCAGCACCATTCACCGAAATGGCAAAGGCTGAAGGCAGGCCCACTGGGCATGGAGGAGAAAGCTTTCTTTCTGTGTCCCTGCAGGGTTTCTATCGAGGTGCCCCTGACACATACGTGGGACTTGAAGCTTCGATTCCAAGGAAGAAACTGCATTCCAGTTTTTCCAAAAAAAGGTTGCCTCAATGACCGGATCCTCCTATGGTGTGTGGTTTTAAAAGTTTGGGAATGCCCTCGACCAGCTCTCTCCCAATTAGGGCTTCACAGCGCACGCTGGCAGGTGCAGCTTTCCCTGCAGAGAGGAAACCTGTTTGACTTTGTCTAAACCTGTGCTTCATCCATTCTTTGATCAGGGGACTGTGTGTGCATCTGTCCCTAGTGCCTATTCATATTCCCTGGCACTGCCACGCTGTGGAAAGCCCTTTAGGAGATATTGATCGAACTACAAAATTATTGGTAAAAAAAAAAAAATTGCAGTGGACTCCTCGCCACAAGGAGACACAGAGCGATGCAAATTGTGAGCGCCCTTCAAACACACTACCCAAGGACAGTGCTTCTTCCCACAGTCACCAACGTAGAAATTCTGTGGGTGACCTCCTTTCAAGGCTTGATATTCCCTTCCTGCGTTGCCTACGGAAATGAAAATACCCCTGGGAGAGCTTCAGTAACATCCATTCGCTCAACTCCCTTGCCCCGGGCTTGATCCTGAGAGCCACAGAGAGGAAGACATCCTTTTCCCTCTCAAGGAGCTCACGGTTTAATGGGAAAGACGAGCACCTTGGCCCGTGACTACGACACAGAAGGAAAAGGCATGTAGAACATACCATAGCATCACGGGGGCCAGCCTGATTAGTGCAGTCGGGAGGGCCCAGGCAGGTCGCCCTGATAAGATGCCATCTGAGTAGGCTTTGACTGCCAAATGGGTGGTTTGCAGGGAGGAGGGAGGAGGAGAGAGCAAGGCAAGGGTGTTTTGGAGACAAAGCCCATCAGACTGGGCTTGGCACTGCCATGGCTTCCTTTGATCAAACTGTTCCCCCTCATCTACTGTGGGGTTCTCCAATCTCTTCTGCCACGGCAGCCCAGGCATCTCTCAAGGGGAATACCTGCTAAGGGTTCTTCACTGGCTTCCCAGAGCTTTTAAGGTGAAGACCCCAAAACCTTCTGGCCTGGCCCACCCCCAGCCTGCCTCCTGCTTCCAGCCAGCCTTTGGCTGTGCTCGGCTCTCTGTCCCTTCCAGCCTGATCTCCATTCTCAAACCTGCGACTCTCCCCCCAGCTCAACTCCTTTGTCCACACTGCTACCCCTGTGCAGAACACTCTTCCGAGGCCGTGTCCATACTCCATACTTGAGTGGGCTCCTACTTCTCCTGCAGAGTTTGGTTCTAAATGTTGCTCATCGGGGAAGCCGTCCTGACCCTTCAGGTGATATAGGTCTCCTCACAGTCCCCTGAACTTTTTATGTCACAGCATTTATTGCAAGGTGACACTATATACTTGCTTGTCTAATTATCTGACTAAAGCCTGCCTCCCCCACAAGCAGAGCCTCCCTAGTTCCATGAGGTCAGGGACCATGTTTCGTTCACTGCACTGTGTCCACTATAAAGTAAGCATCCAAAAAATATTTGTTACACACATTAATGAATATCCATGGGAGATCAGGACCTGTCACAGGGAGGGAAGTATAGTCAGAGGGTGAATGACATTATTCAACCAGCAGAGCAGAACTGGTAGGAGATTAAGAGATATATTGCAAGGAATTGGCTTATGCAGTTGAGGGGCCTGACTAGAAAAGTCTGGAATCTATAGGGGAGGCTGTCAGGAAGGACAGGCTGGGAACCACTGGGCATACATGGGCATTGCTGTCCACAGGGGGATTTTCTCCTTCATCAGGGAATTCGCAGTTTTGTGATGATGGCCGTTAAAGGGATGAACCAGGCCCACCCAGATCATCTAGGCCAATCTCTCCTACTTAAAGTCAACTGATTATGGACTTTAATCACATCCGTGAAATAACTTCACAGCAACACCTAGAGTAGTGCTTGAATGAACACCTGGAGACTGAGGCCCAGCCAAGTCGACCCATTAGAAGACCAACACAGACGTCAAAACCAGGAGGCAGCAGAGAGACTGAAAGCCACTGAGCTTCAGAATCAGACTGACGCATCCCCCTTCCTGCAGCTTCTAGCTGAGTGACCTCTGTGTGGCAGAGATGAGCTGACTCTCCGGCAAAACATCTCTTCTACCTGGGCACACAGGTAGACTTCCTTTGTCAGCTTCCCTTGCAGTTAGATTCGCCATGTGACTGAGTTCTAGCCACCGAAAGTGAGAAAGACGTGTGCCACTTCCTGGTCTGGCCCAGGAAACTCCCCTCCTCACTGGCTGGAAGGGAGGTGGCCTCTGGGACAGCTTTGGAATTTACACGTTGAAGTTGGAAGCACCTCTGTTATCCTGGGTCTCTGGTGACTGAAAAGAAAAGGTTGCCCTGCTGACTTTTTCACCCACCCACCACTGTGACGTGAGCAGAAAATAAACATCATAGTGTTTCAGACTACCTGGGTCTGGCACTGGGTCTGTTTGTCACAGTAAGTCGTGTTAACACTAACGAACACGCTTCGTGCAAAGTTCTAAACCTTTCCAAGCTTTGTGTTGCTCATCTCAACAAGGGATGGAAGCGTGTTCTGCTAAAGATCCATGAGGACCTCTTGTACAACAGCAGAACTCATATGAAGCCACAACAGACCCGTTCGTCTCACGTAAAGCCCTTCGGGTCCGATATGGGGACTCCAGCATGCCAGGAACCTGGATTCCCTCTCTCCTGCCGCTCTGCTAGCCTGGAGCTATCGCTCTGTGCGCGTGGTCCCAGACGGCTCACCATCGTGCTTGCACGCCAGCCAGCACACAGAGGAGAAAGGACATGCCCTTTCCTTGTACGGCCAAGACACTGAAATTGCACATCTCGCTCGATTCGCATCTCGCCCTGTTCACTGACTGGAGTAGGCTCTTACTTAGCTGAAAGGGAGGGGGTGGGACATGCCTTTATTCTGGATGATGAAAATCAGGGGTCCCGATCCTATGAGCGAGAAGGCAGAATGGATGCCAGGAGACACCCCGCAGTCTCTGCATGGGCGTGAAGCATTTATCCCAAGCCCAACCCGCAGGAAGAGCTTGATAGAAGGCAGTGGTGATTATTCAACTCGTCACTACCCCGACTCTTCAGTTTTCCTCGCACTTCCTCACTCTTCATCTCCCAGTCTCTGTACATCCTTCAATGTGCATTTAGACAAGATCGTTCCTGGGGCGCTCAGGCTTTTATTGAACAAGTCACCAGCCACCAGGCTGGACAGAGGCCTGCCCTGCCCTCCCCCACGCGGATGCTCCGCAGGGGCAGCCTGCTGGCCCGAGCCTCATCCAACTGTGTCCTTGTGGTCTAGGTGACAAGGACACATCCTCAACACTTGTTTCCCTGAGCCCAGATGTCAGCCACATGAAGCCTAATGATCTGCAGCTGGGCCTTGGGCCTCCATAGACTCCCAGAGGCCCAAGCCAGGGAATGATAATAATTATAATAATAATTACTACCATTAGTGCTTGCCCGTGGCCTGGGTGGCAAATGGAGCCCTGTACATGATGGCTCGCTTGCACACAGACTGTAAGTGAGTAGGTATGTTCTCCACTTCATAATTGAGGCTCAACTAAGCAAACTTGCCTGGGTCCACCCAGCAAGCGAGTGGCCGAGCCAGGCAGGATTCGAACCCAGAGCTGGTTTTTTTTTTTTTTAAATCACTCCTCCCCATTTTCTAAAATACCATAGCAGAGGGCTTGCAGCAACCCTTTGGAGACATCGGCCTCAGTCGTATTCATTCCTTTTCCCCTCAAAAGAGCTCTTGGGTCCCTTGTGTGGGTGTGGGAGGGGAGGGCCACCCACCCCTACTTACAGTCCACAGGCCCTAGGCTGCAGAAGCAGAGGACATGGCCCAGGCTTAAGCTCGTTGGTGTGTTGCACCCCAAGGCCACACTGATGGGTTCTGGCATGCGCTTGGGACCCAACTGATGGGACTTTAGCTGGGAAGGTGACGCTGAATCAGAGAGCACGTGAGGCTTGGCCCTGAGGCTGCCACCTGGTGAGATTCAGGGAGAGAGAGGGACAAGGTGTGTTCTGGGAGTATCCTTGATTCCCTACACCAAGCCCTGCCTGAGCTGGAATTACCTGGGCCGTTCAGTGATGTGAGCTCAAGGCTGCACACCCAGGATGCGGCTGAAGTGGGATCTGAAGCAGGCCTGGAGCCCTTGGCCATGCACCAGAAGAAAGACGGTGGTCACGCTACAGCCTGATACGGTGGTTTCCACTCTCCCCTGCGATCCTCTCTCTACTGACCCAGCCCTTTTACCTTCCCGCAACCTCACCTGGCACCCACAAGGTTACTCATTTATGACCAATATGGCCTTGATCAAATGGCTAGAAATTTCTGCCCTGAATGCCTTCACTAGATTGTCCTTGGGTATTTTACCCATAAAAGGCTGGTGATGCCATCCTGAGCTGCTGGGGGTGTAGGGAGGGGTGCTGGTGGTGTCTGCTGCTACTGTGGGGTTTCCAGTGTGGCCGGGTTTGCTGTGTCGGGTGCTCTCCTGTGTGCTGGAGAGCCAAGGGTGAGCAAACACAGAAACCAGGCCTCCCTTTGAGGCTCTACCCGTCTAGTGCCCCATGTAAACCACTGGGCCTCTTTCCAAGAAGGAGTTCAGGAATTACCAAAAGATGCTACGTTCAGGTCTGCATTCTTAGATTAGGGCCTTGCCATGGAAGTCTGCAGCTTTAGCCCGTTCTGGGCTGATTCAATGCCTCTCAGGTGTGTGCCCGGATGTTGCACATGAGGGAGAATAATCAGGGATGTTACTTTTCATAATTGGGTATCAGCCGGGGTCTCGGGAGGAAACAGATGGCACGTTCCAAAGGGGTGTTAGAGAGAATTTAAAGGTGTGAAAGCCAATATGGGGGTGTAAAGCTCCCAGCGGGAAGCTGCCACCACCCATCAGCAAAAGAGGCAAGGGGAAGCAAGGTGGGGCTGTAGAATCCAGAAAGAGCCCAACTGTGGCTTTCCCACGGACCTGCTGTTGCGTGACTACAGCCATGAGTGATGAACGCCCCCCTTCTGTACCTACAGCTCAGCCTTTTCCCCTGGGCTCCAGCCCACCCGTGCCTGACAGAGGGTCTCCATCCAAGTCTACCACAGACAATGCAAATACAACTTGTGGAAATCAGAACTCCGAGCTGGATGGCTACACAGGCTGGTGACGCATGTGCCCAGCAAACCAGGGGGACCAAAATATGAGAACGGAAACTATTTTAATATATTGCTATTTCAAAAAAGGTGTCTAAGTGTGCAAGCTGGTCACAGCAGTGCCAGGATGACTAGATGGTTATAAGGACCGAAGTGGACCCACCTCTTATGTCACACCATGCACGAAACTACTTGTTGTAACAGCGAAAAGTTCTAAATTTCTAGAAGAAAACACAGGAGAAAATCTTTACAAACTTGGGCTAAGCATTAAGTTTTCTTGGGTGGGACAAAAACTCTGAGCCCAAAGCAACACTATTATGAATTGACTCTCCCAAAATTTAAATCTTCTCTTCTTCAAAAGACACAACTAAGAAAATTAAAAGGCAAACTACAGACCAGAGAGGTTATTTTCAAAGCAATTATTTGACAGAGGACTTGTATCCAGAATATAAGAAAACTCCTACAACTTGATAATAAAAGAAATAACCTAATTCTTTTAAATGGGCAAAAAGCTTTGTTTCTCAAAAGAAGGCATATGGATCTCTAATAAGCATATATAAAGCTGGTGGTCATCAGCAAAATATGAATTTAAACCACAACGACAAACCATTTCATATCCACTGAAATGGCTGAAATCTTAAAAAAAAAAAAAAGTCTGACCATTCCAAGTGCTGTTAAAAAGGTGGACAACTGAAGGGCTCATGCACAGGGCTGATGAAGTGAGAGAATGGTACAACCACTTTGGAAAACAATCCGGCAGCTTCTTTAATAAGTTAACTATATACCGAGCATATGGTCAAGCCATTCCGCTTCCAGGTGTTTACCGGAGATAAATGAAAACGCAGGCTTGGATGCACCTGGGGAGTGCAGTGAACTGTCTGACTCTTGGTTTTATCTCAGGGTCCCAGGTCGTGGGGGCTCTGTCTTCAGCAGGGAGTCTGCTTGTCCCCTTCACCTCCCCACATGCCCCCAGGCCTCCCCCCTGCTTGCGCTCTCTCTCTTTCTTTCTCTTTCTCCCTCAAATAAATAAATACAAGTTGTTGGTTTTTTTTTTTTAAAGAACATACAGGCTGGTACACATAATAGCCAAAAACTGAAGGCAATAAAAAATACCCAACAACACATGAGTGGATAAACAAATTGTAGTATGTTTATACAATGGAATGCTACCTGGGATTAAAAATAAACACACTACTGATATACACAGCAGCACGATGAATCTGAGAAGCATAATTCAGAGTAAAAGAAGCCAGACAAAAAAGGGCATTTTCTGAATTATTCCACTTATATGATGTTCCAAACCAGGCAAACTAGTTTAAGTGTGACAGAAATCAGAACCGTGTTTGCCTGAGCGAGCAGGTGTAAGGACCAAGGGTGAAGGTGCACCAGGGAACTTTCTGTAATGATGGGAACATTCTTTATCTTGCCTGGGATGGTGGTTACCCGAAAGGTATACAAGGCTGATGAAACTCATTGAACTATGCACTGAAAATGTATGCATTTATTTTTAAAATGTGTGCTTCTATTATACATAAGTTACAGCTCAATAAAGTTGATTTTTGAAAATGTACCTAGCAGTTGCAGGAAAAATTAGAACACTGTTGGGCCTCACGTAAGGGAGACTGTCTGAAAGAGTGCTGCCATCTTTTCAGTGCTCAGGCTCCCTCAGTCTCAACTAGCCGCTGACAGAAGTCATGATCTACTTCCCACTCCCCAAGACTCCTTCCTCCACCCCACCCCCGGGGTGGCTCCGTGGATGTATTCCCGATGACCTCCTCTCCCTCATTGCCAATTCCAGTGCGTGTGTTTTCTTCACACCACAGAGCAAGTCACCACACCAGCCCCGCATCCTAGCGTCCGATTCAGTTCTGGCACTATCTGCCGGAGACAGCAACAGGTTCCACAGGGGAAGGGCTCAGTCCCACAAGACTGCTCCGGCCACACACACACACACACACACACACACACACACACACACACACTTCAGCCATCAGTTGCAAGGCCAGCTTGTCACCAGGGCTTCTGACTCACTGGCTATGGATTGAGATTCCCACGATCCCCTCCTTGGGTTCAATTAATTTGTCAGAGTGGCTCACAGAACCCAGAGAAACACTTAGTAGATCACTGGTTTATTATCAAAGACTCTGCTTAGGAACAGTCAGATGAAAGAGATGCCCAGGGCAAGGTATGGGGGGAAAGGATGGGCATTTCCATGCCTTGTCCTAGCACCCCACTCTCCCCACATCACCATGTGTTCTCAACCCCAACGCTCAGAACTTCATCCTTTGAGGTTTTTACGGAGGCTTCATTATACAGGCATGATTGATTAAGTCACTGACCATTGCTGATTGAATTAAATCTCCAGCACCTTCCCCCCTCCCTCCAGAAATCAGGGGGACAGGACAGTAAGTTCCAACCCTCCAACCTCAGGGTTGATTCTGGCAACCAGCCCCCAACCATAGGTGGGGGTCCTAAAGTCACCTCACTAACATAACAAAAGACAACTCTATTGGTCTCTTAGGAAATCCCAAGGGTTTTAGGAGCTCTGTGCCTGAAAAGGGGACGAAGACCAAATACATATTTCTTATCGTAAGTCACAACATCACACTCCGTCTCTTCCGCCCTCACACCCCATCGCCACTAAGTCCTGATGCTCCCCTCTCCTCCACGTGGACTTCTCTCCAACCCCGCAGCCCCCACGCTCATTCAGCCTCCTTCACAATCTCTGTTTCCTGTTTCCCTTGCTCTTCCCCAGCTGTAACACACAGTGATAGCAACATGACTTGCAACATCCCTGCTTCCAATCCTCCTACCACCCCTCAGATGGAGAGGGCTCCCTGCCCACCCAATACCCATTCTCCTCTCCTCCCTTAGAGAAAGAGCCAATTTGGGTGGGATTGGCTATGGGCCCAACTGAGAAACTACATTGCCAAGCACTTTCAGATACATGTCTAAGTTTTGCACAACAGTATGGGGGTGGGAGCTACTTGACAGGGCTTCCAGGAAAGCATATTTACTCAAGAACTGACTCAGCTGGGAGACCCATTTGACCTTCTTCGCAGGCACTCTTTCTAACTGGCTGGAATGCTCACATGTTGGCCAGGGCAGCAGTAGCTGTCTGGTGACCATGAAGGGATGCTGAGGATGGAAATAGGTACTAAGAATGGCACAGCTGGAAGATAAAAAAGAGTCTGGGATGTTAACAACTGTGAACTGCCAACTTCTGGATTCTTTTACAAGAGAGATGAAATACCTACCTTGCTTAGGCCATGATTATTCTGTGTCTCTCTTACAAAGAACTGAAAGTAATTCCTAGCTATTATAGTATCCTAACTGCTCTCCACATAAAATCTCGGACTCCTTAACATGGTGTGCAAGGCTCTTCATGCCCTAACCCTCTAGACTGTTATGAATGAAATTCAGTGGGTTCATTAAATTATAAGCAAAATTGTGGAAGGGTGTGTGTGTGTGTGTGTGTGTGTGTGTGTGCATTTTCCCTTGGAAACGGGACCACCAGTTTTCATCAGATTCTCAAAAGGACCTGGGACACATGCCCCCCCCATATATAACAAGCTTGCTTAGTATGCATAATTATCCCCTTTTCCACAGTAGGAAACAGATTCTGAATGTTTAAGCACCTTGTAAAGTGTTACACTCTGGGCAAGTGAAGGGAGAAGAAGTAATGGATGAATTTTGGAGGAAAAGATGCCAGGAAAGAAGCAGCGTGTTTCTCATGGTTGGAAGCCAGAGCAGAGTGTCTGCATTTGCACTCCGGGCCTGGGATGTGCCAGGACTTTCCCGAGGCCTGCTGGGTCTCTACACCAGCATGGCTTTCATTACCTAGGGCAATCCTTTTAATGAGTTGTCTGCCTTCAGTTCTGCTCGACTGTAATGTTCTCCAGCTGATTTCTCAGTAATTGAGAGGCTCTGGCTTTTGAAGTCATCTCATCAACCCAGTGTGTTGCTCTGTTCAATTTTTGGGTTACCCCTGGGAGGTACAAGCCCCCATATTTGCTGGGTGCATTAGAGCATGAGCTCGGAGCCTTCTTCAGTGGCCACAGGAGGGCTTAACAGGCCCAGCTGACTTCAGTAACTCCTGTCTTTGCTCAGTGCCAGGAGAGAGTTAATGCAACTTGTGAAAAATCGTAAGGTTTGCTGAGCACCTGGTTTGCTAAGCCCCCTACCAAACCTCACAGATTCCCTTTGCAAGCCTTCTCATACCCTTGGAGCAACATTACAAAGGATTTCGTGTAGTGGACACTTTTCCCTCTATATGTAGGTGCCCAGCATCTGAACCTCCATCCTGTGTTTGGGGCACTCCCTACCACATGCATCCTAGTAAAGGCAGGATCCACCTCCCTCGCTTTCCAGCCTCCCTGTATAGGCACTGCCAGCCATTATTCCATGTCACATGAGTGCTGGCAACACCAAGACAAGGGACAATGGAGAAACCACCCTGGTAGAAGCAGCTGGAGTGACAGAAACATCTCACTCCCGGCACCAAGCCCTAGTGACCAGTACGGGAGAGTAGGAAGGCCATTTGTGGCATCTGGACCTCAGTGGCTCCAGTGGTAACGGAGTCCTTGCAGGACAGATTCAGTAGCTTCATGGTGGCCAAGGTTCTGGCTGCCCTTTCTTCCAAACCCAGTTGTCCTCTTCACGTCATAGGTGGGCAAACCTAGAGGAAAGTGATACATAGAGCATACCAGCTGGTCTGGGACTACTGTCCACGTCTCCCAAGCTCGAGTCCAGTGCACTTCTCTCTGAGTCATAGTCCCTCCTTAACCTTGGAGGTCAACCAGGAAAAATACCAAAGTCACATAAAAATGTAGGTCTTCAGTTCCTGGCATGAGAGTATCTCACTCCACAAAACAGGCATTTATGTAGCACTTACTGTGTACGCGGTAACGGCGCAGGGACTGGCAGAGTGTGTTAGCTATTGTTCTATACAGATGATCCTTAAACTTAATAGCTTAAAACAACAGGCGTTTATCATTGCTCACGAGTCTTCGGGTCAGCAGGGCTGCTCTACTGGTCTCAGCTGGCTTATGTATGCCCCTGCCGTCAGCAGCATGGCATCCAGGCAGCTCTGCTCATCTTGGCAGGGATCTCTCCCATGCTCGTGAGTCAGTGGGCTGTAGGATCCCTCTCCTCCACGTGGATGTCACCCTGTGGCAGGCTAGCCTAGGACTGCTCTCAGAGTGATGGTGGGGTCCAAGAGAGCAAGCAGAGGCATTCAAGGCTTTCTGAGACCAAGGCTTGGGACAGGCACTCCTTCACTTTTACTGAATCCTATGGACCAAAGCAAATCAACATGGCGGACCAGCTTCAAGGGGTGGAGAAATAGACTCCACTTCTTGTGGGAAGAGCTCCAAAAGTCACCTTACAAAGGACACACCATCACAGGATAATACAAGAGGCAAGTTATTTTACTTCTGTGCTGTCTATGTCTCTACCTCATTGTCCAAAGGATTTAGGGGAGCTTGCAAAACAAAAAATAGAATTGAAGACGTAAGTAAGGAAACCAAAAGCTAGAGAAAAATCATAAGTTCTAGGAGGAAGTCAAGACTCTGAGGGAACAAATAATTCCCAGGACCCCTGGACTTCCAGCGGCGTGCTCTCCTGCCACCTGACATGGACTCTTGGGACCGTGCACGTCTCAATCAGGAAGTGTAGCTTATGCGCCCTGGACTGGTGCAGAGGTGGGTGTTCAGCTGAAGTCATTGATCTGCTCGTGGTACATTCTGCCAAGTTTCCCAGCAGCCAAGGGGAGGGAGGGGCATAACTTGTCTAACTTTGCTGTTGTTCAAGAGAAAATAATCCCCAGCGAAGCTTTCCCTTAACACCTACTGCTGGAAAAAAGTAATCCTCACATAGGGCATCCTCCAAGCGACACTAAATCCACAAAGGGCCCAGCACCTCCCGTATCCTGACAGGAATAACATACACAGGATACACGGAGCTGGCTCCTGGGCTGTCTCTGGGTGACGGGTGAAGGGCACAGATTGACAGACATAAGACGGAGGGGAAACTAACATGATGTGCAAGTCACAGCAGATGCATTGCTCTGTAAGAAGGCAGAGGTGTCTGGTACAAGAAGCAAGGGATGGTGCCCCGCAAGAGGGAGACATGGCCACCTTGGGAAGCCTCAGTCTGCCAGGTGCCGTGCTAGGGAGCATGCATTCGGGATCCCCTTCACTCTCCGACAGCTCCTTGTTATGGGCATTTCCTCCTGCACATGAGACAAAGCTGGGGCTCAAAGAGGTTAACGTGACTTGCCCAAGGTCCCATGGCTAGGAAGCGCCAACGCCTGTCTGTTTCAGCCAATTTTCTTTCCCTAAGCCATATGCAGAAGCAATCCACTTCTTCAGGGGCCTCACCTATTATATCAAAAATAGGAAGCTGTGTGGATCAGGGGAATGAAAACGCATGGCTCCTATAATTCACATTATTACCTGGATTTCAGAGTTTCTGCCTCATTTTTCAGGCTTCAACTTAGAGCAAACATAGAGCAAAATTACAAACTCCTTCTCTCCTATAATCACTTTTATGACTTTGGCATGTTTTGGTTGTTTATTAACGTTCTTCTTCTTTTAAGGAATTTGGAGTAGCGTAAAACTAAGACATATGCAAGGTATGATATACAGAACACAAGAACCATGGAAAAGGAAAATGTACTGGTCACAAGGTGGTACAGAATAACCTGAGATTGAGCTTTGAATGTGGTTCTGAGCTTCCTGTCAACCAAAGCAAAAACAGAAATACAAAATACAAAATTAGTTATTCATATATTTTCGGAAGGGGAGGAGGGTATAACTTTTCCTCAGGTTTGTCCTAACACTGAATTCTAAAAGAAATTTATTTATGAAGGCATCACTGAGTGATAAAAATATAGGATCTTCAGTGCTATTTTTTTGGTAATGAATGCATTCATGAATTTTATGTGGCTATCTATCAATTGATAGATAATGACCAGAAAATAAAATTCCAAGACAGGAATTCTGATGGGTATTATAGGGAACTGATAGCAATGGGTTCTTTATATACTGCTAGAAGTTTGCATAGAATTGTCTCTCTTTTTTTTATTCAGGCACAGTATTGTGGTTTTTACTAGATTATTTCACTCCATATCAACTTTTTCAGCTGCAAGTCGTAGAAAACCCAACCCCAAAGTGATTTATCAAAAAAAAAAGAATTTTGATCCATGTTATTGAAAAGTTCTGGCTTCAGGCACAGCTAGATTCAGGGGCTCAAATAAGGTCAAATAAGGTGGGTCTCTCAACAACTCTCAGCACCAAGTTGGCTTCACTCTCATGATTCTTGTGGTGGCAAAATGGTTCCTGTAACTTTGAACCTTGGATCTGATCTACATCATGCCCGGGGAGGGGGAAGAGTTCTCCAAGCAGAGAACTGTGCCAATGGCCTCAGGAAAAAAAAATCTATTTTGTTTTCACCATCTCTGTTTTGTCATGAGAACATCCTGGAGCCAGTGATGGTGGTGAGATGAACGTGACACCCACCTGGCTTAATTTGCAATCCCTGAACCTGACCACACACCTTGAGAGCGGCTGGAAGAGAGGAAGTGGATGGTGCGGAGAGAAACAGCAATGGTTATGGTGCATGTCTTCTACAGTCATGGATCTGCTTGCAAGAAAAGGGGGCTTGGTCTATGAAATTAGGTTGTTTTCAAAGGCCTGAGAGATTACTGATTCCTTCCAGAATTTCATTTTTAGACTTTTCAGGACCATTCAAATTTATGATCATTAAATATTGATAGAGAACTACCTAATTCACTTTCTAGATCGGCAGAGAGGGTGACTTGACTGTTCTCCTTACCATGCAGCAATTACCATATCTCTTTTACCTCCTATCTATTGGTCCTTGGATATACATTTTCTTGCATATGTTAGCAAATCCAAAATTAGGCTGTGTGGTATCTATGAAGCCATCCAAAAAACAGGCCAGTTCTCTTCGCTCTGGGAGCAAGGTAGCCCTGCACTTCTCCTGTTGCCCAGCCCTTTGAAGTTAGATGTGCCCATGTGAGTTGCTCAGGCCAACAGTGTGGTTTCTGAGGAGGAGCCTTGAAGAGCCAGCATGGTTTTCCATGTACCTTTGTCTCTGCCAAATGATCATGGAGCCTCCACTAGTCTGGGTTCCTGTTATGGGATGAATTGCACCCCCCTCAAAATTCATATGTTGAAAGTCCTAAGCCCTAGTGCCTCCAAATGGAGCTGTATTTAGAAATAGGGCCTTTAAAGAGATAATGAAGGGAAAATGAGATGATTAAGGTGGATCGTAATCCATCATGACTGGTGTCCTCACAAGAAGAAGACATTAGGACACACACACACCCCCAGGGAACACCATGTGAAGACACAGGGGAAAATGGCCATCTACAAGCCAAAACACAAGGCCTCAGAAGAAATGAGCCCTGCTGACACCTTGATCTTGGACGTCCAGCCTCCAGGACTGCGAGACAATACACTTCTGTTGTAGAAGCCCCCGGTCATTGCTATGACAGCCCGAACAAACAAATAGAGTCCCCAGGTGACCACAGTGACATGTTACATCCCTGCATTTGACACGTAACTTATGCGAGAAATAAACATTGGTTGGATAAGCCACTAGAACTTCCTGGCCATCTGTTACTGCAGCATAACCTCTTGCATCCTGAGAAGGATGTGCCTTGCAGCTGATGCAAGAAAAGCAACGTACCACAGTTTAGTGGGCAGCCTTTCTTAGAAACAATACAACAATCATCTTGCAACCAGTATCATTTTCTATTAGCTGAAACACGGTAGTTGCAGCATGTAATTGTTGATAAAACGCAGAAACATCCATGACTACTTTGCCTTGCCACAGTAACACAGTTGTAGCAGAAATAATAATAGTAATAGCAATTATAGCAGCTACCGTATTCAAGCACTTACCTTGTGAGAGCTACAATGCTAGGCACTTTCCATACTTAGAGTTTTAATCCTCTCTTAAAAACCCATGAGGCTTTTCATCCCCATTTGAAGATGCGGAAACTTAAAGAAGTAAAATGAACCCAGGGCCCCCACCCCCTAGTAAATTATAGAACCCAAACCAAGGTCTCCAAGCCTGGGGACTCTGCTACATTCCCTGAAGCTGCCTGTGGACAAAACCTTTCCTTTCATTCTGTACATATCATGTATCTTTCATTTCAGGATCTGCATTATACTTAATAGTAATACAACTTTTATGTTTTAGTTTAGTAATTTAAGCTTTCCCATGAAATCTAGGAAGCTTTCCTCGCACAGACTTCAAATAACTAAACATACATAGTCAACCGCTGCATATAAATACGGTGGAATTTTTTATGCGTACTATCCATAGCATGTGACGAGCCATCTTTTTTGGTTGTTGTTCTGGTTGGAAAAACAACCCTTCTCTACAACACTGTGGGATGATTTATTCAGTTGTTGTTATTCATGGCTAGGAAAAGCTCAGAATGCTCAAAATAAGCAAAACATTTCTACAGCTGGTGCAGAAGTTCTGTACCCCAGTACAAAGTTGGCCCCGAACACCGTTGATCGCGCAGAAGTGCCAGCTTCATACTGAAGTCATTAGCACTTTAAAGGAGCCTGTGCTAATGGGGATGTCCTCGTGAAAACTCTGATTACTGGTAGACTGCCCAAGCTAATCTTTGACCCTGAAGTCAGTCCCCATCTCCAGGCCCCCTTGCATGCAACAGCACCCTTTCTCACGCAACTGGAGCTGTATGGAGCAGGGAAGGATGAGGTGTTAAGAGAGTCCTAATGAGCCACGTTACAGATGTGTAAAACAGCTGGGGGGATGATGTCACTATACTCACCCTGCCGCCTCTGCTGCTTGCTGCTGTTATTAGAAACAGACACCGGAGCAGGGCACCTGGAATCCGTGCCCGTCCCTTCACGGCCGCTCTCTGGTCCTAATTAGGTAGGCTGGGCCCCAGCTGCTGCACAGAGACCCCACCAGGTGACTCCAAACTGCCTCGGTTTATAATCCAGATGAGCTCTGTTCCAGCTTTGCGCTAGAACGAGGCCATCTTCGGTGAGGGATTTATTGTACTTGTTACACTGTGGGCCTGACCCTTGGCTGGGTGGGGAGAAAAATGAAATTCTCAGGGAAAAGATCTGAAAAGGACTACAATTAATCACAAACTTTGAACATGTTCAATTAAGAGTGTGATTCTTAAAGCGCCTTATGTCTGATGATGTCAGACTCTGTCACGGCTGTGAGTTTAAGACTTGTTTTCCAAAACAAACATGAGGAATCATCCTGTCTTGTTGCTAACTCCAAACATACATTTTTTCCCTCATTAAACTGGAAAAGGAATCCCTTAAGTGCCTACTATGTGCCAAGTGGTTACATAGAGTGGCTTGTTTAATACTTGAACAACCCTGGGAAAAATTATTGCAGATGAAACTGGGCTCAGAGAGGTGCAGTGATCTCTCCAGAATCACACAGCTAGGAGGTGGAGTGGAACTGGAATTCAGGCCAGCCATCCCTTAGACCATGTTTCTGGCTCCCCTCTGCCCACTGTCACCACTACCCCTCATCCTAGGTCAGTTTCCTCATTACACGTTATACGACTGTTTTTTTCTTTCCTCTGTTATAATTACATGTTTATCAGAGTGATTAGATAAATCTTCCCCACCAAACTGTAAGCTCCATGAAGACAGAACCCACATTTTGGCAACCATTTATTTAAGTCACTATTGGTTGCCACCTATTGTTCATGTCACCCCCCTTTCTCCTTGCTAGCTGAGTCGAGATTTTGTTCTGGTATTTACTGCTCTTACAAGTGACTCGAGGATAAATCCCAGTTAGTCTAAGCCAGTGATGGTGATCCCATTCCCCTTACCAGTAAATGCCTGGGGAGATGGTCCTGAGGGCCAGCTCTGGCCAATGAGATATGAAGGGAAGCCAGCTGGAGGAATTCTGGGAAATTTTTCTCTGCTCTGAAAAGCAAAGGCATAGGAAGAAACAGTCTCTTCTCTTCCTCTTGGCATTGTCATCTGTGCATGAGATGCTTGGAACTGTAGCAGCTGTCGTGTGACTGTGGGAAGAGCCAGCCAAAGGGCAAAGCTGAGAACAGAGGGGGGAAAATGGAAAGAACAGAATGTGGGAATTGTGAGAATTCAATAACACATTCATTTATTCATCTTGCTATTATTTATTGAGTGACTACTAAATACCAAGCAATGAAAATGTAATAGTAAACAAAGTGAAAATGGTCTTCTCTTACAGAGTTCCCTCTAGTGAGACATTAAATAACTTGTAAATACCATATACAAGTGCCGGGAGTTACACTTCCAGGAATGGAAGTAACTTGCTTTGTAATAACCCTCCTGCAAATTAACAATGTACAATCTGGACAAAACAACTATTTGAAGGCAATGGAGAGTTACCAAAAGCAGATAGAAACTGGAGGGAAATTAACTAGGTTCTAAGCAAAAATATGTGCCAATCAATGTAGCCCAGAGTGCCTACAACTCAAGCAAAAACTCTCAGCTTTACTGGCTTACAGAGTCAGAGAATGGAGTGAGGCTGCCAGAAGGTTAGAAAGCAAGGGGGAAATACTGGAAAAGAGAGAGCCACAAAATATGAAATCTCAAAAATCTATATAAAAACTCTACCTCAAATTCTCATGGACTCCTGAACTGTGTGTGTTTGTAGGGAAGATTCCAAGGCTCTCAGAAAAAAGCAACAGCCTGGAAGTTGAAGAAATTGAGCATTTCAGCTGCTATCCATAGCAGAGGAGACTGAGTTTGGAGTTTAAACTCAAATGAGTCAGCTGCTTGATGGAACAAAACCCAACATTCTTCAAAGAAAGATAACTGAATCCAGAAGTCATACAAGGTATTGTTCAAAATCTTCAGTATACAATAAAAAAAAAAATTACCAGACATGCAAAGAAACAAAAAAGTGTGGCTCACAGTCAAGAGAAAATAACTATGACTAGAAATCAACTCAGACAATTCAAATGTTTGAATTAGCAGAAAAGCACTTCACAGCAGGTATTATAAATATGTTCAAGGATTTTTAAAGGAAAACATGGTCATAATTATAAAACAGATGAGAAATCTCAGCCAAGAAACTAAAACTACTTAAAAAAAATAATAACACAATACACACAAAGAAACAAATATACAAATGATGGCTAACTTCTCATCAAAAACAATAAAGTCCAGAAGACAATTAAAGGGAATCTTTAAAATGCTGAAAGAAGGTGCCTGGGTGGTTCAGTAGGTTAAGTGACTGACTCCTGGTTTTGGCTCAGGTCATGATCTCAAGGTTGTGGGATCGAGTAGGGAATCCATGCTCAGCAGAGAGTCTGCTGGAGATTCTTTTTCTTCCTCTCCCTCTGCCCCTCCCCCTGCTCACACTTTCTCTCCCGCTCCCACAATAAATAAGTAAAATCTTAAAAACACTGTTCTAAAATGCTGAAAGAAAAGAATACCAGCCTAGGAGTCTAAGTGATGTAAAAATAGCCTTTAAAAATGAAGGTAAAATTAAGATTTTTTTTCAGGTAAGTAAAAATATGGAGACTTTCTAAAGCTTTAATTTACAGAATAGTACATAAAGAACTCCTACAACTCAAAAAACAAAATATTTAAATTATTTTATTGCCAAAAGATTTGCACAAACGTTTTACAAAGGAAGACATACCAATGACTTCTGAGCACATGAAAAAGCCCTCACCATCATTAGTCATCAAAGAGATGTAAATTAAAACTACAATGAGTACATCTACATAGCCCCTAGGATGGCTAAATTTTAAAACCCTGACAGCTTAAATATTGGCTAGGATGTGTAACAGTAGAAATTCTCATATGTTATTGCTGGAAGCACAAAATGGTACAACCAGTTTAGAAAACTATCTGGCTGTTGCTTATAAAGTTAAATATATATGAGTTGTAGTCAACAGACCTGTTACCCACCCCCCACCAAACCAAACAAAAAAAGAAAGAAAAAAGAAAAAAAATACACTTACTCTATAATCTTGTAATTCTATGCTTAGGTATTTATCCAGGAGAAATGAAAATTTAAGTTCATAAAAGCACATTTACATGAATCCTCATAGCAGCTTTATTCATTATAGCCCCAAACTGGTAATAACCCAAATGTCCCTCAGCAGGAGAATGAGTAAAGAAATTGTGGTATATTCATAAAATGGAATACTGCTTAACAAAAAGAAGGAACAAACTCATGACACATGCAATAACATAAACCCCTTACACACACATCATGTTGGTTAAAAGAACCCAGATACAAAAACAATACTGTATAGTTGCATTTCTATGAAGTTCTAGGATGGGCAAAATCTAAATGATGAACCCTACACAAACAAAAATAGAAGTTGTTACAGAAGTAAGTATACATGTAATTCCCGATTTTGTCAACTAAAAGGTTCTGGAAGCAATGACACTTAGGTAGCAAGGCACACACCCTGCACTCACATCTTGCTTTCTAAGTATCATTCCCCACTGAAAGGAACTAACAGATGCTTTTGGGGAAAACGCTGATTTCAGGGCTGGGACAGATGAGGCAGGAACTCTGATTGCGCCCAAAAGCCAGAATGGAGGTATGTCCAAAGGACACAAAAACCAACCTAGAGGGGCTTCCACTGCCAAATCTGAGTCAGCATAAATATCAAATTAAATATCTTACATTGAGTAAAATAAGAATCTGGGAGCCCATAATGACATAACGTATTTTTTAAAAGAGTAAGTTCACAAATGGAGAAGAAGAAAAGGTTCTTTCTTATCAGAGAATGCCAGTTAATTAATATAAAAGGAATGACAGAATTAGGAAATTATTAATGGATGATAAAATTAGTGAATGTTTGGTGAAGAGCAAGATATTTACATAGTCACAAACTATCTCCCCACAGACGATTTATTGAGTCTGAAGGGGAAGAGTAACATTCTAACGAAGGAACTTCGTAGAGAGCACTTTAACCAAATGAGCGAAACTAAGATCACCAAAACTCAGACAAAGGAACCCCCTGTGCCTCCTGACACGATGCCTTGAAAAATAACAGTATCACTTTGCTGGTATTCCTGCCCCGAAATGCATAATATGAACATAATCGTGAGAATATACCAGCCAAACTCAAATTCAAAGACATTCTGCAAAATAACTAGCCTTTAGTCTTCAAAAGAGTTATAGCCATGAAAGACAAAGAAAGGCTGAGGGCCTATTCTGTATTAAAGGAGGCTGAAAAACAGGACAATGAGCAATGTAATCCTGGTCTTGAATTGGCTCCTGGACTGGGGAAATGGCTAGTAAAGACAGGCTTATTGGGTCAACTGATAATATGTAAATGTGGTCTGTGGATTACATAATAGGATTGCATTAATGTTCATTTTCCTGATTTTGATCCTTGTTATAAAAGAGAATGTTTTTGTTCTTAGGCAATACCCACTGAAATATTTAGGGTTAAAGGGGCATCCATAAACATGATCATATATACATGCAGAGAGAAAGGAGAACAAATGAATGAATAAATGAATGAACGAATGATAAAGCAACTGAAGTAGGAGGTAAATAACTGACAAATCACGGTAAGGGATATTCCAGAATTCTTTATCCTGTCCTTGAAACTTTTCTGAAAGTTTGAAATGGGATAAAAAGTTTAAAAACATTCAATTATACATTTTGGAGAGTGCAATGAAGAGAGAATGCACATCATGCACGTAGCCCAGGGTAAGATAGAACCTACTGTTCTCCTTCTCAAAGGCACACGACAACTGGAAGAAAGGAGCTGTGGATCCGAACAGTAGATACTTAGCCAGGTTTCGCCCAGCTCTCTCCTTACAGAGGAGGTGGGTGGGCCCAATGGTAGGGGACTCCTGAGGAGTGCGGAGTTCGGGTATTTTTCGGGTTTTACCCTATATTAGGAATATCCTACAGTATCCAGGGAAATGTGGGCTGCATGATATCTGCATTGACAATAACAGAGAAGTATTTTAAAATAGGGCATGGCAGTTATTTAATGCAATCCCAAAATCCAAATTCATCCACTTCACCCTGCCGTAAGAGCCCTAGAACGAGTGACTGCTCAGTCCTCAAAATGTGGCTGAGTCTACACTTGGGTGGTCCACATGTCTGTCACTTTCTCTGCTGTAATGGTCAGGACACTGGTCAAGACCTAGGAGGTAGAAAGCAACAGAAAACCCAACCTGGAAAGGGCTAAGCTAGAAAGCAAAATATGTAAATAAATAGTCCGGGTCAAATAGACTGGTATCAAATGCGGTTCAGGCCTGGCTTGAATCAACACCTTAGGTACTAGAATCCAGTCTCTCTCTGTCTCTGCTTCTGTGGCTCTGTGGGCTCCACAAGCTGGCAGAACGGCTGCTGTAGCTCCAGGCTCCTCTCTTCTCTGGTCCAAACTCAGCAGGAGAGAGTGGATGCCTTTCCATGGTGCTTAAGACACAGCCTTAGGGTTGTTTTTGATCGCCCCAGTTTGGTTTGGTTTGAAACGCATGCACATTGCTAAACCAATGACTCCCTCCGGTTAGGAGGAGAATAACCTACACTGACTGGCTTAAGCCAAAGTTAAGCAGCCTCTTCCTGGGGCTGTTGAAGGACTCACATCCGGTCTACGTAGTAACCAGAGTCCAAACTAAAATGGGGAGCTGTCTTAAGAGTAAATGGATGTTGAACATTTCTGTTACCCTGACCCAAAAATAGCTACTGAAAGGAGCACCCCTATACCTCATGTGACCATCCCCCTCTTTCCACATACACATACAACCAAGCCACAGAGAACTGAGCATGTGAGCCTAAGGGAACCAATCCCCAGGTCTGGCTAAGAGCCAATCAGATGCTGTCTCTGTGACAGAGTAATTGCCAAAGGGGCCCCAATTCTTCAGCCCTTTGCAATGTGACATTGCAGCCTTTCCCATCAAGAGGTAGAGCCTATTTCCCCTTTCCTTGAATCTAGGCTGGCCTGTGACTTACTGTGGACAACAGAATGCAGTAGAAGGGATGGTGTACAAGTTCGCAGACTAGGGCTTAAGAGAGCTGGAGTACTTCCACTCTGTCTTGCCTCAATCTCTGCTTCTCCATGAGGACATGACTGAGCTAGCCTGTAGGAGAATAAGACACAAAGAGCAGAGCCGAGGCAGTCTATGTGCCCCTGGTGAGGGCCGGACATGTGAGAAAGCCTATCCAAGATTCACAGAGCCACTCAACTAACCCAAAGCTAACCACAAATGCACATCACGGTCCTGCCAAGCTCTGCTCAGCCCAGCAACCCACAGGCTGGTATGCAAAAATACATGTTTATTGTTGCTTGCCTCTGAGATGTTCATGATTGTTACGCAGCATGACTGTGGCAGTAGATAACTGACACACTCTCCCGAAAACCATCCGAGAATCTCAGACATGGCAGCCACGGATGGATGGTGCCGAACTTGTAGAGTCACGTGCAGATGGGGTTGGAGGTGGTGCCAAAATCTTGGTGCAAGCCAAAGTAGTGGAGAGACAGAAACCACAAGGAAGCAGAGAGGCTGGTCCGCTGCCTCTCAGAAACAGATGCCAGGCGGCACCACAAAGGGAGAAACGGGAAGACGAGTTGCCAGACCACTTTCTAGTTCCCACAAGGCTGGGCTTCGCTCTGCACTCTCTTGTCACGAGAATCCCTTTTATTATTCTCCAATTAATCACCCTTTTATCTGAGCTATTTTAAAGGGCTTTCTATTCCTTACAGCCATCCTTTACTACCATGGAGGAGACAGATCTCCCTATTTGCAATCCTATTAAAAAAATAATGTGATTTCACATATATATGTGGGTCAGAACATTGCCCAGAGCTTGGCCACATAGCCACAAGTATCAGGATACAGTTCGAGGATCTATACCCACCTCTGCGACCCAAAGTCAGCGGGGCTTCTGGGCAAGCGCCATTGGCATCCTGACCTAGTATGCCTGCTTAAAACAGAGCCACGTGGACCATTCAGATGTCTCTTCCCCCGGACCCATCCCCAGCTGTGTGCAGCAAAGGCAGACACTTAAACCTTAACCGAGACTCTTGACCCCTCCCCAAGAAAACTGAGTTCCTGTCCAGAAAATGCGCCCATGTCCACAAGTGGTGTAGGCCCTTCCAAACCTGTGACCACAGAGTGGTCCAGGCAGTGTGGCCCTAAAATATGAACTCTGCTACCAGTTTCGGAGCATGTGTGTCCAGTGTGAGTCTGGATTTCTGCATTGCCATTGACACAAAAGCATGTGACATAGTTTCTGTTCCCTGCACTCTCAACCACTGCTTGACTCAGACATCTCTTTGCAGCTTGAAGAGCACTGGGGGTGGTCAAGAGTTCAGGTTCTCCAAGGCCTTCAAGTCCCCGAATTCTCAGGTCTCAGGAATCCCCAGGGTTGCCTAGGAAGCTGCATGAAATTCAATGGTTCTTCATACACAGCCCAAACTTCTTTCAAAGATCCCCCAAACTGACAAGAGAAAAGCGAAAATGCACAACTCCATGAATTTCCTCCTCCCCCACAGCCTCCAATGAGTTTCAGCTGCTGAGTTCCCACCGCAGACCTTCCTGATGGTTGAGGGATGAAAGGAGGGTGGGGTAGTCTCCCTTTCTGACTCAAGGAGAGGGTTAAAACCATTTTCCCTTTCTCTGCAGGTGCCCCTCTGGGGTAAGTGAACTCAGCTTTTCCATGTTTAGACCAAACGCCTCAAATTCCTTCCTGGCAGGTGTTCATGGATGTGAGCAAATTAGATTTTGAAAGTATTTTTGCCACAAGTCTCCGGCCTGTAAAGTAGGTTGCTGCTGGAGGTTCCAGGCTAGCCAGCACTGACTCTCTGAGGCCCTGGAAGCTGGGACAGATGAAGAGGAGAAGTAATACGGTGTGGAATTCAGAATCAGGAAAACCTGGGTTCGAATTCTCGTGTGGCCACTCACTGGCTGTGCAGCTTTGCACACGTCACTGCAGCTCCCTGAGCCGCGGAGTCCTCATTTGGAAAGCAGGTATACTCACGCTTTCCTCACCAGGGCATTTGGGAATCCGACAAGACGTCACATGCAAAGCGCCTGGCTCATACTTAGCATTTAATAAATGGCTGTGCATTAGTCAGGGCTCTTGACTGTGAGCTGTGTGGTAATCAAATGGAATTTATTGGAAGGCTATCAGGGGCTCACAGAATTGGCAGAGAGTAGGGCTAAAGCCTGGAAAATAGCCAGAAGCCAAGAGACTGATGGAGGGTTAAGCAACAGGGCCTTAGTAAGGTCATGGGCCATGGCCAACACGCCACCGCTGACCCCGAATTTCTCACTCAGGGTTCCAGGTCCTGGATTATATGCTCACCCCCTGCTTGCAGCTTGAGCAGAGAGAGAGAACTGGCTGTCCGGGCATCTGTGGAGGAGGCAGGCTCACCCCCTCCCCACCCATGACTACACACAACGGCAGAGAGTGGGTCTCCATGGAGAAATCGAGGTGTTGTTACAAGGTAGGTTGGAGGCCGAATAGTCCCAAGGCCCCAAATGCACACTGTAGATGCCGCTATTTAAATCCGGGACAGAAGGCAGACACTTCGCCATGAAACCGGGGCTGGAGGTATGTAGCATAAAGGGAAAGGGTGGGCTTGCTCCATTCCTTCCGGCGAAGAAAGCTGAGGGTCAGTGCCAAGCCTCCGTCTGTGTAACCTTGGGCAAGCAGCTTCACCTGCCGGTGTGAGCTTCTGCTCTGAGCAGGAAAACGACAGCAGTGAGGGTCCAGCGAGGTGATCCACCTAGAACACACCCAGAACAAGAGCAGGCACATGGCAGACACAGTGAGAGTTAGCTACGGGGATCACAGGGCCTCCTGCACAGAGAACCAGGCTGAGGGCCCCCAAGCAGAGAAGCGGGGGGGGGTGAGCTTGCTCCCCTTGTGGGACAGGCTATCTTGCACATGTGGGCCGGAATACACGGCTTTCTCAGACAGGGCACAGACACCCGCTACAGTTGCTGAGTCTGGGCTTTTCTGGGGCTTCCAGCAATAACACACCGTCATTAGCAACTCCAAGCGCTGGGGGTATGTGTTTCCCTCCTAATATAAAATGCCTCCCCACTTACGACACTCCCCCAAATCACACTCAGTTCTGTCCTCGGAGGTTTTCCAGGGACATTGAGCAACTTACCTATTTCGCAGCCCAGAGCTTCCCATCCCACCCACTCGTGACTCCGCTGAAATGTCAGAGGAACCCCGGCCCAGCTTCGTGTAACCCGAGAGTTGCCACGGGCAGCCACCCCACGGAAAGAGCATGTGGTTCAGTGAAAACATTTGAGACAGAGCAGACATACACATCTCTCTTTTTCTTTTTTCTGGAAGATGATTTTCCACAGTTAGCCACAAAGATCCATTTCCTAAATGAGAAAATAATGGCTTGTATGTAGCAATTTGGAGGCAAAGCATTTATCATTGATTAACTGCGCAGCCTTTCTGAAGTACCTATTCAACACGGAGCTCTCAATCCATGCCCTTAAAGGATGACAGGGGGAAAGCAAAATAAACCTAAGATTTGCTTCGCCACTTAGTTTCTCCTGGTTTCCAGGTTTCACACCCTTATTGTGTGCTCCCAGTGTGATACAGTTCTGACTTTGTCACATCCTTGCTTCAAATTCTTTATTGACTTTCCATTACCTTCAGGAGTCTCAACACAGTTTACCAAGTCTTTCAGGACCTGGCTCCCGCCCCTTTCTCCAGCCTTTGTTCCTTCCCTGTCCCTCCTGCCTTCAGCCTCCAGCCATTTACTCATTCATTTTTCCATTCATTCATTCCCTAATACTTAACTGGACAGTCACTCCAAATCGGACACTCTGTCAGCTGCTAGGGATACAGCAGGGGGGACAAGAAAAATGAGATCCCTTCTCTTAAGAAGCTTACATTCTAGCGGGACATAAATGACGACGAGAGAAAGAAAGAAGCAGGAGCGTTTCAGACTGTGAAAAGTGCCACAAGGAAAATGCAACAGGGGGATATGGTAGTGACAGGGGAAGGGGCCAGACATCTTTAGAGGGGGTGGTCAAAGGAAGGCAGTGATAGGAGAACTGAGGACCAGCCCTTCCCAGCGACTTGCAATCCTGTGATGGTCCAATACGTGGTCTAGCCTCTGTGCATGCGCACATGCCACCGCCTCCTCCAAAATGCCCTCTCCACCACCACCCCTCCCCCAGCTCCTCTTCTGCCTGTGAGGCTGGCTCCGTATCATCTCCACAGGGAAGCTGGTCCCAATCTGCCAAGGGCCAGGTGGGGTGCCCCTCCGCCGTGCCCCCCAGATGCCCTGCGCCTTTCCCCGGCTTAACCCCCACCGCACTGCCGCACGCCTACTCCACCCCACGATGGCCAGCATCGCGACAGCAGAGCCCAGAAGTCACCTCTGCCTCGTGCGCAGAACCAGGGAGGGAGGAAAAAGCAGGAGGGGGACAGGGGGCACCCAGATGGGGTCTGAGCTTGGTGAACATTCGCAGTTTTTCCAGCATTTTTTGTTTGATTAAATCCCAGAGGACATGTTTTCCTCCAGCTCCTTTTTCCTTTAACTTTTAAGCCATATGGTTCTGATTCATTTATACTTAACTAATTACAACATTGGTTTTGTAAGAGCTATTTGATGTCCGTGAGTCTTCTGAGCCCTTTCATACAATTTTCTAACCCTTTTTACTGTGAAACCCAAAGTGGTCTTTCGCCAGCAGTAAACAGAGTCCAGCGCCAGAAGGTTATGGTTTGGTCTTGGTTTGGTCACAGGGACCAAGCCTTGTGGTTACAAGGCCTTGGAATTTGGCAGAATGTGTTTTCTGACTCCCAATGAAATTCTAAAAAGGTCCTCAGAAAAATAACGAGAAGAGGACACGTAAATAAGACAAGCAGCTCTTAAAAAGCCAGGCCCTTCCCTCCAGAGAAGCCCTCCTGTGGTCACGGCTTCCTCCAGCCTGCCCCCAGGAAGAGCAGCCAGGAGCTGGATTGCTCCATGAAGTGCAAAGGTATTTTCACTTCGCAATCCTGCTGTGCCTCTGAGGATCTTAGAAAGTGGCATTTGTGTAAACAGGTAGCATTTTATAAGGATGCCAGAGTTCCAGCCGACTTGGCAGCAAAGAAATTCTATTTTTGTTATAGGAGACGAAAGGAACTAAAACCCGCTGAGGGCCCACTGTGTGCCAGGTGCTCTGTAAAACCAAGGACATACCAAAACGAACAAGGCACTCCTCACTCTTCAGGAATTTAAAGTCTAGTGTTAGAATAATGTCCGACAGCAACTACCATCGACTGACCACAATGGACCAGGCATGCTATTGAATGCTTCCAGAATGCTACCTCAACTAATATTCATGATGACTTCGGAGGTCAGCGTCCTTCCTATCTCCCACTAGCACGTGAGCAGAGCGAGTCTCCGAGAACAGAGGTGACACAGTTGGTAAGCAGGAGAATTAGGATTGGAATTCATGTCCCTCTAACCCCAAAGACCACAATCCGTGAAAAGAAGCTTATAGGAAGGCCCGCCTTCTGAAAGTGCCAGGAATCAGGCCAAAGATCTTCATCATAAAGGTCAGATAATGAGGCATGGGTGGAGGAGACGTGGACTCATACTGTTGAACACCTGCTATGTGCCAGGCTCAACCACCCAGGAGCTCAGCCCTCATCATGCTCTCATTCTGTGGATAAGCGTTCAAAGGCTCAGGTTGGTGAGGTCACTTGCCCGAGGCCACAAGGTCAGAATAAAGGACCACTAGAGTTTGGACCCCATTCTGTTTGACCCCAAGGTTCTCTGAACACAACCTTACACACGTGACGACCTCTCTTTCCCACCGGGTCAGTGATAAAATCGGCATCTCCTGCGTTCAGCTAAAAATGATGTGAAGTGGGACAGATGAAGTCAAGGTGAGGCCTCCGTAAGCTGACTTCAAAGATGAGGGGCTCGGCCAGGAGGGAGGGCTGCAGGAATGGAAATGGGGTTTGGAATGATGGACAATGGGGACGGTGTATGAAACGCAATTGCGTGAACAGCAAGTGTGCAAAGTTTTCAACACAATGAGAAGGAAGCAGACCAGAGCCACATTTGGGCAGAAGCTGAACTAATAGAAAAAGGTAACCATCACACCGAAATGTGTCTAGGTTGGTCAAGAAAGAAGGGGATTTGCAGGCAGATGACAATTTGCAGTTCCCTTTCAAAAGAAAAAGAAGAGAGGAAAACCGGTGCAGAGAAATCTGCCAAGGCCCAGCCATGTTCAAACAGGTTTATCTCACTTAGCACATTTTCTCATTTCATCTTTACAGGCCCTTCAAAAATTGGCCTGATTCTCATCTGCATCGTACAGAGGAGAAAAAGAAAAGCTCAGAGACGAAACATGACTTTCCCAAGGTCTTAGACCTTGGAGGCATAGAGGGCATCATGTCATGTGTCTTGCATAAAAGCCTCTGATGGCTTTCCATTGTTCTTAAAATCAAATGTGAATGTTGCACCAGGGCCTGTAAGGCGCTACGTGATCTGGTTTCTGCTGCCGGCTCCGACCACATCTTCAGCTCCCCCCAACCCTGAATAGTCCAGTCCCAAGTTCATTTTTAGCTCCTTGAATCCACTGTTTTCTTTCCAGTTTGGGGCCTTCATATACGCTGTTTCTCCGCCCACAAGAGCGTCTTTCCTCCGGCTCTTGATCTGTCTGGATCCTTTGATTATTCAAGCTTTAGTTCAAATGACTTCTCCAAGGAGCCTTTCTTGACTGCACAATCCACCGCGGGCCCTCCCACTGCTCTCTCAGACTGCACCCCACCTTTTATCACAGGCTGTGGTTAGTTTTATTTTGCAGCGTTTTCTTGTCTATTGTCCATCTCCCCACCTAGGCTGTAAGCTCCACGACAGCTGACTTTGTTCAAACCCTCACACGAAACATCCCTTATATGACTCAATGCCCATTCAGGATATGTTCAAATAGAGCCTTTCTAGCAGAGTTGTCCCCCCCAGCACTGCCCCACTCACAGCCCCTCGCAGAGGGAGAGCCACAAGTAGGCCCCATGACACCACGGCGGATGGACAGCAGATGGATGGAGAGCAGACCCTCATGTGACCCCCGGCATGGCAATTTCGAGCGAGGACGGACATCTGACCTGAGAAGCCACAAGCTGACCAGCAACCCGAGATGTGTCATGAAACAATGGGCTGACCGACCTATCCTACTCTTCCTTCTAGACTTTTGGTGAGAACTGAAGTTGGAAGGATGTCATGTGGTGGAGTTGAGGCCTTGATGGGCCACCTGCTCGAGGAGATTTGAGGGAGAAAAACCCATGAGAAGGCAGGGGACTCTAGTGAATGAAGTCAGATCAGAGCTGCCACAAGAGAAGAGAGACAGGAGCCTCCTGTTGCCAGGGCTGGGTTCTGCCTGGACCACGATGCCAGGTCCAACCAAGGGGGATCCTTCAGCAAACCTCCTTTTCCAGAAGGCAACTAGCAGTTGCTTGCACCAAAAAGTAATCTCCAAACTGAAGCAATCTCCAAGCCAAAGTCATATACCAAAAATGTGTTTGAGCATGTGGTGAGAGGGTAGGGGTTGTCAATATCCTACATACATGAAAAATCACAGAGTTTTTTCAGGAAAGATGTGCCGAAAATTGTGCTAGAGGGATTGCATCCCTGACCTCTTCCATAAGTACATGCCAGGCCAGCAGGTGTATCAGTCACGACTCTTCCCATTACAAGAGACAGAAACCCAACTCATACTGGCTTCAGGAACTGATGGGTCCAGGTGCTCAAATGTGCCTTCCGTCATCTCTCAGTTCTGCTTCCCTCTGTTTCAACTTCTTTCTCAAATATGCTCCAAGTCTCTCAGAGCCCAGCATCCTGACTTACATCCCTGCCAGCAGAAGAGAAACTTGTCTTTCCTAACAGTTTCATGGTAGTCCCAGGATTGCAGACACTAGATGATTTGAGCACTTGGTCTTAAACTTGGGTCAGATGGAAGGGATACTCTGACAGGTCAGAGCCAGATCATGTGACCATCCCTGCTCCATGGGAGGGGAATGGGGGAAAAAGAGAAGAGTCTGTCCTGATGGTGACGATGGGAAAAAAGACGGAAAAGAAGAGATAATGATGATGCTGGGGCTGGACTTCAGCCTTCAGATACAGAGGTTCCGAGCTGGAAAGGACCTTGGAAGGTCACCTGGGCCATCCAGCTCTCATGATCTACACAAAGACCATAAGAGAGAGGATTTCACTTTGTTCAAGCTGGGGAAACTGAGGCTCAGAAGGAAGACATTTCCCTAAGGTCTCTGAACCAAAAAAGTTGCAGAAACCCAGGTTGGTCAATTCTGAAGCCTGTGCTCTCTACTGGAGCCTGCAGCTGACTGAGTGCATTAATGAACGCTTTCAGTCGCATGGAATGGACACAGTGCCTCCAAACGAGCACAGCTGTGATCCCGTGGCCTTGCACCCATGCACTGGAGGAGGGGTCACTGCATTCTAGGACCCTCACCTCTTTTTCTTAGGGCTTTCTTTCTACCCTCTGTGAACACCAGACCAAAAAATCAAGTAAAAGAAAAGAAAAAAGAAAGAAAGAAAAGGAAAGAAAGCCCTTCTATTTAAAAATTTTAAAAGAACACAAATTATAAGAGCCACCCATATTTCAAAAGCAATTTCACATCTGCACTGAAATTCCTCCACTTACAAACACTCACAGATAAGAACAAAGCTGTGCACTACAGAAAAAGTAGGCCAACTCTGCCTACTCCCCACAGATGGTGCGAGGCAGTCATGCGCATCCATTTCAATCTTGGCCATCACGTTATTCATTAGTGTTGGCCCATGAGCTGTTTAAAGAAGTGTCTTCTTACCATGAAAAGAAGAAAGTCAAAGTAAAAACATCTTTGGATACATTTTTGAAGAGCTGAAAAGAACCAAGTCGGGCCAGAATCGATGCCAGCACATCCCTGGTCCTTTTGTGAAACTCATCTTTACACAGACATGTACACTGAAGCAGCATATATAGGACGTCTCTTCGGGCTCAGAAAGAAAGAGACTTAAATGCAGCCTCCCGGACACATGTTTGTACATGAATACTTTCTGAATCTCTCTCAGCAGCAACAGCCCTGAGCACCGCCTTATTTGAAGCAGACAATTAATGGTATTGTCTAGCGATGACCTAACCTTACATCACACCACGGCAGACACTGTTGGCTGCCTATGCGACAGCCATTCCCCTCCTCTTTCTTCCTTCCTGGTGAAATCTCTCTCCGATCACAGAAACTGAAAATGGCAGACACTTTCTCAGATTCCCTTGGATCTATATTACTGACCAATGAAATGTAAGAAGGAATCTCTAAAGATTAAAAAAGAAAATAGATGCACGGGGAGAGCTCTGAGGCTCCCTGCTCTGCATAGGACCCTGTGAAGGTGTGATGCCTGGAGCTGCCACGGCCATTTTGCAATCATGAAGGGACAAGCTTAAACACAAAAACAACAAGGATGGAAAGATGTGGCTTCTGGATGACCAGGCTGAACCACAAGCCAAGCCCAGCACGCCTACTTTGAAGACTATTGAGGTGTAAGAAAATCAAAGTATTTGATAGTTAAACCCCTATTAGTTGAGTATTCTGTTACTTGCAACTGAAAACATTCCAAGTGATACACGCATGAGACCATGCTGTATAGATCAGGAACTGAGACAGAGAGAGGGCAGCTCTGCCCCCACTCCAGGCACTACGCCTGATGGACAGTCCAACCCACCTGTGTGGAGCGCTGGCAGCCATGTTTGTACCACATGGCCCCACCTCCCAGCCACAGCTGACTGGACCTGGGATGGACACTTCACCCACGCTGAGTCCATCTGAGTCCCCCTGCTGGGACTTGAGAATTGGGGTTCAGGGGCAACTAGATAGTTTCTGCATATAAGTTTGGGGAAAATATACACAGAGAGATGTAGGAAGGCTGTGTGTGGACAAGTAACAGAACCAGAGAAGACAGACTTAATGGCTCCAGAAAAGGAGAGCAAGGTGGAGTAGATGGTTGACTGGTGGCTTTGACCTTCCATTTCTTGGTTCCAGGTTCATTGTGATTTTCCACCTTTGGGTTCTGTGAAAGACCCCTATTTCCTTTGTTTAAGCTAGTTTGAAGTAAGAGTCTTTCTTTCTTTCTTTCTTTCTTTCTTTCTTTCTTTCTTTCTTTCTTTCATTCTTTCTTTCTTTCTTTCTTTCCTTCCTTCCTTCCTTCCTTCTTTCTTTCTTTCCTTTCTTCTGAAGGAGAGGAAGGGGGAGGGGCAAAGGGAAGAGAGAATCTCAAGCGAACTCCATAACCAGCACAGAGCCCAACATGGGGCTCGATCTCATGACCCTGAGATCATGACCTGAACTGAAATCCAGAGACAGACCCTTAACTGACTGAGCCACCCAGGTGCCCCAGAAGTAAACTCCTAATGGCCTTGCCAAGATCCCAAGCTGTTCGTGGCAAAGCTGGGGTAGAACTCCCATCTCCCGACTTTTTGCTGTATCCTGCCACCTCCAAAAGCTGTAACTAATATTTACTGATCATTTCCTAAATGCCAGGAACTCTTCTAAAGCACTTCACATGTGTTATATTTAAACCTCACAACAATCCTAGGAGATAGGCCCTATTATCAACCCCATTTTCCAGAAGAGGAAACTGAGGCTCTGAGATTTTAAGTAACTTGCCTACAGCCACACAGTCAGCCTGTGACTGAGCCAGGATGTGAACTCCAAAGCTCAAGCTCATAACCATTTGCTTTATGATCTCACCTTTCTAGTCCTTTTTCCCTTCCTACCACCTAGTAGACAAATTACCTAAATGTTTTCAGTGGGTGCATCCAAACTGTCTCCTGTCTTGCTATGGTCCTCATAACACCTTGTACATACCTGGGAGCCCAGATGCTTGAGCTTCTGTTACTTGCAACTGAATGGTATCCAAGAAGGAATCCAAGAAGGCTTCCTGGAAGAGGCATTATTTCCATAGAGTGTTTAAAGATGAGTTGAAATTTGCCAAACAAATGGAATGGAGAGGGACAGTGTACTAATCAGAGTTCATGGTTGCCAGTAAAGATGCTGATTTTGGCTCTTTGAAACAGGAAAACGAATTCATTAAAGGGATACTGGGAGCCCAAAGTACTGCTGGGAGGAATGGAGTACCACATTCTGGGCAACACAGCCAGGAGCACTCCCCTCAATTATGTTACACAACTGGTCCAATGAGGACCTCACAACCACCACCCCCTGGCACCACAGCTCCCCCCACCAGCCCCAGAGCAGGTCCCCTCACTCTTTTCCACTCTGCTTCAACAGCTCCCGATCTCAAGGCCAGGCCAAGTACCCCTGATGGGCAGAGCATGGGTCACTGGCCATGCCCTAGCTACAAAGAAGGATGGGAAAGTAGATGCTGGCATTCCCATACCCAATGCTGAGGGACGAACTCTGTATCCACCAAGACTCATGGGAAGGGCACTCAGATGCCGGATGGCCAAAGACAATGTCAAGTGTCCACTGCAGGGGGCCCTTGAGGCAAAGGGAACAAATCGTGCAAAGGCACAGAAAGTGCTTGTCTTGGCTCAGAGCAGCGAGATGGTCACTGCACTCCTTAGAGTTCACAGTTAGTGCTGAAGTACATGTCTCCTGAATTGCTGTTTGGACAGCTTGCCTTTGCATTTCAATGTCTTCTGTCTGCAAGGGCAGACTGTTCTTGTCGGCCCTCAGAAGGCCTGGAGCGGTGCCAAGTGTTCCAGAAAGGTTCAAGTGCTGTTGAGAAGGAGGAGGAGGTAGCAGTGAGGGAAGGATGGAGCCGCGACGCAGCACCCTTTTGTCCGAGGCCCGGCTCCCCAGGGGAGCAAGCTCACAGAGGATCCCAGCCTTTGTGGAAGGTCATCCTTGCACACAAAAACTCCCTTTCAGAAAACACCAGAGCCCTGCACAAGTACAGTTCTTCTTAGAAGCTCAGCTGCCACCGTCCAGTCCTTCCTCCCAAGGTCTTCTCTGCTCACACAAAGCTCAGAGGGGCCCCGGCTTCTCTAGCTCTTTCTCCCTCTTCCAGCCATTAACGACCTAGGACTTCCTTTGCCCTTCAGATCCTGGCTAGAAACCCCGCTCCAGGCTCTGGTCCCAATAAAGCCAAATTGAACTAATGTCAGACAGTAGCAAGAACACAGCCAGAGCCCGAGTTTTCCGTTGGAAAGACGGGAAGCTTCTCTGGCCAGGGCGGTGACCCGTCCTGTCTCCACTCAATCTCCTTGCCTTAGAGAGCAGCAGCTAGGGTAGCCTGTCCCCAGAGATGCAGAGGCGACAATGTTTAGACAGGGCCAGAGAAGGCGGGAGGGACAGGAGAAGAGGGACGGAATCGAGGGGATTTGCCTTCACTCCCACTCCCCCAAAGCGACTCCTTTCCTGGCTCCCCGAACAGCGGTCTGCACAGTGGCCCAAGCCAGAGCCCTGGAAGGCACCCTGAACTCCTCCCTCCCAGGCTGCACCTGCAAACAGCAGCTCCAGCAGCTCTCAGAACCTCCCCCCTTCCCAGAATAACCCTAAAGCTTCCCTTAAGGAGACCCTGGCCTCTAGTTTTGCCCTCTCTTGAATTATTGCCCTTGGGGCACCGAGTGGTGGGCAATGTTTCTTGTGGTCCACTCGTGTAGAAGAGAGGTCCAACATGCCTCTTTGTTCACCTTAAGGCCATGGTTCTCAACAGGAAGCAATTTTACCTCCTCAGCGAGACCTTTCTGGTTGTCACAACTGGGATGGGGCACTGCTACTGGCCTCTAGTGGGTAGAGGTCAGGGATGCTGCTAAATATCCCACAATGCACAGGGGCAGCCCCCACAGAGGAGGACTGTCCCACCCAAACTGCCAGGAGTGCCCAGGTTGAGAGACTTTGCATTAAGGCGAAGCTGTCTAACCCATGGGCTGGTGGCCCCTCCAAGGCCTCCCTGCAACAGCCACAGAGACTTGTCCACCACCCCACCTCCACTGTCTTTGACCTCTGTCCCTGAGTGTCCCGCCTCTGTGCTGTTGCCCATGACTTTCAGGCCTGGACTCCGTTAGAGCAGGACCGCAGATGCCCCTGCCCCCGAGCCCCTGCCTCTGCTCCATTCTAGAGATCTCCCTGGCAGCTCTTACATCACCTTGGCAGCCCTCCGAGCAGATCCAGGAGATCCAGTGACACTCTGACTGGTCAGAGACTGGTCTTTCTCCAGAGAGACCAAGGAGGCACCCTCACTGGTGCCAAGAAGGAGAGACAGGCAGGGGCTTCGCCCTGGGAGTCACGCCGTTTGGGGAAAAAAATAGCTAACCAGCAAGCAGTAAGGCCCAAGTCATTCCTTCTGTCCCCCAAGGCTCAGTGTCACACTCCATGCCTGGAAGTTTTGCCAGGCCCGGGGCCACAGAGGTCTGTGGTTCAGTGGAGGGAGCTGGGACAAAGATGGCCTGATCCACCGCCGGGCCCCAACAGCCTCCCAGCTTTGACTCCTGTGGCCCCCCCTCAGGTCACATACAGCCCCTGGCTCTGCTGTCCTGCCTCCACGCCTCTGCTCAAATGGGCCCTCCCCCTGGAAGGTGTTTCCCCTGCGAGCTCTAGCGTGGAGGCCCTGCCTATTAGGTGCTGTACAAGGAGCCCCCTTCATCCCTATTGTTAGAAGGATTGTGACATTTATTTCTTTTCTTTTTTTTTTAAGATTTTATTTATCCATTTGAAAGAGAGAGGGAGCATGAGTGGGGGGAGGGGCAGAGGGAGCGGGAGAAGCAGGCTCTCTCTGCTGAGCACGGAACCCGATGAGGGGTTCGATCCCAAGACGCTGGGATCATGATCCTGGCGGAAGACAGATGGTTAACCAACTGAGCCACCCAGGCGCTCCGGATTGTAGCATTCAAAGATATATTTCCCCCTGGTTTCTTGTCGTGAATGTTTATACTTCATCCTTCCTCATGGACAGTGACTTTTCCAAGGGCAAAAGGTCTCCATTCCTCAAAACCCTTAGAGCCTAGCACGGGACGGGCCCACAGCAGGTGAACAGCCACTAGAATAAATGCACTACCTCGGCCATGATCTCTCCTTCCTATTAGCCCTCTCACAGCCTCTTCCCTCCGCCTGGAACACCCTTCCCACCCCACCCCACCACCACCCAGGCCCATCTGCCCACAGTGGGGTACTGCTCCAACCTGGCTTCACAGGGAGGCCTCCCCAACCCCCGCACCCAGGTAAGTGCCCCGCCACGGGAACCAATAACTCCTGTGCATCTCTTTCCATAACTTTGCCACGCTCCAGGAGACACTCTCCTAACCAGCCTCCACTGACCCAACTCCCTAGATTGAGAGACACTCTCCAGCTCCTCCCTCTGTAAGATTCACAACTGAGGCCCACAGCAAGCCAGAGGCTCATGCCTGCCAGGCCACAATGCCCTTCACTCTGGAATCCCTTCCCGACACTCTTTCCCCTTCCTTTGGTCCTTCCTGGCAGAGCCCACATCTTACAGCAGCTGAAGATGCCAGTCACCTGATCCCCAACCTCCTCTGCAGCCAGAATACAGGCATGTGACCAATTCCGGCCAATAGGAGTGGAGGCGAAATCAGCGGGGTGGGGGGTGCTCGAGAAAGCCTCCGTTGCTCTTCTCTGTGGGATGCAGTTGTGTCTGCATTGGAAGTAATGCTGGATGTGGAAGCTGTTCTGCACCATGAGGAGAGACATTCCGAGTCCTCTGAGGATGGTCGAAGGAAACGGATGGAACATGCCTGTGACCTGAGGGCACTGCTGTACCCACTCTAGCACCTAGCGACTCCCCCGTCGCCAGACTGCTTCCTAGTGAAATAATTCATGTCTTTGTCATGTAAGCCAATGGTTTCCAAGCCGTGCGTCACGACCTTAATAGGGCATGAGATTATGTTCTTCGTGGCCACGACCAGCATTTCCTTTTAATAAAACAGGAAAGAGTAGACTAGAATAGGAAACATTAGATAGGATCCCACAAAATAAAGGTAGAGTGTTTGTGAAAACGCGTCTCAGTTCAGACCCTATGCGTGTGTAGGGGCGTGTGTACTGAATGAAAATGTAGACTATATTTTTTACTATGCACTGAAGGCTTGGTGAAAGCAAAACTGAAAAGCTAGTTTTAGGTAAAGATTCTGTTACTTGCATCCAGATGCATGATATCCCATATGGCCATTCTTCAGTGAGCCCTTGAGCTTAGTTCCTACGAGACCATTCTGTCTGTGTCTAAATTGTTTATGGCAGACATACGCAGTTCTATAATTACATAATTCAATCAAATTTCATGTGAATTAATGAAATATGAGCATTGAAAAAAATTGCTGTTTCTAAGGTGACTACTTTGAAAAGAATCAATAAAGGCAAGTCCCAGAAAACATAACTGCTGGATGGGGGTGAGGAGAAAACTCCAAACAATTGGAGGCAATAAGCATAACATTCTAAGATTATGCTTCCTGGCAGAGCCCACATCTTACAGCATTAATTATTGTATTAATTCACAAATTTGTTGCCTCACTTTAAAGAAAGGGGTATATGAAGAAAAACTACAGAACTCCACTCTTCATAGTGGAGTCTTTCTCCATGAAAAGAGTCTTTCCTACATCAACATATTGGTGAATAAGTATATATGTTTTCAGTGAAACAAAATGTTTAAGGCATATAGGTATCATTTTCTTCGTTTCTTATGGTAACCAGGGTTTTTTTTAAATTGACATGGGCTACCATTTTAATTGGCTATCCTTCCTCGTCATATCGCACAAGGAACTTTGAGTATAATTGTTTAATTTCCTTGTTCTACAGTTGATTGTAAAGTCCACAAGAGCAGGAAGCACCACCATCGTATTCTCCACTTTATGCCCTAGCACCACAGCAGGTAGAGGAGATGCTTAATACAGATGGTTTGAATGGGTCCCTAACCAAACAAACCACCAATAAGCCAATCAAACATTAGCTCGTCTGATCCTCACGAGAGCCTTGTGGGAAAGAAGGGCTTATATATTTTTATCCCAATATTGACCAGGAATTAATTAAGGTTCAGAAAAGCAAACTGACTGAAGTCACACCACCAGAACGAGAGCCAAGCCAAGCACCCAGAATTTTTAGCTCATGGGGTTACTCAGCTGCAGGAAGGTTATGACGTGAGGCCATCCCATTACCAGCGATTCTTCATTACATTTCCTCTTCCAGTGCTTTGATTCTGTGATTTATTTGGAATGAATGTCACAGGGAATTCTGAGTTTTGTGAGTCCCATTAACATTCTGAGGGTTATTGGTAAGGTGTTATCAGAGGATTGGTTTTTTTTAAGTGTGAGCCTACAGCCGGAGGTCAACATTTGTTCCCCTAAAAGAGAGTGTTTCCAATGTTACTGTAGGAGTTGATGAGAAAAGATTATTTCTGATAGGAATTCACTTTACAGTAGATTGTGTTGGGTCCCATCTATTCAGTTGAGTAAAAGATTCCTGATCCTGAATAGTCAGCCAATTGGTATTACAGGTTGTTATGTCCTTAGATCAGCTTTGTGTTTCACGTTCCTTGAGCATCTACTTCTTTTTTTATTCTAGAACATTCATGGTTGCTTATAAAAGAAAACATATAATATAAATCGAAAGTTGTTTTTATCCATGTGTATATGTTCAAAAATGTGTCAGGGAGTGGGGGATGAAGGAACCCTCTAGGGGAAGTTCTATATCTTGCTCTGGGTGGTGGTTTCCCAGAGCATACGTGTAAAAGGTCAATGAGTCATTTAAGACCTGCACACTTTACTGTGTATAAGATATTCCTAAATAAAAACTGTTTTAAGTGTGTCTGGCTTTAATTTTACAGAGAGCTAGAATGTGAGAAATGAAACCAGCACATCCTAAAGTAAATCAGTTCAAGTTTATAAACATTTATGAAGCCCTTACTATGTACAAGGCACTGTGCTAGACCCTGAATGAAAGAGATCATAGTGATTGTACTAATTATAAATGGTCCTTGACACGAGTTGGGCCCCAGAAATATTTGTGGAATAAATGAATGAGTTCATTAATTGATAGCTACTATAGACTAATGGGTTAAATTTAAATAGGAACAGAGATGTACTGTCCCCTGAAACTGAATGAAGGAAAATAAAGATGTGTGGGTATACTGGTGGTATTACCTGTGGTCCAAGACGGTAAATCCCCAGATAGTTGGTCTTATTTCTAGAATATTTCTAGAAGATTGGCTTGGCACACCTACATCCCATGCGTTGAGCTTGACAACAGAGACAGCGTTAAGCTAGCTGCTCACTGCAGGAGTTGAGAAGAGAGAAACAGGAGTGGGATCCTACATGGCAGTGAGGAATTCATTGGCTACTTAACTGTGGAATGCCGGGAAAGAGCAGAAATAAGAACACAGAGAACTAAGCATGGAATGGAAAGAGCAGACATCAGACAACAGCTGTAGATTTCTTTAGAAAATTTTGTATGAGAAGCAGAAGGAGATTGGATAGTACCTGAAAAGGGACAGTGAAACAAAGATTATTTTATAATACAGGGGACTTGATTATGTATATATCAAGGGGAGAAAGAGAAAAGAAAGGGATTGAAAATATTGGGGAGAGAGAGGAGATGGCTGTTTAAGGAAGGTATTGGATAAAATGGAGGGAGGGAGGCAGACACTTCGGCCCAGGCTTGGGTCACCTCTCCCTTGGCCATTGCAGTAGATTCATCCTTGGCCTCCCTGCTCCCACTCTTACCCTTCCAATCCATGCTTCCCAAGCACCTGTGCCAATATTCCTGAAATGTAAATCCAATCATGGAACACTCCTGACTATTTCAATCCAAACCCGCCTCAATCCACGTTGTGTAAAATCCAAACTTCTTGCTATGAACTTCACAGCCTGATGCTGGATGGCCCCAGCCTCCTTCCCCAACCTCATCTCTCTGCATTCTCTCCTTCCTTCACTGTGCTCTCCCCATGGCCCTACTCTGAGTGCTGGACATGGGCCCATCCCTTTCCTGCCACATGACCTTTAGACAAGCCAGTCTCTGTTTCATAAACGCTTTTCTCTCCCACTCGTCATATGGCTGGCTCATTCTTATCTTTTGAGCCTTAGGATTCTGATCACCAATTCTGATGTGTAAGGATGTTTCCCCTCACCGCAGAGCAAATCTCCAACACCAGCAGGCTGTTGCACAGTGCAATTCTGATACGATCTACCCAGAGATCGGGTCAGATCCTCAGTCCTACAAGACTGCCCCTCCTCCCAGCTTTAGGCACCAATCACAAGCCCAGGTTGTCCCCTGGGCTTCTGACCAATGGGATATAGATAAGAGGTTCCAAGGACATCCTCTGTGGGTTCTATTAATTTGCCAGTGTGGCTTGAAGAACTCAGAGAAGCATTTTACTTAAACTAGATTACCAGTTTATTATAGAAGGATATCACTCAGGAACAGCCAAATGGAAGAGATGCATGGGGCAAGGTATGGGGAAGGGGCCCGGAGATTTGATGCCCTTTGGGAGTGTACCACTCTCTAGGAATCTCCACGTGTTCACCAACCCAGAAGTTCCTGAACCCTGTCCGTTTGGGCTTTTATGGAGGATACATTACAATAGGCATGATCGATTAAATCACTAGTGATTGAACTCAATCTCTGGCCCTGCTACCCTCCCTTGAGGCTGTGGGATGGAATTAAAAGTTCCAACCCTCTAATCACATGGTTGGCTCCTCTGGTGACCAGCCTCTTACCTTTCAGTAACTTAGGGGCATTCCAAAAGTCACCTCATTAACATAACAAAAACATTTTTCTCCCTTTCAAGACTTTGCAAATTCCAAGGGCTTTAGGAGCTCTGTGCCAGGAGTGGGGTCAAAGACCAAATATGTATTTCTTATTATAAATCACAGTATCATAGGCCTCAGCTAAAATGCTATCTTCCCAGCAAAGACTTCCATGTCTATCCATTCTAAAATAAGGTTCCTAAGTTCTGTTCCTTGTTAAGATGTGATAAGTAGAGACAAGTTATAGCTTCCATGGCCACAACAAAAATGGACAAATATTTAAAATCATTTCAAAGACACTGTAGTACTGTGAAAGGAGAGAGGACAAGGTGAACTAAGTTCTCGGTCAGGAAGAGCCCTTCCCACATTACTGAAGTGGCCAGTCAGTTCTCACTGATCATGCACACTGGTTATGGAGCAGGCTTGCCACAGGCAACTAGAAATGCAGAAACAGTGAAATGATAAACTTGAATCCCGTACTAAAACAATTATTACACTAAATGTAAACAGACTAGAAGAAGCCCTTCTGGAATGGTGGAGTAAGAACCTCCAAAAGTCTGCTACACCATAAAAGCAACAAGAACCTTGGCAAAGACTGTCAAAACTAACATCTTCAGAACTCTGGAAATTAACTAAAAGCCTGCAACAATCTAGGAAGAAAATGAAGTACTTAAGGTAGATAATAGTTTCTCCATTCACGAATGAGTAAACATGAATATGGTGTTGTCTCTGCTGTAAATGAAAAAGCTGAAGACTAGACAGGTTGAATGACTTGCCCAAGGTCACACAGAAGTAAGTGGCTAAGAGGTGTTTTGAAACCAGGCCTCCTGACTCCACTGGACCGTGGGTCCAATAGCCCTGGGTTCTAGTCCTAGCTCTGATGTTCATTGACTCTGTAACCTTGAGACAGTCACTCCATCTCTCTGAGCCTCAGCACATTCATCTGCCCTCCAAGGCTGTACTTGTCACTGACCTTTCCTGACATTCTTCCAAACGTGTCTAGTCTATAGTCCCAACTTTTAAAACAGAAGGGTCTTAATATGAGATCCCTGGATTCCCATTTCAGCGGATCCATCAATGCCATGAAATTATAAACAAATTGTGTACGTATGTAAGAACGTATATGTTGTGAGGGCACATCAGAGTTCTATGACCCCCAGAATTTAAGGATGCTGCCTCAAAGCTATGCTAGACGAGCAGCTACGCATGTCGTGCCTTCAGATGTTTTCTTGTCTCTGGTTGGATTTGCATATGAACATGAACTTTCAATGCCTAACCCAAAACACTGATAAATGTCAGAAATTTCAGGCATTAGGGCAGGGCCAATTCAGATGATGGCTTGGGATGGAAGGTTTTGCTTCCCTTCAATAAAAATAACACTCATAATGATAATGTGTCTAGCACTTAGAACTGATACCTCAATTTTGTTTTTGATCTTCAGTAATAGTTCTCTCTCTCTCTCTCTTTTTTTAAAGATTTTATTTATTTATTTGAGAGAAAGAGGGAGGGAGAAGGAGCAGGGGGAGGGGCAGAAGGAGAAGCAGACTCCTCACTGAGCAGGGAGCCCAATGCCGGGGCTCAATCCAGGACCCTGAGGTCATGACCTGAGCAGAAGGCAGACGCTTAACCATCTGAGCCACCCAGGTGCCCTTTTGAGAAAGGACCAGAAGTGATGATTCTGCGTTGTGTGGTTAGAGGTTAAAAGAACTGATCGGGTTCAACAGTCAGTGTTTGGTCCCTTCTTTCACTCTCTTCAGAGGCACAACGATGACTTGAAATCGGGAGTTTCTGAAATTGGGACTGTTGGTCATGTGGGTTCTTTATTCCTCTCTGGAGTGTGATCAGTGCAGTGAGGAAGGGGGCGGCGTCCTAAGCACATTTCTTCCCCCACACTCCTTTCCTATTCCCTAAGGCCCAGACTCAACAGGCAGCCCACGCAACCCCCCTGCCAAGACACCATCCCCAAGGCCCAGAGGGATGGCAAAAGTAGTCGGGATCTCCGGCATGGTGTTAACAAATCACATTTTTTAATAGCACACTATCCCCTCAGTCACATGCGTGTTTGTGGGCGTGCTGGAGATTACTAACCAAGTGCAGCTGGCCTCACGCTGACAGCCAGCACACACGTGTGTATGCACATGCACACATACACACACACACTCTCACTCACCCATGTTTAGAGGATGCCTGCTGCCAATTTCTTGCCTGGCAAACCAGAAATATTTTAGTGGTCTATAAATATGATCTTGATCCTTCTTGGGACACTTCTCAGGTTCAAGCCCATCTGTGTCAGATGCTCATAAGATTCTGGGTCCTTTTCCATCCACACCCACACGAGCCTTCCATGTCCCAAGATGCATAGGGAACTCCTGAGCACCAAAGAAACACCTGAAACGGACAGTTTCACACGCTGCCTCCAGGCACGTCTTCATTTGTTCTTTTTTTCTCTCCTGTTATTGAAATGTTATTTTTTCCACTCATCTACCACCACCTCTCACCCCTCCCACATCAGCCTGCTGGAAAAGACGTTTATTTTGCTTTTCCTTGGCATAATTTAATATCAGGCAAGTGCATCTCTGATGCAGATAGTATATTCTTGGGGCATACGTTTGAGATTCTGGTTGATTAGAATTACAAATTTGTCATGCAATCCTGACCAATTTGGAATTGGCTCTCTGACATCATGTTTATGGCCTTTTGGCCTTGCCAGCGGTTGCTAGGATTGTCGGCGGGGGCTTTTCTCAGCAATAAGTTAGAATTTCATAAATAGTTGGCCTTGCCTTAAAAGAAGCCTGCTCTTTAACATGAGATAATGTATGTTTTCTTTCTACTAACTTGGAGTAGGTCGTATTGGGAGCCACCCAAGTTCACTTTTTAAATAATTTCTCTACACGCCAGACGCGGCTTTTGAAGTCATCTGCCCCAGCTTGCTGGGAAGCCAGAGCCCAGGCTTCTACCAGTGGCCCCACTGTGTGCCCCGCCACCCATCACAGGAAGTGTGTCAGAGCCAGGTGGGCACAGGGTGGGTGGAGCAGGCCCGCAGGGCTCTGTTTCACCAAATGGAAAATCCTCTGACGTGTCCTCGGTGTATGTGTCTGCAGCTCAAGCAGGTCAGATGTCACCCTTGCCTCCAAGTCTCAACACCCCTTTCCGTCTGCCCCGTTGGCCTTCAGTTTCAGCACATGGCGTAACAGCAGGCTTTTTCAAAGCACAGGCCACAGGAAATCACATCTGAAGGGCCTGGCATGGAGGGTATTTTTATACCGTTCACTTTTTCCCTTTTCTTTTCATCTGTTTTCTGCATTTTTTCAGTTTGCTTTTTCTTCTTGATTTATTGTTGTATTATTCTATTTTTAAACCAAGACATACTTTCCCATCAGACTCTTTAATGTAACTCATATGAAAATCAGGGATGGGTGGACCTCAGACAGTGCGGGAGCTGGGTCCAGTAGGCACTCACTTCCCAGAGTGCAGATACTTATCTGAATCCTCACCAGCTGCTGTCATCTCGGGGAGCAGAGCAAGCAAGAGAAGTGATCCCTATCCTTTCCTCCCTCGCTGACTGATCTGGGGGTCGATAGTGTGGGCTCCTGGACCTTTCCCTGGAATGTGTAATGGATGGTTTCCTCATTCCACTCAGTGCGCCTCCCCCTCCATGTGGAAGCATGGGCTTTCCAATAAGGATCGTGAAATCCCCAACACAGCAAGGAAGAAAAACCAGCCTGGCCCCACCCAATCTGCCCACCTTGGGGACGGGTTCCCCGGGAGCTGGATTCCAGAGCAGTACAGGCGCATGGGTTAGGGACACACGCAACCCTCTTCCAAGCTCTTCCACTTCTCTAGGAGAACACTTCAGCTCCAAGCCAGGGACACATGGGCTGAGCCCCTGTTGGCCTTGGGACCCGGGGCGAGCCTTTTTAACGACTTGTGTCTCTGTGAAAATCGGAATGAGATGCTTTTCTTCTGGACTTGCAAAAATTAGAGAACTTGTCTGTCAAACAAATGATCAGTGCTCAGTAAAGTAGTAGCCGGTCTTACGATTCCAAGATTTGTCCCTAGATCCCCATCCGGCCTGAACTCATCTCCTCTCCCCACCCCCAACTTCCAGCTGAGAACTGGTCGGTCTCCCTGCCATTTTTTCACATGACTAATGTGTCTCTATACCCCTCCTGCCCAGATTGGAGACTTTCTGAAAGGTAAGGACCACGTAGCATGTGGCTTGGCGGTTGACGACACCAACAGCCTGTCTTCACTGCTTCTCATGACGTCATCCATCTATTCGGCACACATTCCTGAGTTCTCATAGGTGAAATGTGTTCAGCAGAGGGCAGGACGAGGGTGGTTCCTGCAGCGGGCACTCGGGTCCCCCCTCAGCCTTGCCATCAGCGTGTTTTACCAGCACAGGCGAGCACCTTGCATATTCCCACGGCGCTTCCCCATTCGGAATCCCCAGGCTTTCTGTCCTCGGGATTTTAACTGTGCCGCTGACACAAACTGCCTTCCTTCCTTTTCTCCAAATCCACCCACCTCACTTTCTCTGGAAGCTCTCTGACAAGGCCAGCGCACACGGAGCTCTCCCCCTGCAGAACCCCGAATTCCGGCCTTATTGACTGCTTATCTTTCAGAGGGTACCAAACCACCCTCACAGCCTTCGTGCAAACAGCTCGAGCCGCTTAACCTGACATCCAAGGTCCAGCATGAGCTGACCCCTGCTACCTTCCCCACTTTGCCTTCCACCCCCGCCCCTCCTGCACCCAGTTCCTCAAAGGCACCTTGCTCCTCCCCAGTAGCCTGCCTGCTGTTGCCCCTGCCGTCCCTCTGCCTGCTCCACCCTCCCTACTCCTTCCTCTGCTAGAGAGTTCCTTTAAGATTTCCCTCTGCTAGGGGTACCTGGGTGGCTCGGTGGGTTAAGCCTCTGACTCTTGATATCAGCTCAGGCCATGATCTCAGGGGTCGTGAGACTGAGTCGCACTTAGGGCCACACTGGGCAGGGAGCCTGCTTAAGGCTCTCTCTCCCTCTCCCTCTGCTCCTCTTCCCCCACCCCCGCCACCCCTCCCAAAGAGACTTAACTCCTCTAGACGCCTTCTTTGGAGACCCTCTCCATACACCTCAGGCCGAGGTGCTCCTCCCTATTCCCTGATATCTCTCATCAAAATTTATACTAGAGTGTGACGGTCTGCCTAATGGCGGCCTCTCTCGGCAGACTCAGAGCTCCTTGAAATCAAACTGGATCCTTTGTATCTGTGTCCCCAGTAACCAACAGAGCACCCTCAAACCTTCATCCCCCATGCCCCCATAAGTATGCTTCTCTAATGTCCCCATTTGAGACACTATGAGACTCTGTCAGGGTGGTAGAAGAGAGGAAGGGCTGATAAAAGCAGATTGAGTATGTGGATCAATAATCAATGATGGGTAAAAAGATGGGATTTTATTATTCTTAACAATTTTTCAAAAGGGCACAGAGAAGGGTAATTTGGGTTGACAAATACACATTGACTTGACTTCACCTTGAAGACAGCCAACATCTCCCAGCCTGACCTGTTATTTCAGAGGCAGAAAAATTAACTTGCTTATCCTGAAAAGTAGTGAAAAATTATCCCCACAGTACCATTCTTTTATTCGTCCACTCGCACACACACACACACACACACACACACACACACACACCTCCCTCCTCCCCTTGGTAGCGTATAGTCTCTGACTTCTAAAAAATGGTTGTTCCTTTCTGCTTGAAAGACTGTATTAGCTATTCAGGGAATACTAGCCCTTTCCTTGGACTCAAAAAAGTATTTTATCCATTAAAATCTAACCAGGGTGTAGTAACCATAAAATCCAGCCACTCTGTTAGGAAGACGGATATCCTCAAAGATTTATGTCTGGCCGTCTCAAAGAAAATGTGTAAGATGGAGTTTTCTCAGAGACTTTCTGGCTGGGCTCCACCCCACACATAATTTCTGTGTGTATAAACCTCAGATCAAAACTCAGGAAGGGTTAAGGGAAACCTTTATGAACCACAGGTTATGTCGGCTCCCCATCCTCACTTGACCGTTTGGAATGAATTAACCAGTCCCTAACCAGCCCACAACTGGTTCTTGGACAGAATTAACCAACCTCTTCAGTCCACATGGTCAAAGTATTTGGGGGTCTCATATTCCATCCAGATTTGGGGCAAGGACATACTCAAAGTCATTTGCATGTCCCTATGCTTGTGGCAAAAGATAATGAAAACACACCACATTATTAGTCTCCAGGATATGGAGGAGACCATTGGAAACATCAGAATTCGGGAAGGGGTGGAGAAGGGGGTGTGACTATTTTGAATGAACCTGAAAGAAAATACTTCCCGAACCTTCCTTCAGAAGACGATTTCAGTTCCAATTTTTCATAAGGTTGGAAAAAGTTAAGCAAACGAGAACTATAGACAGTTGTTTATAGAAGGTTTTTCTCTTTAATTGCTGTTTTTGTTTCATGAAAGAAAAGTCCCATAAAATAAAAGCTCATTTCTGGTTCAGCGAGGCAGCGAGACCCCTGAGAATGCCACAAAAGGGCTGACTTGACTCTAGCCAGCCGAGGAGTTCCGAAGACTTGAACGTCTGTATATTTCCGTAGCAAGGTATGTGCCTTTCCCACCCTCCACCCTAAAGGTCTCTCCATACATTTGAGACAGTTTTTTAAATCTGAACTGTGGGACCGTCTGGTCCCTGGCAAGCATTCCAGACGAGTGGTTTTCTAAGAAGCCAAGTTCTGGTTTGACTCTTTGATTGGAAAAGTATCTATTTCACTAAGGGTGATAGGCCCCTGGATGCATTCTCACCAAAAAACCCATAAACCAATACTTGAAATGCCAGCAGCGAGTTGTAGGGAATTCTTTTGGTTTGCCTTCAAGGACACAAAACATCGCAAAGGTCTTCTCTTTGGCAGAGAGGGGGCCTGGTGTGGAGAGTTGGCCCAGGGTGTGTGTGGAAAGAGTCAGACGTGGGAGTCAACAGACCTGGGTTCGAATCCCGACTCTGCCACCAGCAAGCTGTTCTGCCCTTAGGCGAGCCTCTTCACTTCGGAGGCTTCTGATTTTCCTCATCCTGTAAAATGGGGGTATTGACCTCCGTCTCAGGGAAGTGTAGGGCTCAGGGAGATGATGTTTGCATGAATCCTTCCACTGTGCCTGGTACACAACAGGGGCTTAATAAGAAGTGGGTTCATCTCCACCACCCCACCACTGTAGTAGACTGACGGAGACTTCTCTGAAGTCACTGAATCCCTTCCCAGACCTCTGTCTGGGGACTTCCGAGAAAACAGTGTTTGTCACCTGCTTTCATTAATCCAATCAACAGGGAATTACAGGTCATGAACCCTGGGGCTGGCACAAGGCCCCAGACAGGAGGGACTCTAAAAACATAGAGGGCATTTCTCCCGCATAGGAGCTAGTGTCAGCACAGTGGGCAGCAAAGAGTGCATAGGAAGTATTTGCTAATAATCCAAGGTGTTGTGATTGAACAACTAGATAGGGAGTAAGATGCATGAAGCCACGTGCCTTCCAGACCAGACAGGTAGCAGAGCAGTGGCTCGTGGATGACAGGAGAGCCCAGGCCCCATCTAAAGGCAGTTGCCAGCACCAGGCAAGTGTCGTCATGTGGGAGCCGAAGGCAGTGTGGCCAGATTTCTCATTCTTCAAGAAAAGCCAGAAGTCTGGATTTGTATATAAAGGCTTTTAATTTTTAAATATTGACAGCTTTTTAAAAAATTTAAACATCTTTCTGTGGGCCAGATGGGTAGGAAGAGATCACTGTGGGTGAAGGGCTCTACCAAGGAGGTGGGCTCCCGCCAGGCCTCGAATGGGGAGTAGAATTTAGATTTGTCTGTCAGGGTGTTTACCAGGACGCTTCTTAGGAGCTGGTGTGGCTTGGTGGTTATGGACTCGGGGTCTGATTCCTCATGTGCAACATAAGAAAAATGACATGTATCCAGAGAGTGGTTGTGAGGGCCATGGGAAATCGGGTTCGTCAGACGCCACACAATCACGAGCTTAGTCATAATAGCTGCTGTTATCCCAACCATCCTGACTGCTGTAATTGCTATTGTCATCAGAGCAGGGACTGATGGCATATACAGCTCTGCCACCTTCCACCCCAACCCACCGCATTTGGAGAGTCCATGCTTGCCCCAACTTTGACACGATGGCCCAGTGAAACAGATGATAGCATTGTTGTCCCCCTTTTACAGATAAGGAAACTGAGGCAGCACAGAGAAGCGAAGAGCCCGTGCAGTTACACAGAGTCAGTGCACTGAGTCTCCTGCCTCCATGGTTCGCCTTGCATCGGCCCCAGCCATGCCCACAGGACCTGCTCCTAGGATGGCCACCGGAGCCCCTGTGTCGGCTGGATTCCAGGACCCCGTGCCCCCTGAAGTCTCTTGGGGGCTCATCATACGTAGGCCCATGACACACCCTCCTCATCCTGCCCTGCCCCCCCCATCCAATCCCATCAAATGTTCCTTTGAACTGGGTTGCAAGGCTCACCCACAAAGCCCAGGAGGCGTCTTGGACACAGAAAAGGGTTTCATGGTGTTCCTTATAAAAGCACAACCTGACATGCAGCTATTGTGTCAGTGATCCCTCTTTTCCCGATCGCCAGAAACCCAAAACAGCTTAAAACAAAAAGAAACTGGCTCAAGGTCTGTGGGAGCCTCATTTCAGGCCGCGTCTACACCCTCACTCTGTTTTTATGACCTTGGTGAGGCTTCCAAGCCACAGGTCTAGGGCAGGTCTCCCAAGCGCAGACCCAGCCCTCCTCAGGAGCCCCCTGGGGCAGGACACAGGGCCTGTCTGGGAGCATGGGCAGTCCGAAATGGGCAGCACTCTGCTGACAAACGTCCCAGACACAGATGTTTTGGTCTCATCTTGAAGCCATTTCAACCCAAGGCGGGGCTCAGAGGGCTGTTTGCCAAGCCCGGACACTCACCCTCGGCCACGTCCATCTGGCAGACACTGAGCCCTCACTGCATGCCGGAATGCCACGCATCAGCAGCACCTTCAAGGGGCTCCCCATCCATAGCCCTGCCATCAACCTTACTCAGTGCAAACCTACACAATCAGAGAGGGAATGAAACTTCCAGAACATACCAAAACAGTGCTGCCCTCCCAACCCAGCACCAGGGACTGAGCCTGCCCCCCTTCCCTTGGGCTCCGCTGCCATTCGTCCCTCCTAGAGAGGGCGTCCTGCCCCTCTGACTGTACTGCTTAAAAGGATCTTTCGGCCCAGTGTGCTCCTGCAACGACTTTGACTTGTGCTCAGATGGGGACACGGTGGCCTTTCCCATCACTGCAGGAACTGAGACTACGTGGCGCGTTTCAAGGGGCTCTGTCCCTTCTTACCTCACCGCATATGCTTCTGGCTGCACGCGCTTCCCTTTAAGGTCTCGTCTTCATGTAAGACAGTGGCTGTTGAGAGCCCAGGTTCTGGGCACGCACAGGCCTTAGTTCACAGCCTATTTGCGTGATCCGGAGTCTCCCTTAGCCTCAGTTTTCCCATCTGTAAGACATAGATGCTGGCGGTTTCTGCCTCACAGAGTCAGAGTCACTGTGAGGGCTCCACGAGAGAAGGAAAGCCAAGTGCTCAATGTGACACCTGACCATAAGTGTGCCATCAGAGGGAGCGGTTATTATCCCTACAGGCCAAGAGTTCTACATGCATTAACTCATTTCCCTTACAAGCATCCTGCGAGAAACAGCTATCTTTACGCCCACCGTACAGATGAGGAGACTGAGGCCCGGCAAGCTAGAGGGCGCAGTCCAGGGTCTCACAGTGAATGGATGAGGAGGGTGCGATTTGTCCTCAGGACTGCCTGGCTCTACGGCCTGGGACCCTAACCACTGCTGCATCACGGTTTCTTTAAAGAAAGCCCAGGGGCGCCTGGGTGGCACAGCGGTTGGGCGTCTGCCTTCAGCTCAGGGCGTGATCCCGGCGTTATGGGATCGAGCCCCACGTCGGGCTCCTCAGCTATGAGCCTGCTTCTTCCTCTCCCACTCTCCCTGCTTGTGTTCCCTCTCTCGCTGGCTGTCTCTATCTCTGTCTAATAAATAAATAAAAAATCTTAAAAAAAATAAAAATAAAAAAAATAAAGAAAGCCCAAAGCGGGTAAAGACCCCCCTTCATGTACTCGCATGTCACCCCACTGTGCAGCTTTTGCTGGCCAGCACTGAGCAAACGCCATGCCCCTCTTCCCTGTCTCCGCAGAAGCCCCTCTGCCTGCCAGGAGCCCAGCATTCAACCAGCACTTGTAGGAACGGCGAAGCCACGGAGTTCACACTGACACGCACCGGCGTCTCCCGTGGCGAAGGAGACGTCGGCCCCTCCAGCCCCAGCAAGGCCACTGTCAGGAGCACCGGGGTGCCTCCTGATCGTCTGTACAGATCCCTCCTCATGCTTTAGCTCCTGAAATCAAGGGGCCCAGCTGTCACGTCTCAGAAATCTCTTCCTTGGCTTATTTTCCACGAAGAGTCTTGGATTTAGGAGCAAGTGGCCTTAGGAATTCAACAGCCCCACCGGGGTTTCTCGCTCACCGTCACCTGAGGCCCGATTTAACACACTCAACTCATGGAGGTGAGCGCTCACCGCTGCCGCCTTTCCTACCCCTGCTCCTGCAGGTGGAGGCTGAAGTCATGTGCAGAAGGACCCAGGTGTCTGAGGAATTCAGAGCCCTGCCGTTGATTCATTTGTCTGCAGACATTCTAGACTCCATGTCTCCGAGACAAGCCACGACAGAGTGCATTACGAGGTGAGCCCGCCTTATTTTTCCCTCCAGCTTTCCCCCCGTTTTTTTTTTCTTCTTGGCCTCAGGGCCCAAAGTATTCTGGACATATTTTTCATTTTTCCAAATATCAATTGCTCTTTTATTCCCTCTTCGAAGCAGTGAGTAATCAGAGTTGTGTCTGGTCCTGAAATTCCGACTGAAATAAATTAGCCCAATGACCAACAGGAGGTGCCTAGAACAATAACGGCGGAATATTTGGCATATTACAAAAGAGCCCCTGGATGTCGAAGTACAGTAAGTCTAGAAGCACATTACGGAGCGACGTTGCCAAAACGGGTATGCAATGAGCCATCCAGGCAGCAGAACGCCTCATAAATTAATCCAACTTTTTTTTTGGGGGGGGCCACTGTTCACAGTTCTTTTAGCCCTCTGGTTAATGGGGCATGCAGAAGGGTATTTTTGGTGTGGCCCTTGTCCCCAGCAGACAGGCAGATGCCAAGGCTGCATATTAATGTATATATTTACCCCTCCCTCATCTGCCATCCCGGGTGCCATGTGCAGCAGTGAGCAGGGTGAGAGTACACATGTTGGAGGCAGCAAGCCATTAACGGATACCAAGCACCTACTAAGTGCCAGGTATTATACTAAGTTCTGGGGATGCCACGGAGGACGACAGGGGTATGGTCTCTGTCCTCATGGCGCTGGTAGCTCAATCCTCATCCCAAATCCCTCCTTCCCTGAAAGGAATCGCCCATCATGTGAGTTTTGGAGGGATGGTTCAGCCCTGCCTTCCACGGCAAAAGAAACAGAAGTGCCGACCCCTTCCCTACCTCCTAGCAGCCAGGAACCCAGCCAAGAGATTGCCTCTGTTCACAGGGCATAGAATGTTAAGGGAATGTCCCAAAGTCACCATGGTAGGAAAAAGTCCCCCAAAGCTAGCCTTGCCTCCCTGGGCCCTGCGAATGCTATGTTATATTGTAGAAAAAGACTTTGCTGTTGTCATTACATTCCAGATTTTGAGATGAGGAGATTACCCTGGCTTGTCCGGGTGGGCCCCAGTGTAATCTATGGATCCTTATAAGAGGAAAATGGCACACACACATTTCCTATTATAAGAGGAGAACACGATGTGACCACAGAGGCAGGGGATGGAGTGACGTGGCCACAAGCCAAGGAGTGCTGGCAGCCACCAGAAGCTGGAAGAGGCCAGGAACAGATTCTCCTGGAGGGAGAGCCTCTGGAGGGAGTGCAGCCAGGCTGATGCCCTGATCTCAGCTCTGTGATACAGATGTGGGATTTCTGGTCGCTAGAACCATGAGAACATGAATTTCTCCTGTTTTAAGCCACCCACTTTGCTGCAATTTGTTACAGAAGCCAGAGGTAACTGATGCAGACACCCAAAAATTTCAGAGTTCTTTCTTGGCGTTGGGCTCCAACTGCTGAGAGCCTACATTTGCCCCCATATACGGTCCTGGGCTCAGACTGTTTCTGTGATCCGCCCTGGTCTGTGGTTCTAATAGCTGTTCCTCTCCCTGGATCTTCAGCCTCTTCCTCGATCCCAGGACCACCCTTTGGACATTCCTCCAAAATTTCCTTTTCTGATTTTAGTTAGCCTTTGGGGCTTCTGTTGCTTTTGCCATCATAGGTAAGAATCCCCATGTGGCAGGGCTGTTGTAAGGATTATGGACAAGCCATATCTGGGCCCAGCACAGTGCCTGTCACACAGCCGACACATAATAAATCAGAGTTCACAAACCAATGGCCTGCATTTCACCCAAGTTGTGTATTTTTTCCCAAAGCTAAATTTGTTGCCAACATTTATAAGTCAGAAGACTTCACATAAAACCTGACTTTCTAACGTCTCTTGTAAACAATCAGATCTTGCGACACTGGACCCCACAGATTCATGGCAATGATTGGTTGGCCCTCCTAGACATGCATGTTATAACCTGCCAGGCCTCGCCAGGCCTTTGGTTGTACACCCAGCCCACTCCCCTCATTTTATTAATGGTTCAGTACCTCGATGCATCTGAGTTTGCAATTCTTATTACAAATACAAGTCTTTCTTCCATCAGACTAAAGGTAGGCCCCAGACCCAGAGGAGGACTGGGTTCCTGTGTAAGGCCCAGGTTGGGAGGTCTTTGCCCATGATGCTCAGTCTCTCCAGACAGCCTTTCTTTCCCCCTGCAGCTAGCCAAAAGTGCCTGCCCCTTTTATGAAGCCATTTCATCCCCTTCCTCCACTCCCCCTCTCCGTTAGTCCCCACCCACTCCTCTCCAGGCTTGCCCATTATACAATTTGCATCCGTTTTCTGAGTACACTTCTCCTAAAAGGTCTTTGCGTTCTTAAATCACTGGGACAGACGTCTGCATTGAGTTGCCGTAGGAGCAGCCAGTCAATAAATCTTTGGAGAAGTGAGGAGGAGAAAGAGGGAAAATGGGAAAGGAGAGAGGGAGGGAGAGAAGCAGGAGGCGAGGTTCCTACTGTGAGCCTGGCACTGCCCCATCAGTGCATCCCACTGAACCCTCCCAATAACCCCACAAGACACAGGAGCACTGGCTTCAGTTTCCAGATGTCTGAGACTCAGAGACAGGATGTCACCTTCCCTAGGGACATGTTACAGTGACATCAGGATTTGATCCCAGATGTGTCTGAGTGACCAGACTTTAAGCACACAGCACTGCTTGGCCTATGCTTGTTAGGTACAGGGCAGACCTCTCCCTTGGCAGGATGTGATCTTTCAATTAGTTATTTGCCTGGAACACTATTCATTCACACATTTTCCATTCATTCCCTCCCTCCCCCGTTTATTCCCACATTCACTCAGGAAGCCTAATTCCTTTGTCCACAGCACCCCTCTTCCTTTCTCATCCCCACCTTCTTCCTTTACTGGGAAATGGGAGGCCTGGGTAGGCTGGGAGGCACAGGGCCCAGCATGGACGCTTCCCAGCCCCCAACCCTGGCCAGCTCCTGGGCATGCACTCTGAGGGCCACGCAGGGCTGTTCTTGCCCCCTCTTCCCTGCCCTGAGGCCGAATCCCCAGGAAATGAACGTACCAACTAATCCCAGAAGCTTCACCACTCATTGTTGTTCTTCAGAGCAGTTTCCTGGAAGAATTCATTGGGTTTCCCAGAAAAAGTTTCTGGTCACCTTCTCTTTCCATGACTGTAATTCATTACTTTCCATGCATCATAATTAGTTTAATGCCCAGTCTTGGAGTACCTGCATTTGGCATCTGAAACGTCTGTGTGAAGTAAAGCCCATGGCACTTGCAAGACCACCGAGATGATGCAAATGATCTTTTAAAGAAACCCTGGGTGGGAGCAAGACAGTTGAGATCTGATCCCTTAGCTCCAATTGGCTTGGGCGGGTCTCTCTTTTTCTGGTATCTTGAGTTTTCCCAAGGAAAAGGCATTATCTCATGGCAATCAAGAGCCTGGTGGGTTGAATCAGACCCACAGGGTTCAGATCTCAGCCCTGGCTCTCACTAGCTGTGTAACTTTGAGAAGTAACTTAACCACTGTGAGCCTCAGTCTCCTCATCTGTAAAATGGGGATAATGATATTATTCACTACCTAGACTTGTAATGATAATACAGCGAGCCAATATATGTGAAGCACAGTGCCTGGTACTTAGTCATTTCTTGAAAGGTCTTAGCTGTGCATAATAAGAAAAGGGAAGCTGTGGATGTGGGAGAAGGGGGAAAGAGAAGGAATGGAGATTGTATGAAATCCCTAGGTGCTAAGCTAAGGTAGTCATGGAGTTGGACAGAGAGGAGAGAATAAAGCTACTTTCAATATTTCAAAAAGGTTAATGGGAATCCCACATCTACTTATCCGCAATAAAGCCACAAAGGATAACAAGAAAGGCAACTTTCTTTGCTTTTGGCTGAAATCACATTAACTCCTAGTGGTCAACTAAAAGACTTTGGAATTAAATAGAACTGCACTCAGCCCCCAGGTACAGTGTGTGATCTTGAATAAAGACAGTAAAGTCCCCCACAGAGAGACTGATGACACTGAACTTGCAGGGCAGTTGCAAGGATTAAATGAGATAATGTATGGAAAGCACTTAACATGGGGTCTGGCACTGAGCCAATACTCAGTACATAACAGCCACTATGGCTAATATCCTTCCTTAGCCTCTCTGGGGCTCAGCTTCTTCGTTGGTAAAATTAAAATCATACCACCTGCTTTACTCATTCAACAAATATTTACTGAGCCAAGTACAATGAATACAAAAATGTATTCACCAGAAGCAGTTCATGGCCTCTCAGAGCCCACAGTTTGAAGTTGCTCATTATTCATCCATTCAACAAATATCTTTACTGAACATTTAGTATATAGCAGGCTGCATAATGGGACTTAGGGACACAATGGCTAGTAAAACAGATTTAATCCCCAAGTATTTACAGAATTATAGCCTAGAGAAGATGTAATAAAATCAGCTGGTGAAATGACTAACATAGTAGGTGCTCAATGAATTAAAGTTATCTAGGTGCTAATCAGAAGGTGCATATGTGTAACTTTGGGAAAGTTAGCTCATAAAAATGTTGAAAATTAATGATTTCTTAACACAGGAAATTTGTTTGGTAGATAGGGACTTTCTATGAAAGTGCTGAATCACTATATTGTACATCTTAAACTAATATTACACTATATATTAACTGGAATTTAAATAAAAACTTTTTTAAAAAAAGAATTGATAGTAAAGGAAATAGTTTAAAATTTTAAAATGAATAAAATATGAGAGAAGTCAAAAAAAGGAAATATTTATTTTTAAAGATTTATGTATTTATTTTAGAGAGAAAGAGAACACAAGCAGGGGTGAAGCAGACTCCACGCTGAGCACAGAGCCTTGACATGGGGCTCGATCTCACTACCCCGAGATCACCACCTGAGCCGAAACCAAGAGTTAGCTGCTTAACCGACTGAGCTACTCAGGCACCCTCAAAAAATGTAATATTTAAATATACATTTGACAAAACACATATAGGATCTGTATGCTGAAAACTACAAAATGCTGATCAAAGAAAACCTAAGTAAATGGAGAGGCATACTATGTTCATGGATTGGGAAACACACCATAGTGAAGATGTCAGTTCTCCCCAGAGTGATCTGTAGGTTAATGCATTTGCTATCAAAATTCCAGCCAGCGGGGCACTTGGGTGGCTTACCTAAGCTTCTGCCTTCGGCTCAGGTCATGATCTCAGGGTCCTAGGAGCAAGCCCCACGTGGGGCTCCCTGCTCAGCCGGGAGTCAGCTTCTCCCTCTCCTTTTGCCCCTCCTCCCACTCATGTTTGCCCTCTCTCTCTCCCTCTCAAATAAATAAATAAAATCTTTAAAAAAAAGAAAAATCCCAGTCAGCAAGGGTGTTTTGTTTTTTTGCTGTTGTTTTTTTTATTTCTAACTGTAAACAAACTTGTTCTGAAGTTTATATGGAAAAACATAGGGCCTAGAAGTGCTGAGGCAATCTTGACAAAGAAGAACAAAGCGGGAGAAATCACTCCACTTAATACTAAGGCTTGCTGTATGGCCACGTTAACCAAGACAATGTGATACCGGTAGCAAGCTAGATACATGGATCAATGAAACAGAACAGAACCCAAAAATAGACCCATAGGAATATGAGCAATTGGTTTTTTAAAAGGGTGCAAAAGCAATTCAAAGAAGGGAGGATGGATAGCATTTTCAACAAATGGTGCTGGAGCAATTAGACATCCATAGGCAAAAAAAAAAAAAAAAGAACCTCCATCGTATATAAAAATCAACTCCAAACAAATTATGGATTGGGCTGTAAGACATAAAACTGTAAACATTTTAAAATAGGAGAAAATCTTCGGTTTCTAGGGCTAGGCAAAGAGTTCTTAGACTTGACACAAAATAAAACATGTTCATAAAAGAGAAATTGATAAGTTGGACCTTTTTAAAGTTAAAAACTTTGTCTTTGCAAAAGTCCATATGAAGAGGATGAAGAGACAAAATACAGACTGGAAGAAAATATTTACAAACTTATATTCGAAAAGGACTAGTATCTAGAAGGTACAAAAAACTCTCAAAACTCAAGTGTAAAAGAACCAAGCCAGTTAGAAATGGGCAGGAGGGGTGCCTGGATGGCTCAGTTGAATAAACCTCCAACTCTTGGTTTTGGCTCTGGTCATGATCTCAGGGTCGGGGGATCGAGCCCAGAGTCAGGCTCCATGGTCAGCGGGAGTCTGCTTGGATATTCTCTCACTTCCCCTTTCCCCATGTGTTCTCTCTCCCTCTCTCTCTCTCTTTCTCAAATAAAAAAATAAATCTTAAAATAAAAAAAAAATGAGAAGACATGAACACATATTTCACTGAAGAGGAGATAGAGATGGCAAATAAGCACATGAAAGAAGTTCAACATCATTAACTAGCAGGAAAATGAAAACTAAAACCACAATGAGATATCTCCATATACCTACCAAAATGTCTAAAATAAAAACTAATGAAAACACCAAGTGCTGGCAAGGACGAGGAGAAACGGCATTGCTCATACACTGCTGATGGGAATATGAAATGGTACAGCCATTCAAGAAAACAGTTTGATAGTTTCTTAACAAAACTATTATGCAATTACCATAAAACATGGCAATTTCCATCTAAGGCATCTCAGAGAAATGAAAACATAGGTTCACACAAAAACTGTACAAGAATATCCACACCTGGGGCGCCTGGGTGGCACAGCGGTTAAGCGTCTGCCTTCGGCTCAGGGCGTGATCCTGGTGTTCTGGGATCGAGCCCCACATCAGGCTCTTCTGCTATGAGCCTGCTTCTTCCTCTCCCACTCCCCCTGCTTGTGTTCCCTCTCTCACTGGCTGTCTCTATCTCTGTCAAATAAATAAAAAATCTTTAAAAAAAAAAAAAAGAATATCCACACCAGCTTTATTCATAAGGGCCAGTAACCGGGAATAGCCCAGACGTCCTTCAGTGGATGAATGGTTCGACAACTGTGTACATACATGCCATGGGGTACAATGTGGCGATAAAAAGAAACGAACTACTGATACGCTCAACAATCTGGATGAATCTCTGGAGAATTATGCTACGTACAGAAAAGCGAATATCCAAAGTTTGCATATTTGATTTAGCATTTTTGAAAAGATAAAATTTTAGAAATGGGGAACAGATTCGTCATTGCCAGTTGGGGAGAGGGGACAGAGGGAGGGCAGTGGGCATCCAAGGTCAACACAAAAACCGTCTGGCTTGGGAATTCTGTATCTTGACTGTAGCAATGGATATCCAAACCTACACAAACGACAAATATTTAGAATTAAATACACATCCACAAATGAGTACAAGTAAAACAGGAGAGGTCTGAATAAGATGGATAGATTGCATCAGTGGCAAATCCCAGTTGTAATACTGTATCACAAGGGGTGCAAGATGTGACCACTGGGGGAAGCTAGGTGCAAGTTACACTGGATCTCCTGTATTATTTCTTACTACTGCATGTGTAGTTACAACTATCTCAATAAAGAGTTCAGCTAAAAGTTTTATTGTTTTGTACTTAAAAACTTGCATTTTACTAAACATCTGAAGATATAGAAAAAAATCAGAAAAATCATCATCCTGAAATATAATATTTTGATGCACTTTTTTCTGGTTTTTGTTTTTTACATTTATGTGAAAAAAAATGTGAGGGACTGGAATAAAAATCAGGGTGATGACAAGGTGGGGGCCTTGCTGTCTCCCACCTTCTATGACATCAGAACTCAGTGTTTGAGGGATGCCTGGTGACCAGAGGCCAGGAAGGAGGAGGGTACCCATCTGCCTGTCAGGTGGGGGTACCTTGTTCCACCCAGACAGCCTGACCCGAGGCCATGGTGATCCAACAGGTGGGCAGCAGGGGGCGAGTGGCGGCGGAGCTGTTTGAAAGGAGAAGGAGCAGTCGCTGTGAGGACAAGAAACAGGTGAGGCCAGACCAGATGTATGCTGCCTTCCTCCCATCGGGGCTCCCTTTGCCACTGCAGACAGACCGTAAGGCCCTCAAAGTCAGAGGAGGCCTTCAGCCCGACTCTCCCTGGAGCCCGACCTGGTGGGACACAGCACGCATGTTTCGGGGTTTCTTCCCCAAGCCCATTACTGATTGACTCTCTTATTTCCTTCCCACCAGAATGTATGGATTGTTTTAGTTTCCTCCTAGATCCCTAGTGCCTACAGTGGTGCTTGGTGCGTAATAGTGGCTGAATGAATGAATGAACGAATGAATGAACGAACTGAAATAAATAGGATACAGCTGAAATGTAGAGCTCTTGGAGTATTTGTTCTTAGGGCTAAAATTCAAACCTCACGCAGAGTTTTGTCAAAATGGAAAATGTCATCACCTACAATGCACAGCCCAGTGCTCCCACCCCCTCTCTGTTTCATGACTTACAACAGGCCCAAGAGGCAGCTATTAACAACCTCATTCACAGACGGATAAACCAAAGCTCAGAAAAGCAAAATGGGCATAGAGCCAGGACCTGCCAGCATTTGAAACCAGGCCCATCGGATTCCAGGACTCTTAACAAGCTCACCCTGCCCCCCATGGCCTCCCAGGTGGAGAAGTGAGGGAAGCATGTAAAGAGGGCTGGGAATGTCACATAGGCCTTGCACCCCATGGGAAGAGACAGGACTTTATTCTGAGATTAACAAGAGGACATTGAGGGGTTTTAAGCAGAGCAATGGATGACTGATCTCTATACGTTTCCAAAAAATGTGTTCACTTGTTCATTTGATACACAGGCTCCAACTCCTCCTTTGTGCTAGACCTCACAGGAAGATGGGGGCCTTGTGGGGTACATCATCATGCTGCAGTTTTTCCTAAAAAGAGTTCCATAAATACCGAACCCCAGGAAGGCGCTTTTGAGAAAAATCCCCAAAAAAGTTCTGTGGCGCAAGAAATGCCGATGCTCTTGTTCGCCACCCCCCTTGGAGATTTACACTGCTCATTCCCATAATGAAGGCACTGAGAAGTTCTGCAGCAAGGAATTCACTTCTCTTTGTTAACCACAGCATTTCCCAGACCGATTGAATACAAAGTCCCAGCTTTTCTTTTTGAAAGACCTTTCAGCATATTTCAAAATCCATTTTACAGATGAAGCAATTGAGGCTCAGAGAGAAGAAATGATTTGGCTCAGGCCGCAAGACAGCACAAGGAGGAGAACTAAAACTTAATCCTGCCCCTGTTTCCCCCTTTGCCCTCCACACAGCACAAAATACAAACCCAGCCGCACGTGTGCTGGGGAAGACATCATCCTGTAAAGTACATGGACAGAGGGGTTGTTAAAGAAATAGCAGAGCATCAGGTCATGATCCCAGGGTCCTGGGATCGAGTCCCACATCAGGCTCCTTGCTTAGTGAGGAGCCTGCTTCTCCCTCTGCCTGCCTTTCTCTCTCTCTGACAAATAAATAAATAGAATCTTTAAAAAAGAAAAAGAAATAAAGCATTCAGCATGGAATGCTTAACAACCATTCTAAAGAATGAAACAGTTCTGTGTGTCTTATGTGAAAAGATTCCCAGGGAATATTGTTAAGGAAAAAAAAGTGCCCTAAAGTTAAGTGTACAATGCAATAATCTACACTGGGCGTACACCCCCAGGCAGTCACCACCACACACACACCCCACCGCCAGGTCAAGCTATGGAACATTCCCGGTACCCCAGAAGCCTCCATCAGGCCCCTCCCAGCTCGTCCCCCGCCCCCCAACATAACCATGATTTCTGACCTCTATCATCATAGATGAGCTTTGTACTTTCTTGAATTTCATGTGAATGGAATCAGTGCGTACCTTTATGCCTGGCTTCTTTCACTCACCCGTGTATCTGTAAGACTCTGCCAGATTGTTGCTTTGTAATATATTTTTAGTTTTAAAGTTAATCATGATAATAATATAGTTGCTAATATATATAAAGAAAACTATCTGGGGGAGAGGCAAATCATGCGAATCTTTTATCTTCTTTGTGATGGTAGCAGGTCTAAGCCCTGCTTCACAAACTCGGGTAAGTAAGAAATGTGTTATTTCAAGTCAAATTAAATCTGACTCAGCCCGCATCTAGTGAGCTGGGGAAAATTCAGGGTTAGTCAATACTGTGTGTGCCTTAACCTTTTGTCCACTTTTGCTTGTCCCTGACACTGTCACTCTCCCAACTCACATTGCCTGTTGAAAACAGGTCTCTGAATTTGCTGTGCTAAGACCTGCCCAGACACACCACAAAGCCAGTGAGAGTGGGGGCCAGGCCCCTCCCAGGGTCAGGCTGACCCTCTCTCTTCTCCCACCTGTCCAAAAGACCCCTTTCTCCTGTCCTAATCCTGGGACATCCACCAGAGTCTCCTAAATGATCCTGGACTGACCCAGGTACCAGCGAGCGATGTTGTCTCCAGGCAGCTCCTTCACTCCATCCTGCCTCAAAATGCCTGACGAGACTTGCAGTAACGGGGCCAGGCTAGCCCTCCCATTGCAGCAACCACAAAACTGATGACATATATGAGGCAGCTGCTCTCAGGTGAGGGCCAGCAGGCAGCACAAGAGTGCCAGCCCAGAGGGAAGGAAGACTTGTGAGCAGGAGACTTGACTCCTTCCCAGTGGCTGCTGCACGGAGAGGTACGGTCCAAGCTGGCATCACAGTCCTGCTGAGCTGCAGAGTGGGGGCGGGGGGGGCAGCTAAGGCACTGGACTCTGTAGGATGGATCACTGGAGAAGAGAGAGCTTCGTACTCAGGGGTTCCCCAAGACTCCTTGCCGGAGGGGCTGGGACGTGCATGCAAAGGGCTGGATTAGCTGCTCTCACCAGAGTGGTTGCTCTGCGGTTGAGAGCAGAGCAGAGATCCTGGAGGCTGTCGGAATTCCGGCCCAGCTAGAGCAGAGGAACTCCTGAACACTCAGGCATCTATTTGAGAGCACACACATACAGACATGTACATGCATCGATGCACACACATATACAGACACGTATGTGTACATATACACATGCACACACACATACATACATATATTTGGAAAGAAAGAAAACTTTAGAAGCAATGGCCAGGGGCATCTGGGTGGCTCAGGTGGTTAAGCGTCTGCCTTCAGCTCAGGTCATGAGCCCAGGGGCCTGGGATCAAGCTCCGCATCAGGCTCCCTGTTCAGCGGGGAGTCTGCTTCTCCCTCTCCCTCTCCCTCTGCTGCTCCTCTCTGCTTGTGTTCTCTCTTCTTCTCGAATACATGAATTTTTTTAACAACCTAAAAAAAAATGAAGAAGCAGCAGCAGCAGCAATGGCCAAAGTTTCCACATTAAGAAGGAAATAAAGAAGACTTAAACTCAATGATAGAAAGAAGAAACAATGATAAAATCAGAAATTAGTGAAATAGAAAATGGAAATAATAAATAAAATTAATAAACCTTTTCTTTGAAAATTGGTAAAATTGGTAAATTTTTCATAGTCTAATTTTTTTAAAAAAAGAGAAAACACAGATTGCCAATATCAAGAATAAAAGGGAACTATCACAATACCTCCTATAGTCATTAAAAAGATATGAAGGTAGGGGTGCCTGGGTGGCACAGTCGTTAAGCGTCTGCCTTCGGCTCAGGGCCTGATCCCAGGGTCCTGGATCAAGCCCCGCATCAGGCTTCCTGCTCCACTGGGAGCCTGCTTCTTCCTCTCCCACTCCCCCTGCTTATGTTCCCTCTCTCGCTGGCTGTCTCTCTCTCTGTGTCAAATAGATAAATAAAATCTTTTTTAAAAAAAAGATATGAAGGTAATATGAGGAGTGACTGGATGCCAATGCATTTGCTCACTTAGCTGAAATGTAGAAACTTCTTGGACAACACAATTTACAAAAGTGACTCAAGGAGAAATAGAAAGTCCAAATGACTACAAGCCCAAAAGATTTCACCAATAAATTCTACCGATCATGTGACAGAAAAAGAAATAATGCCAATCTCACACAAATTCCTTCATAAAATAGAGGCGGAAGAAATGCTCCCGGACTCATTTTAAAGGGGCAACATAACCTTGACTCTAAAACTCCACAAACATATAGGAAAAAAAATCCAATCTCTCTATGTATATAGTTGAAAAGAATAATCTCCACACACAGTAGCAAATCAACCCAGCAACACAGAAAAAGGTGAATGCATCATGAGCACAGGGCTTCCTGAAGGAACCCAGGTTGGTTAGGTATTCGAGTCAATCCAAGCAATGGGCCGCAGGATCAGACAGAAAGGGCAGCACTTGGTCTCCCAGTGGATACGGGAAGTGCGTTTCACTGATCCAGCACCCATTCTTGGTAAAACTCTCAGAACAGTAGGACCAGAAGGAAATGTCTTCAAGCGGAGAAAGGACAACAAGGAAAAAGCTACAATTCCCTCCACTTCATGGTGAGGACTCCCACCCCGTCCCCCTAAGACACAGCGCAAGAGGAAGATGTTTGCTTCCGCCACTTTCACTGGCATTTTACTAGTGATTGCAGTCAATCTACAAGGCAAGAAAAAAACTAAAGACTTTTTGAAAGATAAAGAGTAGAAAGCGTGAAGTAAAACTTCTTCCCAGGCAGCATGATTTTTTATATACGAAATCCTAAACTCTACCAGAAAAAAAGGTAAGAATTAAGTCATAAGACACAAAATCAATTGTGTTTCTATAGACTAGCAACAAACAATTGGAAAATGAAAATCTGAAAACGATACTATTTTTAATAGCACCAAAACCCATAAAATACTTCAGAAAAGTGAGCATGGCCTCTACACTTGAAAACGATGAAACATTGCTAAAAATAACTGAAGACAATGTAATGGAAAGATCCACCATGATCACGGATTATAAGGTACAATATTTTAGAGACATCCTTTTTCACCAAATTGAACCACAGTTTTAATGTAATACTAATAAGTATTTTTACTTATTATTAGGGTTTTTTTAAATAGAAACAGCAAAGGTTGATATATACATATATATGTGAAAATGCAAAGGATCTAAGGTAGTCAGAAAAAATTTGAAAGGAGCAAAATTTTAAAAAAACTCACACTATGTTACGATAAAGCTGTATGGTCATCTAGACAGTATGGCATTGACATAAGATAGAGAAAGGAATGGAAAAGCATAGTGACAGTGGAGAGAGCTATTAGGGATTGAACTGTATCCTCCAAAATTCACATGTGTAAGTCTCAACTGTATTTGGAAATAATTAAGGTTAAATGAGGTCATAAAAGGTGGGTCTCTACTCCAATAGCACTGATGAGCTGATAAGAAGAGAGATACCAGGGATGCACAGGGAAAAGGCCATGTGAGGACACAAGGAGAAGGCAGCCATCCAGAAGCCAAGGAAAGAAGTTTCACCAGAAACCAACCCTGCCTCACACCTTGATCTTGGACTTCCAGTCTCTGTAACTGTGAACAAAATCAATTTCTGTTGTGTAAGCTACTCAGTCTGTGGTATTCTGTTATAACAGCTCCAACAAACTAATACAGATTTAGCATTGACATAAAGATTGATATATAGATCAATGAAACAGAATAAAATCTGGAAGCAGACCCACATAAATATGGTGGGCATATTTTTGACAGACAGCAATGCAATCCAATGAATAATTAGGCTTTTTAAACAAATGATTCTAGAATTGGACATTCATATGAGGAAAAGAATCTTGACCCTTCCTTCCCATCATATATAAAAATTAATTCAAAATGGACCATATACCTAAATGGAAAGTTATAAGATACCAAGAAGAAAACAGAGGAAAAAATCTTCACAACCTTCAGTTAGACAAAATTTTTTAGACTGCATATAAAAGGCATAACCATAAAGGGAATATATTTGATCTGAACTTTATAAAAGTTGAAACCTCTTAACTTTCAAACACCCTGGTAAGAAAATGAAGCAGCAAGCCACAGACCTGGAGAAAATAGTCACAACACAAGCATCTGACAAAGAATGTATATCCGAAATAAATAAAGAACTACTAAAACTTAATAAGAAGACAAATTGCCCAATAAAAAAATGAACTGAGTTTTTAATAGACACACCCAAAAAGTAAGATACGTGAATTATGGTCAGTAAATACATGAAAAGATGCTCAACATCTGCTATGGACTGAATGCTTATGTCCCCCGGAAATTCATATGTTGAAATCCTAGCTCCCAAAGTGATGGTATTAGGAGTTGGGGGTCTTTGGGAGATGATTCATGAGAGTGGAACCCTCATGAATTGGAGTAGTGCCCTGCTAAAAAAAGAACAAAAACAAACAACAACAACAACAAAACCAAAGAGCTCTCTCCGCTCTCCACCACGTAAAGATATAATGGAAATGGATGGAACCCAGAAGAGCACCCTCACCAGAACCTGACCATGCTGCCCTCCTGAATCCCAAATTTCCAGCCCCCAGAATTCTAAGAAATAAATTTCTGTTGTATATAAGCCATCGGGTCTGTGGTACTTTGTTACAGCAGCAGTTACAGCAGTGCAAATGGACTAAGACAACATCATTAATTGTTGGGGAAGTACATAGAAAAACTAGATCGAGGTACCACTACACAACCAATAGAATGCCCAAAATCAAGAAGATTCCCAATGGGGACGTGGAGCAACTAGCATTCTCATGTTGCTGGCAGAAATGTAAACTGGTTCAAACCCCTGGGAAACAAATTGGTGGTTTCTTATCCAATTAAACGTACACCTGCCAGCATTTTTATTTCTGGGTACTAACCCAAGCAGAATGAGAACATACGTCCACACACAGAGTTGTATCCAGTGTTCATCAGCAGTTTTATTCATGATTGTCAGAAACTGGAAACAGCCCAAAGTCTATCAATAGGTAAAGAGATAAACTGTACCATATTCATACAATATATTACTCATCAATAACACTGAACCCACGAACATGGCGACATCCCACAAGCATTATGTTGAGCAAAAGACTATGAAGTCATTCATGAAGTTATAGGCCAGGCAAAACTATTCCATAGTGATGGAGCAGATGAGTGGATCCCTCTGGCATCGTGAGAGTAAGGAGGGAACAGACTGTAAAAGGGCACACGGGAACTTTCTGGGATGATGGAAATGTTCTTTCTCTTGCCTGGGATGGTAGTCCACAGGTGTGGACATGTCCACAGGTGTGGACATGTCAAACTCATCAAACTGTACATTTAAAATGTGTGCATTTTATTGTCTGTGAATTATACCACAAAAAAGTTGATTCCTTTAAAGATCATTTAGAGCAAAAAATGGAAAGGCAAGGCAAGGAATGAGAACAGAGGGGGTCTTCTCAGCAGGGAGAAGGGAGGGAAAACACCAGTGGAATGTCACTAGGCTGCCATGTTACCTACTTCTGCAAAGTTTGGGGGTTTTGTATCAAGCATGCATGACGTAGATAACTGGAAAAAAGTTAAGCTCTAAAAATGACTTTACAGCACCCCTCTGTGAGGGCAGCAGGGATGCCTGCCTGGCCCCCAGTGAGTCACCTCCTTCCTCCTCTTCTTGCCACCAGACACTGTTGGCGTTGCTGATCTTGGTGCTGTACGTGGGCACAGGAATATCAGGTGAGCATTCTGGAAACTGAGCAAGGAGGAGCCGAGCCCACCCGGAGTCAGGAGGGGTATTCTGGAGATGGCTGAATGCCAACAGGCCCTCCAAAGCTTGCCTTCTCCTCCCCTCTTCACCCACTGGGATGACCAACCATGTTTATTTCAATGACTGCTCATTTGCCCTTGTTAAGGGGTAATGTTTGTGCCTCTTTCAGGAAGAAGTTGGGAGGTGTCAGAAAGGATCAGAGAATGTAACTATCCCCAGAATCCTGTGGCTTCCCAGGTAACATATTCAAAAAAGGTGCTGAGGGGATGCCAAGTTTGGCTGAGGAAATCTGGGAAGGCTTCCCAGAGGTGTTGTGGGTGACTGGATCTTGAAGGCTAAGTTGGAGCTGGCCAGGGGGAGAAGGTGGGGATTGCACTCCAGACAGAAGGAATAGCTTTTGCAAAGTCTCAGAAAGCTTTTTGAAAAAAGGGGTCCTATGTGAAAAAGCTCAAGATGTAATTTTGATGTCTGCCTTTCAGGGATTTGAATACCAGGCCAATGAACCCACAGAAGAGCCAATAAAGGTCGTCAGAACCTGGTTGAAGGAAAACTTGCATGTTTTCCTGGAGAAGCTAGAGAAAGAGGTGCGAGAGCTGGAGCAGCTGGTCTGGGACCTGGAGGAGTGGTTAGATGCTCTTCTGGGAGAGGGGGACCCAGAGGATCCCTGCTCCAACTTCAAAAATCACCTGTGAGGGCCCAGGGCTGGAACCTAGGGAGGACGCCAAGCAGAAGCGGAGAGTTGGGGAGGGGGGAAGAGTTGCCAGGGGCTCATCTAATAAGGGTTGAGCTGTGACACGTGGATGTCAAAGCAGGCAAGAAAATAAAATAGTTGGGACACTAAGAACCTTGCTGGCACCACTGCTGGTTCACGAACGCTGTCAGGACGACCCCAGGGCTCTGCTGAGATATCCTCCAGCCCACCAGAACTCTGGGGCACTGAAACCAAGCCAGCCTCTGCGTCAGGGACCTCACCCACTTACCTGAGATATGGTACAAATCCCCTAACCTGTCAGAGACAAAACTGCCTCATTAGTAAGAAATCAGGGATGCCAATTTGCCCCACAGCTTTACAGTGAGGACCAGACGTGTATATGCAGAGTGCGTCTAGCATCGAGTAGGTGCCTGATAAACAGCTCTTCCTTTCTTCCATTCCTTTTTCTCCCTCCCTGGAACTTAGCAAGAGGACACCGGTTCTGGAGTATATAGACGTTATGTGGCAACTCAACCCTCAGGCACTGCTGCTAGCAGCAGAAATTGCCAGAACCCTTGCAGGGGGCAATTGGTGATAGCCATCAAATTCACAAATGCATTTACCATTCCACCCAGCAATCTGCTTCAGGGAGTGATCTCATACATATATGAGATCTCATATATATATCTATATGTATATATAGATATGTTTATCATATATATAACATGTATATAACCTAATGGAATTATATATACATACATTTATATATAATATACTGAAATTATATTATATTTTATATATAATATAATATATAACATATAATATTATGTATAATTCATAATATATATGAAATGTATACTTATATCATATATATACACACACGTGTGAATTACATGTCTGTAATGTTACTCTCCTGGCTTCATATATAATAGCAAAACAAAGGAAACAACCCAAATGATATCAGTAGGGCCCAGGTTCAGTTAGTAGAGGTGCAGCCAAACAGTAGATACCCTGTAGCTATGAAAGCGAATGAGGACGCTTTCCTACTGATAAGAGTCTACAGGAAAGGTTGTTAAATGAGAGAAATCAAGGCATAAGAAGAGCACGGGACAAGAATCTATATGTTGCTGATGATGATGACAATGTTACGGGATGTGCAAGAAAACTCTAGAAGGATATAAAATGGCGGGACGAATTGGGGGAGTTAAAAGTGGGCAAATGTATGACCAGGATGAAAGGGAAACTTTTCACACTCTTTTATTTTTAGACTACATGATTGTTTTGCTTATTCAAATATTTGTTAAAAGAAAATTACCTATTATTTTGCTTGCAGAGAAGGACTGGAATACAGTGTATACAAGCAAAATAAGAATATCACTATGATGAAATTAGGAGTGACTTAGTGTTTTTAAACAGTGCTAAGAGAAAACCCTCTCTTTTGATTAACTTATTTTGATTAAACGATGATAATTCTTATTTAGGATTTTCCCTTTTCCCCTTGACTTCCAGGAAGTTCATCGTTTAGCCGTCCATGGTGGGAATTACATCAGCCTCCCTTTTTTGGCCTATCGCCCCTTTCTAAGATTTTTTGTTGTCTGCTTTAGTGGAGTTATTATATACGTGCCAATCATTAGAACAACCTCAAATCTTTGGAAAGTCATGAGGGGTCCAATTCAAATCATCGCATAGAAAATCTGACTGATGGGGAATGGCTCAGCAATTCTGCTTGCTGGGGGGAATTATTCAGTTGCCACTTGGGAAGGAAAAAATCTTTGCAAGTTATGGTCATAGTTTTGCCACTTTGCCTATGTGTCCGATGCTGGGGACCAGAGTCGGTTTTTCTCATTTGCAGCTATGTTAGCCAGCATTCTGCAGGAAGGCCTGATAATGATATTTCTTCGCATTAATTTTTACAGTTACCATAAAGGCTGTAGTAACATACCCAAAATCATGTCCATGTGCTCTACTGGTATTCAGAGGTTCCCAGGCAGAATTTTGACGATACATAGGTTTAGCCGAACACACACTTCAGACTCTAACCCCCATCTAACTTGCAACTGTATTGTACCTGTAATATATGTCTGTGTGTATATTCATATTTACATACTATATTATATATGTTTGCTTTTCTATATATGATATAGTTGTAAATGTTTTTATAAAACATGTGTATATAAAATTGGGGGATACACAAATAAAAGAAAATGGAGCCTAGATACTTGAGGATTGAAACCAGCCCTGTGGTTATTAGCAGAGCCTCTGAGCAGAGGGGTCACACTCTGAAAGCTCTCAGGCATCACCCCCACAAACCCACACACCTGATAGAAACAGCCCCTGAGGGTGTGGGGCTGCAGCCCACTGACGGTGGTCACTTTTGGTAGGTTGGCTTGTGAGCCCATAAGAACAGCAAGCCACTCAGGGCGGCTCAGGCAATGGCACAACACGGGAGCCAGAATCTCATGGAAATCAGGAGCGTACCATAACCTGGGATCCTGGAGACTGGAACAGGAAGGTCTTTGAGAACCCAAGGTATCCACTGAGATGCTCCAGGAGCCCTGCCACAAGAATCTGAGAGCTTACCTCTAGCTTTTGACCTTTACCTTGACTTGGCCACTCTCTGGGTCTCTGCTTCTCTTTGTGTGTCTGCCCCCTCTCTTCTGGCTTCTTTGGGCTTACTTGCCCCTTACTCTATCTAGCCCTTCTTCAGCTCAGCATTTCTGCCTGTGAATCCTCCTAACTGATTTCCTCCTGGTCCCACAAGGCCTCCCCCTTTCTCATGACCTCCCAAACTTCCAATGCCCATATAATTCTGTCTACATTTCGCAGATCAAGCTCCAGGGGAGTGGGTGGGATGTGATTGACTCATTTCATCGGCTGGAGCTTCCTGTCCTGAGCCAGACTCTGTACCGACCAGCCTTTGGACTGGATGAACTTGGGGTGACCACTCCTCCCCCCCACTCCAATCAGCTGTGACAGGATGGAGAGGGGAGGGTCAAGTACTCCAGAATGGAGCTACCCCATACAAAAAACAGCCTGGGCCCCTTCCTGATGGGAGGCTCTGGACCACACGTAATGAGCTCACATTTCCCAAGGTGGTCAGAAATGTGGCAGAGTGATGGCAACCCTTGTACCATGGAGCCCCAAGAGTCAGTATCAGAGAAGGAGAATTGTGTGAGGCAAACATTCAAAGGCTGAATATACTTGCTGAGAACAAGGTGAGAGGGGCTTAGTCACCAGAGTCACCAGAGTCAACATAGGTGAGTGTGTCAGCCTAATCTGGGAATATTTCATTCATTCTCCAGTTCCTGGGTATGAAAAAGACAAATGAAGAAGAATGGGAGTGCCTGGGTGGCTCAGGCAGTTAAACATCCGACTCTTGATTTTGGCTCAGGTCATGATCTCAGGGTCCTGGGATTGAGCCCAGGATTGGGCTCCACGCTCAGCACCGAGTCTGCTCCAGATTCTCTGTCTCCCTCTCCCTCTGTCCTTCCTGCTGCTCGTGCGTGCTCTCTCTCAAGTAAATAGAAAAGAAAGAAAGAAAGAAAGAGAGAGAGAGAGAGAGAAAGAAAGAAAGAAAGAAAGAAAGAAAGAAAGAAAGAAAGAAAGAAAGAAAAAGAAAGAAAGAAAGAAAATAGTGTCACTACCTTTAATGACTTTAAAGTCTTATAATCTGCATGGGTTAGGCAAAGTGTTGCCCCATCGATCTATTAAGGGGTCCACTTTCGTATCTACAGAGTGGACTTCCCTTTAGGAAAGAGATTTTCTTTTACTTGAGAAGACAACTATTTCCAGTTCCTTCCACTCAATCAAGAAATAATGCTGCCAGCAGAGCAGGGTCTCCCTGCCCCCATCCCAGGCCCCAACCTAACCTCCTTCCAACAATAACCAGCTCCAACTGATTCTGATCTTGCAAGGCCAGGCTTCCAGGCCACAGAAGCCTACTTGAAATAGAAGAGAGAGCAACACCTGGTGGCTCAGTCAGTTAAGCATCTTGCCTTCAGCTCAAGTCATGATCTCAGGGTCCTAGGATCGAGCCACGCATCGGGCTCCCTGCTGAGCCAGGAGTCTGCTTCTCCCTCTCCCTCTGCCTCTATCCCCCACCCTGGCTCGTGCTCACTCTCTCTCTCTGTCTCAAATAAATACACAAATTAAAAAAAAAAATAGAAAAGAGAAATTGAATAATAAAATCAGGAGTCAAAAATTTTTTTAAAAAAGAAAAAGATTGGGCTATGTATGTGCCAGCCACTGGTAAATGAGAAGTTTACAGGCTAATAGGAAAAACAAGCAGAAAAGTCAAGACAAGGCAATTTTGGAGAATGATAAATGTATGAGTAGAAACAAGGAAACCACTTACCAAGCCACTGTGGTTTTCCAGGTGGAAATGGAGGCTTGGAGTGGGAAAGAGGTGCAGAGAAGCAAAATTCAGTTTGAAAGTATCATCAGCAGGATGTGCCAATGGAGAAGAACGGGGAAGAAGGGTCCAGACAGCTGCCTGCCCGGCCTCAGGATGCCCTCTCTCTTCAGTGCAGGGCAACCTGAGCCATGATTTCAGGTCCTGACCTAAGATGCTCTCAAGGACTACGTGGAAGAGACAGGCGTGGTCTTGTTAAGGGAAAAGTGGCCAGTTGGAAAAATGTCCTGACCACTCAATTATCCCAATTTCTTCCTTTGTTTCAGGCACCTGGAGCATGAGGTCAGCATCATAAACAATTAAAAATTTTAATTAATTTTAATTGATGTTTTCTCCCCATCTCTCTTTTACTCAATAGATCTATTTGGCAGCCTTCCTGATGCTCCCTCAGGCTCTTCTCTTTTGCTAGCACTGATTCATTCTACGTTTTTCTTTGTCTGTTTTATTGCTTTTGATTACCTTCTTTTCTGTGCCTCCAACTTATATAATGGAAAACACCCACAGTCATCCAGATAATTCATGTTTTAAGATAAGAATCTGATAATCTAGACAAGGGTTGGATAAGATAAAGTCTACCTATGTATTAGCTATATGTATTTCCTAAGAATATAAGGATTATTGGGGAGAAATAGTAAAATTGTGGCAACAGACATTTAGAGAATGTGTTCCTGTTTTAGGGGCTTGGTCAAGTGCTATTGCTAGTTCCAGTTTATGGACAGGGACACTGAGGCATAGAGCGATCGTATCATTGATCAAATCATATCATCAGTAAATGGGGAGCCAGAATTCAAACCCAGGCTATCTGGCACCGAAGCCCTCACACCAATTCAATGAGCTTCACAGCCTTGCCTCCACGAAGCCTAGCCAAGATCATGTCTTCTCTCATTTTATTGTTAAGTAATCATATGCTAATTAAATTTACAAGGCAATAAATTCTCATCGCATGCTACTACAAGTTGGGTACATATAGAGAGAGGTAGGAGTCACATTCCCTGCCCACATATAGCTTGTCCTTCTACCATGAAACCAAGAAGCAAACACGAGAAAAATGAAGTATTGACATTCTTGTAGCAGCTATTGGGTAAAGTGCCAAAGGCACCTAATTGCCAAATGAGCTATATACTTACTGGCCTAACTAAGAATTCAGAGAAGGGATAGGGAACTTGAGTTGTCACTAACATGAAAATCTGTTACTCCCATTAGAGAAAAATGCAGAAACTCAAATTCTGGCTGTAGCCAAGGGGAAATCGTGGGGAAACCGGAAGAGAGATGAATGATGGGTGGGGGCAGAAAGGGGCCCTTCCCACTAGAATCACATCTCAGGCTTGGGTGCTGGTGTGGCCCAGCCTTACCCCGACCGTCAGATCCCAGGTCTCAGGTAAGATTTGGGGCCAGGCTCCTCACAGGTCTTTGTGAGAATCAGGTGTATTTTTTTTTTTTTAAACAGATACTCTTGAGAAGTAGGGATTTGGGCTTCACTGAAATTATTCCCAGACCAGGAAAGTCCATTTCCAGTCTGCATGTCATATTTTTTGATGATGTCAAGTAAAAATGTGGATTTAATTTGTTCCCTTAATCCACAAATTTGTTCAAAAAAATTGTGAAATGCACTAAATCCAATTTGGTTCAAATCTGGCTGTCAGAAGGATAATTGAGGGTGGTGAGGGATGGAGCCAAAGAAGACGCCTTTCTGGGGCATCCAATCCCTTCTGTTGTGACATTTCCAAGAGGACATGCATCCCTGCCGGAGGGCAAATAAGGAAGGCAGGAACTTGATTTGGGCACCGTGGCTGGCGTTCTCAGTGCAGTGGCTGAGCCCTGAGCAGGAGAACCTGACTCACCTGTGTGCTCTGGCCAAATCACTCCACCACTCAGAGTCTCGGTTTCCCTCTCTGTCATATGGGGCTACCACCACCTCCTCCGACGGCTGTTGGGAGAGTACAAGGACGTAACAGTCCAGCACAGTGCTAGAAAGCCAGGAGGTGCTTACCAAAGGTAGCGTAACAGAAAAGTCCAGGTAAATCTAGACTCAGGCCCGGTGAGATCCAGAGGACACTGGCCCTTGTCTCACTCTCCATCTGTCTCCGGGCTGGCCTCACTCTCAGGCAGGCTGTCCCCACTGTGGTGGCAGGATGGCTTCAGAATCTCTTGCTCTATCCTACCGTCCCACTCTCCCCAGAGGGAAGCAGAGCTCTCTTGCCTGAGAGCTACAGTCCAAGTCCTGCCACAGAACCTGGTTGTTCTCAGATTGGATCAAATACGCGTTCCAGAGCTAATCCTGGTGGCTGCTGTGACACAAGACTCACATCGGCCACCCCTGTTTTACACACGCATCCCTCTAGCCAGGGATAATCCTAAGCACAGACTGAGTGGGGAGAGTGGTGGCTCCCCAAGGGAAATCAGGGTGCTGTTACCAGAATGCAGGAGACTGGGTGCTAAGAAAAAAACTTAAATACTTTCTTAAAATATGAATAAAAATTCTTTGCATTTCCATCACACTCTGGTGGGGTACAGAGGGTTTTCTCAGCTATCTTACTTCATCCGGATGGTCGCTCCATCTAGACAAGACAGGCGATCCTTTCTGACACCCGGTGCATGGGTAAACTATAGCAGAATTTCTGTCTCCTGCCCGTGAGCGCAGGCAAGGTGCATGTCAGAGGAGGTGGCATAAAGGAGCTAAAAGGACAGGGCTTGGGGTCAAATAGACCTGGTCCAAGCCCTGCACCCCCCCAGCTCTCCAGTGTGACCTCAGACAGGTCACTCCATTCTTCTGAGCCCCAGTCTGCTGCCCATAAAATGGGGTATGTCTATATATCTCCAGGGCCCATTGAGAGAATAAAGTCATAACGGCCAACTTTTATTTAGTGTTTACTACGCTCCAGGCACGATTCTAAGCACTTTATGAGCATCCCCTACCTTATTTAATCATCACAGCAAATCTATGTGTATTATCAGTATCTTCACTGCATATGTAAGGAACTTGGGTCAGGGGGTGCACACGTGTCCCAACAGTTAAGTTGGTGGAGCCAGGATGCAAACTCAGACACGCCAACTCCGGGGGCCACGTGCTAAAGCCCCACCCTACGCTCTTTCCGGATTAAATGAGGTAATGCGCATGCAGAGCTGTGTAAACTGTAACACATTATATAAATGTCACTTGCTCTTACTTCTCTCCTCCCTCCCTGGTCATTAAAGCCATGAGGGACCTCATGAATCTACCATTCAGATATGTTCTCTCAGGGCTAGACTCGGCCCCTTCGCCGCACTTCCTCCCAACCTGCCTTTGGCTCTGAGGCTACACCTCCAGACCCGTCTGATCCTGTTCTCTCTAGAGTCCGGGCAAAGTCTTTTCTTGCACATAGCAAGTGGATACTTGCTCCACAACTCTTAATGACCGAGAGGAGAAGCTGGGGTCATACTGGCCAGCGGAACGATTTTGGAGAACAGAACCAGCATGGTCTCTACTCCCAGCGCAATGGAGACTCCGAGAAAATGGCACCTGGGGAGGATACCCAGCTCAGCATTGTGGGTAACTTGGGCATAATATTAGCATCCAGCTGCCGGGGCAGGTGGGGTGAGAGCCACAGGACAGGGATCGTGCAGGTGGAGCAGCTAGCAGTCAGAGCTGAGTACATTTAGCTACTGTCGCAAAGGGACTCCCTCTGGCATCAAGCTTAGCACCAATTCTGTATAACTTACTTGTTCCCCTCTATAGGACATCCTTCCTTGTTCTTGGTTTCAGCTTTATTTCTCATATCAAAGCACCTACTCATTAGCAGAAGTTCAGAAAAAAATACAGCAAATGTACATATTTCTAAAATAGCAGGCATATAGAGACAGAAAGCAAATTAGTGGTTGCCAGGGACTGTGGGAGGAGGGATAGGGAATGACTGCTTATTAGGTCCAGGGTTTCCATTTGGGGTGATGAAAAAGTTCTGGAGTGACATAGTGGTGATGGTTGTACAGCATCATAAATGTACCTAGTGCCACTGAATTGGACACTTCAAAATGATGAAAATGGTAAATTTCATGTTATGTGTATTTGCCACAATAAAAAAGAATTGCAGGAGAACATAATCTCTCTACCCAGAGTCAGTCAAAGCAATGTTTTGTGTATTTGCCTCCACCTTTTTAAATGCATATTTTTAAATAATTAGGGTCATAATGCAAAATACAACTTTGCATCCTCCTTTTTAGTCCACCAATATGTATAAGCACTTTCCCCATATCCTGCATAACATTATTGGGCACTTAGGAGGTTTTTTTCTTCAAAGAACTATTCACTATTATTAACAAATGCATTGAGAAAATGGAAGGCAGGCCATATATTAGGACAAATCCTTCACAATACATATATCTGACAAAAAAAACCTTATATCCAGAACACATAAAGAGCTCCTACAAATCAATAAGAAAAATACAGACCACCCAATGTTTTTAAAGTGTGCCATAGGTTTGAAAAGACACTTCAAAAAGAAGATATATAAATGGACCATAAGCATGAGGAAAATGTTCAACATCATTGTTCATCAGGGATATGCATATTAAAATCATAATGAGACCCTAGGGCAATACCACAGAGCTCTGCGAATGTCATACATTGCTAGTAGGGTATAAAATAATGCAAGCCAGTTTGGAAATCAGTTTGGGAGTTCATTATAAATACAGACCTACAGAATGTCCTACTGATTGTAGTCTAAGTATACACTAAGAGAATGAAAAGAAAGGAGGACACAAAAAAATAAAAGTGCATAAAAATTGCAACAACTGGAAGTAACTCAAATGTCCATAAATAAATTGTGGTTATATTCACACTGTAGGATAATGCGCATAAATGAAAGAATGAACTACTCATACATACAACAGCCTGGATGTGTCTCAAAAGCATTACCTTGCATGAAATAAGAAGACACAAGCATAGCTATTGTCTGATTCCATAAAAACCTAAGCTATGGTGATAGAAATCAGATCAGCATCTCAGGGAGTTATATAAGGAAAGTTTTTGGAGTGCTGGAGAAAATCTATATCTTAATTTGGGGGCGGTTACATGGGTGTTTGTATTTGTTGAGATTTATCAAATGGTACACTTTAAATCTCTTCATTTCATTGTATATAAATTATGCTTAAATACTATTAATTAGAAAAAAAATAAAATTAAACACCAACTCTATGACCCAACAATTTCACTCCTAGATATTAACCCAAGAAGAAAGCATATATCGACAAAAAGTCTTGTATAAAAATAGTCACTGCCTTATTTATTCATAAGAGCCAAAAACTATAAATGGACTAAATATTCCAATTAAAAAAGAATGATGATTAATCTGGATTTTTAGAAGTGCATGTTGCTTATAAAAGACACAAATATAAGAACCCAGAAAAGTTAAAAGTAAATGGGAAAACATATCCATAAGAAATAAAAAAATGAATAGGTATTTTTAAAGGAGGTATAGATCTACTAATATCAGACAAAATAGACATTAAGACCAAAAGTATTAGTAGACATTAAAAGTAACAGTTCAGCATTATAGAGGGGCCAGCTCAACAGGAATATATAACAATCCTAAATTCAAATGAGTTTAGTAATGGAGCTTCAAATATTGTAAGAACTATAAGGAAAAATAACCAATTCCATAATCATAGTGGAATGTTCTGAAACATGTCTGTCAGTAACTGATAATACAGACACAAAAATTAATAAGGATATATAAAGATTTAAAGGGCATAACTAACAAACTTGAGATAGACCCAAATTTGTACAGTTACCTGATTTACGGCAAAGGTACCACTACAGTGCAGTGGGGAAAAAATTTTCTTACAAATAAATGGTACTAGATGAATTGCATAAACTTCTGGAAACTTATGTTGACTCTCACCTCATATCATACACAAAATTCTAGTTCAGGTGAATCGTAAGTCCCTAGAATAAAACATAGGAGTGTATATTTCTTTTTTTTAGTATAATAATATTTTTATTATATTATGTTAGTCACCATACAGCACATCCCTGGTTTTTGATGTAAAGTTCGATGATTCATTATTTGCATATAACACCCAGTGCACCATGCAATATGTGCCCTCCTTACTACTCATCACAAGCCTATCCATTCCCCCACCCCCCTCCCCTCTGAAGCCCTCAGTGTATATTTCTAACCATGGATAGACACAAATTTCTTAAACAAAACACACACACAAAAAACCACACTAAACATAAAGGAAAAGATTAGTACATTAGACTATTTTAAAATTAAGAATTACTGTTCACGGAAAGACACCATTAAGAGGGTAAAAAGGTAAACAGAATTCGAGAAGTCGTTTGCAATACAAGGAAGCTGTACATTGAATATATAGAGAACTCCTACAAATAATAAGAAAAAGACACCCTCTGGGGCACCTGGGTGGCACAGTGGTTAAGCATCTGCCTTCGGCTCAGGGCGTGATCCCGGCGTTCTGGGATTGAGCCCCACATCAGGCTCCTCTGCTATGAGCCTGCTTCTTCCTCTCCCACTCCCCCTGCTTGTGTTCCCTGTCTCGCTGGCTGTCTCTATCTCTGTCAAATAAATGAATAAAATCTTAAAAATAAAAAAAAAATTAAAAAAATAAAAAGAATAAGACACCCTCTAAAATGAGAAAAACCTTGAACAGGCACTTCACAAAAGGGCAATACCCACAGGGTCAATTTGTTACTCACAAATGCCTAATTAAAACCACAATGAGCTATCATCCCCTACAACCAGAATGTCTACATCTTTTAAACCCAAACCAAGTGTTGCTAGGATATAGATCTATTATTCCTCTCCTATATTTCTATGGAAGTATAAATTGGTACAACTGCTTTCAAGAACTGTTAGCAGTACCAGCTAAAGCTGAACATACGCATGTTTTATGACTAGAATTCTACTACAAATATGTACTCTTAGAACCGGGTGTGTGTGTGTGTTGAAAGTCATGTCCAAAAATATCATACAGCATTATTTTTAACACTCGGGAACTAGAAACCTTTCAACAGTCCATCAACAGTAGAATGGATAAATAAATTCAACAATAGAGTACTAGTTGGCAGCGAAAAAGAGAAAACCAACATATGTAAGACCATGGATAAGCCTCAAAGATATAATGCGACTGGAAGTCGGACAAGAAGGAGTATAATTGTCTGTAATCCCATTCATACGAAATTCAGAATTGGGCAAAATTAACCTGTAAGTGATACAAGTCAGGATATTGGTTACTTTTGGAAAGTAATGACCAGGAGATGGTACAAATAAGACTTTCGAGGTGCTGGTCATATTCTATCTCTTGATCTGAATGGTGGGTACCTACATGTATTCACCTTTAAAAATTCGTCTAGCCCTTCACTTAAGACTCATGCATGAAACTGTATCGTGTTATCCTTCGGTTTAAAAGTTTGACAAAACATAACATATGCTATTATTAAAGTTCGTGATACATATTGCCAAATTACTTTTGGGTAACACCGTACCAGTTCCCACCAGCATTGTATAGGAGTTGTGTCCCAAGCAAAGCCTCCCAAATATTGAGCATTATAATCTTCAAAGACATTCTTCAACTTCATCTTAACTTGATTTTATCTAACAAGTCAACAAATAGTTATCAAATCTCAAGCTACAATGAATTCAGATAACTGTTTTACTTTCTCCCCCCTCCTTCCTTCCCCCTACCAAGGCATAGGAAAGGAGAGGGAGGGATGACTCTGAGAGATAGGTAATAGAAAGTAGCCATAGGACTTATCACGGAATGCGCCAGTACGCACTCGAATTGCTTCCTGAAAGCAGCCGTTAAAGGAATGGGGTAGGAATGTCTACAGACATATGGCCTAGAGCAAAGAACACTGAGACAGGAGTCAGGAGGTCCCGGTTCTTAGCCCAGCCCCACCACTACTTCATGGTGACCCTGGGCAAGTCCCTTCCCCTTTCTGGGTATCTGTTTCCTACCCTGTACAATGAAGGTCTACATTAGCTGGTGTCCAAAGCCTTTTTCAGTTTGAATTGGCCATGACTCCATGGATCCATATATACAACACTGTTTTAAACGCTCTATGAGGCACCTATGGGTACATCTGTGCTTGAGTTGAACATTTAATTTACCAGAATTCTCCTCAGGAGAGGAAAATATTGTTCGAGGGTGTGAGCCCCCAGGGGCACCTGAGTATTTGAGAAAGGGACCCTTCTGTAGGAGGAACCATGATAACTTTGCTTACCTCTCCAAAGAGGGAAGAAGAAAAAGGGAGGAAAGAAAAGCCCAGATAGACACACAAGATGGCAGAAGGCTGTGTGCTCTATAAAGCAACCACTTCCTATACCCTCACCAGTGGTCAATAACATTGCTAAATTCATGACATGCTTGATTGTCCACGTGCGCATTTTCTTGGTAAAACTCGAGAAGGGGTCAAGCTCCCTGCACAGACTGACATGACCCAGTCTCAAGGCGGCCCATGCAAACAAACACAGAGACCAGGAGGGAGAAGGAAGTGTGAAAACATTCTCCACAGGGACTGGCGTATCGGGGAACGGGCACTCAGCTTTCGTATCAGGGAATTGGGGTGCGAGTTTCACTGTAGCCCATCTCCAGGGCACAGGAGAGCCCCAAGTGGCAAACACATCACATCTTCTATGCTGATGATAGCTACCTGCGGTCCTCAACCTGCATGAAGTACCTTCGGGAGACCAGGGCTCTTCTCATTTCCCTTGTCTCCTCCCTGGCTGCAATCCCCACCCTGGGGCCGGGCCTGCAGCAGCCCTGACACCCCCACCCCCACCGACCTCCTGGGAGAGAGCGGCCTCACCTGGGCAGGGCGAGTGCCCGTGGCTGGCCGTGGGTGCTCTCAAGGTATGGCCCTCTCCCCCCATCACACAGGCTTTGCACCCTGGAAACCATTTCCCCCTCCCTTGATTGAACCCGCGGTTGAATTCATAATTTTACAATTTTCAAAACTACCTAACTCCGAGGGGGGAAGAAAGAGCTTTCAGTAACCCCTATTCAGTAGCCAAGAATTAGCAAGGGAAACACTGCTTCCCACTTTCTAATTGATGCCTCTGCCAAGGGCCCCAGGTACGTTGGCTCCTGAACACGCGTCTTTGGGGAATTAGTCTCGGGAAACATATCCTCCGAGGCCATGTGCGCTTCCTGTCACCAGTAGGACTCCAGGGGCCCCCTCGACGCTAATTTTCTTAATACAAAACCATTTCTTTTTTCGAAATGAAAAATGACTTGTTAAACCCCTCCCGGGTCACTTTTTTTCCCTCCCAGAGAAACACATTAAAGTAAACAAACTCGAGATGTAAAATGAAAACAGGGGCCCCCGCAGCACCTGCAGGGTTTTAGCAGCTCACATTACAAAGCCCCGTCTGAAGTGGCCGAGAACTGTTTCCATTACAAATAGCCAGTTCTCTTGAAAGTAAGGCAAAAGCCAAATTAGTCAGATTACATCAGGATATATTTTCCTGTAGCATAAGTTCTTTGGAAACACCTGCCTGACATATTTCAGACTTGTGCCGAGGCGAGCCGGGCCCTTGGTGGTTTCAAGGGCTCGTCAAAGTCTCAACAAAAATGGGTGTTTGGGTTTTACTCAGGAAAACTGAGTGAGATATCCGTGTGGAATTGGGGTTGCTACAGACAGACTTTCTGGTACCTTTGAGCCTGCAAGTTTTAACCAGCTATTGTCCCTGCAGCACCGGATGGTGCCGAGATGGCCCTGGAATTCAGGCATCCTGTGTCCGAACCTCCTTGGGATGGCAGTGGGAAGGGGTCATGTGGTTATGTAGCGGTTACGTGGTCAGGGAGCCTAGAAGGGACTGGTTGGAGAAGGAGCATGACCTCACTCTGTGGGAAACGCTAAAATTAGGGAAGAGTGCCGAGCCCACAGCCGGGTGGGGAGCTGAATGGAGAAGGCAGATGCAGGCAGGCGATGTTCTGGGTCAAAGCTGGGGGTGGGAGGCATCAAGCCCCCCCCTTATCCTTCCCTGTACCCTAATTAACATCCTATTTTTGAGAACCATCTTCCACTTTAGTCTTTCTTATTTATTTTGTTACCACCCAGTAACCATGGATAATTTACATTTCAAATGATCTACATTGCTTACAAGTCAAGCAATCTACTTGACTGCCTGGTCAAGTAGATTAAATAAATTATGATAAATCCACAATATGGAATACTACACACCCATTCAAATGAATCAGGGGAAATTACGGGGACTGTCATGGAAAGACCTCTATGATATAGTAAGTGAAAAAAAAATCGAGACACAAAACAGTACGGGTAAGATGATCCCATTTGTTCAAAAGGGGTTGGGGGGAGCAAAGGCATATGCCTATATACATACAAATGGCTGAAAACGCATAGAAAGTGGACCGGGAGAAGGGACAGCAAACTGTTCATTGTGGCCACCCAGCAGAGGAAATGGGAAGAAAGAGAGGTAAGGACAGACTTTCATATTCTCTGGAATACTCTAGAAATGTTTACCGTGAGAATAAACTCACGTCTTACTTGTGTAAAGAAAAAGGCCCGTAATAAAATCATACAACCAGTGTGTGTTGGGGCTGGTACCTCGGCACTCCGGATGAGTTCCTAAATCCTGAAAGCCGAAGAATCCACAACTCCCAGTGTGTGACGGGCATCAGCCTGGGGAACTGCTGAGCTCTGAGTCCTGGGATTTCCGTGCACCCCGCTGGGGTCAAGCGCTGGCCAGCAAGGCACACTAGCAAGCACACGCTTCCTGGGAGGTTTTCATCAGCAATGACATCCGTGTATCTAGCAGAGCAGTGAAGGGGAAAAGCTTTAGAGTCAACTACCCTGGACTGACATCCTCACAAGCAAGAGGACTTGGGACACCTTCCTTGACCTCTCTGGGCCTCATTTTCTCAGCGATAAAATGGGGGTGAGAATGGAAAGTACCTAACAAGGTGGTCAGGGGTAAATCAAGTAAAGGCATTCTGCACAGCACCTGGTGCGTGGCGAACGCTCTAAAATGTGAGTTACTGTTAAAGAGGCCATAGAATGAGAGCTTTCTTGTTACACTTATATGTCCTACACAAGGCCCTGGTAGGATTCAACTCAACGGACGGGCATTTCCTTCTGAAACAAGGATATGGGTTAAATCCATATTGACCGGCAGAACTGGGCCACCCAAACATCCAGAGTGTGAAGGAGCAGGACTGGACTCTTACACACCCATCAGAGGGCTCTTTATTCTATCGGGAGAGAGCCAAGATACGTAGACACCAGACTCCAGTGTGCCTTAGGCAAGGTGTTAAAAACGGGTCAGCCAGGGGAAAGTGCTAGAGCAAAACTCTAAAGGCAAGGAAAGCAGGTTGTCTGGAAGCAAGGAGCCGGTGACCTTGAGGTTGGCTGCAGGCTAGTGGGGAGGGCCCGGGAGGGGTTCCACGCCAGCTGCAGCACCTTGCGGGGTGCACCAGCTGTATTAAAGACCAGGGCTGAACTCAACAGCCAGAGTTGCTTAAAGCCAGGAAATTATTGACCTAGAGAGCAACCGTAGACGATTGTCAAATGTAACACGTGCCGGGTCCAACCTGCCTTCTCTCCCAACCAGCAGGAATCTTAACTGTGCAAACTCTGAAATCAGCCCCTGGACTCCTTTGTCTCATACATCACAGCCCAGGTCGTCAGCACAATTCCCCCTGGTAGGGTTTTTATGACTGGTGATGAGGTAAGGAGGCAGAGAAAACACAGCTGGTCCTGCACTCAGTTTAAGAGAGGGCGCTGGGAGAATGTGTGCCTGTCCCCGAACACCAGCCCTTACAGCTGCTCTGCTCCCCTCCAAAGGCTGAGGGTCCTCACCACCTCTCATGGAGGGAAACACATGGCTCTGACCAATGAGACATTTCTTTAAGTTGAAAAAAGAAATTCAGATGAAGACATTTTTAAAGCACTGAGATGTTTGGGGTTCTCCTTCCCTGCTGCCTTCAACAGTGAGTTCCAATTCTTGACAACTTGGCCTATTAAATACCACTCTCAAATGTATCCCTTCTCTGCATCCCCAGCACCATTGCCTGGGTTGGGCCTCATTATCTCTCCCTTAGAGTCTATAACCAGCTTCTAACTGTTCTCCCTGTCTTTGGTCTTGGCTTCAAACCTGTCTCCACCCAGAAGCCAGAGGGACTTTCTCAAACACAAATCATACGCCTCTCTCTCCCATTTAAAAAACAAACAAACAAACAAAGCCCTTGGATGGATCCCTGTTTCTTCCAGAGTAAACTGAAAACTCTTTTACATAGAGCATTTTACATAGAATTGTCCATTCTTGTTATTCAAAATAGCCATGTTGTATGAAGTCGCTGCAAACACAGAATTAGTGAACACGGAACTATTCCTCTTAGGGGAAATACAGGCTTAGAGTCCTGTGAGCCTCTGGCCACAACATTTTTGTCAATTGATAATAAGTAAGTTTACTGTATGTGTTTCTGTTTAATTTTTATATACACATTAATATACATTGGTGATTCATTCACATGGGACTCACTGCCAACAGGACTACAACTCATGCCTCGTGAAACTTACGAACACACGTGTTTTCTCCAGAAGGCACATCACACCCTTTGTGAGCTTAGGAATGCCAGACACCACTTCAGCCCTACGCTTGGGGGCTGCTTTAAATGGTGAAATCACCATGAAAAAATCACAAAAAATGGGGAAAACATGGCACAAAACAGACTGTGAAAAAGACACTTGTTTACAGTATGAGAGCTGAAACAGGAGGGCAAAGTGTCACCTTGTTTGTCCTCAGCTGGGAACGTGTGCATCGGGTGACCCAAATTTCTCCTTGCTCTCCATACATCCATAAATGACCACAAAAACACTGTGAGTATTGACTTTGGGATCACGAGTAAATTTTAGTAAGCAAACTTGCAAATATGGAACCTGTGAATAATGAGGATGGACCGCATTTATTACCATCGCCTGCCCAGCACCTCTTACTCCTGCTTCTTCTGTCCAGGCACACCATGAACACAAGGGCCTACATGTGCCTACATGACCACACAGAGCCGATCGCAATGTCCTAGCCCCTCGGCGGCAGTGACTGGTTCAGAAACTGGCACAGGATTCAAACACTGCCAAGCAGAGACGTCTCCCGGGATTTTTCTACTGGAACTGGGAGAGAAGATTCTAATTTGGAGGATAGGCTCAGAAAGACATGACTCTGGGCTGTTGATGACCATGTTCCTTGTCAGGCTGGCCACGTGTGATAGGAAAGATTGTAACTGAAGGTGGGAAAGAGCAAGAGAGAGAGAGAGAGAGAGAGAGAGAGAGCAGGTACTGTTTTCTGTAGGTTTTCTGTATTGCTGCCCTCAATTCTCTGAACTACCCTGGGATCCTTCAGATCCTTCAACAAATCCCTTTTTTTTCTTTCTTTTTTTTTTTTCCTTACCCTTATTTGGTTGCCTCTTACAACAAAAAGAGTCCACAGTAACAGAGCATTAAAGGCCTTTCCTGATCTGGCCCCCATCTACCTTACCTTCTATCATGTTCTTACTTCAAACATTATGTTCTGTGACACAGAAACACTTGGAGTTTCCTGCATACACTCTTTTACATAGAGCATTTTACATAGAATTGTCCATTCTTGTTATTCAAAGTAGCCATGTTGTATGAAGTTGCTGCGAACATGGAATTACTGAACACGGAACTATTCCTCTTAGGAATATTCCTCTTAGGAACTATTCCTTCACACATTAGCTCGGTTATCCAGCCGTTCTCTGACCTCTCCTTGGGGCTCCTGCAGCATCCAGCCCCAGCTCCTCTCTTTGCTCAACACACGACACTGAACTTTCTTGCTGATAGACCACGAGCATCCATACATCACAGAGCAGGGCCTGGTGCTCTGAGGCTGCCCAGAGGCAAGGTGGCAAACTTGAATTTTTGGCCTGAAGTGTGGAGACCAGGTTTCTGCTGCCACTGCTTTCCTGGGGCAAACCCAGTGCTGCTGAGAAATCTCTTCACATCAGAATGACGGTTCATGCTTCAGAAAGCCCTGCTCCATGCATGATTTCATTTGAGCCTCTAAGAGCCCTGGGAGGCAGCCAGAGGAGGCAACAGAGACTTGGAGGAAATGGAGCCTCTCAGAGGTAAAGTGTTACTGTCCCATATACATAACTAGTAGGTGACAAAGCAGGACACAGAACACAGGCTTCCCGACTTTGAGGCCAGTGGGTTCCATGTGTCTTAAACACCCCACAGGCCCTGTCTTATTTGATCCTTGTAACCTCGGTGACCAACACATCCTGGTTTTCCCGGGAATAATATCCCCAGTTTCAAACTAAAGTCCTCCATCTCAGGAACTCCCTCAATCTCCAGCCAACCAGGGTGGTTGGTCCCCGCACCGCAAAACAATGATATGAGGCAAGTATGGAAATTGTTCCCATTTACACTTCAGAAGACTGAGGCTCCGAAAGGGAAAGTGACTGGCAAAGGTCACACAAGGGATCAGTGGCAGAGCCAAGATACAAACCAACATCCCTCTGATTCTAGAGCTCTTCACAGGCTTCAGCAAGGCCTCCACTAGCAACCATTTAACCAACCAGTCAGTCATCCGGAATGCATTAGCAAAATTGAGGCATCGTGCAGGAAGAGGGGGTGTCAGGCCACAAATATTATACAGCCATGTAAAAAGGGAAGCAATGCGTCTAACCACCATGCTCACTGGGCCCATATTTCTCATCTGATCTTAACTGCAGTTGTGTCTCCACAGGGCTTCCAGACCAGCTAGTGGGACAACAAGCTTGACAGATGTTTTTCCCCACTGAATTGGCCAACGATTTGACTGTAACTGTGTCTGTACCCAATGCCAAAACAACAGGCCAATTAATCCAATTCCATTGGCCAATACGGTGGAAAGAGAAAATAAACAAAGTCAGTTGTCTGAGAGAGAGAGAGAGAGATGACCCATTTGAAGACTGAATCTGGCTGGTTATTTCACTACACTGACCAGTAAATTTGGGCCTATCAGGTCACCTTGAGGCCCTTAGCAGACCCAGCCTGAACTAGTTGAATTAACTGGTTCTCCTGGCAAAGTCCATATGTGGTCCCTATCTCCTCAACTTTAAAAGAGTAGATCAAATTGATGATGGGTGTTGTACATTTTTCCATGTTATGTAATGACTGCCCATGTTAAATGCTTGCTGGGAATCATTATTTTCAAAGGCCTCTGAGTTCATTATGTAAGAGGCACTAGCTCATGCATTTTGAGCAGACCAGGGCAAAAATGACATTTAAGATATTGCTCAAGTTTTAAAACGAGTGGCTCTACAAATAAACAGTGATTTTTAAAAGAAAGGAGAAAAAAAAGAGTTTATAAACGCAATAAAGATGTAACAGGGGCCAAGCAAGATGAAAAGAAGTTTAAAGCTGTGGTGAGCCACCTTCTGAGGCCTTCAGAACACTCAAATCCAGAATAATTCCCCACACAGAAGAAGGAAAGGGAGTATTCTCAGATGCCAACCAATAAGTCACCCTCCTCCCGCCCCACCCCATCACCACCACTAAGTTGTTTGCACTCAATGTACCAAGTAAGAGGCAGCCAGCAAAGGATTTCACCGAGAAGGAACTGTCCATTCCTCATCTGGCTCTGTTAGCAGATTCAGCCCAGATCCTAGCCCACTCACCTCAGGAAGAGCTAAGAGCCCCAGGGTAAGTAACAGAAAGTTCCCTGCTCGCTTACTCATCACAAAAGCTCACCCGTTAGTATAGCCAACACCACGTAACATGAAGCACCTACCATGTCCCAAGCTGTGTCCTAAGCACCTGCCATACATTATTCCATTTAATCCTCATAAAACTTTGTGAGAGCTCTTCTTATCAAACCCAATATAAAATGAGGCACGGAGAAGTAAAATTACTTTTCTCCTGCTCCCACAATGGTGGAGTGGGGATTTGAAACCAGAGGTCTGATGCTAGAACTTTGTGTTCTAAGTACCTGTCATCAAGCCCCCCAGACTCTCCGGCCATTGGTGCCGTAGTCTGGCTCCCAATAACTGCTCTGCTTCTCCTTATAGGGGACCCCCAGTTGGAAGGCCACGCTGAGGCTGAGTGTGCAAATGCGGCCACCTGTGGTGGATTTGTGGGCAGCAGGGGTGGGCGGCTGGTGGTTGCAGGGATTCCAAGGCCTAGCATCTTTGCCTCAATCCAGGATGCTTCTGAAGGGCCAGTTCAAGTTCCACAGTGCCCTAGGGATCAGCGGAATCCTTGCAGCAACATCACTTCTACTCCTCATCTGTCTGGTCCCACTTCCCTCTCTCTAGACAGGTGCCTGCTGAGGGTAGGAACGGACTCTTACCCTGAAAGAGGCAGCATGGACAAGCAGACGGGGTCATTTGCTGGATCAAGGGGACAGAATATAATTGGAAAAGGGAGAGTTTATCAACACAGGCACAGTCCCATATATTATAGCACAAGGAACCCAGGAGAAAGCACTAAACACGTTCCTCAGTGGCTTTCAGAATGGCCAACGCTAAGTAAAGCAGAAATGCCAGAGCTGCCATCAATAGGTGATGGAAGAAGGGATAAGAAGAGAAGATATGTTCTCCAGTTCTGTTCTGCAGGTGGACATGGGGCTTGCTCCATCTTCTGATACAGTAAGTAATGTGCATCAGAGACATCCCTGAAGCTCAGGGGGTCTGTGCTCTATGGGCCAGGGCTCATAGTAGGAAATGCTGTTACAGGATTCCATGATAGCAAGCAGATCCCAGAAGAATAGAGGCCAGGTGGTGCTGCTGACGCATTGGAAGCAAGGTCAGTGCAACCACAGGAATGAGTGGCAAGATGGCGTGGCAACCAAGAGGCTGGCGCACGGAGATCCATGGGAGTGGTGAAGAGAATGCAGTGCCTCTAAGACGTAAAACAGATGGACTCCCAAAGGATGTTTCTCAAACTCTACCAATGAAAAGAAATCAAGGATGGCTTATCAGGACACTGAGGGACACTGTATCAATAGTTATGAACCCTTGCCCAGTTTTCAGACCTGAAAGCTGTCTACTGAAGGAGAGTGTAGGTCCCCATGAGGACGGACCCTCGGTCACTGCAGTGAGGATAGACAGTCACGAGTCCTCCAGTCGCCTCCCAAAAGGACCAATGGCGATTCAACTCAGGTAAAATGTCCAGACTTTTCAAGGACTGTCAGACACCGGATCTAAGTGACAGCATCTCGTGGTCCCCTGTAAGCACTGGGGTGAGAGGGAGCCAGGTTATCAGCGGAGGCCTGGCCCAGGTCTGGCTCAGAGCAGCGGTCACTTCCCCGGTTCTCAAATATATAAGTGGAATTAATATCCTTTACAGTTAGGACAACCCTGACATTGGAGCTCCTTGACATGTGCAGCCATCCTCGTGGGAAAAGCCAAATGGAAGCCCCTGCAACTGTCCCTCATCCTTCAGTCAAGGTATTAAATAAAAAACAATAGTACATCCCAAAAATAATCTTTAAGAAGGGAGGGAGGGAGCCTTCCCTTAAGGAGCAGGGGTAGTCGTTCCCATAATATCCTCATTTAATTCACCCATTTAATTCATCCATTCGTACTCCGTAAGAAGCAGGTAGATTCTGGAAGATGACAGTAGACCACCACGAACTCACCCGAGTAGTAGCTGCAACCCCAGCGGCTGGTGCAGATGTAGGATGGCAGGGGGAGAACACAGCTCCACTATACGGTACGAGGCCCTGACCTGGTAAGTGTATTCTTTTCTATCCCTGCCAAGAAAGAGCACCAAAAGCAGCTTGCATCTCCACGGAAGAGTCAATAGCAAAAATTCATGGTCTCACTCTAGGGCTCTATTAACTCTCCCATCCGTTTGCATAATATAGTCCAAAGGGGTCTGGAGCATTCGAACATTCTGCAGACTGTGCCATTTATCAACGACAGACATGGCAGATAGCACTGTATCAGTGACATCGTGTTAATCAAACTGGATGAGCAAGAAGTAGCAAACACGTGGGAGGCCCTGATAAGATACATGAGCTCCAGAAGTTCGGAAGTAAACCTTACAAAAATTCAGAGACTCCCTACATCAGTGAAATTGTTAGGAGTCTTACGGTCCGAAGCACGTAAGAGTCGATGTATTAAGTAAGGGAACACATCCTTTCAAATAAAGGACAGCTGCTATGCTCACCCAAGACCCTGACCATGAGCAGAAAGCAAGAAATGCATCCATCTATCCATTCGTTCACTCATTCATTCACTCATTCACTCATTCGTTCACCCAAGCTTTATTGACGGCTACTTTGTGCAACTCGCTCCAGACCTGAGGCTGAGGGGAAGTGGGTGGGGAATCATCTGCTGGTGTGTTTGCACAGGACCCAGGAGAGGAGTCCCTGCCTTTTACCACCAGCCTCCCCACAGAGAGAACGTGGGGAGCAAGAGCCAAGGAGAAACAAAGGAGCCATTTCAAAAACAGCATCCCAGGTGCCCCTTATAAAATGCACTCTAGACAGAGTTCGAGATCAAAGTGAGGTCACCTATCCCAACTCCAAATCTTGTAGTTATCTACTCCCTTTGAAATTCCCTCCAGTGAACACAGAGAATGCTCAGTAAAAATCCAGACTGCCTTGCAGGAAAGAGGGTTTCCTTGGCCAGGGCAGGAGGGGTGGGTGTTGTATATTAATCAGAAGAGCTTGTGAAGTCAGGTTGGGTTATTTTTCCCCTGAATCGTGAGTATTTTGGAAGCTGGCTTGTGGCGCGCACACACCCTCTCTTCTCAGAATGCCTGGCCGCCAAGAGCTCCGCACCCTCTCCCTGAGTTCTGCTTGGTGGCCTCTGAAACAACAAACATCCTCCGCTTGTACACAGTGAGCTAGAGACAGGCCAACTCCAGCAGCTCTCTGCTGCTTGCTTCCAAAATTATCCGGCGAGCTCGCTGGCGCCGGTTCGCGTTCTTCCAGGTTTCAGTGGGGACAGAGGCTGGACATCGGCCTCTCGAAGCGCCCTTGGCTGAACTGAGTGAGTTCATGAAAAGAAAAAAAGAGAGAAAGAAAACATGGCACAACTGCTCCAAGAAAATTCCCACTGGGTTGCAATTGGGTCACTGCCTCTGACCTTTCCCAAAGTAGGGTAACCATCTTTACGGAATAAAATGTCCGAAGTCAGGGCTTATCACGTGGTGGCATAGAAAGAGTACAGAGGCTTTGGTATCAGAAGGAGCCAAATTCAAATCCTGGCTTTGCTTCCGTGGGGACCTGAGCTCCCCACATAGCCTCTCAGAGCCTCAATTTCCACGTCGGCGAAATGGGACCCTGAATTGACCCTTCGTGTGGATCAAAGGAGAGGGTGGCTGTGAGGTGCCTCGCGCACAGCCCATGTGCCAGGAGTCCCTTTACCATAACTGGATCGACTTGCACAGAATCAGAGCTCCCCAGAATTGGAGAGGGCCAGACAGGGGGCCGTGTCCAAGTCCAGTCGAATATTCAATTCTTACAGCCCCTGGGGCTTCTGTCTGATGGCTGACCTCATCCAAAATGGATAGAGAGGTCTCGAGAAAGGAAATCAAGACAACGTTTCATTGAAAGGACAAATATTAGAAGGCAAATTCTCCTACCCGTTTCTGAGATGTCTCCGCCCCCCAGGGTTGCTGTGTTGGTTTGGTTTGTGGACTCTGGCAGGGGGTCATGGCAGAGGGGCTGGAGAAGCTGGGCCTTGGCAGCCACAGAAGGAGCTCTGACCTCCCCACATGTTGTCCCCTGAGCCCAGTGCTGGGCCATCACTCAGAGATTGCATCTGCAGGACAGCCTGCAATGCTTCCAGAGAGAATGCCGAGGAGGCAGTAGCTCTCTAAATCACTTAGGAACACCTCATTCCCATCACACACAACTAGTGCATTAAGAGAACTTAGTGGCCCCCGTGACTGAGAAGTCCAGGGGCAGGACAGGTGTTAGCAAACGTGGTCAGCGGCTCTGTGCAGCATCCCAGCAGCGTGTTTCTCTCCATCTCCCCACTCTGCCTTCTGCCCGAGTCTGCCTCCCCTCAAGACCGACTGCCCTCTTGACCACAAGATGGCTGCCTGCAGCAAAAAGGGCATCCTAGTCCAGTGAGGAGAGAGGGCTCCTCCGAGGTCGCTTCTGTGAAAGGACAGGAACAACAAAAGCTTCCTTCTCAGGAGTCTCCAGCAATTGTTTCCCAAGGACACTTGCCAATCACTGAGGCCCAGGGCATTAAGCCGTGAGCACATGCTTAGGCCAAAGAGGATCCACTTCCTAAAGCTAGGACTTGGGCCTGCTTCCCAAAGCAGTATAAGAGCTATGTGGGGGACAGCACCCAGTTGAAAATTGGGGTGCTGCCACCAAGATAAAGGGGGAGTGGATGTTGAGAAGCCAACAGCTGCAAATGTGCACGTCACCATCAAATGCTTTGCCCATCCTAGACATACATGGGCTCTGACTCTTGCCCTGAGTCCACTGCCCTCCATTCTCGCAAAGGCAGAGGAGCAAATCTGATTAGTTCGTCTCTCTCCAGTGACAAGACCCCTGAACTGACTGAAGTTTTGGAGGAAGGGGCCCAGGGTTGCCCAGCTGCCTGAAATCAGTGGTCTCCAAACTTTGTTCCAGGAAGCACTTCTGTCCATGAAGCAATCTTGGGGGGTACTGGAATGCATCAGAAATGGGGTGCCTGGAGGTGAAGGAGGCTGAACCAGGCAGGTACTGGCTTCCCTTCCACTTAAAGCTCACACATCTGCCCCTTAAAATGGTTCTTTGCTACTCACTCATTATTCGTAGTCTTGATTGTGGTCTTTGACCCTGCCCCACATCCCATACGAATGCCAAATCCTCCCAGGCTCTGCCTTCAAAAGCCCTGTTTTCTGCTTGGAGTGACCTCAGTCCTCAGACCACTGCCCTGAGATTTGCTTCCCTCATGACCCTGAGCAAATCCTGAGACCTTCTGCATCACCCAGTCAGCGCTGTCACTCAGCCAACCTGGAGCTGGCGTGCCTCCACTGCGTCCTACCTGCGTGACCTCGGGGAAATCCCCTGACCTCTCCCCGCCTCAGCTTTCTTCTCTATAAAATTGCAAGAATAATCCACAATTTATTTTATTTTTTTTAAAAGATTTTATTTATTTATGTGACAGAGAGACAGCCAGTGAGAGAGGGAACACAGCAGGGGAGTGGGAGAGGAAGAAGCAGGCTCCCAGCAGAGAAGCCCGATGTGGGACTCGATCCCGGAACGCCAGGATCACACCCTGAGCCGAAGGCAGATGCTTAACGACTGCGCTACCCAGGCGCCCCAAGAATAATCCACAATTTAGACCAACAGATATGCTGCCTTTGAGGCACTGGGTTGACTGGTACATTGGCAGAATCTCTCTTTTTATTATCAGTAATGGCTGGAACTGCTTGACCTGTTCAGCATTAATGTGAACTGTAACCAGGCTCCATTAAAAACAAACAAACAAACAAACAAACAAACAAAAAATTCCTCCTTAAAAGGGAATTAGAGGCACCTAAAGACAACACTTGCACTGAGTGGGCTATGAGTGGCCCCAGGCTGGTTCCCCAGAGCTCCATAACTTTCTAGAGCCTCTCCAAATAGAATGCTTGGAGTTCAGGCCCCCTCTCCAAAGCTGGGTCCGCGTCCAGACATGCCTGCGCCTCCCGACTGCTTTCTGTGGCTGCCACTGGAGGCACCTGGACGGCTGACCAATGTCTTCTCATTGTGGCTTCAACCCTCCTGCTTTGGAAGCCTGACTGCTGGCCTCAAGCGAGGCTCTGGCAGTGGGCAGAAGACCGCATCAAGGAGACACTTCCTCCCATTCCCTCATCCAGTCACCCAAGACCTGTTGACAGCTCTCCCACACAACCTGTTCCGTGCCGGAGGGGAGGTGGGTTGGGAGCTATGATGGTGTCACTGCACAGGACCCAAGAGTGTCTGGATCCCGCCTTTTGCCACCACCACCACCACCACCTTCCCCACAGAGGAAACCCAAGGAGCCGGACCAGAAGAGAAACAGGAGCATTTCAGAAACTGCCTCTCAGGGGACCCTTATACAAGGCACCCGAGACAAGGCTCAAGGTCAAAGTACTCCAAATCTTAATCTTAAATCATCATATCAATGCATGCTGAGAAAAAAATACAGGAGAAAGAGGGGAAGATTCCGTTCGGGCCGGGGGCGGGCGGGTGTTGCAGAGAACAACCATGAGAGAGAACCAGGCACCACGAGGGGCACCGAATACCCCTTACCCACCCACAGGTACGAAGAGGAAAAGGAAGACAAATAAGAATGTCCCTGACCTCTGAAGCCAGGCCTCGCTTATTCAGAAATGATACAACAGTGTTCAGCAGGGGGACGAGGCAGGGAAGAGCACTCTAGGCCACGGCAGAGTGTGTGCGAGATGCAGTGCGAGAAGAAAGCAGAGGGGTAGCTGAGGTCTGCAGGGGTGCACTGCACAACCCCACTCTTGCCACAGTCCTCGGGGGCCCTTGGCTTTGGCTTTAACCACATGACTTGCTTTGACCTCTGGACGCTAGTGGGCCTGCTGAGAGCAGGGGCTAGAAGTATGCCTCCAAGCTTAGGACTGTCTCCTCGTACTCCTGCCTTTGGCCACGAGAAGAGCATGCTTTAGGCAATCCCTGATCCAAGGAGGATAAGACCTATGGGGCAGACCCAAGACTCAACACACAGCCTGCAGTTCAAGCCCAGTTGGGCCCAGCAACACCCGCCACATTCCAGCCAGCCCACGGGTGCATAGCAAGAACAATTCACGCTTACTGTGGTACACCACTGAGATTTTGTGGGGTTTGCGTTACACAACAAATGCTCATTGGTATGCCTTGTATCCCTAGGTAAGATGTTCAGAATCTCTCCTGCATACAACAAAGGCAGACGTAACCATTTTATGCCAACAGTCCTTTCACGACTTCCCAGGTAAAATCTGGAGTAGGAAATCCACTCTATCCTTATTCCCTGGAGCAGGGCTGGCCATGTGGAGCACATACACGAAATCCTTGCTGATAAGCTGACAAAATCATTCCTTCCACTGGTTTCTCTGTCTGGAAACATTTTGCCCACCTAACAGATATAGTTTCTGCTTCAAGCACTCTGTTCAAAACCTTCACAGAAACTTCCCCACCTAGAAGCCCAGCTCCAGCGGGTTTGGCTCAACTATTGATCTGGCTTCTCCTCTTCTAGACCGTGAGCCCCTGAGAGCAGGAACAGGGTCTCTTTCCTTGGGTCCCCAGCACCTAGGACAGGACCTAGAGAAAGTCAGCGCATGGGACACGTTGGTTGAATGAATGAACAAACGAATCTCCTGACAAGCTCCCAGCACAAAGAGAGGCCAGTGGCCCTCACACAACAAATGCTTGGTTGCCTGGCTGCTGATGTGTGTCCTAATTAATTCCCTTGCCTGTTATTTCTTTCTTCTCTCATTTAGAGTCACGAACTCCCTCCCATGCACCACTGAGCCTCTGCTACAGTAACCTCTTTATTCCATTTTAATAATACCTAGACTATGGACAGAGTGACATAAAGGAAACCCGTGAGTCAAAACATCTATGGTAGGAAAAATACAGGTGACCTATAAAGTACTTCACCAACTTTCCTGAAGACTTCATGTTTGGACCTTATAAATCACGGGCGCCTGTCCCGCGCGGGCTGGCCAGCCACGCTGCAGCGAGCCGCCCATCTTTAAGAGCCCTGGTGGCACAATGGTTTGTTGATGCAGGGTATTTATACAGAATTTCCCACATCAATCTTGGTGTAAAAAGCGAGGTGATGTCATCGAGCAGTGAAACAACTATCATCTGTAGAAAATCCTAAGCAGTCCCCGGGACAGAGTCCTGCTTATTTACTTATTCACGGGTGTATGGATTGTATGATGGACACAGAGGCTATGCCACAAAGACCAGGAGCGTGCCACACGGTCATGCCCTCTGACCCAGGAATCATGCCCCTTCTAGGAACCTGTCCTAATAAAATCCCTGGGAGGTGCAGGGAGAGATGCACAAAAATTTATGTCCATGGTTTGATTCCCAGAATGGCATCTAGAGAAGGAAAAATACAAACAGCCTCTACTTACCGAAGTGGGAGTGGTAAGCAGACTGGGTTACATCCAGTAATGTAGTGTTTTACAGCCATTAAAAGTGATCATTAGGTCCTGTCCCCTTCCCTTCCCTTCCAGCTTAATTCTGTCTAGAAGCCGTTAGGTGTGGTTGAGCAAGGTAGGCATCTTCCGAAGGTTCCAGAGCCTGAGCCAGGTGCAGGGTATGTCTACACAGGGTGGTGGCAATGGCAGCGGTGGCCTGGCCCAGGGTGCTGAAACCTGAGTGTCCATGCAGGGGGGTGGCCTGGCACAGGGTGTCTCACCAAGCGGATGAGAAGAGGACCACTGCAGGGAGGCGGTGGTGGTGGCAGCCTAGCACAGGGGTTCAGAGCCTGAGCGGATGGAAGAGAGTGTCCTCACTAGCCGTGGCGGCTGCAGTGGGCCAGCACAGGGTGCTGGAGTCTGACCGGCGTAAGGAGGGCCTCCATCTGGGGTGAGGGGAGAAGCATCCCAGCATATCAGTTCAGAACCCAAGTGGTTAGGAGGTTGTCCCCTTGTTTGGAGGGTGGGTTGCAGGGGCAGGGAAGAGACTGCAGGAGCATTAAGGCAAATGGTAAAAACCATTTTGAGTTTCTCATTGCCAGAAAAGACAGTTACAAATCTGGAAAGGGAGAAAACTGGAGACATTGGTGTGACTTCATGTGAATTCATGGAAAGATAGATACATAGATAGCTGTGTGTGTGTGTGTGTGTGCGTGTGTGTGTGTGTGCGCATCCGCCAGCTCTGTCTTCTGAGAACATGTACAAACAACAAGAGCTCAAGAGCAATGAGCACACCTAGCAACTAGATCTGGGTTTCCAAATACCATTCTCTGCTAAATAAACCAGGGGGCTTGTGGGGAAATGGCTGTTGGATGAGGCGATCTGCAAGAGGCCTACGCAATCCTACACATTCTTACTTGGTGTGCCAAGAATAGAAGATCTGACCACTCTTTTGCAGCCTGTCCCAGGGTTGTGGTAGCAGTAAGCAACTTTGCAGAATGAGTAATGGCTCCCTCTTCCGGGATGGAGAGCAGACTTGCTTCGCGCCTTCTATAAAACAGTGGACTCCCCAAGCTCAGGGTCCAGCTATAATGCAAACGCGCCGCATGTGTCATCTGGGCCATATCACATTGCTCCCGTTCGCCTTGGGCGTCGGAGAACCAACGTGATATGCTGGTGTTCATGCTCCTTCCTGCGTCCTGAGTAATAAACTCCTTTGTCTCTGACTCAGAAGTCTCATGTAATCCAGCAGCATCCATGAAACAGGAACAGGCTCTTCATAGTTTGTAATTAGAAAAAAATCAAATCCCAGACCAGATGATAACTGATTCTAGGGCTGGGCCAGGAAAAGTAGGAGACATGGCTGCATGATGACTTACCAGAAAATAAGGAAACAGTAAGAAGATGGGAACACATCAAAAGGACACAAGACAGCTCGAAGGGGCTCTCACTGGTCAAATCCAAAACAATGTGAACATCAAAATAAATAATAGTAACAGATTATAACCTATTAAGATAGGAACCCATGACTCATACTGACTTAAATAAACAAATAAACAAAAGATGATTTTCAAAAGAGGTTTTAGGAAATGGGTAAAATGTTCCGCTCTCTATAGAGGGTAGAACACACAAACTCTTGCTGGTTGGTTTATCAGAATCCATTCCCCATTTCCCAATATTTGTTTATGGCTCCCCCTTCCCTCTCAGGCCATGAGCTCTGGAGGAAAATCTGTTTCACATGATCCAGTGCTGGGCCATCAAAGCAGGCCATGCCCTTGGCCACTGGAACTAGTCCAGGGATGGGCACTTGACCTAGTCTGTCTGATCAAAGTAAATGTCAAAAGTTTTGTGGAGAAAAAAATAATCTTACTCTTTTCCACTGGGCTTGAATTTGACGGGGTGTGACTCTGGAGCTGCTCAGCCATCTTGTCACCATAAGGGAAGAGCCTGGAACTCCTGGGGACACCATGCAGAACCTGTGAGTAAACCTGCTGTGTCAACTTGTCATGTTGTCTGGATGCCTGCTGACTTCCGGACACCCTTGCTATGTACAGTATGTGTTTTTTTCCCACACCACCAAAGAATTAATTCAATTCTGACATTCTCTACCTGGAAATAGCATCCAAAGCCAGAGGTTAAAAGCTCAGTCCCCCAACATCGCCCCCTACTCTCTCACACACACACACACACACACACACACACACACACTTCAGATGCCAATTTTAAGTACAGGTGGTCACCAGCGCTTCTGACTTAGCAGCTATGGATTGGAGGTTCCCACAACTCCCTCCTTGGGTTCGATTCATTTGCTAGAGTGGCATACAGAACTCAGAAACATTCTACTTACTAGAATACCCATTTATTAAAAAAGGCTATATATAACTCAGGAGCAGCCAGATGGAAGAGACTCACAGGGCAAGGGATGTGGGAAAGGTGCAGAGCTGCCATGTCGTCTCTGTGACTGCCACTCCTCTGGAATCCCCACATCTTCACCAAGTGGGAAGCTCTCTGAACCCCATCCTTTTGTGTTTTTGTTCAGGCTTCCTCACATACACAGGTTTGATGAAATCATTGGCCATTGGTGACTGAACTTAAATCTCCAGCCCCCTCCCTTCCTCTGAGTTCAGGAGAGGGTAGGACTGAAATTTCCAACCCTCGAATCCCATGGTTGATTCCTCTGGTGACCCGCCCCAATCTTTAGATGACCTAGGAACATTCCAAAAGTCTTCTCATTCACATAACAAAAGACACTTTTACTGCTCTTATCACTTAGGAAACTCCAAGGGTTTTAGGAGCTCTGTGCCAGAAACAGAGAGCAAGACCAAATATACCTTTCTTCTTAAAAATCGTAATATAGTTGTAACTCTTGGGCCTTATGAATCCCTCTTCCCTCAGGTAGAATTCAGAAAACTTGCTTCTCTAGCTCCTATGCACCCAGTCGCAGGCCTGACTCCAGGCGCCACCGGTAAGACATATTCATGCAGACTTTCAATATAAAGTAACCAGCGTGGGCATTGCTCAAAACACACGCTGTGGGTGAAGGCAGCCGCCGAGGCATCTGGCTGCAAGGGTGGGAGTGACTGAAAAGTCAACTCACGGGCCCCGGAAGAGCACCGGAGCCAATCCCAACGAAGCACTAGCTGCACGGAGTTGTGTCCCTGATGGCCAGTTGTGTCCCTGACGGCTGCAGCATTGACTGCTTGCTTGTAGCAGTAGCAGTGGTGTTCTCATCATATTGGTTCCCAAGAACTTTTAGGGGCATTATTTCCAGAAAATAATGGCCCTGATTCTTCAGCCCTTGCAACAAATCTACATTACCCCAAATTCTTGAATTAATCTCCTTCTCTGCTTGGTAAGCCAGAGTCAACTTCTGTTGCTCACAACTGAAAGTTCTCCCTGATTCAAAAAAGAAAAAGAAAAAATGGTATCAGGAGTGGGGTAATGAAAGTAACAGAACCTAAAACATGGGGCAGGAGGACTACATCATTACTGGCTGAAGCAGTTGAGCCTTTTTATGTGGTGGCAAAAAGTTGGTCAAATGTTGCCTGCTCTATCTTAAGACTTCATGCCAATTGAGATTAAAGATCCAGAAGAAATGGTTGGAAAATTCCAGAATATTAGTCCATGCTGGCTACTTCTTGCCATTTTTAATAAAGTCCTCCAGTAGAGAGATGATTTCAGATAAGAGCTAGCCAGTCTGCAAGCCACTGGAAAGGATACAGCTTTGCTAAGAGACGCACCATCTGACTGCAGCCTATAATCTAAATTGACTGAGAAATCCATAATTTGAAGGCTTACAAGTTGGAAAAGTCCATGTAACAGTAATGAAACTACAGTGCTAACAAAAAAGGAGATCGGTGCCTCAGGCCCTTGTCTAAAATCTTCCCCTAAGAGCTCTCTGCTAAATAAAGGAGGATCACCAAAAACAGATCAAATTAAAGGAGGTATCTCTCCACTCAAGTTCACTATGTTAAATGACCCTAAAGAATCAGTCATTAAACCAAGGACTAGAGGGTTGGGCAGAGCACAGAGAGTAGGTAAAAGATGAGACCCTTTAGGCTTACACACTCCATCTAGATGAAATTGTTTGCTGTGGTTACATACACATGGGAGTCTCTGAAAGCAAAGACTGGATCTCTATTACATTTTTGAGGGATATATATTCCCAAAACAATCTGAGCCTGATCTATGCTAGGCCATTAATCCCTACAAATAATCTTTGGGGGTCAAACTCTCACCAAGAAGAATGGGCTACTAAAGCTGTGCAGCCCCCAGAAAAGACACCCACCCCAAAATCTGTCTCATACGTAGCTAAGATAACGGACAGACAATAGCATCTCACATCTGGACATGATGTGTGGCCTGTACTTCATCACTCAGAGATTGCAGAGCTCAAGACAGTTGTAAGCATTGACTTTGGGCTGTGGACTATACACAGAGTACATGTATAGAAAGAAAGCATGTGTGGGTGTTGAGTAACTAAAAGATTGAACTATGGCACATGTGTTTAATTGGCCACCCAACAGCTCTTCACAATTCTCTTCTTCCTTGTTTTCCTCTACTAAAAAGCTAACGACTAGTCACCTTCCCAGACCCCTTTGCAGCTAAGGGTGGCCATGCAGCCCAGTTCTGGCCAATTCAATGGAGGGGAAATCGTTGGGTAGGGCTCACAGTAATGGTTTTAAAAAGAGATAGGCTCAACTGACATAAGCAAGGCAATTAAACTTTTTCTTTAGAAAATACCCAATATACTATATACAAGGAGGCCTGGCCGGCTCAGTCAGTACAGTATGTGACTCATGAGCTCAGGGTTGTGAGTTCAAGCCAAACACTGGGTGTAGAGAAAGAAAAGAAAAGAACAAAAAAGAAGGAAGGAAGGAAGGAAGGAAAGAAAGAAAGAAAGAAAGAAAGAAAGAGATGGAAGGAAGGAAGAGAAAGAGAGAGAGAGAGGGAGGGAAGGAGGGAGGCAGGAAGGAAGAAAGGAAGAAAGAAAAGGACCTTCAGGGCCCCTGGCTGGCTCAGTCAGTAGAGCATGCAACTCTTAATCTCAGGGTCATGAGTTTAAGCCCACATTGGACATGGAGCCCACTTTAAAAAAAAATAACAACAAAACTACATCCAAAGCTGAGGTCTCCTTTGACCACCCCTCAAGTCTAGCCTCTTATCCTCCCTTGCTCTCCCGTTATCAGTTTGGCATGCACCCTTCCAAACCATTCCCAGGCATTTGAATATATTTGTATTTGTGTATTTACGATATATGTATTTGTATGTGCCTATATATATGTATATGTGTATATATAATATGTAATACAATATATACAGCTATACTGTAAATGTATAATGTACAATATTACAAATGATCTATGATACAGTTGGGAATTACATATATGGTATCATCCTGAGGGTATCATTCTGCAACTCGTTTTCCTCGTTCGACAGTATGTTTCAGAGACATTTCTATGCCATAACTTTAAGGTCTACTTCATTCTATTTATCAGCTTCATAGTTTTTTTCATAGTATGGATGCCCTACAATTTATTTAGCCATTTTTATACTGATAGACATTTAGATCATTTCCAATTTCACGATTTACTTCTTACTCTTAGAAATAACACTGGAATGAAAATTCCTGTCCCCAGCTCTTCATGCACGTTTGCAAGTATTTCTCTAGGGTAGATACTTAGAAGTGTAATTGCTAGGTCATAAGCTATGCACATTTTTTATTTTTGTGTCCTTTTAAAATTTTAATAGATCCTGCCAAATTTCCCTCCAAAGTGGCAGTACAGATTTATAGTCTCTCAACAGTGCATGGGAATTCCCCACACTCTCACCAACCTAACCCCCCCCCACCCCGATCTGATGGGTAAGAAATGGCTTCTGGTTGTGTTCACTTGCAGTTTTCTGAGGAGTTGTGAGTTCAGCTTTGTCTGTCCAGTTCCTGTCCGCACAGGGCTTCTTTGGCTCCAGCAGCTCCCTAGGGTCAGTCAAAGATCTGCATCATGGAAAGGGACCATCTCCGAACTGGGAACCACCAGAGTCAGGCCCTACTGTCTTTGCTGCAGTAGTAATTCAGGGAAATTAATGGTCCTTCCTGGTTCCAAGAGCCATGTGGGGGATTAAATGAGACAATGCATAGACAGGGTTTAGCTCAGTGCCTGTACATCCACCTACCCCATAGACACCAGCTATCATCACCAGCCTCAGTGCTGTTCCTGTGATCACCATCTCTTCTTTTCTGTTGTGTGACAGGCAGTTGCTGACATGGCCTCCAGTGATCCCTGCCTCCTGGTATTCACACCCTTGTATCATCTCTTTCCCTCACGTGTGGGCTGGACCTCCTAACTTGCTTCAGATGAATAGAGTACAGCAAAAATGATGGCATCGTTTCACTTTCATGAATAGACTAGAAAGGATCGTGGCTCCCAGCTTATCGACATACTCCTATTGCCTTCGCTGCACACCTGGATGAAGCGAGGAGCCTTGCTGGAGAGGCCCACTCGGCAAGGGACTCCGGCCATTAGCCAGGGAGAAACTGAGGCCCCCAACAGCCCATGGGGAGCTGAAACCTGCCATAACCATGTGAGTGGGTGTGGAAGCATATCTTTCCCCAGTCAGCCCTTCTGATGACAACAGCCCTATCTGATACCTTGTCTCTAATCTACGACAGGCCCTGAGCCAGAGGACCCAGCCAGGCCACTGCCAGGTTGTTGATCTACAGAAACTGCAAGATAGTAAATGTCATTATTTCAAGACACTAGATTTTGGGATAATTTGTTACATGGCAACAGGTAACTAATACATCATACTCATTCCTGGAGGAAACAGTTTCCTCCAGCCACCTTTCTTGATCAGTAACCTGAAACAGAGAATCTCCCCTAACACATGGCAGTCATATATATTTGACTAAAAAGAACCCACTGAACAGTTGAAACCAGAAGATGCTGTTTTTTTTCAAAAAAAAAAAAAAAAAACTTCTGTGTATTTTCACAGCCCTTAGTTTGATTGGCCACTCTGTGCCTACCAAGGTGGGAGGTGATGTACTGGGACAGAAGGAGCAAAGGCTGGACAGGCAGATGGAGCTGGCTTTCAGGTTCACACTGCTACTTCCTAGTGGGACCACCTCGGGCTTGTCACTTCTCTTCTCTGAGCCACCGTTTCCCCAACCTTCAAAAGAGGCTTACTAAAGAAAACGACCTCAATGAGCTCACACAGTTTTCTTGTGGGGATTCAGAGCTATGACACAGCCAAACACCCAACATGCAGCAGGCATGAAAATATCACTTCTTCTTCCAAGATTTTTGACCTTGACATTTCCGTCCCTTCACAACCAGAGGAAAAAAACTGAAAAATACACCACTGAGAAGGCAAAGGAGAAACAGCAGCTCTGTTGAGCTCGTATGAAAAGAGAAGAGGGACGCCTGGGAGGCTCAGTGGGTTAAGTGTCCGATGGTTTCGGCTCAGGTCATGATCTCAGGGTCGTGAGAGCCAGCTCCACATCGGGCTCTGTGCTCAGCATGGAGTCTGCTTGAGGACTCTCTCTCCCTCTGCCCCTCTCCCCTGCACACACAATCTCACTCTCTCTCTTTCTCTCATAAATAAATAAATACCTAAATAAATACCTAAATAAATAAATAAATAAATAAATAAAATCTTTAAAGAATAGGGAGAGAGAAGAGAAGAAAGGCCCAGGCTTTTCCTCACAAGATTAAGAATAAAAATGGATGCGGTGTGGGAATGCACTCAGGAATGGGCAACACTGTAAAAGAATGTTATCAAAATTGCTGTATACATTTGCACTCTCTTCAGCCTTGCAAAGGAAGAAAAAAAGAGGGAGGTTTTGGAGTATTCCCTAGAAGGGTGTGAGCTGGTTTTCCTTTAACATCTCAGTTAATCTTCTCAATCACCTTCTAAGTAATTAGGGGCTGAAAAGTAAAGGTCTGCTGGCTTTGAAGAGAACTTATTATCTGGGGCACTTTTCCTTCTTTTTTCCAAAAGAAATACTCTAAAATCACAAACCTGCGCCTGTTTCCTTTGAATTAAGGGCCTCCAAAATGATTTTTTCAATCAATAGATGCCTTTCTTTCTAAACTTGATCTCAGGTCAAAGCTGTATAGCTAAAATATTTATTTTCTCTAACTGCCCTCCCCCAACCAAAAGGTAAGAAAGAGAAGGTGGCATCCACTGTTTCTTACCTTTTGCTAAACTATTCACTTGTGAAAATTCAAGCTTTTCCTTCAGTGGAAGCACAAATCCTTTGACATGAGAGTGAGAAACAGCCGTGGGCCAATTCTGGCTCTGGCCCAGTCTGAGGACGGCTCCAGGCAGCAAGGGCTTTAGCCAAAGCCCACTTCTGCCTGTGTTCCTCCCCGTCCAGAGGACCGGGCCCTGTCTAGGCAGTCAGCCCCATCGATTACTTGCACTTCAGCCCCTTCAGGGGAAGGGGCATCTTCAGTGTTATGAAAGTGGGCACAGAAAAGGAATGACCATAGGAGTCATTCCTACCATCCGGACCCTCTGTGGGCGAAGGCACCTTTGAAAACAGGTCAGGCACGTGACTTTTTCTTTTAAAGGCAGGTTTTGAGGAATTGCCGTCCATATTTGTTTTTTTCAACCATTCTGCATCCAACAATACAATCAATCCAGTCCTTCAAGATTGGCATTCTTACCACAGAAGTGGAAGAGACAGATGCCCCCTTCCACCAACCTAAAACAGAGCCTGGCCTTTCCGGGAGGCAGGCCAGAGTTAGCGAATAAAAATAAGGATGCTGGGGAGCCTGGGTGGTGCAGTCTGGTAAGCATCCGGCTCTAGATTTCAGCTCAGGTCATGATCTCAGGGTTGTGGGATCCAGCCCCCCATCTGGCTCCATGCTCAGGGCATAATCTGCTTGAGTTTCTCTCTCCCTTTGCCCCCCCCCCCCCCCCCCCCCCCCCCCGTGCTCTCATTCTCTCTCTCTCTCTCAAATTAAAAACAACAACAATAACAACAACAGGATGGCCAGTTAAATTTGAATTTCAGATAAGCAACCACTTTATCTACTAAGAAAAGTTTTTTATTATCTGCCATTCAAATTTACCTGGTCATCCTGTGTTTTTTTTTTCCCCAACCCTGTCTATGGGGACTTTGTCTCTGGAAGGAGTGACCCAAAAGCACAGAGAGCTGGCTCAGAGAGGCTTCAGTGGGGTTCAGTCCAGGGGGCATACAAGCCCTGCAGCTGGTAGTACCACCGGTGAGAGCCGGGGTCCATGGCGATGGTTCCAGTGGCATTGTGGGAAAGGGACCATCTCTGGGCCGGGTCTTCTCCATGCCTCAGTCTCCTCCCTCCTGCTAAGGCTCATCCTGACACTTTCCTCTTGATTCCCAGAGCTGTCTGAGAATCATCTAAGCAATTCCTTCCTGATAATGCATTTTTAATGGAAGTTTTCCCCAATTAAACAAATAAATAAGATGCACATGAGCATTTGAGCTCTCAGTCCTAGTCGGGGGCAGTTTAGGTCTATGGGCAGGGGCAAGAGCACCCCCCACCCCCAGGAAGGGCCAGCCCTGTTCCTGTGGTGGGCGGATACCCCGGAGGCACCCTGCTCGCCCTCAATGGAGGAACTTGGCCACACTGCTGTGATGCTTCTGGTTGGGCCCAGCCACCTTCTTCTCTGCCGTTTGTGGGTTCCCCAGGAAAGGGGCCATTTACTGGGTAGATTTTAGGGCAATCAGTCACTGCTGTTCCCACACTGGCTGCTGTTTTATTCACCTCCGAAGGCCAGTTAGCTGGTTTCTGTGTTCCATCCTCCACCAGTAAAGAGCCCCTGGGGTCCTCTTTCAGCTGAGAGCTGACTGATCAAGCCATTTGCTAAAGAATTCAGTGGGCACAGAGCCGTGGTTGGGCACTTGCCCTTGCAGCTCATTGCTGGGCTCATCGCTGGAGGCCCACCGCAGCCCACTGGGGACCTGCCCTTCCCCCACTGACTCTGTCCCCCCACTTCCACCCTTCCTTCCATGCAACTCCCTGTTTAAATCCGAGGGATTTGGAGCTGTACACATTCAGGTATGAACACTGGCTGTACCCCACCTTGGCAGTGGGATCTCAGTCACTGTCCCTCTCCAAGCCTCAGCTTTCTCATCGGTAAGAAAGGGGTAATAAATCAATCTAGCCTGTGGGATGTGGTAAGGATGCAGTGAAAGGATGCCCGTAAGGTGCTTAAACTGTCCCCAGGACATCCCCGTGCCTCTGCTCGTGCCCTCGCTTGCAGAATGGCAGGCAGTTTGCTAAGTGTGCCAGCTGTGGTACTTTTGTCCTCCCCACCCGGACCACACGCCCACAGGCAGCCCCTGTAGGATGCTGCACAACAGTCCCAGCCCATGCCAGATGACCAAGAATTGTATTAACAGTAATAACTGCTCGCATTTTTCTACTGTCCTTATGTCTCAGGAAAAGCAAATAAAAATAAAATGACAAAAAACCCAGCCCTTATGAAGTTTGCCTGCTGTATCTCCGTCAATCCTCACAGTCACCCCACGAGGTAAGTACTATTGCTGTGTCCACTCTACACATCAGGAAAGTGAGGCTCAGAGAGGGTAAGTGACTTGCCCAAGGTCACTCGGCTTAATAAGGAAATACACTGGGATTTACACCCAGACTCCAGAGCCTGTCCCTTTATTACTACTTGGTTTCACTTAAGCTTCATGCAAAGGCTGTGAGGTGGAGATGATCTGATACCATTTGTCAGGGTGAGGATAAAAGGGACTGCGCCAGAGTAAGTCACTCAGCACAAGTCACCAGGTTGGTCAGGCCCAGAGCTCCAAGTGAACGCTGGTGGGTCTGAATCCAAAGGCTGCAGGACCCTCATCTCACCACCAGAAGGACCACCTCTGAGCATCCCAGAAGGAAGCCAAGGCCTGGTACACAGGAGGCCCCTCAAAATCCCTCTTTTGTTGAAAGACTCAGCTGCAATGACAGTGGTAGAGATCAAAGCCACGGAAGAGTCAGGCCATCCACTGCAAGATGGAAAGGAACTAGATGCAGGATTCCCTCGTCACCCCGCTTGCACTGCTTTCTCTTCATGTTTGCGTGGCTGAGGGTGACCGCCTCAGCCACAGCCTCTCCTTGCTCAGCACCCCACAGGAGGTCTCCAGAAGCCATGCCCAGCTCAGTGCTTGTGGGGCGCCTCCTGCCAACGGGCTTGAGCCAAGCTGCTGCTCCTCTGAATTCCATTGGAGCGTCTCTCAGGGAGATGTCATCTGTGAAGAGTCATCTCGAGCTCATTCTTCACAGCCCCATCTAAGGCTTCTCAGAACGACTTCTTCCCTACTCGAAAGCCTTTTTAACCCCAAACTACATTTGTATTTCTACCTGCCAGCTCCTGAGCCTACCTTACACATTAGAAATGGTGGTGGGGAAGGTTTCTTCAGCTCTGTCCCACATGGCTTCAGAGCTATGGTGGGAATTCCTGCCTAAGTGGGAAGAGGCTGGTGCCAACTCAGCTGATATTTTTCTGTATTTGCTACCTCTGCCTATCGGAATTAGACAGACCAGGGTGCAAATACAGGCACTATCTTGCAAGCTGAAATTTAACTAGACATAGACTGTCTTACTAACTGGTTCCCCTGTATATTCCTCAAGAATTTGAGATGTAATAACAGAAAGCCAATTCCATTAGGTTAAGAGAAAGGGGAGAATAATGCTTAGGTATTTATCGGTTCATGAAATGTGGAGTCCAGGATAGTATTAGTTCAGCTTTAGGCACAGCTGGATCCAGGAGCTCAAACAAGGTCTGGACTCAGTCTCTCACTCTACCTCTGTGTGTTTTTTTTCTGTGTTGACTTCTGTTATGAGCTCAATTGTGTCTCCTCAAAATTCATATTTTTTTAAGATTTATGTATTTATTTTGGGGAGAGGGAGAGAGAGAATCTCAAGCAGACTCCCCGCTAAGCACAGAGCCTGACTTGGGCTCGATCCCAGAACCCTGAGATCATGACCTGAGCCAAAATCAAGAGTTGGACGCTCAACCAACTGAGCCACCCAGGAACCCCAAAATTCATATGTTAAAGTCCTAACCCCACTCCATACCTTAATGTGACTATATTTTATGACAGGATCTTTAAAGAGATAATTAAGGTAAAATGAGGTCACGTGGGTGGGCCCTAGGCCACTATGACTGGTTTCCTTATATGAAAAGGAGATTAGAACACTGACAAACACAGAGGGAAGACCATGTGATGATGCCAGAAGATAGCCATGTACAAGCCAAGGAGAAAGGCCTCAGAAGAAACCCACCTCATGGACACCTTGATCTTGGACTTCCAACCACCAGCACTATGAAAAAATAAATATGTGCTCTTGAAGCTGCCCAGGCTGTGCTGAGGTATGGCAGCCCTAACAAACGAATGCAGTTTTGTTCTCAAGTCATGTCATCCTACTGTCTTCTAGTGACAGTGTGGCCCCCGCTGTTCCAGGCTAATGTCCCCAGCTCAGCAACCTCAGTGGAAAGAGTCTCTTTTCCAGGCCTAACAAAAATTCCAGAATTGAGTCTCATTGGCCTGACTTGGGTCACATGCACACTCCTGAGCCAATCCCTGTGACCAGGGGGAATGGAAGAAGCTGATTGGCCAGACCTGAGTCATGAGCCCACCCCTCAAGTCTAGCTGGAGTCGTCCAAACCACATGGCCTGAGAGCAACAGTGGGAGGGGATGGAAATTCCCTGGGGAAGACTGGGCCAAAAGGGAGAGTGGGTGCCAAAAGGCTGAAACTGCCCAGCTCTAGTCTACCCCCACCCCCAATCCGTCCTCCACGGAGCTGCTCAAGAGCTCTTTCTTCATTTAAAATCGGACCATCTCACCACCCTTCCTCCAATAAAGTTGCATTATCTGGCCCCGCCTGCCTCTCTTCCATTTCCCCTCTCAGGACACTCGCACCCCTGCAGCTCTTGGCATTTGGCAGGCACTCTCAACGTTGGGGGGCTTGTGTTGCCATTCTTCTACCTCAGAAACTTCCCTAGTCCCTCCTCAAGACCCAGATTTACAAATCACTCTCTCTGGAAATCCTTCTCTTTTGAGGCCAACCCACCCCATTTACAAAGTGGAGCTGGGAAAGCATGATGGTAAAAACCCGGATAGACTGCCTGGGTGCAAATCTGTTTGCTGGGTGACTTTGGATACATTATTCACATTTCTGTGCCTTCATTTTCTCAGGACCCAGTTCCCAGGTTTTTGATCAGATGAAGGACTTAGTCCATGAAAAGCACTTGGAACAGTGTCTGGTACATAGAGAACACCTAATAGGTACTAACTCTTACTACCCCCTGTCATCTGCACACACCCCTATTAGGGACGATCTGTGTCCCTCTGAAGGAGGGAATGCCTACTCCTCCCATTGCATCCCTGGGGCTCAGCAGGTATCCTGGTTGCCCAGCACAGAGAAGGTGCTCAGAATTTGGAAACCCTGAATGCAGTTGAGTGAGAGAGTAAGCGAATGAATGAACACAGAGGTAAAGTCCGGGACAACGGATGGAACATCTTCCCTGTATCTGTGATCTGGGCAAATCTCCACCTGTCCGGCTAGGAGCCAGCCCCACCCTTTTCTCCTGAAAGCCGTTTTCCTCCTACCCCTCCTCCTGCTTCATTCAGCAGAAGTTCAAGTGCAAACCACCAGGAAAACCCAAAGAACGTTCATGGGATAAATCACCCGATTACTAATCAGGTCCACCCGTCCCACCGTTAACCGCTATTTTCCCTGCGAAAAGTAAACACGCCTCCTCCCCACCGCCTGACAGCGAAGCTATTAAACCCAGGAAGGGCGTGTCTCCACAGCAGCCCAGAAAAAACTTGAAAGTGGAAAAATACGGTGGATTCGGTGATTCAGTGGTCGTTAAGATAGCCAAAACGTTTGGTTTCAGCTTTGACGGAACCCATTCCTCTCCCCTTTTTTCCCTTTGAAGATCAGAGGAAGCACAGCCTCAAGACACCTGAGCAGGCTCGATGCCTTTGCGCTCCCAGGGGAGCTTGCCAAGCCCTGGAGTTCTTTTCGATTTGCCCCCTACCCATAGGAGCGGCGCCGACGTTCTGACACAGGCAGGTGAGCCTGAACAGCGCCCCCTGGAGGAAGCGGGGCGGTGCTGAGAAACCAGGGAGCACGGCCCCCAGCACTTGGGCGACACATTTGGCTCTGGCTTCTGGCAGCTAAGGCAGAAAAAGAAACACATCGGGTTGCATAGTTTTCATTTTCCGACAACAGAAAGCATGTTCAAACCTCGGCAGAGACAACATTTTTACTGGAACCAGGCTCCAGAAGGAATGCACTGGGGCACTGCGGGGATAAAGGACACTGGGTGACAGGGCGGTGATCTCTGCAACCGCAGTTTCATTTGTCCCCACATGGGTTCCTTCACTCTCAGAACAAACAGCTGCTCAGCCCGCAGGCTGCACCTGGCCTCCGCTGGGGCCCCGGGGCCACAGACAGGGCATGACCCGCTCCCTGCTGCTCACGGCTTCTTCTCCCTCAGTACTGAGGATGCCCACTCCGCGGGTTATCACCTCCCTCTGCCATGGGGAGCAGCCACGACAGAGTGTCACTCTAAGAGCTGGATGGGACTTCCTCCCTTGCCTCCAGAATGTAATCATTTGGAGAAGAGATGGAGCTAAAAGTGGCCCCCACACCTAGGTGACACCTGCCCCCAACAGCCAGCCTCCCTCTTTGCCTTTGCTAACAGAACTCCCATCTTGGTGGGCTGTGCCCAGCCCTAGGGGACACATGCCCCAGTCCCCTTTATTTTATTAAATACTCACTTTCCCATCTTGTAGCTGAGGCTGATCTTGTGACCCAGTTCCGGTCAAAGTGAGGTCTGCTAAAGCCTCTGAGAAAGTTCTTTCCTCCCCATACCTGGAAAGTCCCTACTTTCTGCTTTGAACATGATATGTGAAGACGGATGCTCTGAGCTATGTCAGCTTTTCAAGACTATGAAGTGATACGGCTAGACTCTTAAAAGAAATACGTGGAGGACAGCAGAATAAAGACAGTCCTTGATGTGAACTTTGATCATCGGCTGGCCTGCAGATACATAGTAAAAGATGTCTTTACTGCTTTGCTACCATTAGAGGATTGTCCCATTACTTGCAGCCAAGTACACCCTAATTAATACAACAGGCAGACACACAACATGAGAATACTCAGTCCTGGGGAGACCGCCCGGGTCAAGAAGAGAAAGAAAGATGCTCTGGAGTAAAATGACCCTGGCTTTCATCTTGGGCTCTTGATGGACCAATGACAAGGGACTCTAGACATTCAAGTGCTGGACATACTTCCTGTCGGGCTGCCTGCCTGCCTGCCTGTCTCTTTCACTGCACTTTTCCCAGCAGCCAGACACATGCCTAGCTCATGGTAGGCATCCGGGAAAGTTTTGTTGAACAAAGGAATAAATTCCTTTCCTTCACTCTTGTAAAATGAGGTTTCGGTGGTGTGTTGGCTTGCTAGGGCTGCCATAATAAACTACCCCAGACTGGCAGCTTAAACAACAGAAACTTATTTTCTCACAGATGTGGAGGCTGGAAGTCCAAGGTCAAGGTGTCAACAGGTCTGGTTTCTGCTAAGGCTTTTTCCTTGGCTTGCAGATGACGTCCTGCTTCCTCTGTCTGCACACAGTCTGCCCTCTGTGCTTATGTCCCTGGTGTCTTTCTGTGTGTTCCAATTGCCTTTTCTTATAAGGACACCAGTCATTTTAGATTAAGGTCCACCCTAACGACCCCATTTTAACTGAACTGCCTCTTTAAAGATGCTATCTCCAAATACAGTCCAATTTTGAGAAACTGGGGGTTAGGGCTTCAGCATATGAATTTGAGAGGGGGGAATACACAATTCACCCCATAACAATTGGTTATTGCCAAGTTTGTCCCCACTGGTTAATTCAAATCTTTTTCCCATTCCCTGCATGTCCATTGGTCATGTAGGCCTCACTCTTGGAATATTTAATGAAGATTATTTTGATAAATGCTTTCATAACAAACATTTGACAAACCCCAGAATAGCTTTTTTTTTTTTTTTTTTTTTTTTGCTTTTGCTTTATCCAAAGTACTTTCCACATCTCTGATCCCACAGCCTCCTAGGTGGTGTTCTCCTTTTGCACATAAGAAAATCAAGGCTTAGAGAGGTCAGCTGACCTTCCCAAGGTCATTTGCAAATAGCTGGATAGAAGGACAGGAGGCCAGGTCTGTCTGGTGCTGAAGCCTGGCCTCTCCTCACTCTGATGTGAGTGTGCCTTGGGGAAGGGGGGGGAGGGGGTGGATTCTTTAGGTGCTGTGGATGAAGGCAAGGACCCCAGGCCTCTTCTTCAAGGAAGCTCCTCTCTGTGACAGTCTGGCTGTCTCCCACCCCACCTGGGCTTTCACTCCAAGCTCCAATCATACACGGCTTCCTGACACACACGCCCTTTCTCATTTTGCCAGGCTGTGCCTCTGCTGAGCATGGCCTTCCCTACTCTTCCCATCCACCTCTTCCTCCTCCTGATTTCCCCAGAAATGCCCATGCTCCTTTCCCCGTAATCTCCATGCACCACCCTGACCTCCATGAGTTAAAATTGTCCAGCCCAGGCTGGCCTCCTCCTCGGGCCAAGAGCATTTCCTGTTGCTTCTGTATCCTCAGCACCGAGCAGCAGGCAGCACGGGGCTTAGCAGAGCACCGCCACTCAGCGCATATGGCTCTGAACTGACGTAAAGCTTGTGGAGAGAGATGGCATCCCTGCTCCCGTACGGAGAGAGTGTTTGGGAAGAACACGTTTTCAGAGATTGGGGGAAGGGAGAGGAAGTGAGGGGACCTGGACAGAGGCTGGGGGGAGGGGCCATAGAGCGTGAAGAAGGGGTGGAGGGGTCACAGGTCTCCACGAGGGAGAGATTCAGCTTGTGCACAGAACCTCCCCACCCTAGAAAAACAGGAAGCTGGCTTTACCTCCTGTCTTTGAGCCAAAAGGAGAGGGAGTCCACACCTGAGCATCCCATTCGCAACTTCCGTGCCCGAGGAAGGGGGAAAATCCGATTTTCCTGCCAAGGAGAAGGCCTAGCTGGCTTTTGGTAGAGAAATAATGACATCCAGTGGACATCCATGTCATCCTCAGACTCAAGCAATGGCTTCCCGGGTCAAGAGACCTTCCAGAGCTGGGGCAACAAGAAGCAGTGAATCCAGCACTGGAAAGCGGAGCCTGAATCCAGATTCTGCCTCTTAGATGTGTGACCTTGGCTAAGTCACTTATCCTCCCCGGGCCTCTGTCTCTTCCATGGAAATGGACAGACTTCGAAAGCACTTTTTATGAACTGTTGAGCAGACACGGCTTCTCTTATTATCAGAACTTGGGTTTCCTGTTAACAGTCACTTAGAGGCAGTGCTATGAAGTAAAAGCAGGGCAAGCTTGGGAATTGGACGGCCCTGGGTTCAAATGCTGAATCCCCCCATTGAATGACCTGAAGCAATTAACCACCTCCCTGAGCACTTGGTTCCGCAAAATGGGTTCATGACTCCTTCTAAACCTCAAGGGTTGTTGCCAGTACGAGACCCCATTGTGGGTGCACAGGCAGCAGCATTCCTGGAGTATGGAAAGTGACATGTCCCCACCCCAGGGGCACCATGGGGTGGGGGGCGGGGAGGGGGGGCTATGCAGAAGCAGCACTGTCTCTCAGCACCTGAAAAAATATGAGAGCTTCGAGTCCCTGCATTTCCTGCATGGCTCCAGCCAGTGTTCCAGCTACCTTCAGGAGCCAGAGGTCTCTGGGATCTCACAGGGCTCCAGGGCCAGCACGAGCCAGAGGTCAAGGCCACCAATTTGATAGAACAGTCCCCCAGGCTGAGGGGGCCAGGCTAGAGAGAAGTGGATGCCAGGGGAGAGGCAGACCTCCAAGAGGAGACAGGAACCTGGGGAGGAGGGACAGTCCAACTTGACTGTGACTGAATAGTAAACCCAATCAACAGAGCTGAAATCCTTGAACTGGAGGGAGACAAGCCAGAGAAGGACCAGATGAAACAGGCTGCCATGAGGCATGCAAGGAGCTCTGGGAGCCGGTGAACCCGTTGTCAGCCTGCCTTCCAGAAACAAAGTGATATTTTTGCATGCCTGAATTTGTGACTAAGAAAGTAACACTCTTGATGTCGGCAAAGCATAGGGACGTAGTAGGTGCTTAAGAGAGGTGGCCTGGCTTTCGGATTCTTGTTCCCGTTTGTGCAGAAGCTGGCTAGCACCACAGGTCCGTGTGTGAGGCTGTACTGAGCACCCGTCCTGTTCATCTTGATGTCCTGGAGGAAGGGAAATGGGTGTGTGATCCTGAGCCCTCAGAGGTTAGCCCCAGCCTGGGCAGGAGAAAGGCCTGGGTACTCACCATAGTACCGCACCCTCTCATCCCCCAACAAACCTGCAGGGGAGCATTTCCCCCCACCCATCCGCTTCATAAACCAGGAAGCAGGAACCCTGTGAGGGCAGTTGATGCTCCCCAAGTCACACAGGTAGGAAGCTGAAGAGCTGGACTTTAAACCTGGCCTCTGGCCACTGCCTCGCAAAAAGGCCTCGGATGGTGTTTGCTGAGGCCTCATGCCAAAGCTCCACGCTCTGTGCTCTACCGCACGTCTCACGTAGTCCTCACAAAAGCCCTATAACCTTCTCCTCCCTCTCTCCACCTCCCCTCCTAGTTTGCAGATGAGGAAACTGAGGCTCATGGAAGTGACATGACTCACATAAGGTCACACAGCTGGTCAGCGTGGGGGCCAGGACTGAGTCTATGCAGAGGCCAACATCCTCACGCCGACCCACTGTGATTCCAGGTGAGGCAGCCATGCTGTACCAGAAGCCAGGGAGCATCTTGACAGGTTACGGTGTCCACGCTCCAGAAGGTCCATCAGGCCTCCCCTGCGCCTGTCCGATGCTGTCATCATCACCTGCCTGCCTGCAAAATATTTCGTTCCTCTTCCCTTCTCAGCTAGCTCTGTGACATCGGGTAAGTGTCTTTACTTCTCTGAGCCTCCGTGTTCTCATGCACGACATGGGGCCTGGATCCCCTTTACCAAAGTATCGTGAGTTACTGTTTTCATCCCGAACGCTGCCTCTCCTCCTGGAGCACACCAGCGAGCTGCCCTCCACCCCTGCAGCCTGGATCCCAGCCACCAGCTCTCCTGTCCTGGCTCTCAACTCGGGCCCCGGCAACAGGGCAGAACATCTGCCTGAGAACGCCGTGGAAGTCTGCCCCTGAGCCGGGGTCCTGCCAGCAAAGAGTTTAAACAAACAGAGCTGGGCAGAAATGAAATGGTCCGTCGGTTGTAAAAGGCTGCCTCATGCTCACGCGCTCGGGTTTCATGATAATCCGAGGGATAGTTCTCCTGAGCAGGATTAGGGAGAAAATGGTAGGGTGCTCTGAGGGAAGCAAGAAAAAACCAGTCATGTACCCAAGGCAAGCACCGCCAAGAAAGTGGCCCCAGAGGGTCAATAAACAGGAGATGGTGGGGGATGGGGGGTGGGCAGTGGTTGGGGCACTAGAGGGAAAATGGGGCTCTTTCCAACGGCTCCAGCGCCTAAATCAGACCTTCTCCAGGCAGAGACGTTTCCACCAGATTTGCGGAGGACTACCAGCAAGCCCGAACCGCTGTGGTGGGAACTGGGGAGGCGGGCCGCAAGCTCAAGTGTTCTCTGAGGCTGTGCAGGTAAAGCAGGAAGCACATAAAGAAAACGACGGGACACACAAGGGATGAGCCTCGACAGAGGACATCAGCCTCAGTGCTGGGAAGGCCAGAGGGAGCGATAGGGACCTGGCCCTGGGGACGGCTGGGACTGAGCTGTTAGCTCCGCCCACTCTGCCCAGCAGGAACGCAGGCCCAGGTTGCCAATCTTTTGCTTTTTCTTCAAGAGAAGTAGGAAAGAACGGATTTTGGTTTTTAATGTACAGGTTCCCAATCTTTAAACACTGGCAACTAATTCAAAAAAAAAAATTTTTTTAAGTGCTATGTGGGCCAAACAAAATATATCTGTAAGCCAAATCTGACTCACGGGCCACGGGTTTGCAATTTCTGCAGTTTTGTGTCATGGTAAAGGCAGTGGGATCCGCATGGATCAAGCCCCAGCTCTCCCATCTACGGGCAGGGTGACTGTGGGCAAGTCACCTAGCTTCTCCAAGTCTCAGTTACTTCATCTGTAAAATGGGAATGATAGTAGTGTCAATTTCATACAACATTTGAGAAAGTTTGATGAAATTATGTCATGGACACTCCTTGGCACGATGCCCAGCACACGGTAAGCCTTAAAATGTTAGCTACTGTTAATAATGCATCCAGGGGGGTGAAGGTAGACAGCAGCAGTGGACAAAGAAGAAAGCCAGGAAAAGAGCCCAAGCAGGCAAAACGGGACCAAGCCTGAAAATGCCAACTGAGCATTCCCTATCTTGCTGTGTCTAGAATGGCCCTTAGGGCTTTCCGTCACACACTGGCATCACACTGACAAGAGAATTTTGAACAGGCTGGACAGTGACCTGAAGGGTGGTGGCTCTCCACCATCCCTCTTTTCAGCGTATCACCAAAGAGACCTCATGAACCCTTCTGGATTGTTGCAGAGCAAAAGGTAGCTAGGGAGGGGGCCCTACAAGAGGCAAAATGGTGCTCCGGGTCTGGGGCTCAGCCATGGCCCAGCCGTGGGACTTGGGCTCTGTCATTTCTTCTCCCTCTGAGTCTTCAGTTACCCATCTGTGCAATGGGATAACAATAGCTATTTCTCGAGATACCAATTGGGATTAGGAATAAGGCACTGTAAGATCTGGTAGAGTGCTCAGGTTCCACAAATGGGGGCTGCCACTACTGGTAACTGTTGTTACCATTTTCATCATTAATGGGCAATAGAGGCACTTGCCTGACCAGCATCCATCAGCCTCTTCACAGGTAACCATCACGGTTTTTCTCTGGGGAGCCATCCCTTCCCTGTTCCCAGCTGCATGGTTCAGTTGGCATTGACTCCACCCCGACTCCAGGGACAGGTGTGCGAGTCACCAGTATCTAACAAGAGTAGCATAGTGTCCTGGGCCAAGGGAAATCCAGAATAGGACTTTCGTTCAAACTGTGAGGGAAAAGTTCTCCCTCTTCTACCAGATGTGTTGTAGTGAGGAGTCGGCCAGAGCCGCTAGCAGCCATCTCACCACTGCATGGAAAGAGCCTGTCTAAGAATGGAACCAATACCAAGGAAATCAGAGCCAAGAGTTGGAAATATTCTTGAGCACCTGGATGCAGCTGTGCCTGAGGCTCACATGACACTGGACTATACCATCTCATGAACCAAAAAAATTCCTTTTTCTGCTCAGATTGAGTTTTCTGTATCTCGCAACAAGAACCACAACAGATACATGAGCCTTAAGGATGAGTTAAGAAAATGCCCCAAGAGGAGAGTTTCATTAGTTGGCAGTTCTTATAGGCTCTCTGACCATGTTCTGAGTATGACCACACTATTTTCCTTCTTCCAAGAGTATGNCCCAGAATGCTGGGATCACGCCCTGAGCCGAAGGCAGACGCTTAACGACTGCACCACCCAGGCGCCCCATGGTCAAGCTTTTCTTAAAGTGCTGCTTGGGAATCAGGGTCAGTTTCCCCCCCAGAGGACATTTAGCAATGTCTGGAGACATTTTTGGTTGTCCCAGCGGAGCAAGGGGGAGGCAGTTGGTACTACTGGCATCTAGGGGGTAGAGGCCAAGGGTGCTGGCAAACATCCTACCGTGCAAAAGACAGCCCCGCTCCTGATGGAGAATGATCCCATCCAAACATCAACAGTGCTGAGGTTGACAAACACGGGAGAAGTAATCCACGACCCAATATTTTACCCCTACCAACTCTTCCTTTAGCCACCATAGCTTCCCTGGGGTCTTAAAGTGCTACATACTTGGAGACAAAAACCAGGCTATTAGGGAATTTTATATGCTTCATGATGTTCTCTTGGGCTGGGCAATGCTGTGACTCCACCCTTCAAAGAAGCTGCCCAAAATGTACACACAGGTTATGCATAATCCCCTCGTGGGTCCGCAGTCATTCCCCCCATCATTATAACACCCCCAGTCCATAACTAATGGACCAACAGGAAGAGAAGGCAACCTCTCTGAAGACAGATAGTCTCATCCAGTGACACACACATGACTTCCCACAACTGGCAATAATGGATCAGACAAATAAGCAAATTACATAAATCCCACATATCCAACAAAAAGGAAAGATAGCATTCCCTTTCTATCTCAAGTAGCATTTCTCACTGTTTCTTCTCAGAACACTAGTCCTGTGAGACACTCATGGGGGTAAAAACGATTCCAAGATCAAATAAATGTGGGAAACATGAAAGCCTCTTTTACCTTCGTGGGTAGTAACAGCATGCATTAGCACATTAAAGGCTCTGATGAGTCCTGCAGTTAAAAAAAACTGACTTTAACTCCGTGTCTTTCAAACTTGATCACAGAATCTTTTTTCATTTATGATACTTATTTAATATTCCATGGAACTATCATCCCAGTGGATACACATTGGGAAACATTTCAAGGGAACTATAGAGAAAATGAGATACAGGATATAAATGAGATGTAAAAGTTGATCCAACGAAACCAAGTAATGGTGGCAATAGACTAAGGCCCTTTGGCCACAGAACTCTGCCTTACTGTCTCAGTATGGCTCATCCTAATTTCATTTGAGCACCCCTACATTTTTACAGCTACTTCAACGGTCTCTGGAGGGTCAACCAAGCTAGATACTGGAATTGTAAAAAAGTCACCCTCCAGTAGACACTGCACTGACGGATGGGATTTGGAGAAACTGCTGCAGAAGGGATGGCATTGTTCTGTGAATGCCAGCCTTCCTGGAGAGCCTTCTCATGCGATGAAGAATGGGGGCATTTGCCCCTTGAATCTTAAGACCTCCAAGTCATTTCAGGAGTATGCCATTCCTACATTATCCGTCAGTCATACTGACCCCGTCAAAGTTTATCAAAGAGGTGGGCAGGGAGTCACGAGGGGAGGGGTGGGGAGGGGAGGGAGCAGTGGACAGTGGTGTCAGCCACACCTAAGCACCCCTCCTCAAGGAACCATTTCACCCAAGGCCACGGCACCTCAGGCTGTGCTTAAACAAAGGATAGCCACGGATTAGACAAAAGATGAGCACCTGACTCAAGGGCAGCCCATCCATTGGCTGGTTAGTGACCTATGAGGAGGTCGGAACAAAAAGCTCCGCCCAGTAGCTTCAAGTAATTGAGAGGAGTAGGCTCTGTCACTCTGGGATTCAACTCGGCTAACCCGGAGGGAGGCAGCAAGTTGGTGGCAGAAGAAAAATGCACAAGAAACGGGAGTTGACACTCGCGCAATGGCGTAAAGATTCATGAACTGCTATGAAAGGATCAGACAGCAAAAACTCGCTCGATTCCTGACCTCCGAACGTTCACATGCAGAGCCAGGAGTCGGACTCCAGGCTGTTAAACCAGAGTCCTGGCTCCTCATCGGTGGGTCAGCACAGGGAGCCAGGGATTCTGCTGTTCCGTGAAGAACCAGTGCTGCTGGCCTTGGCTCGACCTCGCGCAAAGAAAGGCGCGGTTTTAGAGTCCACAGTCGGGGGAACTGCCACCTCGGTCACGACAGCTGACGTCCAAATGCTGGCGGGGAAGGGCCTGGGCTTGGGCGGGAAGCCCCTTGGCCTCCGGAGGCGCCTCTGGATTCTAGGACCATTTGGACCCCACAGCTTCCTTTCTCCCCAAGGGAGAATCTGCAGTCATGACACAGTATGGCTTAAGTCACACCCAGAGGTTTGACAGGGCTGACCCGGAAATCACATGGAAGGCGTTGCAAAAACACAACATAAAATCTTGTTCCTAGAATAACAATGCCACGGTCCTCCCGACTCAAGGGCTGGGTGGCTTGGAGAGTGGGGAAGGGGGTGGGTGGTTGAGGTTATGGACTTGTCTGGAAAATAATATTCTGCTAACCAAGACTCGGGGAAAAGGGACCAAGGTCAATTTCACTTGCCTGAAGTTTACTCCCCAGCCAAAGGGCTCTGGAGGTGGCGGCAGCAGAACTGCATCACACGCCGCCCGGATCTCACCCCCGGCTTTAGGACCTACACGTCAATGTCCAACGTCTCAAGGCAAGCGTGAGAGCTAGCTTGGTGCAACCGCCAGCGGGGGGTCCAGGCGGCCGAGACCTCCTCCGCAGCAACCCTGGGAATCGTTGTATGGCAGACCACCGAGCAAGACTTGGGTTTGATCCACCACATTCACTGAGCCCCCACCTCGTGCTACACACTGTCCTCCGTGCACTTACATATATGGTCACATTTGTTCCCCCATAACAAACAAGTCCCTGGACACATATTAAAGTTATAACACAAGGCTGCACATTAAGCCAGAATGGAGTGAACCTTGCAGGCTATTTGAAATTCAGAATTTACCATTTTCTCTTCTTTTTCCCTCTTCATTCTCCAACCCTCCTGATAGTTCTTTTAAGAGCAGAACCACTTGAAGGACCGAATGTCTGTGCTGGGACTTTTCTCTTGTCTTCCCTGACCAGCCTGGTGGTTCTCAAACTCTAAATGGGTGTGAGAATTCCTGCGCTGGGTCATGCAGCACACACCTTGTGTGCTGAATTTCCATCTCAAGAGTTTTCAAGAGTCTCTGACTCTGTGGTTTTTCACCTGAAGTGCTCATTTTGGAATCTGAGCGCCACAAAAGGGGAGACCCTAGGGTATCTGGACAGCTCTGGAATCACACTGTGGGTCTGTTCATTCAACACACATTTACCAATGCCTGTGATCAGGACTGGGGACACAGAGACGACCAAGGGCAGATCGTGGTATGAAGAAAATCAAAAGCCCCCTGTGAACCCAGGCTGGGCTGGCTTCAGCTCACTTAATACCCCCAAGCAGGTCCTGGAGGGAGGAATGATAACAAAGAAGGGCCCAGTCCTTGGTCACCTTATCAATGAAGAGCCGAGATGAGATCTGAACCCAAACCCTCTGCCCCAAAGGCAGACTCTTTGCCTTCCCCACCCGCAGGTCCTCAGATGTACACATTAATAGCTACAATACTAAGGAGAAGAGTGGTAAGGCATGAGAAGAGTTCAGGCATGGACGATTTAGTTCCTGCTCTATGGATTGGGCAGGAGGTGACATTTGAGCTGAGCCTCGAAGACCATGCAGAATTAGTCATTTCCCATGGGGAATGTATACGCCTAGTGGCAGGAGCATCAGACCCTGGCTGTTGTCTGCCCAGCCTCCGTTCCCCTTTCTTTTTGGACCCCAGCACCCTGATCTTCCTTTGGGCTCTGCCTCCCTTCTCTTCTCAGTCTGTGTGGTTTGTGTGGGATAGACCCCCAGCCCCTGGCTCCAGGGTGCCTATGTGACCCAGGCCTGGCCAATCAGAGCATCCCATTCTGCTGACCACAGTGATGGGTTTCAGAGTGGGCACATGATCCAATCTGAGCCAAGGAGTCTTAAGTCCAGGACTCTGGGCCTGACAGGAAGAGAGATGCTGCCCCACTCAAGATACTCAAGAGGATAGGATGTGCTCCTGGGGTGGCTAGCAGCCACCTGGCCACCATGTGTGGAGAGAGCGTGTCTGCAAATGAGACCATGAGACAGGAGAGCGGGACAGGCAGGTAGAGTGAGATCCAAGGGCTGATGCCATAGTTGGAGGCTCCCAGATCCACGCCTACAGCTAGCCCGTTCTCAGGCTCATGGGTAACATGAGCCAATAAACGCCCTTCTTTGCCCAGGCAAGTGTGAATTAGGCTCCTATCTGTGGATCAACAGTTAACAGAGTAGAGGGCTAGAACTAAGAGTCTGAGAAGAGGTAGCCCCTGAGACCGTGTTGGACCTTGACATTACTATTCAGCTAGAGATGGGAAAATCAAAATTACTTTTGTAACTGTTATTGAACACAATTTACAGATTGGTTGATAATAGAATCTCTGGAGCTTTAGCGAATCTACTGTGGTTTAAATTCTCACTTTTGATGGGGCTCAGCGAACTAAAGGACATGGCCCAAAGTGACACAGAGAGTGGGGAGCTGAAGGTGCAGCCGTGGGATAGGTCAGATGGATGTGGGGAGACAGGGAGGACCCAGACATTGGGCTGGGAGAAGGAAGCAGTAGGAGAAGCACCCTGCAAGAGGCCTTGGACCAGGCAGGCCTTGTGGAGCTCCTGCTTCCCACTCAGACAGAACTGGATTCAGACCCTTGCTCTGCCGTTCTGGAAGCCACTTCCTGTTCTATCCTCAATACCATTGTTTATAAAATGGGGTCCGGTCCTTCATGTAACTATGATTCCATAAGCAATGTGGTTACCACGTCCCAAAATGGCTTCTGAAGACGACAAACAAGGTCCCTGTCTTGAGGAAGTTTACATTTCTGATAAGGGATGTCAGAAAATACACAATTTGTTTAACATCTGCCTTTCCATGTCATACTATAGGCTTCCTAGGAGCAGGGACATTTGTCTTGTCGCTGCCTATCTCATTACCTAGCACATAGCAGGCCTTCAATAAATATGTCTTGAATAAATACAAGTAAGCAAAGTAATAAAATGGTAAGTACTATAGAATAAATAGAACACGGGATGCGATAGAGAGTAATTTAGGGATAATTTAGGTGACCTGGTCAAAGAAGTCTCCTCGGAGAAGATGGTATTTGAGCTGAGACTTGAATGATGAGGAAGCAGCCATAATGAATAACTGAGGAAATGCATGCTAAGCAGAGGGACTAGCACATGCAAAGGCCCTGACGCAGAAATAAGGAATGGAAAGAAAGCCTCACAGCTGGAGTGGGAGTGACAGAGTGAAGTACGATTGGAGAGGCGGGCAGGTGCTAGGTTGCTGCAGGTCATAACAAGGAGTTTGAACTTGATTCTCACTAAACACAATGGCCAGCACAATGGAGTGTGTTGGGCAGGGCCATGACATGATCTGACTTATGTGTTCAAGAGATTGCTCTGCCCACCATGTAGTGGATGGATTTCAGCAGGAAAAACAACAATGTATGCCACACATAGCATCTGGCGCACAATAAGTGTTCAGTGAACAAGAAGCATCCATCACTACCCCCAGTGCCACACCCACAAAGGCTTGCCAATGTCTATTCCAGTCCAGGAAGTGTGCTCCTTAGCCTCTTGGGTTCAGGCTCTCTCTAGCTACCTTCTCTGTATTGTGATGGCCACAGCACAGCCAACAGACAAGCTTTCGGGGGGGAAACCCTCCCCTCTTGCTGGTTACAGTAACAATCCAGGAGCCATGGTGGGGAGGGGTGGGACGGGGGCGGTGGAGTGGGGGCCTTCTGTTAAATGTTGAGTTGCTCCCGACATACTTTTCAAACATTCATTTGCTTTTGCCCAGTCTCCTCCGTAAGAGACATGCTTTCGGATGTGTTTTGAAAAATATTCCATATGCTAATGGAATGTCACCATCTGCCAAAGAAGGCAGAGCTGTTTTTAAAGGAAAAACTATTACAGAAATGAGGTATTCACAGAGGGGCACTAAAGAGCCCAAACGTCGCTGACCTGAGGCTGACCTGGGCCGCCTCGTGTTACCAACATGAAAAGGGAGTGAGAAAATCTGAGGCCAATTAACTTCTCCTCCCCCCCCAACCCCCGCCCCAACCACCACCCTCTCCCTCCCTCATTTTTCTCCTCCCCTTCTTGGAGACATGATGAAATTTCCTGAAACAAAAACTCGAAGCCCGTTCTACAAAATGCTTTCGCCTTTGGTGGAAAAAGCCCCGATGGTCCCTTTTATCTCCTCATTCCTGAGGCGCAGACCTGGCCCCCGTCTGTTTGTGCAGATGGGCTTGCAGGGAACACTCCCAAGGACAAGAGAGGCTGGGGCCGGGCCGGGCTGCTTGCTGTGTGCCGCCAGAGCCTGGCCATCAGGAGCGTGGGGCACTGCGCCCAAGGAGGGGGAAGCGTGTCCTGCGGCACGATGAGTGGACAGGCATTGTTCCCCAGGAAGCCTGGGCAGCCCCGAGGCAACAGTGTAGAGCAGGTTTCCCAAGTTCTGGGAGCGTCCACCCGCCCTGCCAAGACCGCGGGGTATCACGCCCCTACCTTTCCAGCTGGTCCTTCTCCGCCTCTGTCGCTGGTGTGTCCTCCCGTGCCCCCTTCCTAAATGCTACGTTCTTCCCGACTCAGTCTGGGCTCTTCTTCGAAAGCCACCCCTCGCCTCTCTCCAGACAGCCCGAGGCGGCATCTTCGCCCCTGTCTCAGGCACCTGCAATGTCCAAATCCAAACGTGTCACCCTTCGACCCCAAGCCCTCCTTCCCTTGTCTGGGAGACCAAGCGCCCCTCCTGCCCGTTTGCTCAAGGTGGGCATACCCACCTCACGGCCTTTGCGTCTGGGTTCCCCCAGCCTGGAACACTCCCCCCGCGGGCTCCTGCTTATCACTGAGGTCTTCGCTCAGGTGTCCCGCGGTCCGCTGCACCCGCCGCCAGGCGTCATCTCTTCAGGGCACTTGTCGCAATCAGGATTTACCCCGTGAATCCATGGGTGCGTGGGCACTGGAGCAACCACGGCATGCTGTCTGTTTCTTCTGGACTGGAAGCTTCCTGCGAGCAGGGCCAGGCCTCCCTTCCCCACAGCCCCACCTAGTGGCGCGCAGGAGGCACACACCGACCGCGGCTGCCCTTGCTAGCGCCGCCTTCCCCCTCCACAGGCGCACATGTGTTAATGACCAAAGAATGTATGTCAGGGACACACCAGCGGGAAGGAAAAAAGATGCGAGCAGAGGGTCTGTTGATGCAAGGGGACCGACTTACTCAGTAGGAGGCCAGAACACCAGCCCTGATCACGGTGCTGGAGGAGCATGGAGAGGGACAGGTGAGGACAGCATGCTAAGAGGTCAGCGGTGGCAGCCAAGACAGACTGGAATCAAGGCCAAGCCCAGCTGCTCACAAGCAAGACAGACCTGGGCCTCAGTTTCCTCAGGCGGTTCTAACACATACCACACAAGGCTTCTGTGAGGATTACATGCGTAAAGCCTTTCCCAGCGGGCCTGGCACTCACTGTGTGGTGGTGATGTTTATTCTTGTTGCTGTTGTTGGCATTGAATCACCCTCTTCCCTGCACTGCCCACTCCCCTCCCCGGCCCACCACCTACACACACACACACACACACACACACACACACACACACGCACACGCGCGGAGGACGTGAAGCTCTCGCTTGTCCACTTTGGAGACACTACAATTCGCGGAGCTTACTGGCATGTTGAAGTCTCATCCTCTTCTCAGAAACACCCCCTGAGGATATAAATTGACTTTTAAAGCTGGATTATTCTTAATTTAAAAACTAACAAAAGTAACTTGGCGTAAATACTGTTCTTCTGGTCGCTCTCCCTCAGCTGCACCCACTGCGCAGCCCAGGCCCCAGTCACGAACGTCCTCGTTGGGCACCACCAGCATCCTGTCGAGTGCCAGCTCCTATGGTGGCCCTCAAGAGGCCCAGATGGGCCTCAGACTGCCTGAGCACATTGGATTTTTGTCTCATCTCACACCATCCTGAGCCCTAACCTTCACTATACCTTTCTCTGCTCTGGACATTCTGTCCCATCTGCTTAAAATCCATGGTAGAAGCTACCAAACCAGCTGGCATTGAAGGTATATTAGGTGCTGGTACAGCACTTTAAGTAGATCTAAACTTAGATTTTAGACCAGGCATTTTAGGTTATGTCATTTAATTCTTGCAATGATTTTAAAATACCATCTCTGCTTCCTAGGGGAAGCTTAGGCTCAGGGCAGAGAATGTCCTTGCCCTCGGGGCTGCTGCCAGTCAGATGGCAGAGCTCTAACCTCAAGCTAGGTCTGATGACACCAAAGCTCACGCTCTTTTCCTCTCTGCCATCCGGTAGACTGGTGACCCCCCGTGGGACATCTCTGGACGTGACACCAAGTTCCAAAGTCTGCAGTGTTCGAAGAGCATTCCTTCTCAACCCCCAGAGCTGCAGGGTATTTGGAAGAAAAACACATGGAAGAACGAAAAGGGTCCACTGGATCCGAAGATGGTGATAAAGGGGGGAGGGAGCTTCAGTTGTACTCCGTGGGATCTTGCCAGAACACCAGCTTTAGGCTGTTCTTCGGGCATGTCCCACTACAGATTAAGTCTTAGGTCTCGTCACTCCTACGTTCTCCCAGGCCAGTCCAACAACATACCTACTCTGAAAAATACAATGAAGCAAAACCTGAAGACAGGATGAGTAAAAAGCCACCAAGTTGAAAGCAATCAACAGTACAACTCCATTTATAGGGTTCTGCTTTCCAGTTTACCGTACATGCACAGACAAAAAATGTTACGAAAGACCTGCACTAATTCCTTCACATGGCCTACACCTAACCAATAAAAATTTTTAAACACTGGATTAGGGTTTCGGCGCATTAGGTGTGTGCGGTCCATCACCCCATCTTTGGACAGGTAAGCACCTGAAGAGAGCCATGCACACAGTCATCCCACATCTAAGTTTGAGTGTCTGTGAAGTCTTAGACCCAGCTTCAAGCAATAAACAAGCAGGAGCTTGGAGGTCTTGGAGCTCCCAGAATTTCCTCCAGCTGGAAGACCAAGTCGAGGCTGGGCCTCAAGCCTGCCTTGCTGTAATGTGAACTCAGTCCCAGCACAAAAGCAGGCAGCTGGTCTGAACACTCACAACGTGACTGAAGACGGCGGTTGCCAGCGCTTGGCTCCTTCCCCCTCCCTCCTCCTCTTGCCTTTCAAACCCCTCGTTTGGTCATTTTTCCTAAAGAAACATGTATTGAGACATTCTGTGCGCTGGTCACTTTGTCACAAGACATATCATTCAATTTGTCCCTTTTCTCTGGAACCTCTTCTGTTCTCCAAGTGTTCAGTCGCCAAACTTGGACACAATATTTCAAGAGGTCACTACTTCAAACCATGTCGGTCCAGGGATGGCAAACTGGTGCTCCAGCGAATGACTTCAAAAAGTCTCCCCCCACGAGAAAAGTTGCCAACTTTTATAAATTGGATCTCGACATAATCTGGATTTTCAGTTTTTCGTAAAAATTTAGACCTGGCATTCCTGGGTCTGCATTCCTGCGAGCCAACAGATCGTCCAGAGCCGCGGCACGCACCCTCCCGGGTTTGAACTAGCGACACCTTCATTTATACATGGGGAAGCTAAGAGCCCAAAGGGGATACTGCCACACAGCTAATTAGTAATGGGATTATTAGCCAGATGGCCCAACTTCCCTTCTCATTAACTAGAAAACCAACAGGCTGAAATGGCAAAGCACCACTCTATCCTCTGATTACACATCCAAGGAGTTCTACAAAACCTCTCTTAGAGTCTCCATAATCAATCTGGGATGCGTTTGTAGCTGTGAATTTCTTGCAGTAACACCTCACCTGTGGAGGAAGAAACAAGCGATCATATACCGATCACCAACCCTGTGAGGGTCGGAGGTTAAGACTGTCTGACACCTGAGGTCCTTCCCGCTCTGCAGCAGTGCTTGGGCTCAACATCTGTTCACTCTGACGAATCCAAATTACCAATGGTTTTTCCCACTTAGCACAGGCTGGGATCGAAAGAGTTGTGAAAGGTGATAGTCGCTATGGGAAAAGGCAAGAAACAACCTAAACTCCACCTCAAGGAACTTGGTACATAAATTATGCTAATCAATTATTACACGGTCCTGTCCACAAAGGAGGCGGAATCACATGCATGGACATGGAAGGATGTCCTTAAGGACAGGAGCTGAAAAGGCAAAGCATGGCACAGCACGTATAGCAGGCTACTGCCGCTGTTAGAAGGGGTGGGATGTGTACATATGTGTGTACATGTACAATACGCACATACATGTATACGGAGCACACAGCCTGCTATACACAGTATCATTCACTGTCGAAGGATATACAAAAGACTGGATGATGGTGAGTGGGGGACTGAGGGTCACGGGTGAGAGAGACAATCATTTTCTGTGGCTTGCAAATAGGTTCTCTTAACCATATACACATTACTTATTTTTAAAACACTCACAAGAAAAACGGGTGGCGGCAGCACCGTAGAGAAGTACTCTCATCCCCCAGCTCCACGTTAGCAATTTGGTGGGCTCAGGGGGGAGAGCTAGTCATCCGGAAACCTCCGCTACTACTCGGGATGTCTGGGCAGAACCCTGCACACAGGCACAGTCTTCCTCCCGCTGGAGTCCTCAACCAGGGACGTGTGCACCTGCAAACGTGGAGAACCGAACGAGTCCCACGTCCGCTGCTTACAGGGAGCCGGTGGCAAGAGTGCTTCTCCTATCTCCACCTGCTTCTCCAAGAACCTGAGGATCCGCTCACCCTCAGGCCCGCCTGGGACATGGAAGGGACCAGCTTCGTATTTGTCCTATCACCCGGGAGGAGTTAAGAACTTACAGGAAAGCTAGCTCCCGGGTCCTGCAGTGAAAGTGAGCTTTCAGCGAAACACCCCAAGGCACGCACTAGCATTATCTCACAGAAACCTCTCAAGAGCCAAAAAGCAGTTGCTTTCAACTCCACTTTACAGAGCGGATGATTTTTTAAATCTATAAACTTGAATGGTATGTCACTGAATTACTGAAAGGACATTAACAGGTTTTTGAAAAATTTCTTAACAGAGCATGAGAGTCTTGCAACACTTTATTAAGAGTATTGGCTTTGAATTAGTAGCTGAAGTAACAATTGCATGAAGCCAGATTAGGTGTACTGCATAATACTCATACTTGATTTATTGACATTACTTAGCAATTTATTGGACAAAAGTCAAACTTTTTGTTTTTTATTAAGCACATTCCACAGTACAAAGCTGTCATGAATAATATCTGTACAATTTAACAGTTTCAATAGCTGTTCAGACACAAATTTATTTCAAACAGATAATTGGCAAACATAATTAATTACAAGTTAGAATTAGACTATCCCAGTGCTTTAAAACATTAATATAGCAGTAATTTACAGTTGCTCAATTATGGTTAGCAAAATAAAGTCCAGGGTACGGCTGGGAATTACTACTATAATCCCAGAAAGTCAGAATTCCTTGGGTGCCAAAGTCCCCTGCTATAATTTAGTAGGCACAATTCAAAGGTTGTGTGCATATTCAAAGGCCGTGATCTCCCAAGGAACAAGAACTTCTATATTAAACATGCAAAAACAACAACAAAAAGTCCATTCGTTCAGAAGATTTGCCTCCTCCCCCCACCCCTCCCGCACCCCTGGGCTCTCCTAACCAGTTCGATATAAAGCTGTCACGTGGAGAGTGGTAAAAGTTAACTCACTTCCACAACCACTGTCAAGCTTACAACATCTACCTCACAAATAGAGATTTCTTTTCTTTCTTTTCTTTTTTTTTTTTTTTACACTTGGAGACTCAACTTCTCAAAAATAGAAATTAATTTGGTAACATGTGGGAGGGGAAGGATGTATTTTTAAAAAAGGAAAAAAAGAAAAACTAAAAAGCCAAGCCAACCCAATAAACAAATCACACACACACACATTGATCCCCACACCGTTCTCAATGCAAAGGACGACACAGAGCCCAGGGCCTTCCCTTTAGTAGTAGAGTGTGCTTCCACGGGAAGAGGGTTAGTCAACAGGAGGTTCTTATTGGTCCTTTAAAATGTTACTGACATTCCTTAATCTTTGGAAACAATGGCAAGGGGCAAATCAGAACCTAATATTGAACAAGGGAAAAGGAGTGCCAACCGAATGCCAAAGTCCTTTCCATGCATGGTCAGCGTGACAGTGCCATTCACACATTCGGGCTGCAGAGCACTTGGGAGTTTGGAGAACCTGCCAGGGCCACAGCAGCAGGTGACACAGAGGTGACGGGAATGGGATTCATGAGCTTGAGGCTTTGCACCACGTACGAGTACCCTTCCACTTGAGATGGGCCTCTGAACCAACCTGACCTGGTGTAACGGGTTCCACCGTACGAGTGGGCCGTCACCGCCCTGGTGAGGATGCGCCATCCACGCCAGGACACACGCATTCCAGAGCCAGGAAACCCAGTCAATAGGGCCTTCTCGTTTCTGCCTTTCCAGGGTTACTAATGCACAGAATAATGATCTTTGACAGTGAAGTCAAATGAATACCATGGGAAGTGACCACTAGTACTCAGGAGTACTTAGGACGAAAAGAACAACAACAAAAATTTTAAGGTACCTCTCTATTATATATGCTACACAACGAATAAAACATTTTGTGTGAAACTTCAGAAATTACATTTTAAAGCAAGATGCCCATTAAAAACACACACACCACACACATACACACAAAATGACAATGACAAAATAAAAATACCATATGAATACTGCAGGAAGGGTTCTAGGTAATCCACATCAACCCTGGTATCAGGTTCTTGAGCCCAGCCCATGGCTAAGTGCGAACACACTCTGTATTAGTGTCTCAGGCACAGGGGCCCTGACTCCAGCAACCTTGAGGTTAAACTGTTATGTACATTATATCTACATGCGGATACAGTATTTTAAATTAGGAGGCAAGCACACGTGTAAAAGTGTTACTCTACCAAATATGAGGAGATGGCCGGGGTACAGAGAGAACAGTTAATAAAAGAAAAGAGCTATATTACCTGTTGGGAGATAATATAACCTGTCTTATAGTTCTTTAAATTAAAAGAAATTGGTACAGAAAGGAAGTATAATCCAAAAAATATTACTAAAACAATCCAGAGACATTTTTCCATTGTCCAACATGTTCCTAATACAGGTCAGAATTCATAATGACTTGGACGGTCAAAAGGAGAATGCTAACTTCTGAAAAGGAAAGCCCTGGACATTCTGGGTAGGTGTTTGGCACCCAAAATTTCACCAAAGAAGAATGCTGTTTCTTAATATCAGACCAAAGTGCAAAGCAATATAAATTAGAGGCCGGTCTTCTCTTGATGGTCGATTTACTTCTGTAAAACAGACTGTATGTTCCTTTTATATGAACAATTTACATTTGAAGCATTAGATTTTTTTTTTCACTGATGGGGGGAGGAAATGGGCTTCTGTCCTACTGGAAGTCGGTGAAGCTAAGGTATCCTTCTCAAAGTAGAGGCCGGAATCGGAGGTGAGAAATGTTGGTACTTGGAAGAGTTAGGCTGCTTTGCATCTACCCAGCGTCTAGAACCAATTCCAGCTTCATAACTCAGCTGTGAAGAACTCCCTTAGGCATTTGGTAGCCATGTAGCCAGTAGTTCAAGACTAGGAAACCCTGGGAAAACAAAACAAAACAAAACAAAAAACAAAGGGAGTATGGATGGATATTCTGGTTAGACATGGAGATATACACCACAGTCTGCCATATCCACACAGACACGTACTCGTGCACATACGACACAATACCGAGTTTCAAATGTAATCAGCATCAAAAATAAAAGCTGCAAGTTGTTCTGACTGTAATACATACCAGACATCGTATTTACTTAAACCTTGCAACAACCCTGTGAGATAGAAACTACGATACCACCTGACGAATAAGAGAACGAAGGCTCAGAGACATTGCTTAGTTCAAAGCATTGGCCATTTAGGGACAGAGAGGGGACTCAAAGAGATCACTGACTCTATAACTTGTCAACTGTCAGTGCTTGCTGCTAAAAATTATGCACATAACAATATATGCTTCATGTTAGACTTTATATTTAGTATTACCTTTTATGACATCCAGAGCCTACGAGGGCTGGTCTCATACCCGCCTGAGAGCCCTTATCTATCACTGCGTAACAAAAATATGCAAAAGCTAGTAAATAAAGTATTCCTTCTAAATAGAAGGCTAATCAGAAGTTACTTCTTTCTGAAATAAATCATTTATAAAAGGACAATACAGTGTAGAGGGAAAGACTACTGAATGTTACATATTGTTTTGACCATGACCTTGAGTGAGAAACACATTTTAGTAATAATCTCTACATTGATCCATGTACATAAATACGTACACATGCACGCACGCACCTAAACTTATCATTACTACATATGATGCGGGCTGACATTTTCTATTCTAAATTTCATCAAAACAAAGTCAAAATCCATTAAAATGATTTCACAATCACTAATGGGTCACAATCCTTTCCAAACACAGCACTAAACCACTGGCCTAAAAGATTTAAAAGTTACCTTTACGTCTAAAATTCTCTGACAAAAAGAGAGAGAGGAGAGAGAGATTTTTTTAAAGCTTGTATGTTTTTTTTTTTAAAGGAAACTTTCCTAAAAGATTGTCAATTTTCATAAAGATCAAGGATCCTTCTCAAAGACTATAAGAGATATTTAATTTCATTCACCACTGTTTTCACATGAAGGATCTTTAAAAGTATTATTTTTAAAATAGCAAGGCCCACAAATAAGAAGTAGGCACTCTCAAACACTGCTGGTGGGAACGTAAACTGACCTAACTCCTCTGGAGACTAACGTGACTCTGTGCATCCAAGTCTTTAAACATCATACCTTTTAACCCAGACACTGCAGATATTTCTAGAATTTATCCAATGGTAATAAAAGCAAAGATTATGGGTACCTGGGTGGGACAGTCAGTTTAGCAACCGACTATTGGTTTTGGCTCAGGTCATGATCTCAGGGTTTTCAGATCATGCCCCAAGTTGGGCTCCGTGCTCAACGGAGTCTGCTTGACAGTCTCTCTCCCTCTGCCCCTCCCGCTCATGCTCTCTCTCTCTCTCTCAAATAAAAAAATAAATCTTCAAAAAAAAAAAAAAGCAAAGATTAGGCTAAAGAAATGATCATGGCAATGTGTTTTGTAATAGCTAAAAGCTGGGGGAAATATACATACATAATAGGGTCTATTCAAACAACTGCATTATTTTGCCATTAGGAATGGTAATTTAGACAAATACTGACATTATGGACATAGAACAGTTTTGCAACAAAGGGGGAAAAAAGCATTTTAAAAAACATGCACGTTCTCAGCCATAATTTTAAGAAGCCTGAAAAGACATATACAAGGAAATTAACAATGGTAAACCATGAGTAGGAATTTATTTTCTTCTTTTAGCTTATCTACTTATTCTAATTTCCTGATAATGATCATACATTGTCTTGTAATAAAAAAGAGAGCTACTGTATGTATTAGGCTCTTAGGAGTTAGTAATTTTAAAAAAATGACTCAGCAAATAAATCTATTGCTAAATTTCCTGACACAGAAATAGTTTTACCTTATATTTTAGGGTTGAATATTTTACTGCAAGGTTAAATCATCATTAGGGTAGTGTTTCTTATTATGCATAAATCTTACAGTATCACATGGTAATAATTTTTTTCATGTTACAATAAATGAAAAGAATTTGGAAAAGAACAGTAAAATCTATAGAGATGACTGCCAAGGTTGTCAAAAGTAATTCACTTTGAAGAGACAAACACATTTGAGGTTTCATTGCTTGTGCTCCTTAAACAGCAGATAAGATTTTTCCATTGATTTATAACTGTGGATCATAACAAGGGCAGTTGTTCTGAGATTCCCAAAAAAAGGGCAGAAGGAAGGCCTAGAAGAAGTAACACCAGTTTCCTTTCCACCACAGCCAGAGAAACACCATTGGTGATCATTATTTCATTTTTCAACCAAAGCAATCTTGTTTCAGGGCACTTTAAATAATATATAAAAGTTGTCCAATTTGTGAAAGTTTACAATGTTCTAAATTTCACCTATTAAATATGCCAGAGAGGGGAAACATACTATGGATGTCTTGGATTTTATCACGTGCCTCTCTAAACTGAATATAAAGACAAAAATACGTAACAAAACTACAAAAGAGTTATGCTTAAATTGTTCTCGGACACACCTATTCCCCTAAACCTATCCATTATTGCAGAAGCTCAGCTATACTGCAGTTGTCCATGTCCTATTTTATGTGCTTCCCTTATGTGGAAAAATAAAAGCAGAGGCAGGATGCAGCTGAAGCAATGTGCAGATGAAATATATAGTTTAGGAAAGAAAAAGAATACAGTAAGTTTAACAAAAGATGTGCAAGGCTTCTACACAATAACCTGCAAAATACTGGTTCAAGACAAACTGAAGACCTAAGTAATAGAGAGATATACCATGTTCATGGATTGGAAGACTCCACATTTGTTAAGATGCAAATTCTCCCCCGAAATGATATTATGATTCAATGCAGTCTTAATTATAATCCCAGTAGTCCTCTTCACAGAATTTAATAATCTAATTCAAAACTGAATGTGAAAACCTAAATAACCTAGAATAGTCAAAACAATTTTTTTTTAGGCTGGAAGATTATTATACACTATGGCATTGGCAAAAGGACAGCCACATAAATCACAGACTTAGAATAGAGTCCAGAAATTGACCTACAAATAAGGGGTCAAATGATTTTTGGACAAAAGTGCTAAAGCAAATTCTACGAGAAATGAAAACTCTTTTAATCAAATAGTGCTAGAACAACGAGATAGCTATTTAAAAAACCAAAACAAAGCAAAACAAGACCGATGACGTTCTTACCTCACACCAGACACAAAAATTAACTGGATCAAAGACCAAAATGTAAAAGCTTTTAAAAAATACAGAACTTCTAAAATATGCTGGTCCAAATAGTAATTACTACCTACATGTAGCTATTTAAATTTGAAGTTAAGTATAAATACAATTAAACATTCAATTAAATTCAATTAAAATATAATTTAAAATTTAGCTCCTAAGTCACACTGGCTACATTTCAAGAGCTCAATAGCTGCAAGTAGCTACTGACTACCATAGTGGACAGTGCAACTACAGAAAATATACACTAATCTAGTGGTAGAAATCAGGTCAGTGTTTGCTAAGGCTGGGAGGGGTCAGGCTTTGACTACAAAGGTGACAGAAGTGAACTTTTAAGGGTGATAGAAATGTTCTTGATTGTGGAGGCAGTTTCAGGGATTATACACATTTGTAAAAACTCATCAAACAGTACACTTTTTAAATGAGTACAATTATTACACAAATTGTACCTCAATAAAATTGATTTAAAAAACAACAGGGGCAGAGCAGAGGGAGACCTGTACATCTAAGTACCTGTCTATGTAGGGAATCTCCCTAGTGCCTGACCCTGCCAGTTCAGATATTTATTCCAATTTTTTACTGAGTTATTATCTTTATATTTGCTGAAAAATGACTGCAGGCATACACTATAGCTGTACACACACTTGTCTATTTAAGGGCAAATTCTTATGTGGTCTAGGAGAAAAAACACAAATAGGTCATTTTGGCCCTGGGTGTCACTTGCCGAACAAACATCAATAAACGCTTACAATACACTTAAGCACTCCACTGAACACGGAGTTCCACAGTAAAAGGAGCTCCTCAGCATTGGGAAGGAGACAGGCATGCGAACTATTTCAGTATCAAATAATAAATTAAGCCAGATGAAATAAAGGGGCAAAGGTGGGGTGGGGGTGTCTAAAAGCTATAACACACAAGGGGAGGAAGATGGTAGAGGGCTGCCCTACTATAATGTAATCAGAGAAACCGAATTCAGTCTGGTTGCCACACCAGGCTTTTGGAAGGGAGTAATGGGAGACTGGGACATGGGGAGGATGGGTAGTGAGGACAGAAGGTAACACAGCTGGATGCTGAAACTGCTGTCAGCTAACTGAAGTAGCTGAACCTCGATCCTGAAGACAACAGGAAGCCAGTAAGGCAAAGGATGGCAGTGGCAGGGCTTCAGGTGATCCTCACTGAGAGCAGAATGGAGAATGGGAGAGGGAAAGGAAAGACCAGGAGGGAAACTAGTTTTCATCTGGGTCCATTCCTCCTTCCCTGTATTTTCCTTAGGACTTCGGGAAGGGAGGTTGAAGTGGGGAGGAGTAATCATTCAAGAGATCCTTGCCTTCTTCCCCAATAATTCCCTATAATATCTATTTTAAGACTCTATTCAATAAATGTAATAATTCTGCCATAAGGGTTTTTCAACTTACGAAGAATCTATCCAGAGAGAAAGTAGCAAGGCAGATGATCGTTATCATGAGAGATGGTATGCACATACTTGGGACCAGGAACAGCAGCCATGTGTGTGGCTAACAGGCCATTACTGCTCACCTCCCACACCCAGGCAGACACTGACAACCCGTCACAGCACTTATCCCGTCAGGGTCCACAGAGGGTCCCAGAATCCTTCCAAAGGCAGTACTCCAGGCAGGCACTGCTGATCAAACTCAGCTAGCGGAAGAAAAAGCTTATTTGCCATTCCTGATGCAGACCCTTGGTTTATCACTAATAGACGGCACAGGGGCAAGACTGGAGATCAGCGAACTTTTCCTCAAGGAGCTGTATAATAAATATTTTAGATGTTGCAAGCCCATATCGTCTCTGTGGCATCTATTCACCTCTGCCAATGAAGTATGAAAATGACCAAAGGCAACGTGTAAACAAATGAGCACGGCTATTATAAAACTTTATTTATGGGCACTAGAATTTGAACTTCACATAATTTTCATGTGTCATGAAACAGTATTCTTATTTAATTTTTTTTCAATTATTTAAAAGTATAAAAAGCTATTCTTAGCTTGCTGTGGTAGGAGAATAAAATCAGGCAGTGGAACAAATCTGGCTTCTGGCTATAGTCGGCTGACCCTTGGGTAAGACAAACTTCCTGGACATCTGTGTTTTGGGTCTTAGAGTCTTAAGTAAGAAATACTAGAAACAATGCTAACTTGGTGATCTAGGAGCCCTATTTATTCATCAAAAAGAATTTCACAATTCTGCACATAAACTTTCTTTATTTTAATGGATGGCAAAATATATAATGATAAAGAGCCACTAAGTATTAAGTAATACTTTAAAATAAATATGAATTTTATTAATCAGTCTTTACATACATATATACACACATATATATATGTGTGTATATATATATACACACAGCAATACAGATAGGTACAAACATATTTATTCCATCTGCAAAGTTTAATGTGCACAGAATTTATTGGCCCCCATGCAAAATTTTCAGAGGTGGAAATACTGCTCCAGATGAACAGGGCCATCGGTTCCCAGGACACAGCCAAGTAAGGCTTCTCATCCTCTAGGCTGGACACCCTCAGTAATCAAAACATGCCATCATCAATGGTTACAATGGCTCTAAGTCTTCCTGTAACCAGAGCAAAGGGCTTTGCTTCCAGAGTACCTGTTCTGTCTAATGGATGAAGTACAGGTTTTAGGGGCACTCCCAACAAACACCTTTCTTTGATCCCTCTTCTAGTGAACGGTGGTAATGGGTGGATTATAATGGGGGCACAGAGGGGAAATTTTGAATGTTTGGTTGATGGTGATTTTTTTTTTTTCAAATAAAAGAACTGAGAAACAGGAAAGAGAAAAAGGAGATTCCTACACCCCAAAACAGAATTTGAAGGACTTTACCTGCATTAAATTGATATGACCTGGGAAACCATTTAGGAAAACAGTTTTAAAAAACAGGAATCACGCTGTCTGCCACTGTGAAAACCCATAATATGTAGGACTTCAATTTCAACCTTACTTTAATGTGACCATAAAGATCTAGCCTGACACTGGAACTCTGCAAAGCTGAGGCAGCTAAAAACACTAAGCACCTCGGTACCTATCAACGGGGAACCCAAATCACAACACTGCCCCAAAGCGGAGGTGAATTCAATGAGCAAGGTTAAACATGGGGAGGTACTCACCTGAAACGGGTAAAGTGCAGACTGTTATCTGGAGATATAAGTGTATGTTCTGGAGGGAGAACGGGTCTCGTTCTGGGCACTGGGAGGCACATTTAAGAAATCCCAAATCAAAATAGTGTCATCATGGGAGCTGCTGATGATCTGAAATTCATCAAACTGTAGCCGAAACACACGTCCAGAATGTTCCTGTGAAATATAACAACTAGATGAGTAAAATGAGACCTTTACAATCCCTCATATCTCACCATCAGTGATCTGGTGCAGGCTGGAAACACAGCTATTTATTCATGCTTCCTAAATAATGTTCCAGAGCTTACTGAGCTTTGTCCTTCACCCCACTTTGGCTTCTCCCTCTAAGCCTTTGCTTTGGGTTCATCTTTGTATCTGAGATCTTGCTCATTAATATGTCAAAGAAGAAAAACTAAGTGATCGCTTCACCAAGGATCTTGGAAAGGTAAACAATATTAAATACCCATGCTTGATACACTGTAAAAAGCAGAGCCAGAAGCATAATGTCTTTAACATTACCAAGAATATCTATCTCAACCACAGCCAAAATCAAAATTAATGGTGAAATAGAAGCATTCTCATTACAATCAAGAAGACAACAAGAATGGCCCTAACCATAGTTCAGCATGTTCTAATCACTGCAAGAAGCAAAGAAATGAAAATAAAAGGTAAAGCTACTGAAAATAAGAACAATCTATCAATATTTTCAAACAACTGTCTCATTAATGGAACAAAAGCAACCAGACCATTAGAAATAATGAGTCTGCCAAAGTTGCTAATGCAAGATTAACATATAAAAATAAAATATTTTTATATGCCAAAGCACTAACCCAGACAATATAGACTGAGGGGGAAATTCCATCATAATAATACAAACAGATGCTGTATTATAAAAATATAATGTAACCAGATACCCATATTAAGAAATCTCCCAAATCTATAGGAAGGAAATACTCTATGCTTTATGAGGAAACCAATCCACCTACAAAGGAGGACGCCTGCTTTCACATTTTAAGTTGTATTAATGCTCCCTAGGGAGGAGTTCACTATAATGTAAACGTCAATTATTCTCTGATTTTGGCTAAACAAAATGAACAAAACCATGCATTTCTCTGAAGGCACACTGTGGGATACGCAAGCTTTCCTGTGATACACCTAGGCAGGGCTATCTGCAGGTAGCCAACCTGCGCAAGAACCGCTCCCACTTCAACAGATGACATACCACCAACGTGCGCAAACACAAAGTGCTTGCTGGGGCTCGAGGGTCAAGAGCAGCTTGCAAGTCCCAAACTTTAATTTTCCTAAAAAAGAAAAGGAAATTGCAATTAGTAGTGCATCTGAACACTATTAGAAAAGCTAATGGAGAACATGCTTATGTTTTTATAAGTTATTTAAACCAACGACACTTGATTTTGGAAAAAGAAGGACCTCCACATTCTCAGAATTGCTGAAACTGTGAAGAAGTATTTTTTAAGGGAGACAAGAAAACAACTTCAAGCTATCTAAATTCAGTTCCTGACGTGATAATCTATGTCACGAAATTCATTAATCAGGGGGCTCTCTGGAGCTGAGTAGGTGCTGCTGACAGAAGCTAGGGCTCTCTGTGAAATTCCAAGGATACCTTTCTTCAAACTAAGCAAGTGCTCTAAGTTAGTAATAGGAGCATAAACAGACCAACTAGTCCGTTAGTGAAGTATACATAAGGTCACCTTGAAAGGTTTACAGCTGCCATTTGCTCATTTATTTATTTATTTTTATTTTTTTTCATTTGCTCATTTAAAAAGTCATGAGGCTTTTTAAAGAGTATTTGTTCACTTAACCAAAAGGGGAAAGGAAATGTATCATTGAAAACACACACACACACACACACACACACACAGCTGGCTTAATTTAGGGCTAAGGCAAAGAACTGAATTCCTGCACAATCTAAGCCACTCCCAAAGTTTATAATAATGGTTAAAAGTGTACGCACAGGAGTTACAGAGGCTCTGCTCCTGTAGGAGCATCCTTCTGGGCCTGAGCGGCCTGACGTGATTGGGCGGTGTAGTAGCATCTGCCCTCCGTCACACAGGAAGGCTCTGACACAGAACTGGCACACACACAACTGCTAAACATACAACGCTCGTTTTCCGTCCAGGTCCAGTGACAGCAGCGCATTTCAAAATCTGAAATACATACCCATCATAGGCCCCGCTGACAATCCTCTTGTTATCGAACCGGATGCATCGGACCAATTCTTCATGTCCTTCTAGGACTCTTAAACAGGCACCACATTCGATATCCCATAGCCTTGAAAGTAAAACAGATCTCTGTGAAACAACTTCCCACATGATTCACACTACCCTGGAGTTCCTCATATCTGTCCCATACATGATTTTCACTCTCCTGGACTTCTTTGTATCTATCTCACTCCCAGTCCATGCTATCCACACAGAAAGATATGTACGTATATTTATACCATTTGTGTATTTTAAAGCACTAATTTGGGGGACGGCTGGCTGGCTCAGCTGGAAGAGCATATGACTCTTGACCTCAGGGTCATGAGTTCCAGCCCCAAGTTGGGTGTAGAAATTACTTCAATAAATAAATAAAAACTTTTTTAAAAAAGCACTAATTTGGATAGAAGCCTTATTTCTCATTGTATTTCCTTTTATTCAGTTTTTTAATCACATGCATGTATTACTATTTAAATAAGATCAACAAATAAGAAATTTCAATTATATTTAGTCCCTAGGCATTCTCTTGATGTCTGAATTGGTGAAACCATGTAGCCAAATGGTCTAACAAGGACTTTTCCGGGGGAGACAGGGATTGTAGGCTGTAAAGAAGAGAAGGCATGTCTGTGTGTGGGTCGGGGGAGGATATAGTATGTACAGCCAGGGGTGTTAGGCTTCCACCCCAGGCACTTCTGACCCAGAGTCCATGAGGCCCACTGAAGTTGGCACCAGTGCACCAGCAGGGTGGTCTCCCTCTCCTGAGGAGGCTCGGGGACACCCCTTCCTAGATAATCCTGCCTATTAGGGTTGTCCGGTTTACAAGGTCACGGTGGGAGCCTCTCATCAGGTATATGAAGCATCTCAGAAATACAAACGCAGAGATTACATTCAGCCTTTATCTTGGCGCATGATTTATATACAACTATTCTGAAGACTGAGATTTTTACATTTTCCTATTATTGATTTTTCTACATTGTTTGCAGAAAGATATCATAGCAAACTAAACATGTATAAAACAAAGTTAGCAAACTAATTCTGTAACAACCCTTTCTTAGCTTCTCTACCAGTAGCTCTTCCTATCCGCCCCATGAATATTTTCGCACAGCCACCCTCACAAATATTCTCATCAGTGTCCGTGACGATGGCTTCTCTAACCTACTGTGAACAGAGCCATTCAGCACTGCCGCTGACTCCAAAGTGTCCCCTCTATAAACTATAAAGGAATATACATTATTTCTCTGTCAAACCTCAGAGAGCCCAAAGAGAAAGTTAAGGACTGTCACCTGCTGCAACAGTTAAGGAATACAAAGTGCCAAGACTCAGGTTCTCATTTGACTTTTATAACACCTTAAAACTTAAAATGATAAAAGAAAATGCACAGCAGTTTAAGCTCTATTGTTGTGGTTTCATTCCCTCCTTCCTCCCTTCTTTTAAAAATTATCTTGAAACCAATCTTTATTTTGCCAAAACATTGAACAATTTGGTTATAAAAAAGGTACTGGCACATGTTAGGACAATGCGAAAATGATTAAGGATTGGTAAATAGATATTTAAGGGAAGTTCTTAATAAATAAAATGTTTAAGGATAGTCCTATTTATTAGAAAGCGAGGTCATTGAGCATTGGGAGGAAGAAAGGGAGATAAAATACAAGACAAAACAGGAGTGGGTGATTCTGTAACGCAGTCTTTGTGCGAGATAGATAAAGTACACTCCTCCCAGCTGTTAGCGAGGGAGACAGGAACTACAGGTAAGGAAAAGTAGAAAGTCAGGCCAGAGTGCCCTCTGTTCTGAAAGGTTCTGGTATTAAGGGATCTTGGGTGGAACTGATGTTATAAACCATGTGTATTGGGGGAATCCGTTTACCCATTTCAGTATGCAGAGCCAAACAGATTTGAAGTATCTCCAAAGACTCGGAGTCTTTCAAACATCAGGACTGGGAGGGGAGTCAAAAAATATGGCAAAAATCGGCCTGCCCTGTCAGCACACCAACTTCTACCCACCTTATGGTATTATCTGATGATCCGCTAACAACCAGCCGATCCCTGTACTGGAGACAGGCAATGCCTCGCTTGTGCCCATTCAGAGTACGAACAAATTCACAGGTACTCGTGCTCCAGACCTGTAGAACAGATTAGCAATATTTTAAGAATAAATGCAGAAAAGTCCCCTCACAATACACCTTTTTAAAAAAATCAGAGCTCCTAAGAATGACCAAAATACTTGACTATAAAATATGGTTCTGAGGCTGGGGGACAGATTGGCCAGCATACAGTTTTCTTGGCTGCAGAGTGATAAAACAGGAATGAAACACAGAGGGAAGCTGTGAAGTCTCCAAACCTTGAGATATTCACAAAGAGAACATCTCCTGGATGGTTCAGACATTCACTTGCCTAGAAGGAAGAGTGTGGGCCAGATTTTATGTTTTCATGCCAGCTGACATGTCAAATCCAATGTAACTGATGTGAAAAAGTTTCACCTTTCACATCCTCCTCTTTACCAGCATAGTTTCTTGAACAGCTCCATTTGTTTTGACACATCACTCCTAATATTATGTATGTGGAATAAATAACCCCTCTTTTGTGAAACCATCTGCAAGACTTAGATGTTCACAGACACACTTAATATATTACAAGCCAAATAAGGAGACGCAAAGCAACAAAAGTGCCCTGAATTATTTTACCAGCTGCATTTGTAGTTGAATAGGATAACTAGATATCCACATGCAAAAGAATGAAGTCGGACCCCTAACTCACACGATACACAAAAATTAATTCAGAATGGATCAAGGGCGTAAATGTGAGAGCTGAAACTATGAAACACTCAGAAGAAAACACAGGAGTAAATCTTTGTGATCCTGGATTAGGCAATGGTTTCTTAGACATGACAACAAAAGCACAAGCAAGAAAAGACAAAAACTGATAAACCAGACTTCATCAAAAGTCGTCTGTGTTTCAAAGAACACCATCAAGAAAGTGAAAAAAGAACTCACAGGATGGCAGAAAATATTTGCAAATCATTTACCCGATAAGGGACCTGTACCAGGATATATAAAGAGCTTTTACAACTAAACAATAAAAAAAAACCAACAAATAATCCAATTTTTAAGTTAAAGATTTATATAGATGTTTCTCCAAAAAAGATAAAAATGGCCGAGACGCACTGAAAAGATGCTCAATATAATTAGTCACTGGGGAAATGGAAACCAAAACCAAAGATACCACTGTACAACTACGAGGATGGCTGAAATAAAAGAGACAGACAATAACAGGTGCTGGCAAGGATATGGAGAAACCCTCCAGGCTGATCTTATGCAACAGCTGTTTTGTAAAAAGGCCCAAACCCTCTTGACTTGAGGCAGTGATCTCGTTCCAATTGGTGTGACTGAGCGGTGATTGAATGACTGCATACAAACCCTACTTGTCCAGCTTCCAGACCACTCAATCTAAAGTTTGATGCTACCTTTGTGATTTGTGGGGCTAGAAACTAGACACTAGAATGCTAACTAGTGCTGCTCATAAAAAGGTTTTCTGAGCCAAATCCAAACACTCACATATTGCTGGTGGGATTTTAAAAGGGTGTAGCCACTTTGGAAAAAAGTTTGGCAGTTCCTCAAAATGTTAAACCCAGAGTTACCTTCCAAGAGAACTGAAAATTTATGTCTGTGCAGAAACTTGTACACAAATGCTTATGGCAGCACTATTCATGACAAATAAAAAGTGCAAACCACCAAAATGTCCATCAACTGACGGGTGGACAAACGGAACGTGCTACATCCACAGTGGAATTTCGTTCAGTCATTAGAACGAATGACGTACTGATACATGCTACAATATTCACGGATGAACCGTGAAAACACTGCACTAAGTGCAAGAAGCCAGACGGAAAAGGCCACATATTATATGATTACATTTACATGAAATGTCTAGGAGAGCCAAGTCCATGGACAAAAAGTAGATGAGTGACTGCCAGGGACCAGGGGGCTGACTGTCAATAGGTATGAGGCTTTTACAGAGGGCAGTGAAAATGTCCTGAAACGAGGGATGGCTAACCAACACTGTGACTATGCTAATGGCCACTGGATCGCATGCTTTAAATGGTGAATCTTACGGTATGTGAATTCTATCTCAATAAAGTTGTTATAAAAACAGAAGCTAACATTAAAAAAAGTTAATATGGATACTGCAGTCAGTGCACCTACCACATCCTGTGAGTCACCCCAGACTACAACTGTTTGTCTCATGCCTGCCGCCCACCACATGCTGAGCTTCTTGAAGGTAGGGAGGGATGTGTCTTATTCATTGTCGTATCTCCAGCATCCAGCCCAGGCTCTAGGGCATGGCAGGTTCTCAAAATTAAGTAAATAATGAATAAATCAAATCTCAGCTCTGCCACTAACCGGCTGTGTGGTCTCCAGCCCAGTTCTTCACTCTCCGAGCCCCCGCTGTAAAATGGAGGCAATACCTACCTCAACAGAGTGCTGGTTTTCATAGTAATGAAAAGCTCCTAACGCAGAGTATACACGTTCCACAGGTTAGTTCTCTTTCCCTTAAAAATGTGATCGACAGTGTCATTTCATGCAAAAGAGGGCTGCTCTGTATCCTGGACCCATGACCCTTTCCTCCTACCTTGCCCGTGACTCCAGAAGCATGAAGAATGGGACTGCCTCAAGAGATGAAGCACAAATGGAGGAGAATAAAGATCTTGCTAGGTACCAGGTTGGTAAAAGCCACCTCTATTTTCTCTGTGTTCTAATCGGGACAGGAGTTAGCAGAATTATGACCGAAGACACACTCACTTTGATGGTTCTGTCACCAGAGGCAGACACGATGTATTTATCATCAAAGTCTACTACGTTGACAGCAGCGCGGTGGCCAACCAGGACACGGCGTAAAGTGATATCAGTGGCAGAAGCCATGTCCCACACAGCGATGGAGCGATCCTTGGAACAGGTCACCATCAGTCCGTTGCTGAAGCGTAAGTGCAGGACAGCCTCGTTGTGGTGGATCAATGTGTTCAGAACTTCACCCGTGTTCACATCCCAGACTCTAGATGAGAACAGAAAAGCCCAAAGTGTCCTTGTTAAGACAACCAGGAAATGAGTCTAGGGTCTGTGCCCTGGGCCCATTCTTAGTAGTAGGCTGGAGAGGTATAAGCTTCACTTGTATTTGGTGACAGGGATCTGACATCTCAAATCATGCTTAAAAGGAGCCCCCATCAGCAATTATTCTATTTGCTGAGAAGTACTGAGAGGGCTTCAAAAAAGGAACAATCCTGGCTCAGCCCAGGTTTAGGTTTATTTAAAGTTGGGTATTCAGGGACATGCTTGTAAGCTTGTGTTGAGGACAACAAAATGATTCTTCAACTAGATGGGCTCCGCAGGGAGTTTGAGGTGACGAGGGAAGGCGTTCACTTGGCAGCTGGGGAATTGAGGACAGTTTCCAAGCTTAAGGTTCTTCTTGATCTTTGACAGGCCTCTGAGTCTCTTATTTACCCACTGCAAACTAGAGACTGTAAGTCATGACATCTCATCAATTTCCACACTCATCTAGTTACCCAGCTGCTTTATGGACAAAGCCAGCATCCCAACTGCTTCATCCATGATATATACAGGGTTCTCAGGGGCTGCCCTTTCACGCCATAGCTTTTCTGTAAACCCAATCTCCCCAGAGGACAAGTTCACACAGAGCAAAGGAGAAAAGACACAGGCTTATATGGCAAAAGTAGTGGCCTTGAAGCACTGAGTCCGAGAAAGGATACTAAGCATGCTGGTGACTTTTCCAAATATCTGGAGCATGGTCTCCCAGGAGAAAGCTAGCCTAATACTTGGTAATGTGCTTTTATATGAAAGTACACTGCCATCTCTGTAACACACAGCAACAGGAACAGCACCTACTTAAGTTAGCTTTGCAGCCTACTTTGTTCAAATAAGCCTACACCTAAAAAGTGGTTTTAAAATACAACATAAAAACACATATACAAAGTATGTGTCCGCTTCTACCGGAAAAGGGTGCAATCTCAGTCTTCTCATGGAAGATACGTAAGTTCAGGCCAGTGAAGCCAAATCACTCACCTCACTGTAGAGTCTGAAGAACCAGTCACAATGACACGTTCATCATACTGGAGACAAAGGACAGAGCCAGTGTGTCCTGTTAACACTTTCAAACATTCCAAGCTGGTTTTATCCCAAATCTATTGAGACAAGATCAACCACAAAGAGTGATTTAGTGTATCACATTCTGATAAATCTGTTTGTCTCTGAACTATAAAATAAAACAGACCTGTGTTATAGTAAATAAGAGCAGTTAAACTTCAAACAGGTAGAAAATGACAAAAAGGGAAGAGGCAATATTGAGTAATTCCAAAATAGATGTACTATTTTGCTTACTTTGTCACTCTAATGATTGTACGTATTACATTTAACAGCCTTATAAGGGGAATTTTTAAACTCTGAAAACAGCTGGCTTATCCTCTGAAAACAAGGTGACAATATCTATTAGGAGCCTTTAAACACGCATACCCCCTAACCCATTGTTTATTTACAAAAATTTTAAAATAAAAAATGTTGGACATTTCAGAAAAATTTAAAAGTAAACTATGAAGTTCTTAATGAAAGAATAGAATGCTTTATTACAGTAATGGTTTTTAAAAACCAGAACAAAAGCCATCTATATAGTGACATAACCAGTATGTATGTATATTTTAAAAAAGAAAAACAGAGAAGGCAAGAAAATGTTAGTGATAGTTGGTTTTGTTCTCTGAGTGCGCTTTTTCTCCCTTCTTTTGCTCTTTCCAATATTTTCCAAGTTTTCAGTACTGTCCCCATATAATGGGGGATGAGAAATCTTTTTTTTTTTTAAAGATTGGATTGTTAGGGGCGCCTGGGTGGCACAGCGGTTAAGCGTCTGCCTTCGGCTCAGGGCGTGATCCTGGCGTTATGGGATTGAAGCCCCACATCAGGCTCTTCCGCTATGAGCCTGCTTCTTCCTCTCCCACTCCCCCTGCTTGTGTTCCCTCTCTCGCTGGCTGTCTCTATCTCTGTCGAATAAATAAATAAAATCTTAAAAAAAAAAAGATTGGATTGTTAAAAATAGATGGTGTGGACCTATTTCTTCCCTTGTAAAATAATACTATCATGATTTACAGCATCCGTCAAGTTTACTGCAAATAGCCAAGATATAACAAGTGCTGCAGACATTTAACTGTCTTTCTACAACAGCAAGGCTTGCTTCTAATTTCTGACCAATTCGAACCAATTACTTTGAAAGAATGATTAGTGGGGTGTCTGGGTGACTCAGTGGGTTGAGTGTCCAACTCTTGATATCAGCTCAGGTCTTGATCTCACGATCATGGGTCTGAGCCCCACACTGGGTTCCACGCCCAATGTGGAGCCTACTTTAAAAAAAAAAAAATTTTTTTTTTGGAAGAGTGATTAGTGATCCAGGATTGGTACAGAATGAAGTACAAAAAGTTTCCAACCACTGGTCTAGATGATCTCTCTAAAACACACCTCTGCTCTACTGTTTATGGCTTATAAATCAAATGCATGCCTATTTTAAATTAAACACAGTATACCTCTATAAATACAATTCTTTAAAAACACATCCAATGTAAATGAAATGTAAGCCCATGGACAGCCTACGCTTTGACAAGGTCCTTATAAACCATTTTTATCTATTCCTTAAAGGATAATTGCCAAAATTATTATTAATTAAATTAATTAAATGGTGGCCACAGGTTATCAGGGCTATTGTGGTCAAATATGTTTTGGAAGTCAGGAAACACTGGATGTCTCTACTGAAGACCTTCTCAGAGCCTTCCTATGCCACTCTATCCTGTGAATTTCTAAGAAGGAGGTACAGCACGCAGTCAACTTGAGGACAGACCAACAGAAATTATCCAGAAAAGAGAGGAGAAAAAAAGATTGGAGAAAAAAAATGTAAGACAATATCAAAAGATCTGGTATTTATGTAATTAGAGTCTCAGAATGAGACAGAAAGAAAATGGTGCAGAAAAAATATGGGAAAAAATAATGGCCAAAGACTTGAAATTTGGTGAATGAAAGACATAAATATAGATTCAAAAAGCTCCATGAAAGACTTCCTAGATATGACATCAAAAGCATAATCTTCATAAAAGAAAAAAGTGGTATATGACACTTCATTAAAATCAAAATCTGCTCTATGAAAGATATCCTTGAGAAAATGAAAAGCCAAGACTGGAAGAATATACTTGCAAAACATATCTAAAAAAAAGGAAAGAACTCTCAAAGTGCAATAATATGAAAACGAAGAACCCATTTTAAAAATGCACCAAAGTGCACTGGGTGTTATACGCAACTAATGAAGCATCAAACTTTACATCGGAATCTGGGGATGTACTGTATGGTGATTAACATAATATAATAAAATAAAATAAAAAATTTAAGAAAATAAAATAAAATAAAAAAATAATAAAAATTTAGGTATTAAAATTTTAACTGATGGGGTGCCTGGGTGGCTCACTTGGTTGTGTCTGCCTTCGGCTCAGGTCATGATCCCAGAGTCCTGGGANTTCGAACCAATTACTTTGAAAGAATGATTAGTGGGGTGTCTGGGTGACTCAGTGGGTTGAGTGTCCAACTCTTGATATCAGCTCAGGTCTTGATCTCACGATCATGGGTCTGAGCCCCACACTGGGTTCCACGCCCAATGTGGAGCCTACTTTAAAAAAAAAAAAATTTTTTTTTTGGAAGAGTGATTAGTGATCCAGGATTGGTACAGAATGAAGTACAAAAAGTTTCCAACCACTGGTCTAGATGATCTCTCTAAAACACACCTCTGCTCTACTGTTTATGGCTTATAAATCAAATGCATGCCTATTTTAAATTAAACACAGTATACCTCTATAAATACAATTCTTTAAAAACACATCCAATGTAAATGAAATGTAAGCCCATGGACAGCCTACGCTTTGACAAGGTCCTTATAAACCATTTTTATCTATTCCTTAAAGGATAATTGCCAAAATTATTATTAATTAAATTAATTAAATGGTGGCCACAGGTTATCAGGGCTATTGTGGTCAAATATGTTTTGGAAGTCAGGAAACACTGGATGTCTCTACTGAAGACCTTCTCAGAGCCTTCCTATGCCACTCTATCCTGTGAATTTCTAAGAAGGAGGTACAGCACGCAGTCAACTTGAGGACAGACCAACAGAAATTATCCAGAAAAGAGAGGAGAAAAAAAGATTGGAGAAAAAAAATGTAAGACAATATCAAAAGATCTGGTATTTATGTAATTAGAGTCTCAGAATGAGACAGAAAGAAAATGGTGCAGAAAAAATATGGGAAAAAATAATGGCCAAAGACTTGAAATTTGGTGAATGAAAGACATAAATATAGATTCAAAAAGCTCCATGAAAGACTTCCTAGATATGACATCAAAAGCATAATCTTCATAAAAGAAAAAAGTGGTATATGACACTTCATTAAAATCAAAATCTGCTCTATGAAAGATATCCTTGAGAAAATGAAAAGCCAAGACTGGAAGAATATACTTGCAAAACATATCTAAAAAAAAGGAAAGAACTCTCAAAGTGCAATAATATGAAAACGAAGAACCCATTTTAAAAATGCACCAAAGTGCACTGGGTGTTATACGCAACTAATGAAGCATCAAACTTTACATCGGAATCTGGGGATGTACTGTATGGTGATTAACATAATATAATAAAATAAAATAAAAAATTTAAGAAAATAAAATAAAATAAAAAAATAATAAAAATTTAGGTATTAAAATTTTAACTGATGGGGTGCCTGGGTGGCTCACTTGGTTGTGTCTGCCTTCGGCTCAGGTCATGATCCCAGAGTCCTGGGATCGAGCCTGATGTCGGGCTCCCTGCTCAGCAGAGAGCCTGCTTCTCTCCCTCACTCTGCCTGCTGCTCAGCCTACTTGTGTTCTCTATCTTTCTGTCAAATAAATAAATAAAATCTTTGAAAAAAATTAAAATAAATAAAATAAAATGTTAATGGCTACTTAAAAAATAAAAAATAAAAAAAATAAAAATGCACCAAAGATCCAAACAGATACTTCATCAACAAATACACAGATGGCAAAAAGCACAAGAAAAGATGCATGTTATCATCAATCGTTGGGGAAATGTAAATTTTTTTTTAAGATTTTATTTATTCATTCGACAGAGAGACAGCCAGTGAGAGAGGGAACACAAGCAGGGGGGTGGGAGAGGAAGAAGCAGGCTCCCAGCGGAGGAGCCTGACTCCTGACGTGGGGCTTGATCCCAGAACGCCAGGATCACGCCCTAAGGCAGACACTTAACTGCTGCGCCACCCAGGCCCCTGGGGAAATGTAAATTTAAACCAAAATGAGGTAGGTCTACGTACCTGTTAGAATGGCAAATATCCAAGGGAAAAAAAAAAACTGAGAATACCAAGGGCTACCAAATGGAACTCTCGTACACTGCTGACAGGAACACAAAATGGTATTGCCACTTTGAAAACCAGCTTGGCCATTTCTTAGCAGGAAATACACACACTGACCATGAGTCAACAATACCACTCCTACATTTTTACTGAAGTGAACTGAAAACCTATGTTCTCACAAAAACTGGCATACATGTTTATAGTGACTTCATTCATAATTGTGAAAACTGGAAACACGGATGTCCTTCAACAGGTAGATGGATAAACACATTGAGGTACACTCATAAACTGGATTACTACTCAGTGACAAAAAGGAATCAACTATTGCTAAATGATGAATCTCAAATGCACCATGCTAAGTGTAAGAAGCCAGACTCAAAGGCTACATACTGTGTGAGTCCATTTATAGGATATTATCTAAAAGGCAAAAGTGTAAGGGCAGGAAAAAAAAGATTTTAAAAAAAGGTCAGCACCTAGGGGGAAGAATTAAACACAAAGGGGCTGAATAAGGGAACTTCTGGGGATAATGAACTGTTTTATATCTTGATTTCTGTTATGGTTACACAATTCTTTGCGCTTGTCAGAACTCAAAACTTTATAACAAAAAGAGCGAATTTTCCTGAATGTAAATTATAACTTGAAAAAAGGAAAAAACGGTAAAAAAAAAACCCATGATGTTTTCTTAAATATGAGAAAATAAGCTACAAACAGTATAAAACAAAATCTGTCAGATCAGCTGCCAAACATTAAACACAGAGAAATGATCCAGTTTATCTAGTATTGAAAAGTGAATTAAAACATACAAATATAAATTGCTCTATCATTCTTTTGTGTTAACATCTGAGCCTCTGTCAGCACCCATAAAAGGTAATGACTTTGATTTACAGGCAAGTTAGCAACACTTCCACCAGCTAGCAAAGTCAGCAAGAGCCCTGTGACACTGAGATATTTTCAATGTGCACCTAAACACAGAATATAGAGTGTGAATGTGCTTAGAGAAGGATAAGAAGTGAGACAATCCAGGGGTCTGGTGTTAGTACAGGGAAATACTCTGGCTCTAGTTTTTTAGAACCACACTGAGAGCTGCCAAGATGGAGTGGAACAGATAAAAAAACAATCTGGAGTAAACGGAGAGATTCAGTGATCTAGTGTCTAACACATAACTACAATTCTAAAAATAATACATACAAAATACAGTCATTCACCTTAATAGAATTATCTCGTAGGCCACTGATAATTTTTTCATCATCATACTGTAAACAGTAGACACCTTTACTATTTTCAGAGCGGCACTGAATCCTTTGCAAGTTGTGTCGTCCACACCGCCAGTTAGATTCTATAGTCTAGGGGAGGAAAGGAGGAAACAGATGAGTTTTTGTGAATCAACTATTCTATTAGGCTTCAGACTTTAGTGTTGCTTCCAGGAACAGCATACCAGATACCCCATCTTGGTCTGCATAACTGTCTGTGGATAGGAATCATGCTCTTTTCCAAGTAAGACATTATTAGCCCAACAGTGTTTTTTCTCAAACGCTCCCTGACTGTCTGGCAACCATCATAGGATTTCCAATGAGTTTGAGTTGGGTTTAAAAAAAAATGGCCTAGACAGAACTCAGTATGTTTAAAGAATGCCTTTTGCACCCAAAACATACAAATAAACAGTAACTCACTGGGTCACTCTCTAATGCCAATTAAAATATTTGGCAGAAGACCACCACCACCATTAAGCATATACTGACAATCTATGTAATCATCCAAAGCACTGTCTTGGTCACTGAGAAAAGGTTTTGAAAAACCATTACATGCCAACTACTACAGAAAAAAATTTATTTGGTATCCACTTTTAATCTTCTTCCAGACTGAAAGGTCCTTTAGAATAAGAATGGCACATTTCCACCCCGGATTCTCATTCTTTCATCATTCATGCAACATTTACCGAGATGCTCCCTTATTCCACAATACTGACTGTGCTAGGCACCAGGGACGAAAAGAACAGGAAGCATACTGCTTTCAAGGGAGCTACCCCTCGAGGCACACAGGTATCTGGAACTGGATATACTCTAAACATGTTTATTTGGCTAAATGATCCACACATTAACCTTGGAAGGATGTCCGTATTATTTCCCTTTGGTAAATATGGGAAGAGTTTAATTTTCTGAGGCCCCAAAACTAGTAGCTGGACTAGCTGGAAATTATCCCCAGTTCTTCCTGACACGGAGTCCATGTTTTCCAATGAAATATACAGTGTCTATAAAGAAGTCTAGTCCTAGCTACTGAGGCAGTGAACACAGAGCATAAGATCAGTAACAATTCCAGATAAAATATGAGTGTCAAGTGAGTGATTAAAACTGTAAGTGCTGTAGGACACTTACATTGAGATAAACAGACCTATGGCTTCACACCAGTGGGGAAAGTGTAAGGAGAAAGTGGGTCATGCCCAGAGCACTCAAAGACCTAACCTTTGGTAGTGGATATGAGGCATTTTCAGGATCAAAGGACACAGTATTTCCACTAAGAACAACCAAAGTGTAAACTCCAAATCCTGGAAATTAGGGGGCGCACTAGACTAAAATAATTGGTTACATCTGAGTTCAGGATATAGTTTGAAAGATTATCTCTGAGTAGTTAATTATCCGAGCAGCTAAAAGTTTAATTAGTTGCTTTGCTGAAGAAAGGTGACAGATCTCATCTTCATTCACAGTAAGCACTTAATTACTGGCTCTGCTGACATCTAACAAACTATATTTCCTCTCGCGTTGAAGGCAGTATGCTTCTGTGTGCTCTAAAATGTTAAAAATCTACTGAATGTTATGTGCCAGGTACTATGCTTTCATAACACTATGCTATGTGTTTTAAATATTTTATAGCCAATTTAATCATCACAACTCTGAAGCTGAATTTATTGTCCTCATTTCACAGAAAAAGAAACGAAAGGCTGGAAATGGTGATATACATACGCCTAAAAGGAAAATGTTTCATCATTTGTGGCCTTTGTACTTAGCACAGGAGCCTGGAAATCTAACCCCTGCCCTCAAAGAGCTCCTATGCACAGCCCTGAGAGAGGGCAGGATCACATATTTCCAACACCCACGGGAGGAAGGCAGTGCCACGGAGACGCCAGGAGCGCGAGAACCCTCCTCTGCCCATCTGCTACCAAGTCAGAGCCTCTTAGGCAGCATCATCGTTTCTAGTAAGTTTGTAAAATGTGAGAAATAAAAGCACATTCCAAAACCAAAAAAAAAAAAAAAATTAACTCACCCCCACCTCTGCTACCGCTACTGACACAGGTAACAATCTGTCTGTATAAGCAACTTTTTGAAAAGGGGTCCAGAAAAAAAGATACCTAAACTGAACTCAATGCTTAAAATCATTTAGAGAACTCACATATTTTTAGATAGTGCCTGAGCCCCCCCAGCAAGCTAAGTATACCAGGAAAATGCTGACTTAGGAGACAGATGCGGCGGTAACAAGTCTTACTCACGGCCAGTGACTCCTGGCAGCGGTCACTGATGTTCAGGCCACACCCTATGAGGGCCCAGAGTTGCTCCAGGATGCGTGACTCCATATAAACCCAAAGTATTACCAAGTTATGCAATATATCTTTTATGTATATGTATATGTGTGTATATATATCAGGTTATTTTAAAAATTCATATAGCTGCTTTCAGTTACAAAATAATCACTTTAAAATATTATTGAATCAGTAAGTAGCTTTGTTGCTCTATATGTATCAATGCAAAAGAAAAGTACATTCACTATCACATGGGAGACTGAAAAAAATAATTTCATGTAAAAAGAGGAAGTGGAGGAATCCCCATACCGAAAAGAATTTCCTCCATGCTCTCCCCCTCTCCTGGAAAATATTTTCTAGAACTGGGTGACTTGATTACAGTCTTTTACTGGACCTAAAGATAAGCAGAGAGGACTGAAGATGAGCTGGGGTGAGGCAGTTGTCAGCCTGGGGTGCACACATTCCCGGAGATGTCTGGACAGAGAACACCACCCGATGTGAAAGGCTGAGCCATACCGTTCATCTCTGGCCCTCAAACAAGAAGCAGAAGCCAGGACCTCTCAAATGCTCTGCTAGATAACAGGCTCTTGTTCTAAGTTGAACGGAAGTTAAGAAATAGGAAATGGCTTAGCTTCTCAACATTCAGAAAAGAGACTAATGTTCTAAAATACAATTCTGGGGGCACCTGGGTGGCACAGCGGTTAAGCATCTGCCTTCGGCTCAGGGCGTGATCCCGGCGTTATGGGATCGAGCCCACATCAGGCTCTTCTGCTATGAGCCTGCTTCTTCCTCTCCCACTCCCCCTGCTTGTGTTCCCTCTCTCGCTGGCTGTCTCTATCTCTGTCGAATAAATAAATAAAATCTTTAAAAAATAATAATAAAAAAATAAAATACAATTCTGAATTTAAAAAGAAAAGGACTGCCAGATAATTCTTGATAGGTCATTTTAGGAAGCTCCCACTTAGGGCTGTGTTAAAAAAATTATTAAGTTTCTGAATCCCCAAACACCTGTAGTTTCTGTCTCAAAATGCCAAGACAGGGACATTAAACCAGTTCAGGGAGCTGATCATTTTGCTGCACACCAATCTCACGTAATTCCTAAGACTTCACTCTTCTCAATTCCCCAGGCCACCCACAAAAGAAAGCAGCACTTCCTGCTGACTGTGCCTGCCCAAAATACTACCCACCACCATATTTGAAGACCTCAACTCTTACTAGAATGCTTATAAGCCAGGTCTTTTAAAAACAAATAAATAAATAATAAAAAACTAGGCCTTTAAAAATGGAAGGCAGCCCACTGTGGTACAGAAAATATCAAAGTCAGTTAGCAGCTTTGGCAAAATGAGCTGGGACTGTCTGAGCTGCAGTTTCCTCCTCTGTAAAAATGGGAAAAATAACATCTACTTCCTCAAAACTGTTGTAAGGATCAAATGAACTTACATATGTAAAGTACTCGTCACAGTGCCTCAAATGACAGCAGACATGTTCTTCCTCGTTTGCGGAGAACATGGACCAAAAGGAGTAGGCCATGACCAAAAAAATCGTCTCACCAAAATGTCAGGAATGGCTGGTCTCGGTCTAGGCTGATATTTAATGCTGCTAGCCCGAGCCCTCTCTAACCATTCCCAGGAAGGGCCTCAGCCTTCCAACGCAATTCAACTATGAACTCCAGCAGCCGGGATACAAGGCATACACAGGTGCACCTCTTTAATTATGCAGATACCTGTCATTTCACTTCGACATCATGTGATACGGCTACTGTAGAGGAATATTTTGTGTTTTTGAGAACTTGTAAAATCCCCTTACCCTGTGCAAATTTTCAAAATACTGGGAAAGCAGCCATGATACACAGAGTATACAGAGGCATTTAAATTGGCAATAGAGTGAAAACAGATGTCTGAGTATGGAGGAATAACATTATTTTTAGAAGCCTAAACACAACTGGGTGGGTGGGCAAGTTTCAGCATTTTCTGGTCAGGACAATATTAATATCAAGTTTGCAAACCACAAAAAAGCTCCCCACTTTCCCTGAATAAAATGTGGTTTATTAAAAGGTGAGATACAACACACCATCATCTTACCAGTGGTCTATTCCAAGGAGAGTGCTTCAAAGGCTTTAATCCAGTGAATAAAGAGGGAAAAGACACATTACATGAAAGAATTTGCCACTATTCTGAGATGGCAACAGAAAAATCCAAGTGCAAGACACAGAATTCTGATTGACTGGAGCCTATTATAACGACTTCCATCTCTCTGCTGAGAGACGCTTGGCAGGGGCGGGCGTGGCAGAATGAAAAGACCATGAGCTATGGACTAAGAATCTCAGTTTCGATAATTTGAGGGTTAAATTAAATCACTGTGGCAAAGTACCTAATAGTAAGCTCAACAGTAACAAGAAGAACAACTGAGACTCTAGATAGTAGAGGAAATATGGCTGCTTCCTTTAGGAATGTGCCTCAGGTTTTCCAGGAATTCCTTCTCACCTCAGAGGTACTCTAAACCTTCACTTCTCTCTGTGTGGCAAGAACACCCATGAGAGATGAACCTTTGCAGAAAGCTAAGAATTCTTATTTATTCTCCCCGGACTTCATCTCTCACATCTTCATTTCCTGAATAATGGGGATTGGCCACACTAAGCTAGATTCTCAACTTTTTTCTTAAAAATTAGCCAATTTCTGATAAGTCAATGTAGAAGGGCAAGGTCATCTGCTCATCAAAGTCAAATCTGGGAATGAACAGATGACAGGAGCCAGTACATGAAATAGAGGTGTCAAAGCACAACGAGAAAAAGGTGTTGTGAGCTGGCAACTTTGCAAAAGCACACGGGAACCACACAGAGACTCTGCAGCATGTATGGGCAACTGAGCAGGGGGCACAAACATCCGCTTAGCATTCAGGGTGTAATTTATCTTTCAGCAATGTGCTTAAAACCCTTTAAAACACTGTCTTTCCCATAACTGGAACTAAAACAGGCCAATTAATCTTATCTTAACTCATACCCTTTTTTCAAGGATGCTGAGTACACACACCATCGGGGAAAGATGAGAAGACCACCTTGCAAAGTCCATGGGCGTACAACAACATACCTCTTTCTCCTTCACCTCCTGAATTTTCCACTTTGAAAATGACACACAACAACGCTAAGCCTAAAGCTAGGCAATCTCAGTTAAACTCCCATCTCTTCTCTTAGTCTTAGTTTCCCCTTGTTACAGATGGGGATAGTATGTACCTTATAAAAATTAAACGCAATAGTCTATTTAAGTCACCCAACACAGTTCATGGTATACTGCAAAGGATCAAAAGAGGGTACTATAATTATTATATTCTGCCGTAAGAGTTTCATACCAGCCACATGGTCAAGAGCCAAGCCCTTCAGTCTCCCTTTGTTTGATCCATAGATCACTGATACAACTCTCTACATGTGTGTCCACCCTGGACAGAGTACAACATACTCCCAAAAGAGAGGTAAAGAACTCTATTTTGATGAGGTACCAGTGATCCACAGTACAGAAAGTTGTATTAAGTGCAGAAGAATATAAGGCTGATCATAGACTCTGTTCCTCGCTGGCTGTGTGATCTGGGGCAAGCTATTTAACCTTGTGGAGTCTTGGTTTCCTTCACTTTAAATAAGACCACAGCCTTATACCTTTCGAGGTATTGTTCAGAGTGTTAAATGAAAAAGTGTATTATAAAATGCTTCACAAAGTATCTAGCACAAGTAAACACTCTAATATGTGTGATACATTATTTTTTATATATATTACTACTATTCATGAATATACCAAAGTATAAAACATTATCCCTTACACTAAGAGATCTAGCCCACAAAAATCTGGAGGAGACTCTTGTGGCCAACCACTGGGTTTTCCCAAACCACAGTTTAAGAACCACTGGGCAGACCACCGTGATGTAGAGGTTTTGTATCAAATAGGGTTTTCCCCCATAGCTCCATTTCCCTCACATCTGCCTCCTCCACTAACTTTAAAATGTTATTTCAGCCTGAGGAAATGGTTATGGTAGGTGGTGTCACATACTATCACGCTACAGAATACTGAGTTCATACTATCGATTAAAACAGTACTCATGAGGATTAAATAGAATAATCTATGTCACCAAAATCTTCAACCTGATCAAAGTTCTTCCAGAGTTCCCGTTTATTGACTTTAAACATCATCCTTCTCATAACAAAGGACTTGCTAAAACTATTCAAGGAAATTTGGAGATACTCTGTAAAGAATAGTTGAAAAAAAAAAAAAAGCAAAAAGTAATGTAGTTTCTACTATATATACAGAAGCAATATCTGGGTACAACTATCTCAGAGTAAGTGGACAGCCCCTCTCCCCTGAAACGCACACATACACCAACTTAAGATTTAAGTTAACACTGTGTCTGTAGGAGCAATTTATTCTAAGTTTTGAACTGCCAATGGATCAATTAATTCCTAAACTTTATGATTTGTCAGGCAGAAGTTTTATATTATTTAGCCTTCCCTAAAAGATTGCTTTACAGCTCATTTTAGGGAGCTGTATACTCAAGACAAGGATTTGTGTTTTAAATATGATACTCTAGTCACATTGAGATTTACCATTAACCTAATCATTCCATCAGTTCACATCTGCCTTAAAGGGAGAGGAGGGGACTCCCCAAAAGGCACATGTTTCTCCATTAATGAATTTTGGCACAATAACTTTTATGTCTATCACCTGGGGGAGAGGATTACTTCACATTTGGGAAACTGAGTATAACTTTATGGGTGATACAGCACTGCCTAGGAAAGGCTAAACTTTTCGCCAAGGAGGAAATAGTGAAGTAACCAAGACCTGCCAAGAACACATGTGAAAGAGTTAATGAGAAATGCCTGTGCATGTCTTTCCTGGTTCAAGGAAAAGGGCTAAATAATAAAACTGAACTAATTAGAACACACGAATAATATCAAACATCTCCAATGTTTCCCATCAAGTTTACAGAGTTTTACTGGTCTGGTGAAGTTACACTCACATCTAAAATGGTCCAGGAGCATGAATTGCTCTATAAAACCCACTTAACTATTGCTTAGAATCATATTTGAGTCATTTTTATGAAAAAAGTTATGGGAAATTTACAGAGGAAGCTGAGACTGTACCTTCTCCAGTTCCCTAGAGATGGCTCAAAAATGTGAAACTGCTGACCTGAGAAACTGCGCCTTGGATTTTGGAAAATTTATCAAATTAGAATAAAAAGCTGACTTTGGATTCAGGTTTTAATTCACTGGCAACCTTGCAGACGTATTTCATGTTGTAGAAAAGTCAGATCATTTTTTACAAAAAGGCATTACCTACTCTGAAGAACGGCTGCAGATTATACACTGATTATGACACAGTTGCTTTAAGAATTCAACTTAAAAAAACATTACTAGCTCCACATTTTTAGAGCAAAAAACACTCTAAGGCAACATAAAAAGTTGAGAACAAGACACAAAGAGCCCATAAAACAGATAAATCATAAAGTTACCTCTATATCCTGGATAATCTTTGGGTATAATGACCTGTAAAATGAATTGGGAGGGCCATCTGTAGGTCTGTTCTTAAACAGGTACTGATCCCTGGCAAATAAAAACAAACAGATGTTACATTTTTGCACATAAAAGGGTGAATTTTATTTAAACAGGGTACTTACAAAGATACTGTATCTTCCAAGTCTTTTGACAGTTCAGAAGCAGGATTTCTGACCATTAAATTCACACGTTAGACATGAGTTTACTTTAATTTCCAGCTCTGTATCGTAATCCTGGACTTTTATTTTCTGAACACCTAACACATACTAATATACCCTTTCATTCTGTAATTTAATAAAAAGTGCTAATGTAACTTTGTGAAAAACCTTACTTGGTACATATCAAACTTCCTCCCACGAAGAAAATACAGCCCTAATCCTCACTCACACCACAAACCGTACTCCCATCTCTAACACTCTCTCCATGCTAAGTGGGCCAGGGTATGTAGGTGCACAAAGCTATAAAGCTGGATGTAAGCTAATGGATTATCTGAAAACTACTGCCTGCTGTGCCTCCCGTATCTTCAACCAAAAGCAATGACAAATAGCAAAATGGCATTATTTGACTTTCTCATATTTTCTTATCTATCTTTTGGTAATAGTATCATCACCTAACAATAATGTGAAAGGAAAACCATAAATACTATAGGTTTGAAAAGCCAAATTATTCATTCAAACTACATAATACTTCCTACAGTTAATACTTGTAAAGGAAATACGCATTGCAAAAGGAATTATTCTAACAGCTTTAACTCCCATCCACCACCCCTCCATCCCCCCACCACTTGAGACCACTCCTCTTTCCGACCTGTTTAAAATGGGCCAACACATTTGGCAAGTATAACTGCTTATTTGAGCAGTCAAACTGACCCTATGTCCAAGAAACTTTTTTCAAGGGAACAAGCAACCCTAGAACTTACCACCCTCTTCTTTCTGAAAGCCCCTTCCATAGAGGGTCAGTGCGCACCATTCGTTCAATCAGCTTCTTCCAAAGCATTCCCTCAGAGATCACTCGCTGCCATTCTTTACATACCAGCTCTGCTGCACACAGAGACCTGGCGTCCAGGTAAGAAAGAATGTTTTCTGCTATGTGGTCTAAGCCTTGCTCTACAAAATAGAAAAGGCAGTGAAGGAATGGGAAGGGAGATGGAAATGTACCAGTCACCATTTCTGTAAAGGGAAGAGGAATAAAGAAATCCCGAACCAGGTAACATACTTGAGTAATATCAAAAGTTCTGCAGGTATACAAGTGCATGAGAACATAAACACATATGCTTCTTTTTGATTCTGAGTTTTTAAGATAAAACTGATGACAGGGCCCCTGGCTGGCTCAGTCAGTAGTGCATGCAACTCTTGGTCTCAGGGTCATTGAGTTTTAAGCCACAGGTTGGACATAGAGCTTACTTTAAAAAAAAAAAAAAAAAATATATATATATATATATATATGATATATATTCATGGCAACATGTAAAAGCCGATCTTAGACAGTTTTCTATTTGTCAGATATTATGAAAAAAGACTTGTTTGCATTTTCTTTTACATAACTCTTTTACAAAACCACTACAGGATAACAATTCCTCAAATTTTACAAATGAGGCACAGAGAGGTAAAGTCCTCAAGGTTTCACAGCTATAGAATAGTAAAGCCTAGATTGCAACTCTGATTCTTGCTCCCAAGTTGGTGTTCTTTCCCCCTCTGACTTACGGTCTCTCTCGTAACAAATCATCCTCTTAATACATGACCTATGTGAACCCCTCGGGGCCAAGGAGACAAAAAAGGTGAAACACTGACACAGCTTAAAAAGCTTATGAAAAGTTAACGACAATCTAAGAGTTAAAGTCAAGTCTCCTTAGATTTATTTTTCTCAATCATTCCTTCACCTTCTTCTTACGGAGGTAAAATCCTTAAAAGCAAAAACCATACATACCTACAAATTCTTCAACCTTAAGAGGCTTATCCCACACAATGCAAGGGTCCTCCCAAAGACAACCAAGATTCAGTGTCTGCCTGACTGCCATCTAGTAAAGAAATCACTGTGGTCAACACCGTGGCCACCTGCAAACTCCCACCCTGTGGATATAGGCAAGGCCTCTGTAGCTACAAAAATAAAGCTCACCCCTAGGCCTACAGCAGCGGTGGGAACACTAAACATATAGGCGGAAAATTCCAATTTCAAGTCTGGGTTGGGTTCACCATGTAGCAGTTCTTTGACATGAAACAAACACTGAAATATAACTGGCTCTTGGTCTTTTACTGTTATAAAACGGTAATCACCTGTAACCACTGTCCTTTCTCATGCCACCAGTAAGAATCAAATGAAAGAATCTTATGAAAAGACTTTAAAGACAACAAGGCACCATACAAGATTAATATTTGCTCTTTCTCTCAAGATAAATAGAAGCCAAGTAGCAGCACTAACTTGGCAGGATATTGGTAAGTCTTTGAATTTTCAGAGCTCAGGTTCTCATCTGTATAAGATGGGGAAATAATAATCTCTATTTTGAAAATATCAAGATGAAATGACGCATTAAAATGCTTTACCAACTAATGTCGTCTTCAACTCTGAGAATGACACTTTATACTGTTGACTGTGGTTTACAAGCCTTTCGTATACTAATTGTCCTACTCTGGTCTAGATCTAATACCCAAGCTCTGACGTGATCATGAAGACTACACCGAAACCATGATCTTTTCTTGTACATGTCATTATATGACAGATGGTACAAAGATTACATTGCCTTTATCTAGTAGTCCTATCACAGCAGATTTCTAAAGATGGCAGTTAAATTAAAGAAATTCCTAGGCCTGTTCCCCAGCAATATCTATTTTTAAAAATTCCCCCTTGTTCTGTATCTGTATGGCTAATGGAGAGACAAAGGGCAGCTTCATGCAGGAATTTATAGTTATCCTTGCTATAATTCACCTTTGAAGCTTGATCTGACCCTTCCATGTCAGCCTCTAGAATTGTGATTCTGTCCTCCAGAAGAGTGGGTATTCCACACCAAAAATGTGCATGATGGTCAAATGTAGTTCAGTCTTCATCCCAAGTTCTTGGCAAACATGTTAAATGGATCAGAACCAAGGACAGCACCAATGATTCTAGATATTTCTATCCAGGCTTCCGTAGGTCCATTCATGAAATACTCACACATACCAATACTGAGCCACTGGTTCTGTAAGGATCTGGATGTACTATTGTCCAGCCCACATCTCTCTATTCAGTATTTGAGTATTTGGACAAACTCTGCCCCATATAAAGACCCTACCACCTTTACCTTTTTTTTACATCATTCTTCTGACCCACTAATCTGATAACCTTATCCCCCTCCCCCACCCCAATGGTATGGCTATACTTCGTATTCTTTAACTGGTGCTTACTACATAAAGTTGGTATCGCATTTTTTATTTACAAGTTGGCAAGTAGCTGATGTGTCCCTTTTTTTAAACATATATAACCCAAGTTCATTACAGAAAAATTATAAAATCCATATAAGCAAAAAATTTTTAATCCCTAAATCCTCTCAGAGATAAAGGCGCCAAACATCTGTATACCTCCTTCTAGGCTTACGCAACTCTACAGAGCCTTTCCAGCTGCAAATTATTTAACTTGGATAATCCATTTTAAAGGTCTGCTAGAGTGTAACATCAAATTTATCAGCCAACAGCCCCCCAATACACCCACCTCTACTTCTCCAGTTTTTAAAACCAGGAAAAGTGCCCATCAATCATCCCAGGGTGCTATTATGCAGGGCTACCAAACACAGCTGTACAAGTTTACTGTAAAGGGCACAACTGGACCAGTAGCTCTGCTTCTCCTCAGTGTTCCACAATTCTGAAAATCACAACTACAGGTTCTGTCACTATCCTGGCACACAATATCGTTAGGTCTGCTGGTTTATAGGAGCTTTGGTTTCCTTTTTGTTTATCTCCATGATCATGTGCCCCTTTCTTCCATCTTCATTTAAAATCAGGGAAGTCCTACTTGTAGCTCTCCACTGCTAGGACTAACAAATCAGTAACAAGAATTTCAAATTTCAGGATCTCTCAGACCTCTATATTCATATTTTCTTGTAGTGTCTCTAGTCATGGGCTAATAGATTTAGCTCTTCTCTGAATTTTTCTAATTCTGGGTACTTACCTATCTTCTAGTTTCTACACATCCTATGAGAACACAGTCACCTTTCAAGGTCTAGGTTATTGCCCTATCATCAACCAAATCCTAATTGGTTATAAACACACCCCTAACCAATTTCCCTCGTGAGTCCCCTGCTCTCTAAGAGAGGAAATGAATAGGAGGCAAGAATGCTTCAGATCGTTACTTTCTCAATGCAACTTCCTCAATGACTGCAACATCCTCATGGTCTGATTATGAACTGGGAAAGTAGCATCCAAATCTTCCACCTGCTTGGGTGGTCTAGGAGCTATTCTCAGAAGCCTGTGCCGTTGTAACTGAGTCACTTAGGGCAAGTGGTTTTTTAAAACAAATAAACAAAAACAACAAGCAACAAAAACAGATTCCCTGGACATTTTTTCTGGTCTACTGAATAAGAATCTTTAGATGGTGAGTACCAGGAATCTCTATTTTTAAGAAGTGCCACCAGATAATTCTGAAAGGTTGGGAACTACTGCTTTATAGCCATGGTACCCTTTTTAGTCCTCTTTGATTTTTTTCCCCTTTCAATAGTTCACCATGAGACTATCGCTGAGTTTCTGCATAAGAAAACCTCTAACACATATTTCCTCCTCTTTCAGATGCCATCATTCCAATTCAGTAACATCTCTATGACATCTATGACATTTACTTTCCTTGGACAGTATTTTAAATTCATACCCCCATTCTAGGAGGCAGCATGTTTCAGTCTCTTGGTAAATGCACTGGCTGTAGAGTCAGATAACCCGGGTTGAAGCACATCAGTTCTCCTTTTTGGATCTAAGTCTTCCATAAAATAAAAATGATATTAAATGGCTAAAGCAGATGATCTGATATAATCTGCACAATAACCCTCTGAGACAGCTACTCTCAGTATGCTCATTTCACGAACTACTTAGCCTTGCTGGGAAAGTTAACAGGAGGAGGTTATTAAGGAGCCAGATACAGAATTGGTACTTGCTGAGTGTCAGTCTCTGTTCTCCTTCCCTCATCCCTAAATCCCCTTAGCTGATATCATTGGTCAAAGAAGCTAAGCAGTGTTGCTCTTTTTCTTTTCTGCAGAGAAAATGTTGCACACCTTCCCTAGCAAAGCACTAAGTCCATTCTTGGTGTAAGTCTCACGTTCCCTTAAATGTTTAGGGTATAGGAATCCCACAAACTATCTGAACACCTTAGAAGAGCTATCCCCGGAGCCATGCAGGCCATGTAACTTTCTTGTTTCAAGCCTATTCAGGACAAAGAAGTTACTTAGTAAGGTGGTCCATTTGCTCCAGCTAAAAAGTGCTCTGAGGTGTTAAAACTAAGCATTTCTTAAGTACCAATATCTGGCTCTCTCTGACTCTATCTTGCTGAGACCCCCATCTCCCACCACCATCCCTCTTCCCAACGCAACAAGAGGACACATTATGGTTTCAGAAATGAGGCCAGAATACGGCACACACAATGCTGAAGAAGTGCCTCTGTTGCTAATTATAGGCACCAGATGAAGGTCTGGAAAAATTTCAATAATACATTAAAACAATTAAAAGTCACAAATTTCAAAGCTCAATATGTTAATAACACTATATCAAAATGAAACTCAACTGTATAATGTCAGTTCAATGCCCTTGACTACAGCCAGTTTTAACACAGCTGCTTAGATCATACAATTACAGTAACTTTTATTATTTTAGAAACACATTTCGAAGAGCAGCTGCAAAGAAACTTCCTCCCCCACCCACTCCTGTGTCCCTTCCTAGTCACAGATCTAGTTGTAAAATCTGAAGTCAGAAACCTTTTGAAAGAAAAAACTATGCAATTGCTGACAGCACCAGTACGTCAATGGATGCCTTTAACTTGGAATATACGGACCAAAGATTCAGACAGAATTGAACTGAAATGACAGGTCACAAAGTCCAACATTTTGTTGTACCAAAAAAAGTGGAACAAACACCTACCTATATGATGTCAAGATGAATCAATTCAAAAATTAGCGGGTGAATAATTAAAACTTCCTGGCAACAACTCTTATTACCTCTGGAGAAGCAGGTGTTTCCTGCCTCTCCAGGCTTTTTTTTTCTTCTTTCTTTCTTTTTCTTTTTTTTAAAGCTACCATCCTCAGAATACTCACCAGATGTCAGGCATATTACATACATCGTTTTTAATCTTCACAATATTCCATGAAGTATTATTATTATTCCCACACAGAAAAGGAAACTGAGGCTCTAAAAAGGGGGCTTATATAACTACTAAGTGCAGAGGCTGAGATTCAAATTTAGGGGCTGTGTAAATCCAATACCCCAAGCTCTTTCCACGCTGTCATGCTGGTCTTCGGCCCTGCATCCAGCCTAAAAAGCCTTAGCTCCGCCCTGGCTCTTCCACATCTCCCAAGACCTTTGATCTAGTCTGCCACATTTACAGTCCATAACGGTTTATCAGACTTACTTGGGGATAAGACAAATGAATAAACCATGGCCAGGAAGCTAAGTGTTTCAAAATTCTTAATTGCTGAGCTACCTCACCAAAAGGATCGCCAATGCTTATCATCCTCTTTGAAGTACAATCTGCCTCTACTTCAAATGGTATAAATTTTCCCCTTAACAACAGTTCTCACAAACCACAAACTTAGCCTGCAGAAATTGACATTGCAGACTAAACATTTACCATGATTTTTAGAAAAGCATATCATAATTATCACTTTTTCCACTGAACCAAAAGGAGCCAGAGACCACAAACATTTTCCATTTTCCCTATACTGACAGGTATGATATTCACAGTAAGCATTTAAAAGCGAGAACTATAGACAATTTTTATAGAATTAATGGTTTCTACAATCAAAAGAAGTCTTGACAATTTCAACAGAGTATAACTTCAAACTCAAGATCATCTACAGTAAAAGTTAAACACCAAACTAGAATAGTGATTAGTACGTTGCTCCACACATTATTAAATTTAAGTATGAACATACACATGGACCTGTTTCTTCCCTAATACTCTTAAGGCAGGGCCTGTGTTAAGGAACTAACGCCAGGTTTAATCCAAGTCTACTAGACACGAACACAATCAACTAGGCCAGCTTGTCCCCAGCTATTAGATTCATATGTATGATATATACTGACATATGTATATATGTTCAGATCAAATCCTGTTAAAACAAACGGCATTTTAACAAAAATATTTCCATGTCCCAGCCAATGGTCCATTCATTTCATGTAATATTCAATACCACAAAATTCCACTTTAACAGAGATATGGACAATACCTTAAAACTCGCTGTAATGAAAACTGAATTGTATGCAATTATACTAACCATATTTATATACATAACACATGTTCATCTGTTCTGTCTCTTCTCCAAGACCATACACTCCCCAACAGAAGGGGTTGCCTCTCAGCTACACTCCGCAAATCAAGAGAACTTCAACAGTGCCACCTCGTGGATAATCTGTGAATATAAGGTGAGTTTCTTGGCACTCTAAAATGTTTGAGAAGTAAATTACAGGCAACAATAAAGTAGATCCAAAACAATAAAAAGCAAACAAAAAAACCCAACAGATTTGCCTGAGAAAAATGAGGGCATAACTTCACTTAGTTAAAATCACTTACGAGGAACAAGTACAATCACCACTTTAAAAACTGCTCTATCTTTTCTTGATGCGAGAAGGAACCTGAGGCCACAGAAAGGCTTGGGTGCCAGGGGTTCTGAGTGCTGGCACTGCACACAACAGAGACGCAGCACCACAGGCCCACTCACCTTACTGAAACCCACCTATAACTCCCTCTCCCCGCCCCCCTCAACCTTCTTCCCTCTCATACAATTAAAACCCTATCTGTTTCTCGCTCACTCTCTCTCTCATAAGTAAAAGTAATTACTTCTTAACTGGGTTGTAAACATGTATTCTAGACTTAGGGCCAATTTAAGGAATTTTCCTGAGTAATCCTAACTATAATGATTTTAGCCTTTGCACTAACTTTTGAACCAGCCCCCCACCACCACCCACATAATCAACACAAAAACCAAGGTGTACGATCTTAGTCATTTCACTCAATGTCTCTGATCATTGGCTTCCTAGTCTATACAATGAGAAAGAGGATTAAGGATGGCTAAGATCCCTCTCAGCAATTAAATACTATACCATTCTAGAAAGAGAGCATTCTTATTTTCTTTTCTAGAAGTACTAATGAATGAAATAGGGTAAACAATGCTACATTTCAGCATAAAAACAACTAGAGAGTCAAAATTTTCTAAGCTAACTCTCAAATATCCTTAAACACTCTCATCGTAGAAAGTAAACTAACACATTTTGGAAGAAAGATTAGAAATTCGAAGCCGGCCTGAGACCTGAGCCCAGGTCCAAATATTACCATGGAAATCCTTAGAATATGGAGTCCTGATGCACTGTAAATCACAGACAGGCTAAGGGAGGAGCTACTCTTTGAAGAGCTGTCCAGAAGCTCTGACAGGTTAGGGCTGGTGGCAATGGCACTGTTTTATCCCTGACCATTTCTAGGTCTACCCTGGCATGGCAGTTGTAACCTCTAGACTGACCATATTAGAAGAAAACATTCTGGCTACCATTCTCTTCAGAAGTGAAATCTATCTTACCTAGCCAAATTTATATTTAAAATTAAAAGAAGAGGAGGAGGAAGCAGAGGAAGGGATAGAGAGAGAGAAAAGAGAGAATTAATGAGTGACCAAAACTCAAAGGGGGATAGAATAGGGAGAGCACAGAGGATTTTTAGAGCACTGAAACCACTCTACAGGATACTATAATGATAGATACATATCATTATACATTTGCCAAAACCCATAGAATGTACAACACCAAGAGTGAACCCTAACGTAAAGTATGGACTTTGGGTGATAATGGTGTATCAATGTAGGCCTACGTGTTATATAACAAATGAGCCACTCTGGATGGGTTGTTAATAGTGGGGAGACTGGATGGGATGGTGATAGGGGAGTGGGGTGAAGATATGGAAAATATGGGAATTCTTTGTATTTTCCATTCAATTTTACTATAAACTTAAAACTATTCTAAAAAATAGTCTTTTTGGGGGGCGCCTGGGTGGCTTAGTCATTAAGGGTCTGCCTTCGGCTCAGGTCATGATCCCAGGGTCCTGGGATCGAGCCCCGTGTCAGGCTCCCTGCTGAGAGCCTGCTTCTTCCTCTCCCACTCCCCCTGCTTGTGTTCTCTCTCTTGCTGCCTCTGTCAAATAAATAAATAAAGTCTTTTTTTTTTAAATCAAAGTAAACTTAACCAGAGGAGTATGTGGGTGTGGGGGAGACAGGGAAAGAGAGGGAAAGGGAGAAAGAGTGAGAAATAGTGAGGGAGAAGATGCAGAAGTAAGTTTCAAAAAATGTAATACAGACATGTCTTCAGTTTTTCCAATATATTTTTGCCATTCTCTACCCTAAATGTCATTTCAGTACAAAAGAATATCTTAAAACTTTGGGACACTTCTTAAAAATAAACACTGTAGGAAAAATTGTCTCATATTTTAAAAAATTATTTATAAAGCCAAAATACAGATTATATATACAGACTATATCAAAACTAACAGCATAGCATTAACTCATTAAATTAAATGAAACAACAGTATGACTAATGACCAACACCATTAATTGCAGAAACTGCGTACATTTCCTATATAGATGCTACATTATAACTCCTTTTCAAGTGCCATATATTAAAATACAGTATGGGTCCCAAAGAAACTCACACTGTAGTCACACTGTACTCATTCATCCATTTCACAAATATCTACTCAGCTCCACCTAGGCCCTTGGGCTGGACATTCTTCCACTGCTCAGCTTTTTAAAAGACAAGTACAGTTACCTGGTAAAGCGGTAATAAAGTCCCGCTGCAACATGGGCTTCAGGTAAGAGTTAATATGTCCATGCTGATAATGACACATTCGTGAAATAAGGTGTTCCACAAATTCCACTTGATCTGATTCAGACCACTGGTCAAAATATTTAATACACAAGTCTTTTTCTTTTTGATAGTTTCCTTCTGATGGCCTCTTTCTGGAGACGATCACAGATGATGTTCCATTACTTATCTATTTTAGAAAAATAAAGAAAGAATTAATTAGTTTGATAAGGAAAAGAAATCTAATTAGTATTTCATTGGAAACATTTTTTCACCCTGTGCATTTAATCTTAAAATACCAGTTATACCTTAAAGCCAAACTCATTCCTTCATTAATTCATTCATGAAGTAATTTAAAATATCTTCAGGGCCTGTGTCCTCAAGTCTCTAAAGTAAATGTCAAATTTACAGCTATTTATAAAGCTAAATGGTGTCTCAAGTCATCATTCTCCAGAGCTTATTTCAAAACCACGTGGGTATTAGATAACTAATGTTGGAGACAACCATCTTAGAAAACTTGTTCAACTTGGACAAGTAGCAATGACTGTTTGTTTTACTTCCCCAAAAACCAAAGTCAATCTATATTCATCTATGCCAATGGTTCTCACACCTGTGTGCATCAGAGTAACAAGAGGGCTTCTTAACTCACATATTGCCTGGCTCCATCACAGATGTCCTCATTCTATTGGTCTGGAATGCGGCCTGAGAATCTGCATTGCTAACAAGTTCCCAGGTGGTACTGATGCTGCTAGTCCAGAGAACACTCTTTAGAGACCACACTTTGAAAACCACTGGTCTATCTAACAAAGAAACCTGAAGGTAATTCAATCTAAAAACCTGATCCATCTCCAAACCGTTTCCAGGGCTATCAAACTGCTGGCAAAAAAGTTTAGACTTTCAATCCCTTTTATTGATCACCTACTCCAGAAGTGACCCAAGGTAAACCACATATTCCTGAAATGATCCTTATCCTATAGAGTTGCCTATTATATCCCACAGACTCCTATACTAACTGTACATTTCTCAACAAATCTACATGGTCCTTGCAGAAAACCAGTGTACTGTTCTACAAATGAAAACTACATACACTGCGTCTGACAACAGCATTTAAAAAAAAAAAAAAAAAAGGAATCCCTAGACTGAAAGCACAACTGCCACTGATGCTATAAGGCTCAGTAACATCACTGTTTAAAAACAAAATTACCTCCATGCTTTTGTCAAACATTTGCCAAGCTATCTGCCCATCACTCCTTTGATAGCTCCTTCATGTGTAATACCAAAAACTAGCACAGAAGAGAATTTTGGTAACTGAAGAACTAGTTACGTTACCAACATGCATTAATTCCATTAGGAGCTTATCTCAGAGGTTTTACACAGAAAGAACCAAGAGCTTTGTTATCACTATGTCCCCTAATTAAGGGTGGACTGAATCCACCCCAGAAAGAAGACATCCTTCATAAATATCCACAGAAGCCTGGCCTTCCTTATTAAAATCTTATATATCACACCTGCCTGAAGCAAGTTTTTACGTCCACATTTAGAGGTATATAGTCAGAAGGCATTCAGTTCCCACCCTATTTATCTTACCACCTCCCTCTCTAGGATGTTTTTTCCCCTTGTCATTTGGGTGAAGGAGAGCACACTGACACTGGGTACCACCAGAGGGCAGCATTGAACAGAAATTTTTGATGCCGCTTGTAATAAGACCTCTAAAAAATCAACATTCAAAACAGTCAGAAAAAATGAAAATTCTTCACTGTGGTGAATATCTGCTGTATAAGGAGCACCTTTACTACCTTTAAGTATAAGGGTGTTGACCAGAATGTTTAACACAAAAATTAGAAATAAACTGCCCAACCACACACAATCGGATAAAGCAAATAATGCATCCACAGAGGGTACTATAACGTAGTCATTAAAATTAGGTTTATAACGTAAGATTTTAATAACAAGAGAACATGTGTATGAAATAATGTTAAGGAACAAAAGGCAAGATGCAGAATTTTATATAGCATTATAATTATAGTCATTTGTGTGAAGGGGAACACACAAGACAGAGTAAAGGATATGTACAAAAATATGCTAAAAGTGCCTAATCTTGAGAAAAAGAGCTGTACGTTTTCCTTCCTCTTTTCTTTCTATATTGTGTTCATTATAACTTGTCAAAATAATTACTTTCATAACAGGTTAATAAATACGACGGTAACAACCTTCATTTGTATCCTGCTTTATAATTTACAAAATACTTTCACATCCATTATCTCATTTGATAAACAAAAGGGTTACTATTTCATTTACAGAAGGGTTCCTAACCACCTAGCTTCCCCACAGCACTGGCATATACCATTAACTAGTTGACTGAAAGACAGAACTTACGAAAGAAAAACCGAAAGCCAAAGTGTTAAGAGCCACTGTGAACTGAAAAATCAATAGTAAATGAAGAGACTCCTATTGGAAAATGCTACATGGGAAGGAGGAACATAGTCAGTCTGCACACAGTTCCCCCAAATAGTGACAAATGCACAACTCTACAGCACATTTTCCACTTCTACTTCTAACCACCTGCTGGGACCAGAAGCATCTTCCTGGCACTGTTTTTGCTCTGTTTCATTTCATCTTCAATTTATTGGGCATACTTTATCCTTACTAACTGATCTACTCCTTTTGTTTCCAATAAAATGAAACCAGAGAATATTTTAACATTATTCTCTTCATATTTAGGTTTGTTTTGCCTTAAGTGTCTTTATGAAGGGAAAGGTTATTTGTACCATAATGGTTGATGAAAGGATCAAATCATGAAACTTTACATACGATTGCCCACACCCCCACACTGGCAAAAAAGAAAAAAACAAAAATAAAAAAACCCTGGAGAGTTGGGAGGAAAACCGGCAGACTAGAACAGAGCCAGAAGAGAAGAAAACGGGAGTTTAAAAGGAAAGGGCAAACTAACAAGAAATGGGGGAAGAGGGTGAGGATAGCGAGACTAAGTCACCAGGACACATACTGGTATGGCATGGTACCATTCTGGTGACAAAGGACACCACCTTTGGCTTAGCCCATGGCAATAAACTGAATATTTTACGCTTCAGACACTTCAGAATCTCTGTAGTAACTCCAAAATTCTTTACTTTTTCATAAGGACACTTCCCTAAGGAACAGATAAATTAGGGTGAATTCTGAGACTAGCAAAAATGCACAAAGGAAAATGCTTGGCTCTTGTTTTTATTGAGGACATGAGCTGAGGGAGCATCTTATCTGCTGCAAGTAAACTGCTATCTTATCTGTGCATCATCATTCCTACCTGCCAAAGAGTATTTTTCTTTGGGGACTCATCTTCATTTTGGTCCTCCATAACTGAAGTGTTCTAAGGGGGGAAAAACAGGTTATTTGAATTATGCCAAGTTTTGCAAATCCTAAATAACTACACCAAATTATAGTTTTGAAACCCCAAACTAGAATGTACCGACACAAACCCAGAGCTCTTTGGCTCGTGACTAACACACGCCATTTTGAGTCAAGAGGGCTGTGCTCATCTTCCACAAATCAGTACAGTTAGGGGCTGGACAAAAATTGAGCATAGTCTTTATTTATGAAGGCTGGGCATGCTTAGAAAACAGGCTAAATTAGGGGACTGGGGCTGAGGCTCTACCTCAGTCGTCACTGTTATTCTTTCACTTGTGGCAAAAAGCCCCAGAGACCCACTAAGTTCTTGATGATTGCTCAAAACATTTACTAGAATGTCTGCTATTCAGGAATCCATCCCAACCATTATCAGCAATTAGGAATGACAAAGCTCTGGAAGCCCTCTCTGCTCTTCTCTTTCCTCCCCTGATAACCTTGTTTTTCTGGACCAGCTTTACAATCTCCCTTAGCAAGCATGATGGGTGCCCCAACTTTTTCCCTGAAGAGGAGGATGCTGGTAGCCAGTAACAATCTGGCTTGCCTTGGGAATGCATTAGCTTTTGATTTTTGTGTTTACTGCACAAAGAGGCACTGTGTAATTACTCTTTCTGGTGACCTAGTCGCTCAATAGATGCCCATTAACTGGAGATTATACATGATTGGATTTTCCCTTTTGAAGCTCCTACCTAATGGCTAAATGGAAACTTAATGAGAAGGGAAAGTGGGAGAGTTGCGCTCTGAAAGGAATAACAATTTAAGTCCCTCTGAGATTCCTTCCCAAACCTAAAATTCTAAGATTAGGGTATAAAATTTGTAACATTCCATAGTAGTATTCAAAAGGACCCTACAGATCTGTTTAAGTCATCAATGTTTACACGACTCTGTTTACTGCCTTTGGGGACAAAGCCTCTCTCTCAAAACTTCCATTTTTCCTTTATTTTCTTCAATTCGTAAAATGTTTGGACCCATACAGTATTCTCAAACAATTTGTTTGAAAAGCCCAAAGTGGGTAATGACAGAAGAAACCCACTGAACACTAGTGCTCTGAAGGTCACATCGCTAGCTCTGATGAAGGATACAATATGATGTGGTACAAAAGTCAAAGGCGAAGTTGGAATTCCAATCTGGTCACTCATCGTGTGTGTGTGTGTGTGTGTGTGTGTGTGTGTGTGTGTGTGTGTGTGTGGTGTGGTGTGTGTGTGTGTGTGTGTGTGTGTGAGAGATCTTGAGCAAACTGGTTTTCCCATGGACAAATACAAACCATATAAAAGTGTTGTATGGATTCAGACTCCCCAGCACAGTGCTTGGTGTGTAACTGGTATTCAAAAAAATCTGTTCATGCCCTGCTTTGAAGATGCTACTTTCCCCCAAATGCTATCTTTTCATACTTTTCTAACCTCAGACTTTGAGAGAATAGCTCCAGATGGCTGCATATAGAGAAAATCCACTGGCTCCCTCAATAAAATCTTACAAGCCCCACAGCGCCACGGTCTGCAATGGGTCAAAGGGGCAGAAGGGCCAGGCTTCCCTGTATGAGAAAGCCAACCACGAGCTAGAGAGGAAGGCAATGTGTCCAAGGTGTCAAAACAGGTCTAGAGCGGAGACAGATAAATGGGAAGAAGAGGATGGAGAATAGAAAAACAAAAGTAGTATTTCTCTCTCCATATAATTTTCCTTTAACCACGATCTAGAAGGGCTTGGGATTAATAAAGCTGGCAAGGGAGTGAATAAAGGGGGAACATCATCTTCTGGGTCCGACTGGTAGTTACAAAGCCATCTTTGCAAGGTCACAATATCCTGGGTTCTAAGACAGTGACAAGAAGAAAGCATGACTGGAATATGAAAAGTTGAGTACATACAGTAGAAGAAAGATGGGAAGTCCCTGCCCCCATCTTCAGGCACCGCAGGAAATGTATGAGGGATGCATAAATGTAGTGTTTTAAACTAAAAACTTTTGTTATACAGGAGTCTGAACCCACTAGGGCTATTCTGACCTAAGCTACCTAAATACTTTCCTCACTCAGGGAGGAAATAAAAGTCAGAAGTCCCCACAGACTACATAAGAAACAACCTTCTTTACAGTTTAATTCTTCCTTTCATTCATTCCAAAACAGAGAAATGGTGTTTGTTTATACAGTTGAGAAAGAAACAACCCCTCTGATAAAAATAGCAACTCTATTCTCTTAAGGCCTGATAAAAGTGAATAAAGATATACAATTTAATAAAATTGTATTTAATAAAGCCCTGGGGTGGCTGGAATAGCTCCCCCATCATACATATCTTTTCAACTTTTCTTATAAAGCCTTCAGGTGAAGATGCCAAAGGGAAAATGCTGCTCTCAAGCTACACTGATCAGAGGGTCATTTCCAAGGAGCATTCCAGGTGACACAAGAGATGCTCAGAGTGAAAAAGGTCCCAGGGTCTAATTAAGTGTGACAAATGCTGTATGCTCCTGTGCATGCTCTCTCCTCCCAACCTCGCCCCCTCTTTTTTCCCCCTCCCTTCCTCTCTCTCTTTCACACACACACAGTTACAATATATCTCATTAAGATACTAAAGGCTCTGTAATGTTCTATAATTAAATCATGCTAAATTAGTTTAATCCAGCTTTCCCAAGTTTGTTGGACATGGACACCCCCCTTTTCTATCTCTTAATAATAGCTCAGCACATATTGGCAAACACTGGACTAGGACACTAAGCATGGCATAATCCCTTCCTCCTCCCACTTCACTGGACAAATATTTCTGACAGATCAAGGAAATACCCACTTCTGCTAAGTATAATATATTCCTCTCCTATTCCCCATCTTTCTCAGCCTACAACATGGGACTGTGAGGATAAGGAGGAATGGCATGAACAGAAAATTCTCTAATAAGAGCCACAATTTTTCTTAATCGCTCTGTTACTCCTTAGACACAGGGTTACAGGTTCAAGGGTGAGGTAAGAAAAAACTCATTAACCATGAGTCTGCCAAAAGAAAAGGAAGGTGTTTTCCTAAATCCACACTCTCAGATGAAACCATGAGTTAAGCCAATCTGAAAGCTGAAACCCTCATTAAGTCTCCAACACTTCTGGGAAAGGAAAGTTCTTTGAAATACCAACCTGACTTATTCACTTCCTACCCTTCTCATCACCATCTCTTTCTTCCTACATCTACCAAGCAGCATTACATGTAAATAAAAATGCAGACCTTCCTATTCTACTTCCAATGAAAGACACAATCAAAGAATAAGGAGGTAGACTTTAAGGCTTATCAACCTTAGGACTACTGACATTTTGGGTCGGATAATTCTCCCAGAAAGGGGAAGGGGGCAGCAGCAATATTGCCTCTTCCTCTTAAGAGCCACTGCTCTAAGGGTGTGGCCTGTTTGAAGCTGTAGTTAATGAACTGCCTCCTAAGGCCGGGCCTTTCTTTCTCTTCAGGCATCTTTCCTTTGGCCCCTGTGACAGTACACGATTTTTTTCAAATGGAGTCTGATATCACCATGGCCAAGTAATTCACGGAATACGTAGATATCTAAATTCTGGTATAAGATCCACTTGCCATTAAATTCATCCTTGGGAAAATTTGATATCAGGAGTTCTTCGCTAGAGACCCATGGCTTGGGGGCGTGGATAAGGGCTACAATATCTTGAAGTCATACACAAAAGTTAGTGTGTATACACACCTATGTCTCTGCATTAAAAACACTGCAATGGCAAAATGATGTGGTCTACATAGTAGCACCGTCCTAAGTAAGGAAATTGCACTGACACCATCACAACAGACCACATTCCAATATGTGACATTTCAAAACTACCGAATACTACAAAAATCCAATGCTTGTTTCTTCTGTTATAAAGACTTCAAGAGAAGATGCCAAAGGGAAAATGCTGCTTTCAAGCTATACTGTTAAGAGAATCATTTCCCAAGAGTATCACTGCTTAGAGCTTATTGTACCTACACAAAGACTCACCTCATACAGTAAGTAGTCTGTGAAAGATGATGGGGAATAGGAGAGGAATACATTGTGTTTACCGGAGCGGTCGTTTCCAGGTGATATCTTGATGCTTAGACAAAAAAGGGTCCCTGGGTCTAATAAAGTTTGACAAATGCTGTATGCTACAAAAGCACTCTCCCTTCCTACCCCCGAGGTTAAAATACACTTCACTAAGATACTAAAGGCTCAGAAATGTCTCATAATTAACAGTCAAGTTAAGATAGTTTAACCTAGCTTTCCCAAGTTTGTTGGACATGGACACTTCCCTTTTAAAATAATACCTAATTTTAACAATAGCTCAGCACATATTGGCAAACACCGGACTAAGGCAATGCATGGCCTAAGTCCTTCCTCTCCCCACTTTACCGGACCAATACTTCTAGGAGACAAAGGAAATGACCACTTTGGTAAACACAATATACTCTTCTCCTATTACCCATCATCGTTCCCAGACTACTTACTATAGATGAGTCTGTGTGTCGGTACAATAATATGCTCTAAGCAGTGATGTATCTTTGCCAGTAGGTGCCACCAACTAACACAGAATATATTTTACTTGGAAAATTCTCTACTTTAAGAGTTATATAAGAGGAATAAATTTCCTACTTTAAAAAAAAAACTGCAAACCCTGCATTATGAGTGTCATGATGAGAAATGCTTATACAACGTTAAGATTTTCATACAAAAAGAATCTTTGCTCTTGAGAGGAAGCAAAAAAACCCTACAAAGAACCTGGGAAACATGAGAACATTCTGCCATTTTGTCTAGTGTTTTAAAATTTGGGGATTGAAGACATGACAGATATATAATGCAAAATGCTCCTAGCTAACTAACTTTATTGGGTCTCTAACCTAGGCTTGTTTCATACATTGTCTTAATTTTCAGGAAAAAATATAATGTATATATTGCAATTTTAAAGAAAAGAGCTGAGGAACAGAGAATTAAGTAAGTGATTAAGAGTCACACAGTTAGTAAATGAGATATGCAGGACTCAGAGCTAGGTCTGTTCTACTCAGAAATCAATGTACTTTCCATACAGAAAAACACATCTCAGGTGTTTTCCAACTGCCGGTTGCAGCCTATGAAATTAATTTAATGGGCTGTAACCAGCAAATTTTAATAAAATGAAATTGAATCTGGGCATTCCCCTGCCCACAACGGTAAGCATAACAAAAATCACAAAGGGTAAATAAAAGGAATGAGCAAAAACAGAACAGGAAAATTTAAATTAAAGGAAAGCAAAAGTCTTTATTGCACAAGGAGAACAATATTCAAGTCAGATCACTGAGGGACAAAGAGTTTTTAAAATCTCTTAAAAGGCATAATTTATGAAGAGGTTAATGTGAACTTTTACATACTGACCATAAAATTCCACAAAATACATCAAGGAAAAAAGTTAGAATTTTTTTTTAATCTTTAAAACACCCTTTTGTCTTTGACAGATCAAGGAGACCAAACAAAAGAACAGAACACTTGACTTTCCACGGGACATTAAAAAAACAAAAACCAAAAACTGACAGAGCATCCTGGGCCACAGACAAAATCTTAAATAGCCAAGTAGAAATATCAACATCTAGTTTACCAGTTACCATGTACCATAAATTCCAAAGATAAACAGAATAATGACTGGCACAAACAAACCAAACACCTTTGTGTTGTTATTGTTAACCCTTAATCTAGCCTAAAATGCTTCCCCCTTAAACCTAAATCTTACCAACACATTGCTGAGAAATGAGATCACTGAAGAGGCAGAAACATTCATTTGGAAAAAGAAGAGACAAGCTTGTCCAAAAAAGCAGTCCCTTCTCTCATACTAATCTTAAAACTCAGAAGGAAGAGAGCCACGAACACATCAATGCATACACGACTTTTTAAAAACAAGAACACTAGCCACCATTAAACACAGCTCAATCAAAAACCTTCTTGTCCCTCCACACAAATATCAAAATATAAGAACAAACCAGTTGTTTTCTTTCTACAATATAATTAAAATAAAAATTAATTAAAAATGTAAATTCCCTGGGAGTTTGTCTGAAACCACTGCTACATGATTTCTATAATGTAGTAAGTTTTGTTCCAGTTTATCTAACCCGCAGATTCAAATGTCTAACTAGGTATTTGGCTGTTACTGACATCACATGACAAGATCATACTGAAGTGTCTGGAAAAATGAACACAGGGTAAAAATTTTTCTTCCTTTTTTCACCACCAATTATTTTTTAAAAGAGAAGAATGCTTATATTATTAGATACTAAAAATATTTTGAAGCTACAATAATTAAAGCAGTGTAGTGCTTTAATTGGCAAAGCCAAGATCAATTAAACAAAATAAAAAGTCCAGAAACAGATTCACTTATACTTACAAATTTGTATATGATAAAGTTAGAGCTCTGAATTGGTGAGAAAGGGATAATTTTTAAAAAAAAGTATTAAAAATAAAAGTTAAAATGCTACCTCATATTACATTCCAATATATACTATGGATAAAAAGAATAAGTGTGAAAAACTACAACCATAAAATTACTAAAAGCAACCATACAGGAGTTTTTAAAAATTTATGGAACAGGGGAAAGGCTGTCTAAACATGATACCAAACACGGAAATAAATGTAGATTTGATTAGATTTAAAAAATTCAAACTCATGAATGCTCACAATCAATAAAGTTTAAAAACAAATACACTGGGGGAATATTACGATGTATGATAAATAACTTACTATATAAAGATTTCTAATAAATAGGGAAACCAAAACTAATTTCTTAATAGGAAAATAAGCAAAGAGAAAGTACAGATATTTCTTAACAAGAAATTTAAATGGCCATTAAAAATGAGCACATACAACAACAAAAAAAAAGAGATGCAATTTTTCACCTACCAAAATAAGCAACTTTTATTTCTATATACTGTATAGGAATTGGGCTCTCTGGTTAAGATTATAAATTGTTACTCTTCAGAGACTATTTATCAATATGTAACTTCAAAAAGTACTACTTAACACTGGACATAATTTAACTTATAGCAATTTATCCTAAGGAATTATACACTTATATAGAAGAGTAGCTACAATAATTTATAACATGGGAAAACAGAAAACGATGTAATATCCAACAGTAAGACATTTAAAAATATGACAGGAGAAATTTTTCGTTCTTTTAAAAACATTTCTACAGAAGTACAGTATAATAAAGGGCTTAATTCTCAAGTGTAACTAGTACTCAGACCAACATAAAGAACATCATGAGGGCCCCAAATATTTCTCTCATATCACTTCCTTCGTATTACCACTCAGTCGTTAATGCCCAAAAGTAAGCACTATTTTTTTAATATCACCATAGAGTCATAAATTCATTTTTGAACTTTAAATAAACAGATTCATATCATATATACTCTTTGAGTCTGGCTTCTTTTGCTTGACATTATGATTTGAGAGATTCTTAAATTCAGCAGCAGTTCATTCTTTTTCAAGAATTGCTACATATTATTTCAAAAATTATTCATTTTACTGCTAATGAACACTTCTACTTTTGGCATTGAAAATAATTCTGCCATGTCTGTTGGTGTACATGGGTATATATTTCTGCTGGGTCTATAGCAGGGGTGAATGGCTAGGTCATAAAGTACATACACTACCAACTTTTCCAAAGTAATTCCATCTAATAATCACTCCCAGGCAGTGTATGTGAGTTCTAGTTGTTCTTTACCAGGTATGGGGTGTCTTTTTTTGTTTGGTTTGGTTTTCTGTTTGTTGTTGTTATTGCTTACTTTTAACATTCTGTTGGTTGTATAGCAGTATATCTCTCTCTGGTTTTATCTCCATTTTCCCGACGACTAATGATATTGAACACCTTTTCACAAATTCATCAGACATTTGGATATCTTCTTTTGTAAAGTGACACTTTAAAGCTTTGGACCAGCTCTCTCCATAAGTAGGCTAAGCTGATCTCTAAAAACGGTTCACTTATTCACTTGCCCCAGAAAACCCAACAAAATCATGCAAATCAAGAGATTTAAATCTTCAAGTTCACTTTAAAAAGACCTGTGAAACTGCCCAGGCCATCAAAGGTATGCATATCCACTAAAAAGCCCCCAAGTATTATAAGGATGAACTTGACAGAAGCGTGTGCCACTCCATCGCTACAGGGTAGCACAGAGTTGTTCAGTGCGCCCAGGCCAAACAGTGGGGCTAGACATAGGGCTGGCGGCCCAAAAGAGTACTGAATTTTTACCGCACGTGCTTAAAAACACAGAAAGTAACGCCGAACTAAAGGGTTCAGGTGTACATTCTCTGGTCATTGAGCACATCCAGGTAAACAGAGCCCCCAAGATGTGGCACAGAATTTACAGAGCTCATGGTTAGATTAATCCACGCGTGAACTCTCCCTGCCACGTTGAGATATCTTTACTGAAAAGAAGCAAACTGTTCCTAAATCAGAAGAGGCAGGTTGCACAGAAGAAAAAGATATCCCAAAATAAACTGAAGAAACAAAAACTTATGGCTCAGGAATAAATATGGCATAAAATAAAAGCAAATTAAAAAAAAAGCTTTTGACTATTTTTTAATTAGTCTTTTCTTACTGATATTTATAAATTCTTTATATATTCTACAATACAGTCCTTTTTCAAACATGTTTATTGCAAAGGTCTTGTTTTAATCTAGAGTTTAACTTTTCATTCTTTTAATTGTGTCCTTTGATAAAGAGAAGTAATTTTAACGAAGTATAATTTATCCATTGTTTCCTTTATTACAATTTGTGATTTCTATGTCCTGCTTAAGAAATATTTCTTCTCCTAAAGTCATAAAGATTATCTCCCATGTAGTAGCCTGTAAGTTTTTACTTTACCTTTTACACGTATATCTAAAATTCATCTATACTAATCTTTATGGAAAGTAGAGGAGTCAGGATTCATTATGCTTTTCAAATTGCAGTTTGCAACCCGCTGTGGTTTATAATATCAATTTAATGGATAACCAGCATTTTTTAAAAAAATGAAATAGGGGCGGCTGGGTGGCTCAGTCGTTAAGCGTCTGCCTCCGGCTCAGGGCGTGATCCCGGCGTAATGGGATCGAGCCCCACATCAGGCTCCTCCGCTATGAGCCTGCTTCTTCCTCTCCCACTCCCCCTGTTTGTGTTCCCTCTCTCGCTGGCTGTCTCTATCTCTGTCAAATAAATAAATAAAATCTTTAAAAAAATAAAATAAAATAAAAAATGAAATGAACACAGTGCACATCCTCTATGTCACCAATTCTAACATATTTTTCACATATTAATCTCTGAAATTGAGATATTTCTTATAATCAATGGCATCTTACAATTAAAAATGGTAGGATTTTTTCTGACTGCTACTGCTACGTAAAATAATGACATATCTTACAATCCATGCTTTTTGGATTTCTTTTTTTTCCTCAAGATTTATTTATTTATTTATTTGAGAGAGAGAGAGAGAGAGAGAGAGAGAGAGAGCACGCACAAGTATGAGTGGGGAGACAGGGGGAGAGGGAGAGAATCTCAAGCAGATTCCGTTAAGCAGTCAAGTCAAGCACAGAGCCCGATGTAGGGCTGGATCTCATGACCTCGAGATCACGACCTGACCAAAATCAAGAGTTAGACACTCAACTGACTGAGCCACCCAGGCACCTCCATCTGTCTTATGTTTCACAATGGAATACAGTATACATTGGGGTAATTGTAGGAGTGTATGTTATGTTCTACACACACACATACATATATAAAACATACAAATAAATACATAAATGTGTGTGTGTGTGTATATATATATATATAAATTACACACACCAACACGTGCTCACATGTACTAGATCTAAATGTAAATTTTTGTTGTTCTTCTAAATATACATTTTATTTATTGCTGTGAAAATACTTAAAAACACTGAAAACCCCTGGTTAAGGTATTAAAGTACAATGAATTCCATACTGCAAGAGTTACCACCTTTTCAGCTTTCTTCCGATACTTCTAATTTTACCAAAAGATATTTTTACATCTCTCTAATACTTTCAACTGTCTGTTTTTAACAAAAGAAGCTGGCCTCCTGTTCAGTTTACTGTAACAAACAGTATCTGGCTAGAATTTCATATAGTCTCAGCAAGTGCCTTTGATTTTCCAGTCATGCAGTGATACAGTCCCCTTTTCTAATTCTTAAAAAGAAAGCAGATTTTTTAAACATGTGCAGCAGATAAAAGGAAAAACGGTATGCAGATCTGTCAAAAACTGTGAAGGTTATACTCACCTGTCTAAAGTTAAGGGAAAACTATCTTAGAAGAATATGACATGAAAGAAGATCTAAAGTATATTTGAAATTTTAAAAAGGGGGGGTTCAAAATATGTCTGTATGATTCCATCCTTATGAATAAAATTTAATCTGTTAAAGTATTTATTTAGAACAGCATCTAAAAAAGGTGTGTTAAAATGCTAACAATATTATCTCTGTATATTTTATTTTCTATTTGCTTAAAAGACACATCTCTTTTTAATAGTAAGGAACAGTGATTTTTAAAATTAAACTTAAAAAAGTAAACACTCCATGTCAAGACCCCAGATACATATGCTCTAGGCTAAGGAAACAGAAACTAGTTCCTGAAAGATAAGGCAAGGAGTCAGATCCCGCTGCATGTCATTCAACCTCTCTACGCCTGCTTCCTCATCCAGAAAACTGAAGTGGAAACAGGCTTCCCTGACAGAGCGGGAAATTTTAAAAGAGAATCCTGGCACTTATAAGGGCTCCCTTAGTCAAATTTAACCTCCAAAGGGCAGAAATGTTTGGCTGTGTTATTCATTCTGTACTCTGAACCACTTAGGATAATTCCTCACATGCTACTGAAATACAGAAGTATAATAAATGTTTGTGGATTGAATCTTAGCTTAAGTTATTATAATCTTCCTATGAACTGTAATGACAAAAATAGTAATTTTGTTTCTGCTTACTCCTTTCCCATATTTTCCAAACTGTCTACAATGAGCAAGGATTCAAAATGTAGGGGGGAAAACATGCAACACAATTCCTGGTCTTCACAAAAAGCGGTTAAGAAACAAAAATCTATTTTCAGAAAAGCAGTCATCTTTACCACCCCTAAAGTATTCATTTACCTAGGTAAAAAAAGAACATATCATGAATTATTTGTTTAAAAAGGCTGGACTCCACTGGAGTCTCCCTGAGAAAGCAAACGGGAGTGGCAAAATGTTCACTTAAATGCTTCCTGGTGCTTTTTAACACTTCGAAGAGAATGACAAAAGTAAAACTTGTAAAATGTTTCATAGTCACTAAAGGAAGCCAGAAAAGAAGGTGCTTTCAAAGAAGTTAGTAGAAGAATGGTCAAAAGACACTGAGTCACGGCACCACAGAGGGAGTCACTCAGCTGAAGTGTAAAGAGCAGGCCTGGAGAGACCCAGTGTCCGCACTGCAAACTCTGCACTCTGACAGTGACAGACCATCTGACTTCTGTAAGTTACTTGACTTCTCTCTCTCGGATTCAGTTTCCTCTTTCATAGGGCAGGGATAACACTGCATGCTGCAGAAATAACACGTGCTACATCACTGCTTGGGGCGGGGGGGAGGGGGATAGAAACCAGAAAAACATTTTTACTTTTTTGCTTCCACTATTAATCATGTTTTTTAAAAACCATGAAAGCACCTATCAATGATGTCAGCCAAAGCTAGAGAAATACCACACCGCATCACAATCATTTCTTATATTACTGTGTTTAAGTGTAACTTGGCAGACTCATCTAAGATTCAAACATAAAACCTACCTGAAGAAATTACAAAGCAATGAATTACATTTATAAGAATAGTAGCTAACCACTTATTGAGCAGTTAGAGATTATACTGTTTTCTAGAAAACTGGAGAAAGAAAACTAAACCCACCAAAAACTTGAAAGAGTAAGACATAATGAATTCAACACAACGCTAGTCAAAATCCCAGCAGGCATTTTTCCCTCTCAAAAATTGAGCTGATTTTAAAATTCATACAGAAATATAAAAAAACAAGGCAATGTGGAAGGACTAAGCTGGAGAATTTACACTATGAGATATCAAGATCTATTATATAGCTATAGTAACTAAAATAGTGCTATACAGAGACAAAGGTAGACAGACAAACTGATCAACAGAACAAAACAGCATCCAAACTCAGATCCCACATTATGACTTCACCTCACTGAAAATCACGGCCCTACTCTCTCACTGAGGGGGGAAAAATCCATTCTGGATAGATTGCAGATCTGAATGTAATGGTAAAATAATAAAGCTTTTAGAAGAAACCATAGGACATAATCCTGGAATAGGCAAAGCTTTCTTAAACAGGATATAACTACTAACCAGAAAGAAAAATACGATAAACTGTATTAAAATAAAAGAGTTTCTGTTCAATGAAAGCATTATTAAGAGACTGAAAAGGTGATTAAAATGTTCTAAAACTGACTTATGTTGATGGTGCAACACTAAACTGCATACTACTGAAATAGCTGAATTTAATGATATGTAAAATGCTCTCAATTTCTTAAAAGAATTAAATTTAAAAGAAAAAAAGGCAATCCACAGACTGAGAGATTGGTAATACATCCGGAACATTAAGGAGAAAAAAAAAAAAAAAACACTTCAAATCAATAAGGAAAACACACACACATACACCCAACCAAAAAATGGGTAAAACGTTTGTATAGGCACTTCACAAAAGAAAATATCCAAATCATATTAAAAAATAAAAAATCAACCAAAGTACGGCCCAAAGACAACCATCATTTGCATTTTGGTACACAGACTGAAAACTACATGTGTATAAATTAAAATTGTTTGAAACATGCTCTTGAATCACTACTTTTTCCATGTGTCATGCACGTTAGGTTACTGACAACCACATTTTCATTTTAAATGGTGACAGTTTGTTTCATCTCAATTTACTTACTCAACACAAGAAGTAATGGACATTAAACTTTTTATTATTTTACATACCACTGCAAAGAAACCTTCATGCCTACATTAAGTAATTACCTCTTTTGATCAAATTCCTAGAATTGCTGGATCCATGAGAATGCGCATTTAGTCAACGGATGTCTGAACAGAGTTTCATTCCCTTTGTCTAATCATTTCTTTTCATTAAAACAGGCATCATATTACAAATTAACTCCAATAGCCAGTTCTTAATGCTCACATTTCTGGACCTATCAGTAAGGTTGAGCATTTTCTCCTTCTTGATATACTTCATTCACCTGGCTCCCAGGACTCTGCATTGGGCAAGTTCTCAGACCTCTACTACAAGAAATGTTAAAGTTCCTCAGACAAAAGAAAAATAAAACCGGAAGTAAACTCAGATCTAATGAAGGAATGCAGATTAATGAAGAGAAAATGGTAAAAATTAGGGTATTTGTAAAATAATTTTTCCCATTTTATAATTTTTAAAATATGATTGACTACCTGAGAAGCACAAAATGCTGCTGAATGAAATAAAACAAGCCAAAAATAAATGGAAAGCTATCCTGTGTTCATGGACTGCAAGACCTACTATTGTTACTATGTCTGTACTACCCAGACCAATCTACAAATTCATGGTAATCCCCACCAAAATCCCAACAGCATTATTAAAAAAAAATCCTAAAATTCATGTGAAATCTCAAGGGCCCCCAAATATCCAAAACAATTTGGAAAAACAACAACACTGGAGGGCTCACCCTTCCTGATTTCAACACTTCCTACATAGCTATAGTAATCAAAACAATGTAGTGCGGTCATACAGAGAGACCAATGGAGTAGAAGGCCCAGAAATAAACCCTCACATATATGGTCAAATGATTTTTGACGAGGGTGCCAAAATCACTCGATGGGGGAAAAGACAATCTTCTCCACAAATGGTGTTGGGAAAAATGGATATCCACATGCAAAAGAATGAAGTTGGACCCTTACCATATATCACATATAAAAATCAACTCAAAATGGAGCAAAGATCTGAACATAAGAGCTAAAACTGTAAAGTTCTTAGAAAAAAACGTAAAAGAAAAGTTTCGTGACCCTCCACTTGGCAATGATTTCTTAGATATCATCCCAAAAGCATAGGCAACAAAAGTAAAAATAGATAAATTAGACTACATCAAATTTTAAAACTTCTGTGCATCAAAAAATATAATCAACAGAGTGAAAAGGCAACCTGTGAAATGGGAGAAAATATTTGCATATCACATTATCCGATAAGGGATTAAAATCCAGAATACATAAAAAATTCCTACAACTTAACAACAAAAGAATGAACAACCTGATTCAAAATGGGCAAAGAACCTGAATAGACACTTCTCCAAGAAGATATACTAATGGCCAAAAAGATCATGAGATACTCAGCATCACCAATTATTAGGAAAATGAAAATCAAAACCAATGAGGTATCACCTCACACCTAACAGAATGACTACTATCACAACAACAGAAAATATCAAGGATGTAAAGAAACTGGAACACTTGTACATTGCTAGTGGGAATGTAAAATGGTGTAGTTGCTATGGAAAACTATATAGTGCTTCCTCAACAAATCAAAAACAGAATTACCATATGAGTCAGCAAGACCACTTTGGGGTACACAACCATAAGAATTAAAAGGGTCTCAGGGAGATACTTGTACATTTATGTGCATATGGCAGCATTATTCACAATAGCCAAAAAGTGAAAGCAACTCCAGTGTCCACTGAAAGAACAACTGCTAAATAAAATATGACATAAACATGAAATGGAGTATTATTTAGCCCTAAAAAGGAAGGACATTCTTCTACATGCTAAGACACAGATGAACCTCGACATTACTCTAAGTGAAATAAGTCAGTCACAAAAAGACAAGTACTTTATGATTTTGCTTACATGAGGTCTCTAGAGTATTCAAATTCATAGAAACAGAAAGCAGAATGGTTGTTCCTTCTCCCTCCAGGGGAAATGAGGAGTTGTTTAGTGAATACAAAAAAGTGCTCAAGACTGGTTTAACAACTATGTGAATATGCTTAACACTATTGCACTGTATACTCAAAAATAGTTAAAATGGTAAATGTGATGTTATGTGTATTTTATCACATAAAATTTTTAAAAAACCAATAAACAACTTCTGAAGTAATATATATACACATATACGTGTGATTGATTAAAGCAAAAACAGTAACAATATATCATAGCCTTTGTAAAAATTAAATGTGAGACAACAATAGCACTAAGGATGGAAGGAGGGAAGCACAAGTACACAGATTTGTGGTCTTTCTTCCCACATACATAAAGCAGTATCTTACTATTTTGAGAAAGGCTATGACGAGTTAAATACACAAACTGTAAACCCTCCAACAAACCATGAGAAAAAGATATTAAGCAAATGAAGTCTAACAAGCCAATAGTAAAGATGAAAATGGATTCACTGAAAAACTCAATGAATCCCAAAAAAGGCAAGAAAAGAGTGAAAAGGCAACAAAGAGCAGATGCAACAAATAAAAAGCAGTTAAGATGGTATATTTAAAATGAAACATATTAGGAATTAATTAAATACAGGTAGTCAAAATTCTCCACTTAAAAGGCAGAAATTGTGACACTGGTTAACTATATCCTATCTAAAAGAAACCCACTTTGGACACGAAGACACACTGGTTAAGAGTAAAAGGACAGAAAAAGATATATACTGTAAATGACTAATCAAAGGAAATCAGAAAATCAGTATTAATCTTAGACAAAGTAGATTTTAGAGCAAGGAATGTTATCAGAGATCAGTAAGGTATTTCATAATAATGAAGGGATCAATTTATCAAAAGACTTTAACAATCTTAAATGTATTTGCCCTTGTCTAACAGAGCTTCAAAATACACCTGGGGGGAAAAAAACAATGACAGAACTCAAAGGAGAAACAGACAAATTCAAACTTATATTCGGACACTTCAACACTCCTCTCTTAGTTATACATAGAACAAGCAGACAGAAAAGAGTAAAGATATGGTGGACATGAATAACACTATCAGCCAACTTAACCTAATTGACATTTATAGAACACTCTACCCAACAAGAGAGCACATTCTTTCCAAGTACATAACATTCACCAAGATAAATGTTATTCTGGGCCATAAAACAGGTTTCAATAAACTTTAAAGGACTAAAATCATATAAAGTATGCTCTAGGATGACAAAGAATTTATCTAAAATTAATCTAATAGAAAATCTCAGAAAGTTTGGAAATTAAACAATGGATCACTAAACAACACCTGGATCAAAAAAGAAATCACAAGGAAAATTAGAAAATATTGTGAACCAAATGAAAGTGAAAATGCAACATATTAAATACTATGGGATACAGGGCACCTGGGTGGCTCAGTTGGTTAAGCAACTGCCTTCAGCTCAGGTCAGGATCCTGGAGGCTCCGGATGGAGTCCTATATCAGGCTCCCTGCTGAGCAGGGAGTCTGCTTCTCCCTCTGACCCTCCCCACCTCATGGTCTCTCTTTCTCTCTCATTCTCTCTCTCAAATAAATAAATAAAACCTTTAAAAAATAGTAAAAAAAATTAAAAATTAAAAAAAATTTAAAAACCCCACTAAATACTATGGGATATAACTAAAGTGGTAATTAGAGAGAAACTTATAGCATTAAACGCATCTTCAAAGCAATAATCTAAGTTTCCACTTTAAAAAACTAGGAAATTAGCAAATTAAACCCAAAATAAGCAGCAGAAAGGAAATAATAAAGATGAAATCCAAAATTAATACAATAGAAAAGAGAAAAACAATATTGAAAAATCCATGAAACCAAACCCAAATCTTTGAAACAATTAATAAAATTGATAAACCTTCAGCCAGACTGATAAGGAAAAAAATAGGTAAGAAACAAATTTCCAGTCTCAGAATCAAAAGCAGGAACATAAATACAGATCCTGTAGACATTAAAGGAAAGTAAGGAAATACTGAAAATTTACACTGATATATTCCACAACTCAGAGGAAAGGGACAAATTCCTTAAAAGATACAAGAATACCAACAAGAAACAGATAACCTCAGAACCCCATATCTATTAAAGAAACTGGCTTCACTGGTGAATTTTATTTAGTACTTATGAAAGAAGTAATATCAATTCTATATAAACTTCTAGAAAGTAGGTAAGGCAGAAACATTCCCAACTCATTGTCCAAGGCCAGCATTACCCTGATACTAAAATCCCTCAAACACATCACGAGAAAAAAAAAAAAAAACAGACAAATATGATCGCTGTAATGTTCTACTATATTCATTTGTCAAACCTAAATGAACTGCAAACTTAGAATTGGTGAATTTTATTAGACATAAAGTATACATCAAAAAAGTTAACTTTTAAAAAATTTTAAATGCTCATCAAAAACAAAAACTTAGGGGCGCCTGGGTGGCACAGCAGTTAAGCGTCTGCCTTCGGCTCAGGGCGTGATCCTGGCGTTATGGGATCGAGCCCCACATCAGGATCCACCGCTATGAGCCTGCTTCTTCCTCTCCCACTCCCCCTGCTTGTGTTCCCTCTCTCGCTGGCTGTCTCTATCTCTGTCGAATAAATAAAATCTTTAAAAAAAAATAAAAACTTACCCACAAAACAAATTGAAGGCCCAAACGGCCTGATTAGTAAATACTATCAAACATTCAAGGAAGAAATAACAGCAATCTTTCACATCCTTTTTAAAAAGAGAGGGTGACTCATTTTATTAGGATAATCCTAATGCTAACACCTGAAAAAGACATTATCACCTTCAGGTACAAAGGAGCAAAAACCCTCAACAAAATATTAGCAAATCGAATCCAAGATTATATAAAAAGGATAATATATCATGATCAGTTGGGGTTTTCCCAGAATTAAAGTTTGGCTGAATATTAAAAAAAAATCAGTGTAATACACCACATTAACAGAATAAGATGATAAGTTATACGATGATTTCAATACATATATTTAGGGCACATAACAAAATTCAAAACCCTCTCATGATTAAAAACTCTCAGGTAACTTTCTTGATGTGATTAAGAATATATATATATATGCATACACACGCACACCCCACACACACCTATAGCTAACATACTGAATGGTCAAATGGAAAACTTCCCCCCGTACTCAAAACGAACCATTCTCATTCTTGTATTTCATACCAATTTCACTAGCTATAACCAGTACAGTAACGCAAGAAGAAGTAAAAAGTATAAATGTCGGAAAGGATCCAGATGGCATGACGGTCTACACAGAAAATCCTAGGGAACTCACAAAACAAGTTAGACTAATACGTGATGGTAGCAAAGTCACAGGACACAAAGAATAAAAAGGACAAATGAAACTGCATAAAACTCAAGCCCGACACTTTCCTATTTCAAGAATTATTATAAAACTACAGCAGCAATGATCAATGAAACAGAATACAGAGCACAGAAATAGAACAATATAGTCTGAAATGTGACAAAGGACTAAAGACAATACAATGGAGCAAAGACAATCTTTTCAACCAACAGGCCTGGAATAATGTAGGCGAAAACCTAGGTGAGCTTGGGTATGGTGGTGACTTTTTAGATAAAACACCAAAGGCATAATCCATGAAAAAAATAACTGACAAGATGGACTTCATTAAAATTAAAAACTTCTGCTCTGTGAAAGACATTGTCAAGATAATGAAAAGAGAAGCCACAGACTGGGAGAAAATAGTCACAAAAGACACATCTGACAAAGAACTGTTAAAATATAAAAAGAACCCTGAAAAAAATAAGAAAATAACCCCGTTTTTTTTTAAATGGGCAAAGGACATGAAGAGAAACCCCACCAAAGAAGATACACAAATGGCAGTAAGCAAATGAAAAAGATGTTCAACCTCGTATGTCATTAGGAAATTGCAAATTAAAACGACAAGATACCACAATACACCTATTAGAATGGCCAAAATCTAAAGACATGAACAACACTAAATGCTGGTGAGTATGTAGAGCAACAGAAACTTTCCTTCACTGCTGCTGGGAATCCAAAATGGTATAGCCACTTAGGAAGACAGCTGAGTAGTTTCAAAACTAAACATATTCTTATCAAATGATCACACAATTGCATTCCATAGTATTTACCCAAAGGAGCTGAAAACCTACGTCCACACAAAAACCTGCACACAGATGTTTACGGAAGCTTTATTCATAACTGCCAAAACTTGGAAGCAATCAAGATGTCCCTCAGCAGGTGAATGGATAAACTGTGTACATCCAAACAACGTAATACTATTTGGCACTAAAAAGAAAAAAGTTATCAAGCCATGAAAAAACACGAAGGGACCTTAAATGCATATTACTAAGTGAAAGAAGCCAATGCAAAAAGGTTATACATACTATATGATTCCAACCATATGACATTCTGGAAAAGGCAAAACTACTGAGACAATGAAAAGATTAATGGGTTGGCAGGGGTTAGAGGAAGGGAAAGGTAAACAGGCAGAGCAAGATTTTGAGGGCAGTGAAACAATAACGTACGGTACTATAATGGTGAATATGTATCATTATACATATGTCAAAACCCACCGAGCGATCAGCAGGGTTCACCAAGAGTGAACACCAATGTAAACTATGAAGTCTGGATGATGATGTAGGTTCACGCATTGTAGGAAAAGTACCACGGTCAATACTGGAGAGGCTGTGCATCTGTGAGGGCAGAAAATGTATGGGAACCCACTATACTTTCCACTCAATTTTGCTATGAACCTAAAACTGCATTAAAAAATAAACTTTATCTTTTTTAAAAGGGGAGAAAAGGCCAGCATCTTTTGGAAACTATATGTCTAATGGAAAAAGAAATGCCAGGGGAGGGATTTTAAGATCCTGTAACATTAAAGAATTTTTAAAAACATTCAAAGGATGCAAAGCTTCCCCCAACCAAATCTCCCACTAACTATCCCCCCCCCAAAATTTTCTCATAAGAAACTATACTTTGTTACACTGACAAAGGATGTTCTTAAACTAAGAATTTTGTAAATTTAACCTCAAACTACCAGCCTTGTCCCAAAAAATGTAGTGACATGAACACTCTTCAGCTATACAAAAACAAAAACAAAAAAACACCCACACATAAAAGGACAGAGAGAGAAGGCGGAGAGCAGAAGAAAACTAAAACACCACAAATCAGCCTTTCTTAACTGGGGTTCAGCAAGATAATTAAGCCCCAATGAGAGAGATTTCAATAACTATTTTCTTAATTTTCCAAAGGACAATAATAGATAACTATCATACTAGCTATGCATAATAGAAGTGAATTTATTATATACCAGGTATGCCTTACTGCTCTTATGGAATCTGACTGAAAAGAGTTACTCCAAACTGAATTAAATATGCTCAAGCAAGCTTTTGGTGTTATTTTTTAAATGTCTTAAACCAGAAGTTCAAAAACAAGAACAGAAATGAACCAAAAGCAGAAAGAAATGAAACAAGATTTAACTCAGCAAAGAAACAGAAACAAAACCATAACAAAAATGAAAGTAAATTACAGGGGCGCCTGGGTGGCACAGCAGTTAAGCGTCTGCCTTCGGCTCAGGGCGTGATCCCGGCGTTATGGGATCAAGCCCCACGTCAGGCTCCTCCGCTATGAGCCTGCTTCTTCCTCTCCCACTTCCCCTGCTTGTGTTCCCTCTCTCACTGGCTGTCTGTATCTCTGTCGAATAAATAAATAAAATCTTTAAAAAAAAAAAAGAAAGTAAATTACAATGCCCAAAAATGATAAATTCAAACGAAAAATGTAGTGTCACTGAAGAAAAGCAGGAAAATAACCTAAGTGAATGGAAATGAGATAAAGAAACAAAATGGACAGAAAATAGTTGAAATGAGAGACAAAGAAGATCCATTTCACGTGTAATTGGAGTTCATATGCACATATATATACACACAGAGACACAGAAAATGAAGTAGAATAACATTTAAAACTATAATCCGAGTTTCAGGATAAAGTTCTAGGGTTAAATGAGTGAAGAAGAATGGGGAGTGACAGCTAAAAGGGCTTCATATGGGGTGATGAAAGTGTTCTAAGTTGACTGTGGTGATGGCTGCACAACTATGTAAATATACTAAATATCAATGAATTGTATACTTTTTTTTTTAAAGATTTTATTTATTTATTTGACAGAGATAGAGACAGCCAGTGAGAGAGGGAACACAAGCAGGGGAAGTGGGAGAGGAAGAAGCAGGCTCATAGCAGAGGAGCCCGGTGGGGCTCGATCCCATAACGCCGGGATCACGCCCTGAGCTGAAGGCAGACGCCCAACCGCTGTGCCACTCAGGCGCCCCTGAATTGTATACTTTAAACGGGCATACTGTATGATATGTGAATTACACCTCAACAAAACTGTTAAAAAAAATAATAACTCACAGAAACTTTCCAGAAATAAAAAGAAACCTGACTTCATGTTTAAAAGGTGTCCAGGTACTATGGAAAAATTGGTCCACAGCATTAAACTTTTAGAAGTATCTTATGGAAATTATTAGATTTTGAAGATAAAGAGGAGATTTCTCACAGTCACCAGTCCAAATAATGTTAATTAAAGAAAAAAAAACTTACAAGAGAAAGAGCATTGGACTAGCAACAAACATCTTAAAAACAGCAAACCAAGCACGGCATCAGTGAGCAGCATTTTCAAAATATTGTAGAAAATAAAGTGTAAAGCAAAGATGTTCTATCCAAAGGCAACAGAAAAACAGTTTTAAAAAGTTAATAGGTCAGAGAATTCTATACCCATGAGCCCTTCATCAGTAAACAAGAGATGACTCAGAAACAAAGAAGAAGGGGCGCCTGCGTGGCTCAGTCGGTTAGGTGTCTCTTGATTTCAACTCAGGTCATGATCTCAGGGTGGGAAGACCAAGCCCCACATCAGACTCCATGCTCAATGTGGAGTCTGCTTGAGATTCTCTCCCTCTCCCTCCGTCCCTCCCCCCACCACATGTGCAAGCACATGCTCTCTCTAAAATAAATAAATCTTAAAAAAAAAAAAAAAGAAGAGGGTAGAAGAATATGCCATACATTCTCAAAAGCAGAAATAATACAACTTAAAAATTGGAAGGAGAAGGGATCAGGAAGAGGAAAGGAAAACAAACTCTGTTATACAGGCAGTAAGTGGAAGTTAAAGAATTCCACAGAAGACTGATAAACTTGTTAATAAAATATTAAATAAAAAAACCAAGAATTTGAGGCCTTCAAAAATTATAAGGGTAATTAATAGAACAAGAATAAAAACCCTCCTAATTTTAAAAGGAAGTTTCTGGGCACGTGGGTGGCTCAGTCTATTAAGCATCTGACTCTTGGTTTCAACTCAGGTCATGATCTCAGGGTCATGGGATCAAGCCCTGTGTTGGGCTCTGTGCTGAGTGGGGAGTCTGCTTGAGATTCTCTCTCTCCCTCTCCCTCTACCCTTCCCTTTGCTCGAGCTCTCTCTTTCTCTCCTCCTCTCTCTCCCTCCCTCTCTAAAATAAATAAATCTTTTAAAAAGTTTCAAAAATAAAAGAAAAAAACACATCATGAAAAGAAAGTAGAAGATATGCAAAGAGACATAGATTAAAAATACATGGACACATACTACTCCTAGTCCAAAACAGATCAGGCAGACAAAAAACAAAGTTCAAAAGAATAAGCATAATCAAGATAGACAAATCTTAGAGACATCAAACTTCACACTCTGTTAATAGAGACTAAACCGACTTTCCAAGCACACATGAAAAATTTATGAAAACTGCTATCTTAGATCACAAAGAAATAGTAAATTCTATAAAAAGGAGAAAAATCAACTAACAATAGTCTCTGATCAAAAGACAAAAAACCAAAAATGATTCCCATAAAAATAATTTAAATGTTTTCCTTCAAAATCAATGCTACAAAACAACCCATGAAGCTTCTGGCCGACATGTCCTTTGAAGATTTAATAAAATTCCCCTTGAAACCAGCTGGTCTGCTGCATTTTTGTGGACTAGTTCCTTGGAAGTTTCTCTATTCTACTCTTCATAACTCATTCGTAGATAAGACAACTCAATACTATAAAGAATGCAGTTCACCCAATTTATATGTCTGACACATGCCCAACAATCACACAAAAAGCTTCTTATGGCAACAGGCAAGTTGATACTCAAGTGCATATGGGAAAACAAACTTATAAGAATACTCAGGAAAAAAACATGGAAAAAGAAAAGCTACATGGGGGGGTTGGGGGGTCGGCCCCACCAGGCACTAAAATCCACTACCATAAGCCATTCTAATTAAAAATAAGGTACTTTTATGGTATAGGTATACACAATTACCTCAGTGTAGGGTCAGCAAGCTTTTTCTGTAAAGGGTCAAAAGGTAAATATTTTAAGCTTTGCAAGCCTCACACTCTGTCACAACTACTCAACTCTTCTGTTGTAGCACAAAAGCAGCCATATACAATATGTAAATGAATGAGTGTGGCTGTGTTCCAAAATAATGTTATTTACAAAAACAAGGCTGAGTTTGGCCAGCCGACCACAGTATGACAAATCCTGGTCTAACAGAATAGAATGTCCAGAAATAGACCCAAGTACATAATGGACATCTAGTACATGATAAAAGCGGCATCTCATATCACTGAGTAACTTATTTTTTTAATCTTTATTCATTCTATACAGACATTTGGAACAAAGCCAGGACCCACCAACAGGCTTTACAAACAAGTCTCATTAAACATTACATATTGCCTCTAATTTAGTCCCACAGATGAAACCATACATATTTTAAACATAAATAATCTTGGGATGCCTGGGTGGCTCAGTTGGTTAAGTGTCTGCCTTTGGCTCAGGTCATGATTCCAGGGTGCTGGGATCGAGTCCCACACCAGGCTCCTTGCTCAGTGCAGAGCTGGCTCTCCCTCTGTCTGCCACTCCCCCTACTTGTGCTCACTCTATCTCTGAGACAAATAAATAAAATCTTTAAAAAAAATAATAATAATCTTATCACTGTATGCACTGTTAAAGAACGGCATGTTACGTGTTAGCAATCACTGAAGAAATGTTAAATCCCAATGATGGAGGATTTGTGCTCTTTTTTTTGGCATTTCTGAGTTATTGAGAAATAATTGACAAACTTCACTGTATAAGCTTAAGGCATACAGCAAGATGGTCTCATTTACATATACTGTGAAATGATTACCACAAGAGCTAACATCCATTTTCTCATGCAGATACAATAAAAAGAAGAAGAAAGGGGAAATTCTTTTTTTCCTTGTGATAAGAACTCTTAATTTACCCTCTTAACAATTTTCTTATATATTGTATAGCAGTGTTAGCTCCAGTCATCATATTGCACCTCACATCCCTAATGGTATGTACTTTTTGACCACCTTCCTCCAATTACCTCACCGGCCATTCCCCACCTTTGGTAACTGCAAGTCTGATCTCTTTCTCTGTGAGTTTGGAAGGGTTTGTTTGCTTTTTAAGATTCTCATACAAGTGAAATCATCCAGTATTTGTCTTTCTCTGTCTGACATTTCACTCAGCATAATGCCTTCAAGGTCCATCCGCGGTATGTTCACAAACGGAAGCATTTCCTCATTTTTTATAGCTGAATAATATTCCATTGTATATAACATATAACACAACCTCTACATGCATTCATCTGTGAATGAACACTTAGGTTGTTCCATGTCTTGGCTACTGTAAATAATGCTGTTATCTACTGGGGAGGGTGCAGATATCTTTTTGAGTTTGTGTTTTCCATATCTTATACTCCCAAAAGTGTAACTGCTGGATATTTTTAACAAGAAATGCTGGGACAACTTGTTAACCATTTGGAAAAAGATAAAACTAGAGCCATACTTAATAGATTATACATGAACAGACTTCAAATAGATCAGAAATTTAAACCTAAAGAGACCATAAGTACTGGGAAAAGACGTGTGAATTTCTTTAAAATCTCAGTGTAGGGTAAGGTGATTTAACTATGAGTCAAAATCCAGATGCAATGAAAGGAAAAACAGGAAAATCTGGCTAGATAAAAATCTTTAACTTTCGCACAGCAATATTTTTAACACTATAAAATCAAAAGGAAAATGAAAAGCTGGAAAAAAATATTTACAACATATGTCACAGATGAAAGGACTTATCTGCCTAAAAATTTCTTTTAGAGTGAGGGTTAAAAACTACCAAAATCCCAACAGGAAATGGGGGAAAGATATGATCAGACTTTTTAAAAGATATAAAAATGACCTTTAAATAAGAAAAGATGTTCGGACTTACTCTTAAGAAATGCAAATCAAAGCTACACATTTCTCACCTAACACTGGCAAATATTCTGTCAGTGAAACAGTGAGAAACAGGCACTCTCATATCTGTCTGGTGGGAAAGCAAACATGTATAACCCTTTTGGAGGATAATTTGGCAATATTTAATACAATTACATCCGTAATTACATTTGATCCAGCAATCCCACTTCTAGGAATTACCCTGAAGACACACTGTAATTAAATAACATTACGAAAATACATGTGCACAAGGTTATTCAGTGGAACACTGTTTGTAATTTCAAAAAAAGTGGAAACAACCTACATGCTCATATATAAGATACTGGTTGAATAAACTATGGCATATCAATACAATGGAATACTATGCATCTTTAAGCAAGAATAAAAAAGGCCTGTATAGACTGATACAGAGTAATTTTCAAGGTACATTTTTAGGTGAAAAAAATAAAGTGAAAATTCAGGAGTATCTATGTACCTACTTTTGTACCACCTTTTGTAGAAGAAATAAGCAGAAATTAAAAAAATATACATGTGTCCCTGTTCATTAGTACACTAAAAAACCCAGGGAGGATAAACCAGAAACTAATGAAACTGGTTACCCAGTAGGAACAGAATGGGAAGAATGAGAACAGGACAGAAAGGATGACTACACCTGCTGTGCTGTTTTGACTCTTAGAACTAGGTACGTTAAATGTTTTATGTATTCAAAAATACAATCGACAAGGATTGGGAGAGATGGAATGTCAGCAGAAAGAAATAAAACTAAATATACTTCAAATGAATAATATAATCACACTTAACGATGGGGGAAAAACTAAATCAAGTGACTCCTGAAACTTAGTGGACTATATAGCCATAAGCGAAAGACCCATTTTTTAATTTTGAAGAAATATTTGGTATGATGAGTACACTTATTTTTCAGTGATGTAGGTGAGCAATTCTAAAACTACTTAATATACATTCTAGAACTGAGTGAGTAAATATATTGTGGAAAGTAGAAGCCAGGTTTTTCACTGTCAGAGAAGGGAGTTCTAAAAATAAATACAGGGGCACCTGGGTGGTTCAGTTGGTTAAGCATCTGACTCTTGATCTCAGCTCAGGTCTTGATCTCAGGGTCATGAGTTCAAGCCCGGCACTGGGGTCCACAATGGGCATGGAGCCTACTTTAAAAAAAAAAAAAAAGTAAAAATGGAAAGCATTACCTTACATGAGGCTAGAAGGAAATCTATGAGATTAGACTAGAATTGGAGATATTGTGAACTCATGTTTTTAATACATAGAAAAGGAGGGAATTTTTTTTATAAAGACAAAATTATATATATATATTACCTAACATGGTTGGCTGAGAGGGCCTAAAAGCAATCTCAGTAGCACTAAGCACACCTACCACCAAGATTTAAATACCATTCTTCACTAAAAGTAACCAACGCTCCTTGGAGAATTGACTCATCCCAGCACTGAGTATAGGAAAATATAAAATGAGTCTGGAACATTTCTGTTGCAGCAGAAAGTAAGGAACTGTTTAAAGAATTATGAGGACAGATCAAAAGGATACAGGAGCCAAGTTGAAAGGGCATCCACTAGCCAAACACTGAATAGCCTGACCATCAAAATAAGTACTAACAAATTATAACTACTGAATAAAATAGGAACCACAAATCTATAGTGATAAATAAATTGAAATTCTAATGAAAAGAGCACATTTATATAGTTCCAAAATACCTCTCCACAAAATATTTAATTACAAAGGGAAAAAGGATAACTTTACAGTGAAAAAAGCTGCTAGATACCACCTTACCCAAGTAATCGAGATGATCACCATTAATAGTGAGGCAAACCAAAATCATATACCACCTGATAATCGGATGCAATGAGAAGAACACAGCATCACTTTTGTGATACTCCTTTCAAAGATGTATAACCTAATTCTTCTAATCATAAGGAAAAGGGACAAACCCAAATTGACAGACAATACTGCAAAATAAATGATCTATAATCTTCAGAAGTACCATGGTCATGAAAAGTCTAGCTAAGACTGAGAAACTATTCAAGACTGAAGAAATTAAATAAGTATGACATCTTCACATCATTCTGAACTGAATACCTTTGCTATAAAAAAAAACACATTATTGAACCTCTGATGAAACTTAAACAGAGACTGAAGACTGGATGGCAGTAACGTGTCAATGTTATTTTACTAATTTGATTCTCCTATTAGGATTATGTAAAACAACTTCCTTTGTAAGAAACATATACTAAAACATTAGAGCACAACAAAACATTCACTCAGCTTTACTTTCAAATAGTTTGAGAAACAAAAAGTTCTTTGCATTGTACACAGAATTAAGCTTGAAACTGTCTCAAAATAAATAAAAAGCAAAATCTTTCAACAGCTGGTGTGCATTAATTAATATCCAACACTTCAAACTATGGGATCAGGGGTGCCTGGCTGGATCGGTCCGTAGAGTATATGACTGTTAATCTCAGGGTCATGAGTTCAAGCGCCATGTTGGGGGTGGAGCCTAGTTTAAAGAATTTTTTAAATAAAAATAAAACAAATTGTGGGATCATATCTCTCAGAGAAAATGTGCTGAAATCTTCTGTGCTCCTTTTCACCACTACTGTCAGATGATCTCAGTAAACATCTCAAACTAGTACTGAATGAGGTTCATGTCTTCCTCAAGCCATGCACTACAAGTCAATGAGAAGTTCATCCATCCATCCCTTTCCTGTGAACTCTTCCAGATCCCCTGGGACAATGTTTCCTTTGGCAAAATCTTTATCTTTGAAATTAATTAGGTGATAGTGTCTTCTGCTACCAATACTTTAATCCTTAAGTTTCCATATCCTGCTGTCTTAAAGGTCGAGGATTTAACATCTGCCTTTTATTCCAAATTAAATAACTAGGAAGCATCCTGTAATATAAGAGATCTTTTAAGGACTCCAATAATTGACTCCTGGTTTTTTAAAGGGAGGAGGGGGAGAAAGAACCTCCCTTATATTAGGGTAAAGAGTCTTTATGTACAATCTATCTAAAAAAGTGGCAGTTGGTTCTTTGCATTACTATGCCATCGCACAGTACATGGTACATGGTATACAGTAGGTATAGTCAGTAAACACGTACAAAATTTACAAGTGATTCTTTACTTTAAGTATTTTCTGAATAACCTCATTCTAAATGAATAATAACAATTTTGAAGTCCATGAATGCACCCAGGCAATCAATAGGAAGGCACAGACTGGCACAGTTGCTATGTGCTTGAAAATGTCTCTGGAGTTCTCTTCCTTGCCCAAGGATATTCAGTAGTATTGGATCTTGTTTTAGTAGGCCATGCCTTAGCTGACTCAACATATACTCAAATTGCTCAGAGAGAAGTACCATTTATAAAGTGGCTTGTAGATTTAAAGTATACTGCTGAACAGGCTTGTTAAACTTTTTCAAAATAATAGTGTTTAATCTTGGTGTGCGTACAATGAGATACAAACTCTCTGGATGGTAATCAGTTTTTTAATAATTAAAAATGAAGATTCTAAACACCCAGAAAAATGACAAATCACGTGATGTTCATCAAATACATTACATGGTAATTTCAAACTATGTCATGAGAAGTTTTTAGTAACAGGGAAACATTAACACAATCATCCTGAATAAGTGCACAAAGCATATAAAGTAAAATGAGCATATGAAATTACATATACATATAAAAATTCTCAACTACGTAAAACATATACACAGATTAAATACTGAGAGAAAATACGCCAAAATAGGAAGAATGGCACTTTCTAAACTGAGGAATATTTCTCATTTTCCTTTCTACTCTCATCCAAACATTCTACAATATGCATGTATTGCTTTTATAATTAGAAAAGAGTATTTTTTAAACAAAATAAAAATATAACAAGCTAGTCTTCAAAGCAAAATCAATTTTTACTCAAATACTCCTTCGACTCACATGAACACTTGGATTCAAGGAACTCAGAATAAAGTCCAAAGTAGTTCTAATTAGGGCAGCAAATACCACTACACCATATTATCCTACCAAAGCTTAAAGACAGCCATTCCTTCATATTCCAATTTATTATGCCTATTCAGGAACTATTCTAGAAAATGGGTATATTTACCATGCAGTGAACAAGACAAGACCCTTTTTCTCACAAAACTTAGATTCTGGAGAAAGACAACAGACGGCAGGGGGGGATATGGAATATAATTTCAGGCAGTGCTAAGTGCTATGAAGAAAAACTAAAGCAGGGTAAAGGAACGGAGTGAAAAGTGGTTATTTTAGGTTGGGTGGTCAGAGAAGACCTCTAAACAAGAGATATCTGATCATGGTGGCCAGTTATTTGAGTGCTATGAAGAAAAACTAAAGCAGGGTAAAGGAACGGAGTGAAAAGTGGTTAGTTATTTTAGGTTGGGTGGTCAGAGAAGACCTCTAAACAAGAGATATCTGATCATGGTGGCCAGTTATTTGGCCAAGTACTGGTCTAGATGTTGCTGCGAAGGTATTTTGTAGATGTGATTTACATTTATAATTGGTACACTGTAAGTAAAGCAGATTACCTTCCATAATGTACGTGGGCTTCATCCACCAAGTTAAAGGACTTAAGAGCAAAGACTCAGCCTCAAGACTGCAACAGAGAAATCCTGCCTGAGTGTCCAGCCGGCTGGCCTGTCCCACAAATTTCAAATTTGCCAGCCCCCATAATCACATAAGTCAATGCTCTAAAATATCTATTTACCCACCTACCTATGTATCTACCCACTCATCTATCTACTATTGGTTCTGTTTCTCTCAAGAACGCTAGTACACTAGCCACCCTTAGATTCCGTCTCCCTGCTTCCTCTCTTCATTCTATCATCTACACAGCAGCCAAAGATCCTGTTAAACGTTGGAGAGACAAATTACTCCTCTGGTCAAAATTCTCTAATGACTTCCCATCTCATGCAGAATAAAAGACCCAAATCTTAAGAGTACCCTATCTCACTTCTTCGCCATAGTACTTAATACTATCAAACATACTATGTGCTTTACTCATTTTCTTTTTTCCACACTAAAATTTAGGTTCCAAGACAGAGTGGCTTTTTGTCTGTTTTGTGCAATCCTGTACCCATCTCCTACATTAATCCCTGGCACACAGTAGGAGCATCACAAATATTTGTTGCTTGAAGAAAAACAAATGAGTAAAACGATGACTGATTTTTAATTTGGTCTTTGTGCTTTCCTATGTTTTCCAGTTTTCTACACTGAGCATGTATTTCTACTATGATCATACATTGCTGAGAATACAACCGCCCCCCTTAGCTACAGTTCTGCTCTCTGCGGTTCAGTTACCCACAGTCGACTGTGGTCTGGAGGCAGATGATCCTCCTCTGACATGTCATCAGAAGGTGACTAGTAGCCCAGCGCTATGTCACAGGGCCTACATCATTCACCTCACTTCATCTCATCATGCAGGCATTTTATCATCTGATTTCATCACAAGAAGAAAGATAAGTACAGTACAGTAAGATACTTTGAGAGAGACACCACATTCACATTACTTGTATTACAATGTATTGTTAAAACTGTTCTAGTTCATTATTAGTTTTTGCTAATCTCTTACTGTGCTTAATTTATAAAGTAAACTTCATAATAGGCATATATGTATAGGATAAGACATGGTATATACAGGGTTTGGTACTATCTGCAGTTTCACACATCCACTGGGGGTCTTATAAAATATTCCTCACAGATAATGGGGGAACTACTGTAATGTAAATTAGAATAATCTTTCATTGAAGTTTGGTCAAAATTTAAAAGCCCTAAGAAAGGGCATATCCTTTGACTCAGAATTCTTCCAATGAATAATACAATTTGAGGAATTAATCACAGACACTAAAATTTAGTGACCTTAACGTCCATCAAAAGAGACTGATTAAATTATTGTACACCCAGACAATGAAACTCTATACAGTTATTGAAAATAGAGACTTTTACTAATATGAACCGTACTGATAAAAATCATGTTATAATTCAGTATATAGAGTATGGGCCTATACATAAACAAAGAAACAAAAAATATATATACATATATATAGAAATAAAATGTCAAGAAAATAAAACAATGGACACTAAAATGAATTGAGGTTATGATTGAATGGTTCATTTCTTTTTCATACTTAAAATTTTTGCAATGAAAAAGTGTTACTTTCATAAATGGAATAATATAAATCAATAGAAATACATAAAACTAGCATTTTTATAAGTAACATATGTCTGTTATATGAGGGATAAGACATCATTTTTGTTGAAAAAGTAAAGACATATTCTAATGTGGTCTGAATCCCATTTGTTTGCTTCCCTATCCTCAAATTATACTGCTAAACCTTACCATCACGCATTCTGTTTTAGAAACCATAAATTAAAACTGTCAGTAACACAAGAGGTAAGTTTTAATTTTCCCATAGTAGAGGCTTTCGTTAGTGCACTGAACTTTCAAAATCTATGAAATGGTCCAAGTGGGGTGCCTGGGTGGCTCAGTCAGTTCAGTATCCAACTCCTGATTTTGGCTCAGGTCACAATCCCAGGGTTGTGAGATCAAGCCCTGTGTCAGGCTCCGCACGCTGGGTGTGCAGCCTGCTTTAAGAGTCTCTCTCTCTCTCCCTCTGTCCCCCCCCACCCCGCTCTCTCTCAATCAATAAATCAATAAATCGATAAATAAAATGGTCCAACCTCCATGAAAACAATTCAGCCATACCTATCAAAAAAAGCACCACTCAATTTGTGATAAACCACTGAGCTATACACTTAAGGTCTCTGCACTTATTCTACAACTATGTTGTATTCAAAAAAGAAAAAAAAAAAACAACTGTACTCTTCTTTCTCCCCACCACCCCCCACACCAAATCTAGGAATGATAAAAGTACCACTGATGAAAGACTTAATTTAGACTTTATATAATCTGGGGACATGTTTGTAATATAGTGCTAAGTAAATAAAGACAGTAAAAGAAGGTGCTGTATCAGTTTTCTAGGGTGAGTTCCATTCTCCCTATTTAAAAAAAGGAGGAGAAATCCCTTAATTGTAGAGTTATATACCCTCAGGTTAAGAATGGACTTTATATTAGACTTTATATAATCTGGGGACATGTTTGTAATATAGTGCTAAGTAAATAAAGACAGTAAAAGAAGGTGCTGTATCAGTTTTCTAGGGTGAGTCCATTCTCCCTATTTAAAAAAAGGAGGAGAAATCCCTTAATTGTAGAGTTATATACCCTCAGGTTAAGAACAAAAAAAAACCCCCAAATACACAGTGGTAGACAACAAACTGTTAACATCTGGATGCGGGGCGGGGGGAGGGGATTGGAAGGGAGAGATTATTAAACTTTTCTCTATACAGATAATTAAACTAACAATAAAACACTGATATTCTTTGATCAAACAATTATACTCCTAGGAGTTTATTCTATAGACATAACCTTGCAAGCCTAAATGTCCAACGAAAATAGTAAAATGGAGTGCTAGGATACAAAAAAACTGAAGTCTAAACTTCCTTCAATACGGAATTGGCCAAATTCTTTTTTTAAATGATAAATGATAAAATGGAATATTATTGTAGCTATAAAAAAAAGAGTAAGGTTGTATAGGGTTTTATATGGTGACAGGGAAGAATGGTCAACATATATTAATTAAGAAAGTTATTTATTAGGGGCGCCTGGGTGGCACAGCGGTTAAGCATCTGCCTTCGGCTCAGGGCGTGATCCCGGTGTTATGGGATCGAGCCCCACATCAGGCTCCTCCGCTACGAGCCTTCTTCCTCCTCTCCCACTCCCCCTGCTTGAGTTCCCTCTCTCGCTGGCTGTCTCTATCTTTGTTGAATAAATAAATAAAATCTTAAAAAAAAAAAAGAAAGTTATTAATTAAAAAACAGTATGTATAGTATGGTTCCACTTGTATTTTTTTTAAGCTTTTATCTAAAAGGATGCTGGGAAACTAATAAGCGATACTTTGGGAAGTGAGATCTGGGGTCAAAGGAAATATGTCTTTTATAACTTTCAGTACCAATCATATTATTTTTAAGTCTATGAACCATTTTTACAATTTTTTTTAATGCTGACATGAAACTGATCTGTCAAACTCCTTTTTACTTTTTAGGCCATCTTAGATTTGCTTTAAAATGCCCTGGCAAAAAACAAAGTTGGAGAAGAAGAAAGTTGAACTAAGAATAGCATTAAATTTGAAAATTGTTCAAGGTTGAGTTGAATGGTTCTCTTTATTTTTCTGTATGTTTGGTAATTTCCACAGTAAAATTTTTCACATAAAATCTTACAAAGAGCCCTGCTATGTAATACAGATAAATTCAGAGCAGGCACTATGCTAGGCCGTCCTTTATCCCTCTAGTGACTCAAAATCAAACTCTGGGGTTCCAAGGGACATTTAAAACACCACTGGTTACACTCATTATCATCACCATAATAACACAGAGAGCCTATACAGTTTGATGGATTCCTCCTTGCCTAACAGAAGACAGACCCTAAAACAGCAACAGATGTTTTCTCTGGGTGGTGAGTTAACCAATGGGGTTTTTTTGGTTTTGGGGTTTTTTTGGTTTTTTTTTTTTAGTAATGATATTTTGTAAATTTTCTTATAAAGAGAAAAAAACTTTTTTCAATGTTCATAAAATATAACAGACTGTGCCATTAAACAATCCAAAAGATTACTCCAAGCCTTCACAGTAGCCTCAGAGTGCAATAGGATATGGGACAAGAAATAATAAATCCCCAATGTTCAATAGAAAAGAGAAGAAGACAGTGAGTTAGAATAGTCATGTCTGACATAAGGAAACAGCTCAGAACAAAAGGAGAACACCTGACAGTAGGGGGCGCCATATCATCTGCCTGTTCTTTTATCTTATTCTTAGCTTATCCTGGAATGCAATTGAAGACTGTTAAGACTGGAATTCCCTCTCCTTGAATAGAGAACCAGGAGGAAGCAATGGAAGAAATGGATTTTCATCCCCTCAACAACAAGCAACAGTAAGGGATTACTGTTACCTTCCTCAACTTCACAAAATCCTGTAGGTAACAGATACAACTATCTCTGTTTTTAAGGATGAGGAAACTGAGGTTCAGGTAAGTTATATAACTTGCCTAGTGTCACAGAGCTACTAAGTAGCAGGGAGAAGGCTAGAACTGAGTTTGTCTGCTCCAAAGCTAGGATTCTTTCTACCAAGCTACAGCCCATATCTAAAAAATATCTTTTTTATACTAATGGTAAATTCCAACTGTAGCATTCTTAAACCTCTGTGGCTCCCTATCCATACTGAAAGTAAGAAAAGAAACAAGAAAGGCAGCTATCACAAAGTTGTACTGATCGTCCAGCACTATCCACACTAGAGCTTGGAAGGGAGGAAGCACTAAAACTTGATTCATGTGATCCTTGCTGCCAATCCAAATCATCAATCTTCCCCTTGAGAAAAGCTTATCGCTAATACTCTCCCCAGCTGAGAGCTTGCAAATGGCATTCCCAAGAAAATTTATCAGTCCATTACATGGAACCTCTACCATTCTAGGTGTGTTAGCTTTCAACTTTGAACACTAGAAATAAAGGAGAATTTGTTCAAACCTAAAAATGGCAGTTGCCAAGTCACTATCACTATAGCATGCTGACTAGAGCACTGGCTTTGCAGTTATCCAGACCCATGTTCATAACCCAGTTCTGCCACTTTAATAAATGTGTAACCCTAAGTCGATTCAGTTCAATAACTGCATATACCAAAAAGCGATCACAGACAACTTCTTCGTAAGGATTAAATGAAATAACCTAGTGCCTATAGCCTGACACATAAAAAGAAGGTGGAAAATAAACGGTCCACACTATTGTTAACATTGGTATTACTCCGGTGCCAGATTAGTCTTAGAGTCTTAGCAATTATTCTACATGGTCTGAACTCTTGATTATGTGATGTAACTATCAACTTGTTCAATCTGGAGAGCTGAACCGAGTGAGAAATTGATTCAGTTCGGCTTATTCAAGACATCCAGATATTCCAGTTCAACTGTTCTAAAAAAATTTCAGATAGTCCTAGTTTAAACTGGTTCACATTTTTTTTAAAAGCACATATACATTTGGCTAACTTCATAGTTTATTACCCACATTCTCTCTCTCAGACTTTATTTGTAGTTTAGTCTGGATTTTCCTTCACAGGTCTGCTTAATACAACGCACTTCTTCAGAGCAGGGAACAAGTGTGTATTGTTCATCTTTATGTGTCCAGCACCAGTATAGGCCTTGACACATACCAAATGCTCAGTAAATATTCTCGCAGAAAAGACATTCAGGAACCTCACTACTTTAAGATTCACGAGGGCTCATTTTGGCAATGGGAATGCAATTTTTTCACCTACAAATATTTGGCAGGTTTTTCTTTTTTTTATTTTCAAATAAATAATGGCTACACAAGCCACACACCAGATATCTCAAAAGTAAAGTTTTCACAAACAAAACTAAGATGGAAAATTCTAGAAATAGTAGCATTCAAGCACGGAGGAAAGAACGATTCTGGAATCAGGCCAAGCTAGGGTTCAAATGCCAGCTCTACCACTTCACAGCTACGTAGTATTAACTTGGGTCCAATCACACATATCACCTCTGAAACTCAGTTTCCACATGTGAAAAATGGGGATAATAACAACTACCTCACCGGGTTGTCACAAAGCTAATATATGTAAAGGGTCAAGTACTGTTGATGGTAAGTGGTCTTTATTTTTTTAAGTTTATTGAGGTAAATGAGTGATTTTTATTTCTTCAGTCTTTGCTATCCCTTTTCGCTTCTCACAGAAAGCAGAACCCGGAGGGATTGCATAATGCCTAAAGGTAACAGTTACTAACCTTATTTCTGCTTTTCCAAAAGGTACTCTAATTCAGCCACACAGGCTAATTGGCTCAAGTTCTAACTGGCAATGGGTCAGGTGTGGTAATTTTAAGGAGGACCCTGTCATGCAACTCCAGAGCCCAAGCAAAGTCAAGGAGGCTCTTCAGGTAACCTATTCTCCTCTGAGGCCTTCTTACAATGGGTTCGCTGAGAGGTATGCAATGTCAGCCAAGAATCATCTTTGTGATAAACCAAAGAGGTAGACTATAAGCCAACAGGCACTCTTTGAAAACCCAAGCCCAAATTAAGTCAACTAAATTGTAGCACTGTTTGGGGACTGGAGGTAGAGAGCAGGAACACTGGTGTTAAGACAGTATATGTAAAACCAATGAGCAGACAGGAAGGAAATCTAACATGTTCTTTCCATTCACAAACGGTACAAAACATAATGATTTGCTAATTCCAATCAGCTGAGTACATATTTCATTTTACTGTGCTGCAAATTCTTAATTATATACTAAAGAAAACAAAAACCCAAATAAACAAAATTCCCAATATATCTCTAAACAAACAGTATTTGCTCCATTCACATTTCAGTGCATATCATTCAGTATTCCACCGTACTTCAAGGTCCAATCAAGGCAAAGTTTACATTTTTTCTCTTAAATGATTTTCCCTGGGAGAGAGAAGTCAAAGAACTTTGAACACATTGGACTTCCATTGTCAACAAGGTAAGAACCCATATTTCCTCCCACTCACCCCACCTCCAGAGAATTCACAATACTGACACTAAAATATATTGAATAATGTTTCCCACTGGTCAATTACTTTTAACTGAATGCAATGAAAAGAATCTGCACTTCAATCTGCACTACAATTCTTTCCCTACTTAAATTTCTGGAAAAAACTCACAAGCCCCACTAACAATTAACTTTAAACATTCAAGTAATAACCATTTCAGAAAAACACACTATTACTATAATGCAAATATCCATTATTTAGCACCAAGGAGAGTCCATGCAACAACATCTGCCATTTCAAGAACATTTTTGTTAAAGTTACACTGCATGCAGGGAAGCTGCTTTTCCACAGATAAATACACATCACACTGGAGCCTCAGTGAAACACCCAATCCTTGCACCCTAAGTGTTGTACAGCCTTTTTATGTAGACTGGATATAACAACTGGATCTTATACTGAATTTACTCTCTAGTTAATTGTGTTAGTGAGGTTCCAATACAGTTTTCTCAAGAAAGCAATCTGAATCAATAACCACACCAATACTGTTAAGAATGTTTGCTAATAAGTAAATAAAATACACAGTCCCAATACGAAAGAAATTCTCCTCCTTCCCGGTTCTCCCGCTCCATTTAGAGACTGGAAACATGAACAGAAAGATAACCTTGAGAAGGGTAAAGTCATCCATGCCATCAATAATATCCCTCTAACTCATTTCCTCATTTTACAGTGTTTTCCTAAAACAGGGCAATCTCCACAGGACACCAGGAATTTAATACCACTTTTTAAAGATACAATAAACTGTGTGGAATATGCAGTGATGAAAACTGAATATTGCTACTGAAACCATACTTAATTAAATACACGTTTTCTCTAAACAGAACTTCCCCAATAAAGCCGCAATGTTTTCTTGCCTTGGCTCCCTTAGAATCCATCCCAACAAGTGAGCACAGTCTGGCCGCATTCCTGCTAACAGTTTTTTCCTGAGCAACCCCTCCCACCCCCCAAAAGTTTTACTTTTATCTGTGGAATTCTCTGCCAGCCTCGGCCTGGAAACCTGGGTGGACCCTGAGGACAGGTGTCAGATCTGGCCTTTGGGAAGTGGCCCAAACAGTTATTGGCAGCATAAAGCTGTGACCTTTAATAAACTTCAATTTGAGATTTTATACAATTGGTAATTTCCTCCCTACTCCTTTTTTGAAGGAGGGAGAGAAAGCATGCCAAAAGGATGAGTGTCAAAATAGAAAAACCACCACTTTAATTATGAAACCCTCCCAACTCAACAAAGAACTGTTAAAAGTAGCCAAATGGAAAATGTCAGGGTTTTGTGGGCACATGCACAACTATTAAACGTGAGAATCAGAACTTCAAGGTGGGGGGGGGGGAGAATAAAAAGCAGGAGCAGAAAAAGAGGAGTAGAACTGGGCCCAGCCAAAGACCCATTTTTCTCAGAGAGGCCCCTCTTGGTACTAACTCCTCCGTGTGGGGCACCCAGGCTGGAGAAAAGCAGAGGGTTACACAGAACATTTAGCAGACTTAACATTGGATTAAACACACTACTGCAAGTTTCAACAAATGTTCATGGCATACGTAAAAAACACATTTACAACAAGAAAGAAGAGAGGCACCTGGAGACATCTGACACTGGGCATGCTCTGCAGGCAACTCAGTGCGCACATGCTCTCTACCAGGTTGGCGCAGCCTAGCCACAAAGACCTTGGCACAGAACACTGCAGGATGACAAAAAGGAAGGAAGAGAAGAAGCAGTTAGAGGCCGCAACAAATCACTCCTTCACACAGGCAACTTGAATGTTAGTTGGGCAGGGGATGCACCCTTGGCAGTTTGGAGGTCAGGGATGGTGGTCCCAGACAACTTACTGAAACCCTGGGAGAGGGCCCACTTTCTGTCCTACAGAAAGGAGGTTTCTGCTGCCAACCACTAACTCCTCAGGACACAGTGAACAGAATCAAGAGGGAGACAGAGAATGTTTAAATGAAAACCCACTAAAGGGAACTGTGAAAGTCTGAACCCACAAGATTAGTGGTAAGATTGTGACTACAACTTAATAAAAATAACAGTTTCTAGTCTGAGTCATATAATTATAACTGCCATCATTACATCACCTACTATGTGCCAGGGACTTTAAATGTGTTTTCTAATTCCCACACCACAGTAAAGAAACGGAGGCTCAGAGGTTAAATCATTTGCACAAGGACACACAGCGAAGGAGGGGAGAGCAAGAATTTCAAACCTTCGTTTGTCTGCTATTAAACCCATATTAATTTTACAAGACTATGATGCTTCTATTGTAAAAACTTTGATCATCTGAATTTTTATCATGTAGATACAGTTTTGTACTTCCCTAAGTAAAATCACAGGACACCTAGAGACATAAGGCAAAAGGAATAAGAAAGATGAGTGATAGATTGATAGGTAACAGGCAATAAAAGAGCTGATTAAAAACATATCTGATTTTTCAGTGAAAACCACACCTCTGCCTTCCCAAAGAAAAAACTCTGCAATATGATGATTTTAATTTTAGACTTTGTTTACAAAGTTCATTTGACACAAGTAAGAACTTAAAGGCTTATTTCATTTACCCATTCCCATTCTCTAAAAGCTTGCTGGTTTTAAGGGAATTAAGAAAAAAGAAAAAATATAAAAATGAACATATGTATTGTGGCTAGTATTTTTAAGCCATTAGATTATTTATGGTATTCAGTAAGTACTTTTTCTTCAGATCTAAGGTCAATTAGTTTACTATGGCAAAAACAATAACCACGTCAAAAAAAAAAATTTTTTTTTAACTGAAGGTGGGTGTTTGGATTTAACCAAAATACTCCAGAAGTGTTAGACTCAACATCATAAACTTGTTTATCTTAGTTATAATTAGGATGGTCAGACATCCTCATTTGCCTTGGACAGTCCATGTTTACACTTGTTCCAGCATAACGTTCATTCTCAAAAGCATTCTGGTTTGGGAGACAAATTCTGTGGTCATCCCAATTCTAATATAAGCAAAGACAGCTATGCTTGAAATCAGATAGACCTGGGCTCCTATCCAGCATCTGCCACTTACTAGTTACATCTCACCTATAATTTAACTAGAGTGTTGAGATTATTTATTTATTTACTCATTTATTTATTTTAAAGAAGGCTCCTCACCCAGCATGGAACCCAACAGAGTGCTTAAATTCACAACCCTGAGATTAAGACCCGAGCTGAGATCAAGAGTCAGACGCTTAACCGCTTAACCGACTGAGCCACCCAGGCGTCCCGAATATTGAGATTATTTAGAAAAAGCATTTAAAGAATACAAAACCAGAGGAATCAAGTGGAATAAAAAATTAAGCAGCTTTTTGGTAACAACCGTATGTTTCCAACATGTGTCTTTACTGCAAAGTTCACCATAGCCTATATAGAAATACATCCCTGATCCTCCAGGGACCCATATTTTGTTACCCCAACACCTTCACAGAGTGCCACGAAAGATGCTGAATAAATGTTTGTGTAATAATATAATGAAAACAGCGCCATTTATCAACCTCTTGTTATATGCTAGACAGCTGAAAGAGTAACCCCCCAGAAAAACTTTTTTTTTCCTACAAAAACTCTCTTAAGAGAGGTATTTCTCCACTTTACAGATGAGGAATCCAAGGATCAGTAAAGGAGTGCTTGATTTATTGAAACAGCAGCTTAAAAATTAGGACTAGAAGTTAATCCTGCCTGACTCTAAACAAATCCGTTTTTTTTTTTCCACTAAAACAACTCTATCCAGGGATATCTAGCAAATGCTTATTGAAAGAATACTTACATCAGTATGCATCAGAAGCAGATGGGCAGAGAAAAAGGCCCAGACACATAACATTTGTATACATTGCTTACATTGATTATTTTATTTTATTTTTTTTTTAAAGATTTTATTTATTTATTTGACAGAGACAGAGACAACCAGTGAGAGAGGGAACACAAGCAGGGGAAGTGGGAGAGGAAGAAGCAGGCTCATAGTGGAGGAGCCTGATGTGGGGCTCGATCCCATAACGCCAGGATCACGCCCTGAGCCGAAGGCAGATGCTTAACCGCTGTGCCACCCAGGCGCCCCTACATTGATTATTTTAAATTAAATAAATTCCCAACACCCCCATAGTTCAATTTTAAGTTTCCTTTTTGGAATTTTGTAATTATCCAAATCACAGAATCACTCAGATCTAAGAAAAGAGTTTAAAGATTACATTTGGATTCAACAACTGATACCAAATTAACACCAAAGTTCACCTGCAAATCGATTTTCATTTATTCCACAGAAACAGGTTCCCTCTGCAAGATTTAATATGTATTTGACTTAAATAGTAAAACTATGAAGGCATAAGAATTCTATACCCTGATTAGATTCTGCTAATGCCTTGGGATCCAAAACTTAAAAAAAAAAAAAAAAGCACACACATTTTCATATTTAATAAACCAAAGGATCATACAGAACTGGAAGACAATTTAGTCTGTACTTCCACCCCTGATTTTAGAAGAAACTAAAGTCCAAAGAAAAAAAATAATGATCTTCCCAAAGAGTCCTAACCATCTAATGACCTAATACTTAAAAATGTATGGAAAAGAACACAAAGAAAATTTTCTGAAAAAATTAATTTCACCATTTATTACAAATGTTTTTAAAAGCTTGATATTGAAATTGTATATTCAGGAAAAGATAAGAAGCCTCTCAAAATCTAATTTTCAAGAATTTATAATATCTATGAAAGACACTGTGGGGTACAGAGAGTGATGCCAGTATTTATTAAAGGTATTAGAACTTCTTTACTTTCATACTCAATTACCTTGAAGCTAAGAAACCAACCACAGCGTTGAAAACAGTCTTTACACAACAGAAAATGCCACTCTAGGAAATATACGCATCTTTCAATAAGGATGTACCTGCTAGTTTAAACAAGGCTCCTCTTAAGTGTAATGAACCAAGAAGACATTGATCTAATTTGAAAACAGTGGATAAAAACAAAAGTTCCACACTTATCAACCTAAGAGCATTAAAACACAGCTAGGACCACAGCAGTAACTGCTTCTTGAAGCTTCTAATTTTAAATTTAGGGACCTGGTTGGAAACTTATGTTGACTTGTGGAATAACTATTATCTATCATTCTTTAACACAATAATGTAAAGATTTCTTCATATTAGCTATATTCACAAAGTAGACTATTTTGTCTCCTTTTTTTTAAGATAACTGGTCTCTCTTTAAACTTGAGGAACACTATCTCATTATTAAAATATGTCTCAAAAACTTACCCTAACACTGTGGGTATTTACTAAGTTTAACAAATGCTTATTGACCTACTTATTAAGCCAACAACAATACAAACTAAGCCTCTTTCCTCTTGAGACTTCAGCCTGGAGCTCACAATGGGGGCACTTAAGAGAGGCCTCTCTGGGGGAGAAAACTCCCAAGAAATGTTTGCTCTGATTTCACATTTAGCTACTTGTAATGACTAGTATTCTAATTTAGAATTATTCATAAGGAATAAGAAATGCTTCACACAGGATACTAATATTAACAGCAAATACCCAATTAGATTGATTATATTTGCAGGTTCTATGGCCAAAGAAAATACCATTAGTGTCAAGGAAACTGATAGTGTTTATTCATTTTGTCATACCCACTGTACAATCAAAAACCAAAATCAGGGCCACCATGCTGAGAACACTATAAGTCAGTAAAGACAAGAAGAATAATAGCTTTTGGCATTTTTCAAAAGCAAAAAGTTATTAAAAGAGGTAGGAGAGAAATGTCCTAGGCTCTCTTTCTATTGCCATAGGAACCACAAATCAAAAGGAAAAAGTGGTTGCAGGCACCTTGTCTTCTAATTGGCTGGCTTGAAGGAGAACTCACAAAAGCTAACTTTGGTCTGTTTCTAGATGGGATTGTTTTGAATATCCTGCCCTGATTCCTTCACAAAGAGGCAATTCTTTTAAAAGCTACCCAAAGAGGTATTTTACGTCAATCTCTCTCTAATGTCACTCTGATTCAAAAATATGCCTTATTTTCTATATATTTATAAATATAAATTTAGGGGTTTCCTACAAATCACCTACATTTTTTTCTTTACACCACCTCCCACAGAATCATTACCAACCTCATCTAACTGCTGCCATCATGTTTGAAATAACGGAGTGGCTTAAATACTATTCCATTCAACGAACAACTTATCTGAACTTACATCTGCAGACAGAAAAGCAATTAAGACATTCTCTCTTGTCCAGGAGTTCATAGGAGGAAATTTTGAGAATGTGCAGTGTAACACACACACACACACACACACACACACACACACACACACACACACACACACACTAGACTTAACCCACCCAAAGGAGGAGAATGCCTGAACTAAGCCATAAAGGATAAGTAGGAGGCAGCCAGGGTAAAAAGAGAAAGAAAGACATTCCAGGCAGAATAAATAGCATAAGCAAAGCCAAAGAGCTAAGAAATGGCACATCCTACTCAAGGATATGCAATTAATTTAGCATTACTAAAGTATTTCATTATGAGATGGGGAAAGCTGAGAGGCCAAATCACAGAGGTCTTTCATAAACCACTCTATCAAACTTAGGACTTGATTCTGTAGACAACAGTTCTTATACTGTGTGCTACATATATAGCTCACCAGTAAACAACCAATCCTTCCAAAGTGTGTAGTCCAATTTACCAGCAACATGCCCAAGAGCTTTTTTCAGCAACTCAGCATACATACTGTTTCAACCCTAGCTGTCAAAGGGATAGAAGCAGGTCATGCAACATACTGGCAAGTGTTAGAACGAGGTCCTTAGACTAAAAGTCAGGGACAAAGCAAAATATCAAGCTAAAGCCAAGCTAACTCAAGCCAGCATCAAAGAAAGGTCTTTGGCAGTTGGAGAAAAGCATGTTGAAGAGAAGTTAGAAACAGAGGTCTCTTGGAGAATCTAACAAGACAGTCTCTCATTTTTATTTTACAACCAAAACACATTTCTTTCAGCCAGGCTACAAAGAGTAGATACAAGGGCCGGCACTTACCTTTGGAAGTACATGTCTAAAGTCAATTTTCATGCCCAGTCTAGGTACTTTTTTTTTCCAGTAAAACTTCTACCATGCCCTACTGATAGGATAGGATATAAAACAAGCAGTGCCATGATAATGAAATGGGGGTTATCAAATAAGAGAAGAAGCAAAATACAAGGTCCATTTTATGGTTACTATTTGGCCATAATACTCTCCACTGGGAATCTCTATCCAGGAGTGGGGATCTGGTCCTGAAGCATCATACAACAGACAAGCTCAAGGAGATTATGTAACTCCAGCTCTCTAAACCTGAGTGTGCAAGCTACAGAGTATCCATGCTTTTAGGTGGAGGCCCTCTTCGTCGCAAAGCAAATAAAGCAAATATTAAAATTCACCCAAATCGGGAACTATCCCTATTATGTCTGAATTCTCAGACTGCTGTTTTTCAAGCAGCAGCAGTTGTAATGACAATAGGGCCACAGAAGCTTTCAAAAGCATCTCCTAAGATGCAGAAGCCAAGGCTTCTGCTGTTAAAATGTTTGACGGCAACCTATAAGAAAGAGCAAACTGCTTTTAAAATCAAGAACCATAATACAATAATCAGGTTGTAGAATGAAAGTTAAAACACAATTTAAAGGCATTCTCCAAAGCTTTTTAAAGAATTGAATATCCTCCATGTGTGAAAGACTTTCTTTTCCTTGTAATGGTATTTTGTTATGGTAGAATTTGACGGTAACCATGTGACATATAACCAAGAAAGTTACTGCTTTAATTCTGAGCAACTGCAGGGTAGAACTACGTATTTGTAGATAATACACCACAGAGCATTTTCAGGCTGGGGATATATGCTCAAAGAAGAGAAGTGTATGGGGAACAGGAGGCAGCGGAAGGAGGAAAGAAAAAAGAAGGGTAAGAGTGAGGAAAACTGATAATATCTATAAGTTTTAGAGCTTCAAACATCATCAAACAGTAGTGAAATCAGGACTCAAAACCAGAGCCCAAACTTTCCATAAATCCTATAATAATTTAAAAAACAAATCTTTCAATGTCCAATTACCTCATCTTGAATGATTAGCTAAGATGAGATACCAGCACCTGAAGCTAATAAAATTAAAATGGATCTTTGCAGTTATCTTTGGTAGATGGATGAAGGTAATTTTTTTTGAATTTTTATCCATTCATATTTTCTGATTTTTCTCCAACGAATATCTTGTACTTATGATAATAGTTTAATACTACACTGCATAATTTTAAGTGATGATTTATTTTAACTACATAAGTAATTATATAAGTTGTTATACATTATAAATAGTAATTTGACAACTTAAATAAAAACAAATTCTTTTCCCAAGAATTAGTTGAGTCCATTATTAAACAACTGTCTTTTAAAATGTGTCAAGATGCTGGAATGCTAGAAAAATATTTTACCTAGTGACCCTCAAAAATAGCAGTAAATCTCCAAGTGGTAACACCTTAGTCCTGAGTAACTCCAAAGGAAAAAAATTATCCTTGTCCACTTCACAACTACCAATGAGGATTCAAAAACGCCACCAGGTTTTTAGAGCTCTCACAGAAGCTGTTGGAAAGGAGGATTAGATATATGGGGGGGGGGGAGAAAAATCTCTATTCTAAGGAGCATGACAGAGAACAGGATGTAACAAAATAAATCTATTTCCGGCAGAGCCACATGGGTCCTCGGTTGTACTAGGCCCAGTCTGAGATTCAGCTGCCAAAAAGGAACAGATTCCCCCAGCAAGCTCCAGGTCAGATCAGTCTGAACCCAATCCCAAAAGGGTTTACCAAGATCCACAAATCCTGAGACTGGAGAAAATTAAACAGTTAAATTAAGTACATCTGAGCCTCTGTCAATTAGCATCTGTGGTCCAAAGAGGAAGGTTATTCAGAACTAGAGGAGACCACTAAACTACAAGCTTAATCTCCGTTTCAATGAAAATGATAAAAGTAAATGAAAGTTTACAAAAAAGGATAAACTGGGAGGGGGATGCACATTCATATTTCAGTGTGCCTACTGTGTGCCACACACTGTACAACTATTGTGATCTCATTAACTCTCACATCACCTCTGGCCAAACTGGTACCTTAGCTTTAAAGAGGAAGAAACTGAGGACCAGACACAGCAAATAACTTGCCAGAGGTCACAAGTAGAGGATTTGCAATTCTGACTCCAAAATCCCTACTTTCTTCCCTAAATTATACTGCTTCTCACCTCCTTCACTTGACATTAAACTCCCTTGAACAGCAATTTCTTCTCATCTACTTATAAATTTTATCTACCTGTCACCCATCTATACTGCTGATGGGAGTGTAACAGGTACAACCTCTCCTGTTCAACTTACCAATACATATACAATACTTGAAAAACATGCACATCACTGACAGCAATTTCAAGTTCAGGAAATTATACTAGGGAAGAAAATAAAGACATGTCCAAAAATACAGCTAAGAAGGTGTTTATCACATCAGTCATAACAGCAAAGGAAAAAAAGGCAACAGAGATTGGTTATACAAATTATAGATCATCCAGAAGACAGAATATTGTGTGTCCACCAAATAAAAATCACATTGTAAGAGTATATTTATTGACCCAGAAAGAAGTTTACAACATACAGAAAGTTACAATACACTGAAAAAATTCAAGAAACATTAGGTAAATAAAGGCTACAGATCACAACTTTCATTTTGATCCCATTTTTATTTAATACAACATAAAATATATGTAAAATACGAGAATTAAATACAGGTGATGTTTATTTTATTTTGGGTGGGGGAGGTCTACTATAGATTTTCAGACCAGCTGACAGACAATGGGCAACACAGTACTCAGGTCTCTCAATCCTCTCTCCTTCAGGGTACCTCAAAACAGAATAACTGGCACTTCCACACTGTTCCTTAAGGATCTGGTCATAGCAACATGTCCCCGATTCTAGTCTATTCTCCTTCAATGAAGGTGGAGAACAGATGAGGTTAAACTAGATATCAGAATTTGGTTGCACTGTGAAGTGACAAAGACACTAACCTAAATTCATTTCAATGTCTAAGGCTTCTAGATAGCTGAGGGTACTAAGCCAAAAAACTCTTAGGTACTGGTGTTCCATCTTATGAGGCTGCCCTTCCAAATACCTGACAATCCATACTCCAAACTGTATGCCACTTGAGAGGACTTCCAGGTCAGAGAACTAAAAACTCACCTTTTGTTTTAGACATCATCTGAGCACTGAGGGACATCTGATCTCGTTATCTATACCAGAGCACCAGGCCCCACTCTGAGTTAATCCAACTTCCCGTTCCTTACCATTCCAGACACAAGCCCTGGTTCAACCCCCTCCTAGTCCTTCTACCGGTTCTCACAAGTCAAAAAATTCTAGTCAGAGAACTTCTGAACATGTCTGCATAAGATCTGATTGACCTATGATACACTAAATCAAAATCCTTGCCCTACTTTCATGTGAGAGTGCAAAGTTTGCCATGATTTTAAAAAGAACATGAGTACAGAAAGTGAATTTTTTTTTCTCTGGTATAATGGATATTCTCATGTTTTCTAGGAAGAGATACCACTTTCTGGAAGATGATTTGACTTATATCTACTCACAATGGGTCTGACTCAATTATAGTCAGACCACATCATAATCTTATTTTAACTTTTCGTTTTAAAATGATTATTCATTCAAAAAGGCTTACTGAGCATGCCAGTAGACTAAATGTTTCAACAGACAACACAAGAATTCTCAAAACCAAATATTGTGATATTAAAATTGTTTCTGGAAATAAAGCTATACTATTTCCCAGTTCACTAAAGAAGACAGCTAAATTCCTAAAAGAAATATAAAATATTTTAAAGAAATGCAGTTTCACTGCTTTAAGAGTATTAAAACTTAAACCCTACTAAGGATATTTCAAAAACACTGAAATACCAAAAATAAAAAAAAACTGCCAAAGCTCCCACCATGCTTCCTATTTCATTATTAGCTCTGAACAAGCATCTACAGAATGAAAGTTTATCCTACAAAGAAATCTGAATTTAAACCTTACACCATTTAAACAAGCCCTCTAATATTTTCTAAAAACTGCTCATTTCTCAAGTATATGCTTATCTTCAGAGATCTAACAAGTCCCTATCCCAAAGAAGCACAGATTCCAAGTCGGCAGTCTCAATCTTTAAAATTTTATACATACACAAACACATTCAATTGTATGTTGACTTATTTAGAAAACGGCAATCAAAATTTTGCTTCTTTAGCTGGGAATAACATGAAAAGTGAGCTGTCAAAGCCAACATATAAAAAGGGTACATTTTATCATGCCTTAATTAAATTTATAGCAAACTTTACACTTGCTCTACTTTCTCATATAGTCCATTGTCCTCATATCCTAGGCTGACCTTGGTTTCAAATAAGAATGAAGTTGTGTGTCTCACAATCCACTGGGCTCTGCGAACAAATGAATGTCCTTCAGCCAGGGGCTAAGGCGGCCTTAGTGAGGGATTCCTGCTGCCTGCTGCACAGCAAGGATGTCTTTGATTCCCTTCACACTGTCTGTCTCCTGCAGGCAACTGGAAAAGGAGAGTTATCACCGCTTGAAGCCAGAGATTTCATTATATGCTGGAGCTGAAAGGGACTCTACAGAGCATTCTGTCCATCTTCTCAAAATGCTTTTCTAGCCCAGGTCCTCTAAATCTCTCACATCATGCTTTTGGTGTGCATCCCCTTGAAAGCACCTAGCCTCAACAGCAGATAATTACTGCTAAACACATGTAAGGTCAACCAGCAAGTTTCAGACTCTTTTTGCAGGAGTACATATGAACATGGGTAGGCTGTAACACTCAGGGAGTCCTCACACAAAGGAAGTAATGAAGTCTAAGATGGAAAGCCCAAATATAAATTTAAGAGATACTGGACTTCTTTGTCAAAAACACTGTTCAGGGGCGCCTGGGTGGCTCAGTAGTTAAGCGTCTGCCTTCGGCTCAGGGCGTGATCCCAGAGTCCTGGGATCGAGCCCCAAATCAGGCTCCTTCACTGAGAGCCTGCTTCTTCCTCTCCCACTCCCCCTGCTTGTGTTCCCTCTCTCACTGGCTGTCTCTCTCTCTGACAAATAAATAAATAAAATCTTAAAAAAAAAAAACCACTGTTCAACCTCACTGCTTTAATAACTTTATGAATGACTCAGCTATAAGCCATCAGCCAAGATGTTCTACAAAGCACAGAACACAGATGTCACCATCATAATAAATTTTTCATTAACTCTGAGAGAATACAGAATTGAGAGGAGGATCAGAAGACAAATCTCACAGGGACATTTCCTACTGCGTTTAAGAGGAAAAATAATCCACAAGCCACATTTCTGTATTTTTTTTTAAGCCACATTTCTTTTCATTGATGAGTTAAAATTCTAGAAACAACAGAAACAGCTACCAAGATTGGGATGTGAATGAAAAAACAAAAAAAGGCTGAAAGGGTGATATTACTTACTTTGAAAATAATCAAACATAAACCAAAAACTGGTCTATAAACCCACAGGAAAACCTTAAAGTAGTAAGTCTTCTAAAAATTGTACTTTATTTCCAGGGGCGCCTGGCTGGTTTAGTTGGTAGAGTATGCAACTCTTGATCCCAGGGTTGTTAAGTTCGAGCCCCATGTTGGCTGTGGAGATTACTTAAAAATAAAATCTTTAGGGGGCGCCTGGGTGGCTCAGTTAATTTCGGCTCAGGTCATGATCTCAGGATTGTGAGACTGAGCTCCGCGTTGGGCTCTGCACTGAAGTGTGCAGCCTGCTTCAGATTCTTTCTCTCCCTCTCCCTCTACCCCCAAGCTTGTAAACTCAAGCTCTCTCTAAAAAAATAAATCTCTTTAAAATAAATAAATAATAATTTAAAATCTCTAAATAAAAAATTAAAAATGAAAGTAAAAATTACACTTCTTTTCCAAATAAACTGTTTTATTTCCATAATAATTTATAAAAAATAGAGTAATTTACAAGCAATTAGTAAGGGAATTTACCAATTGACAATGTAATGTTTTTAAGTTCTTACAGTGTCTGTACTTAGTAGGAACTCAATAAATATTTGTTAAGTTATCAAATAATTAACATGAAAACTCCAGGAAGTTTACATGCAGAGCAAAAACTTGATTTAGGGGCCAGAGAAAAATATGTTATAATTTTAAGGGGTTGATGGTGGACACTTTTTGGCCACATCACCTAACCACAGTGGTTGATTCAGGAGTAGGCACATGTTCCAAATTGAATCCCAGGACTTCTATGGAAGCTTCAAGAAAAGAGATTCTTTTCCCACTGACCTTGAACACGACAGGATGAAAGTCAGAGCTACTGATGCCTTCATGCTACCACAAGGGAGAGTATGGAGCTGGTTACCTGAAGGTACCACTTTTGAGTCTGAGAAAGAAACCTGAATCCACACCTACCTCTAGAGTTTCAAATTTTTCCTTGTTTTGGCTTACACCAGTTTTAAGTTGGCTTTTCTGCCACTTTAACTGGAAAAATCATAACAAACCTTAAATTTTAGTTCAAATACAACAGGCAAAACTCAAAAAAGATATGTGATATGGCCAAAGTTATAAAGACACAGTATTCTGCTGGTGAAACATTCTTAAATTCTTATTTTCTTTCCTAAGAAATCACTTTATTCTACTGATAAACAAAAGTATTCAAAACTATGTGTTCCAAGAATATCTCATTCATGCTATACCACAGATACTAGAGAAAGAAAAACCAACATAACAGGATAAACTAATCAAAACTCTAAGAAGACTACAAAGAAGGCACAACAGAAACAACAGTCCTATTTTCCAATGAGCTCTGAAACCCAACACTGAGAAACCTGACCCACATCTTCATAAGCACTTCATTCCAAATAAGCAATGAGAATGACATTATCAAGTTTACAAACATCAAATAAATAAATAAAAAAAAACCTTAGGGAAACAAATATATTTATAATCTAAAAATAGAAAATTCCTGCAAATGGCTACAAAGAACACTACAATTACAAGCAGAGACTAATCTGTGCCCCTCTTGTAACAATTAAACTTATTCTGTGCATTTTTACATAATTTTATTCCTTCATTCATCTTATTTTCCTACATTTATTTTTCCTTTCATCTTCATTTTCCCACTTATTTTGTTTTTATCTTTCTACATTACAGGTGTGTCATTGTTATCATTCAAATTGGGGGGGTAAAGTAAGATTTAAGTATATACTAACAGTAGCAAAAGTCATTACATATCAGAATTGAGAAAAAGGAGAAAATTGAAAATAAACTACAGGAATAATACTCTAATACTGATCGTCAATACCATGAACTGTGTCATCACTGTCCTCGGCAAAACTGACAAATATATGCACGCATTCCTGCAGCCAGCTCACTGTTTCACCATCTACCATGAATAGATTACGCAGTTTTAACTCGGGAAAATGTACATGCATAAGAGTTCTATGTTTCTTCAAGAATCAGCTACTTGGAAAGGATAAAGAATGTCACAAAAATAAGAAAGCACCATGGCATACTGAAAAGAGCGTGGGTTTTGTTTTGTTTTGTTTTTTAATTGATACAAAAATACACTGAACCTGAATCCAACAAACCTCTGGATTAACTACCAATTTGCAAGAAATACCAAGAGAGAATATGCAGACATAATGAGAATGTAATCAGCCAAATCCAGAATTTGCAAAGTTACACAGAACAAAAGCCTGATCTGGCTTCTTCAATAAATACACGGCTAGAAAAAAAAAAGGTGGGAGAGGCAATCTCTAAAGATTAAAAAGATTTAAGAGGCTATTAACTATATGCAAAGTGTGAACCACGTCTGGCTCCTGAATTGAAAAAAACAATTATTAAAAAAAATTTATGAGAAAAACAAGACAAATTCAATAGAGGGCAAGACAATAAGCCTGACCAGAACTCCTCAAAACTGTCATCATCATCAAAAACAAAATCTGAGAAACTGACACAGCCAAGAAGAGCCTAAGAGCGCACGACAACCAAATGCAAGGTGGAATCCTGGGTGGGGTCCTGGAGTGGAAAAAGGACATGACGTAAAAAACCAAGGATATCTATATAAACTAAGGACTGTAGTTAATAATAAAACATCAATATTAACCACACTGATGTAAGATAGTCACAGCGGGGGAAACTGCAGGGGGAGGAAGAATATATGAAATTCTGTACTGCCTGCTCAATTTTTCTGTAAATCTAGAGTTGTTTTTAAAAAATTAAGTTTATTAATTTAAAAGTTATTTATGAGACAAGTAGGCAAAGATTAGTACTGACTATTTGATAGCAAGGAATTATTGGTAATGTTTTAGGTTAATGGAATTGTGTGCTATGTGTGTTTTTAATAATCTTTTGCTTTGTTTTTAAGTCCTCATCTTTTACAGATACATACTGAACCATTCGTGGATAAACGGATAAAAACAAAATGTAGATTACAGGAACATTTCCCAAAGTTTAGTATTCAAGGTGATTTTTGGTGGTACACAAAGGTGTTTTAATGTTTAATAGCCAAATGTTTAAGTATATATTACAAAAATATATATATAACTAACACATCAAACCCATGATTTCATGGATTTTCATTGCTTAGGGTAGGTTTTCCCTATGAAAAAATTTACTGAGGTGAGGTTCAGATCCCAGATCCAACGCTATGTGACCTTAAGTAAGTCAGCTATTTAGAGGGCTAGAGAGGAACGGCTGGCTACATGAAAGCAGGCACCCAATAAATATTAGCTGCTATGTTATTGATAAAAGCCAACCTAAAATTCCAACAAAGAAGTCATATACTAGTAGAAAAGCCTGGAACTGAAGAGAATGAGGTTAAGCCTGGAATGAAGGAGGGAAGAAAGCATGAGGACTTACAAAGGCAGTCTGGGCAGGGGTAGTCAAGGCTTTTCTTGGCCTTCTCTTCTCCATCTCCCCCAGGGACTGAGAATATGCCGCTGCCCACCTACTAGAGCCTAGAGGCCCGCAGCTCCTGAGCCTCCGGCTCTTGAAAGTCCGAGCTATCACCAAGCGCTCCCCGAACTAAGATGACAGCTAGAGGTACAGCTTCTAAAATCAGCAGCCGAGTTTTTCTTTTCTTTCCCCAGGTGGGGAGGAGAAAGAACACAAGGTTTTGTAGAGACAGAGAGATGATAAATAGATATAGATAAAACCACTATGCAACCTTGAGGGAAAAAAAAAATCCCTTCTCCATCTCCATTCCTCACATGCTAAAATGTGGAAAATAAGCCTACCATTCATTCAAAGTTATAGAAGTTAAAAGGAATAGATGTAAATCTAGCATTTAACAAGTGCTAGTTCCCTCCCTCATTACTTTGGCAGGAAGACAGAGAACTCTTGGTGAATACAAGAAGTTGGAATGAAATGCACAAAAACAGTCAAGAATAGCTCTCGGACTGGATCAGTTTTGAACCAAAATAAAGGAGGAGAAATTTCTGGGGTCAGAAAGTTTGGGAAATGCTGGGAAACAAATGATTAAGATGACAATTATCAAGTCAATTTCCAAGAGGAGATTATAAGAGGAATTTACCAAATTTGCTTGACCTAAGGAAGCAACTCCCAGGAATAGTGATCCTATTAGACACACACACACACACACACACACACACACACACACACACACACACACACAGGAAAAGAGGGGGAGGAAAAGAAAGAAAAGAATTAGTAGTTATAGCAGTTGACAACTCCTTCAAAATGAAAGCTGAAGTATTAGCAAAATAATCTGGACAGATCAGAAGTCACTGACAGGTTTAAAAATCTGGCCAAGTGGCAGAGAGGGAAAGTAGGGATGCTTTTCAACTCCTAAAAGGAGTTTCTAATGGTGACAGTTTAAACTTCAGGATCAAGTCTTTTAAAATTAAGAGATGATACTGAAACTAAAAACACAAAGGCATTTAAGGAACAAATGTATTCATTTTTAAAGTAAATATAAACTTCTGATACAAGATGGTAATTCTCATTTGCCCTCCCAAATTTATTCCCTCATTCAACTGGGCAGCTGGAAGGCATGCACTGTACTAGATTCTGGGAATATGTATGAGCTGAATATCACATGACAGACATGATCCTTGTCCCCACAGACATTACTTTCTAATAAAAGAGCTGTCTAGTGGGGGATTATGCAAAACATTTATTAATTACAATTATGTTAACAGCAGCGAAGGAAAAGAACAGAGTGCTATAAGAATATGACAAGGGAATCTAACCTGTAGGGGTACCTAGGGGACCCAGACACAACCCCTGAAGAACTGATTGTTGAACTCAGCTCTAAAGGACAAGCAAGCATTAATCAAGCCAGAAAGAAGACAGGGTGAAGCCTTCCAGATAACAAATAACAGATGACAATGCTTGTTAGGTCAAGGCATGGAGGAAGGGGTGGGGGAATCACTATGATTAAGCGCAGAAAGCTATAGTGAAAAAAAAAAAAACGCCAAAATAAAAAAACAGACAAGATTTCAGAGGGAAATAGAGGTGTTAAGGTTGGGATTTCTGATTGGTGCAACTGAAATCATCAAAAGAATGTCAAAATAAAAGACAATCTACATTGGTACTGGAAACCTGGCTAGGAGGAGGATGCCCTCCACAAATATAAGACATTTCAAGGAATTTCTATAAATACAAAAAAAGAAAAAACTGGAGCGGAAATAGGGTTCATTGAATGTAAACAAAGAAAAACCTACCTAAAAAGTGAGTGAAATTCCCAGCAGAACCTCACCTCTTAGCTCAAAGAAGGCTAATAAGGAGTGAGTGTCCTTGAAGCAATGAGTGAGGCCAAACATGACAGATCCCTAAGTACTTCATAAAGAGGATCTGGAGCCAGGGTCTGGCCAGAACAGGGACTGGCTTTAAGCTTGCCACAGTACACTGAGTAAAGCAAATAATTCTGCAGCTGGCTTCTACCAAAAGTGGCCAGTTTGATCACAAAAAGGCAACACTGTCCCAGCCGCAACAAACTCAGAAGTTCCTCACCCTGGTGACTTCCTTCCGGCACATGCCCCCAAAACACCCAGATTTAAATCAAGAGAGTACAACTACAGCTATTCCACACATTTCCCTTTCTTCACAAAAGAAACATAAATAGCCACAAACATCGTAATATATCCAATATCACTAGTAATTCCAGAAATAACTTGTTAAATTCTTTAACCAAAATGGTATTATTTTTTAATTAATATTCTAAAAAGGCATAAACATGGAGAAAACAGCACTTTTATAGAGAGAATATGGTCTGTTGTTTCATGTTCATATAAGTAACAGAAAGTGAGTAAACTTTTGGCCATATAAAATACACATGTTCTTAAAAATTCCATCGATTCCACACCTTAAAAATTATCCCAAGATAATACTCACAGATGTGTTCAAAGATTAAACTACAAGAAAGAATAACCCAGCTTTAAATTGCTATATATTAGAAATAATATTTATTTATTTATTTTTAAAGATTGTATTTATTTATTTGACAGAGAGCAAGCACAAGTAGCAGGAGCATCAGGCATAGGGAGGCGAAGCAGGCTCCCTGCTCAGTGGGGAGCCCCATGGGGCTCAATCCCAGGACCCTGGGATCATGACCCAAGCCAAAGGCAGATGCTTAATGACTCAGCCACCCAGGTGCCCCAAATAAGAAATAATTTTTAAAAAAGAAAGAATTTAGGGGCACCTGGGTGGCACGGCACTTAAGCGTCTGCCTTCGGCTCAGGGCGTGATCCCGGTGTTATGGGATCGAGCCCCACATCAGGCTCCTCTGCTGTGGGCCTGCTTCTTCCTCTCCCATTCCCCCTGCTTGTGTTCCCTCTCTCGCTGACTGTCTCTATCTCTGTCAAATAAATAAATAAAATCTTAAAATAAAATAATAAAACAAAATAAAATAAAAAAGAATTTAAATGTGTAATAAAGGAATAGTTTAACTAGTTAGCCATTTCCACATTCATATACACCAGGCACCCCTTCAAAATTATTACAAAGAAATATAAAATGGTTCAGAAAAATGCCACAAGTATTGTTGAGTTTTAAAAGCAGTTTGCAGGAGCACCTGGGCGGCTCAGATGGTTAAGCGTCCGACTCTTGATTTCAACTCTTGATTTCAGCTCAGGTCATGATCTCGGGTCTGTAAGATTTAGTCCTGCATCAGGCTCGCCCTAAGTGTGGAGGCTGCTTTAGAATCTCCCTCTCCCTCTGCGCACCCCCTCCCTGCCCCAGGTGGCACGCATGCTCTCTCTCTCAAAAAACAATTAAATAAAAATATAAATAAATAAATAAAAGCAATTTGCAAAAACAATTTTATGCGTGAAAAATATATATGAAACATACATAAAAGAAAAATACACCAAATATTAACAGTTATCGGGAAGTTTTGATTCTTTTTGTTTCTTATTTTACATTATTCTTATTTTGAATTTTTCTATAATAAACATGGTTAATTCTGTAAAAACGAAACATAAGCTTCTTGTGTTCATATGTTCAACAATTTTTCAATAGTTTTTTTTTTTTTAAAGATTTTATTTATTTATTTGACAGAGATAGAGACAGCCAGCGAGAGAAGGAACACAAACAGGGGGAGTGGGAGAGGAAGAAGCAGGCTCATAGCAGAGGAGCCTGATGTGGGGCTCGATCCCATAACGCCGGATCACGCCCTGAGCTGAAGGCAGACGCTTAACCACTGTGCCACCCAGGCGCCCCTCAATAGTTTTTTAATGTATATGTAAATAACAGCACTGAACTAACTGGATAACTATATGGGGGAAAAATGAATCTTGATTCCTAGCTCAACCATAAAAAAAACAATTATTTTAAAATGGTAAAGCCATAAAGTTGCAAGTAGACTATCTTTAATACCCTACATTAGGCAAAATTTTCTTAAATGGGACACAAAAACCAGTAACAATGAAAGAAAAACCTGAGTAATTTGATTTTGTAAGCATTAAGACCTTCTGTCCATCAAAAGACAACATTAAGACAATGAAAAGGCAAGCCACAGATGTTCGAAATATGTTAAATATCTGACAAAGAACTTGTTTCCTGACTACTATAAAGAATTCCCACAAATCAAAAGAAAAACACAATTCAATTTTTTAAAAGGGTCAACAGATTTGAAAGGATACTTCTCTAAAGACAATATCTAAAAGGCCAATGCGCACATGAAAAAATGCTCAATATCATTAGTCATCAAGAAAATGTAAATTATGGCCACAATGAGACACTACTTCACACATACAAGAATGGCTAAAACTATCTGACAATGCCAAGTGCTGACAAGGCTATAAAAAAAAAAACCTGGAACTCTCATATATTGTGGGAAAGTCGTAAGAATGTACAATCACTTTGGGAAAAGATCTGGCAATTACTTGGAAAAACTAAACATTCATCTACACTCTATGCCAGCAGTTCCACTCCTAGGTATACCCAAGAGAAAAGAAATTTCCAAACAAAAATTTGAACACAAATGTTCACCCAAGTTTATTCGTAACAGTCAAACACTGGAAACAACCCAAATATTCTGCAGCAGGAGAATGAATAAAAGAAACATTGTATACTTGTGTAATGTAATAGTGCTAAGCAACGGAAAGGAATGAAAAACTGATTCAACAAGAATGAATCTCAAAAACATTACACTGGGTAAAATAAGCTAAAACAGAGTGCCTGCAGTATATGCATGTATGGAAGTCTACAACACACACAACTAATTTAGAGTTATAGAAAGCAGGTTACCTGAGGCCAGGGATGGGGGTGGGGAACTGCAAAGGGAAGCGAGAGAATTTTGTGGGGGAGGGGTTGGGGGGACGGTAGAAATGTTCTACATCTGGATCATGGTAGTGGTTATATGAGCATATATAGCTCTCAAAACGCGGGGCGCCTGGGTGGCACAGCGGTTAAGCGTCTGCCTTCGGCTCAGGGCGTGATCCCGGCGTTATGGGATCGAGCCCCACATCAGGCTCCTCCGCTAGGAGCCTGCTTCTTCCTCTCCCACTCCCCCTGCTTGTGTTCCTGCTCTCACTGGCTGTCTCTATCTCTGACAAATAAAGAAATAAAATCTTTAAAAAAAGAAAAAAAAAAACAAACTCAAGCAGTACACTCAAAATGAGTACATTTTACTGCATGTAAACTACACCTCAACAGTTGATAGTCACAGATACCACCACACACTCATTGGAATGGCTACAATTAAAAGGACTAGCAAAACAAAGTGATGACTGGAACTTCCCACATTAGAGGTGGGGGTGTAAATCGGCACAAGCACTTGGGAAACAGTTGAACAGTATCTACTGAAGCTGAACATATGCCTATCCTATGACCCAGAAATTCCACTCCTGGTTTTTTATAACCGACAGAATCAAGTGCTTATGTCCACCTCAGAAGTGTTATATAGCAGCCAAAGAATGGAAACAATCCAACTAATTCATTAACAGTAAAATAAACAAACCATGGACTATATATACAATTGAATAATGCACAGGGGAAAAAACCTGTTAAAACAAAACGGTTGAATTTCATAGATATAACAGCAAGCAGAGGGAAAAAACAAAACAGTATAAGCTGTATGATTCCATTTATATAAAATCCAAAAACAGCCATGTCTAACCTACAGAGAAAAAGACCAGAATAAACATCTGGGAGGGTTACTGACTTGGGGAGGCACGGACATGAGGAAGCCCTCAAGGTGCTCTGGAAGTGTTCTATATCTTGATTTGGGTAATGGTTACACAGTGTTCTGTTTCCGTATGTAAAAATTCATTCAGCTGTACACTTAAGATTGGTGTTCTACACTATATCTAAGTTACAAAAACAAACAAACAAACGTTTATACAAATGCCCTTTAAACCAGTCTTTGTTCATCCTTTGAAGCCGAAGCTTATTACACAGAATCCAGATATGGCTTGTCAGTGTGAGTCACTCTCACTCCCAGTCTTGTCACCTACATGCTCTCCAGGTCTATCTCCCTCAGACTGCCTAAGCTGGTGGTGCTACTAAATGTCTAGAGTAATAGCTTTGGCAATGGAATTGATCAAGTCATGCCCCAACCAGACAGGGAAGATGTCCAAAATACTTATTAACAATATAGATGGTTTTAATAGAGGTGTGATTTTAAGTGTACAGGACAGTCCCATGTCAACTCCTTATCCTTTGGATTAACTTCTTGCAGAGATTGTGGGGAAAATTAAATAAAGCAGCCAACTCTCTAAAAATAAGTATATAGCATTGCTAATATTTTTGCCTAGAAATTTAGCTCTATAATTATAAGGAACATGATAAGAAAAAAAATCACAATATATTCACTTCATACACAACTTTCAGAAATAAAGCCAGAGTTAGATATTTTGACAGAAGATGCTACTGGCATATTACAAAACTAAACTTTACACAGTGACAATGCAAGAAACTATTCCTACTGTCTTCCAAAATTAACCACTAGATGATGAAAACATGTGGTTAACTTCCAGAAACCAACTTATGAATGCAAAGCTTTTTAAAAAATGGGACTTCGTGTTTCAACAGCGTTTGATTTACATTCTTGTCAGTACATACACATACATACTCTTATCTATCAATACAATCTAACCACTCTACATTTTAAAATGTCTCATTTTCTCCTCTTTGCACCATCTGTTACTATCCTGTATTCCCCTGGAATATTCCAACAGTCTACGGATTGGTCTCTGCTCCAATACATCCTCCAAACCAATTGCCAGAGTCATCTTTCTAAAGCACAGATCTTGCTCAAGCTTTCAGTCACCTCTCCTCTCAAATCACATCTCCCACCTTCACACCCCTCCTCCAATCCTGCAGGATCACACAAGCTCAGAAGCTTGTAAGGGCCAGACAAAGACAGATTTACAGGACCTATAAGGACCAGGAAAGCACAAGCTCTGACTCTAGTAAAAGGCAGCCACTCCTCAGCTCCAATTTTCAGACAAACCAGAAATCAGTGTTTTGGTAAGAAATGTGTCAATTTTTTTTAGATTTTATTTATTTATTTGAGAGAAAATGCGGGCAGGGAGAGGGGCAGAGGGAGAGGGAGAAGCAGGCTCCCCAGTGAGCAGGGAGCCCAATGCAGGGCTCCACCTCAGGACCGTGGGATCATGACCTCAGACAAGGCAGATGCTTAACCAACTGAGCCACTAAGGCGCCCCATATCTCAATTTTTTAAATCTATGCACACCAAATAAAATATATCTGTGAAGCTTGATCCACAGGCTACTAGTTTATAACCTATGATCTAAAGAATAAAGTCCAAGATTTGGTTATAATCTATCTTCACAAATTTACCTACCTCAATCCCACCACACAAGTCATACTCCAATATTCACAGAACTACTTACATGTCCCGCCTGACAGGCACTACACACTATTACCCGCTTGCCAGCCACTGTTCACTGGTTTACCTTTGCTATGAAAGCCCTCCCCTCCCCCAAAACACCCATATTCATGTCTAATTTCCGCTCAGGCCTCAAAGGATAAGTAAAACATTGTATGTCTACCTCTATGATCCCTACCAGTTTTTACACCGTACTATAGTTTTTTATGTAAAAGACTGTAAGCTTCTGCAAGCAAGGTACATAGTTGATTCTGTTCTGTACTCCCCATATAACCAAACAGTACCTGTTTGAGTACATGCTCAATGAAGAATGGAGTTATTTATCTGCCTATTTACATAAAAATTTGTATCTCAACTTGATAGCCATTACATACCAATATGATCCCTTAGATTTTGAAAATCAAAAGGCTAACAGCTTTAGAAAAATATCCCTATAATACTCAATTTGAATCGGAACTAACATGATCTCACGGTTCTTTTTAAATATACTCTTTAGTTCTGCCTACTGAAAGGGTCTAGAAGCAATGACAACCCAACAATAAAGCTTTCGGCTACTAAACACCATTCCCCACCAAAAGAAATCAGAGCTTCTTGGAGAAATCGTTGATGCCTGAAACGCAGAGAAAGTAAAAAGCCAAGAAACGCACAAAAACTGATGGGATCATATCAAAAGGAAGCAGGGCGCTACCTTGAAGGGGCTCTCATTAGCCAAATCTGGGACAATGTGAACACCAATAAAGACTCTGATTGTTGGGGCGCCTGGGTGGCTCGGTCGGTTAGGTGTCCGACTCTTGGTTTCAGCTTGGGTCATGGTCTTGGGGTCGTGGGATCGAGCCCCACCTTGGGCTCCGTGATCAGCAGGATTCTGAGAGTCTCTTCCTATCCCTCTCTCTCCACCCCCCACCCTACTTTCTCTCTCTCTCTCTCAAATATATAAATCTTTACAAAGAAAGACTGATTCTTAACACACTAGATAAATAAAAAATCCATGAGAGTATGATGGTACACAAAGAAAGGAGGAGAAACAGGGATAGCCTCTGTGAACGCTAGCTAATAAATGTAGACAGAATGATAGAAAATCACAATTTTGTAACTGCTATTGTAATAACTGACTTCAGGATCAGGATGCTGAAATCACTGAGTGAAATGCTGTAATGGAACAGGATATTTACAAGGTTCCAAAACACTGTCCCATAAATTCCTTTCTAATAACAAAGGATAAAATTGTACCTTTATAAATGAGAGATGCAGCTATTGCCACCTTAGCCAAGGGATCAAATTTAGCATAGCTCATAAGGGGATAACCTGTCATCAAGTACCTCCCAACATGACTCAATGCAAAGTACACTTTACCTGTGATGAAGCATTCTTGTCAAAATGTTTAACCTGGTTGCAATCAAGCCTCTCACCTAACTTCCAATTTACAGGATGTACAGTAGCTAGAGAAACAAGTTAAATGACACCATGAGGAAATAAACAAATGAAGAATGTTGCACATTCTAGAGGACAGCTGAGCTGGACTCTTCAAAAACAGTCAATGCCAAGACAGGAGGGAAAAAGGGCAGAGGGAATGTTCCAAATGAAAAGAAATTAAAGAAATATAATAACCATGGGGCGCCTGGGTGGCACAGCGGTTAAGCATCTGCCTTCGGCTCAGGGCGTGATCCTGGCGTTATGGGATCGAGCCCCACATCAGGCTCTTCCGTTATGAGCCTGCTTCTTCCTCTCCCATTCCCCCTGCTTGTTGTGTTCCCTCTCTCGCTGGCTGTCTCTATCTCTGTCAAATAAATAAATAAAATCTTAAAAAAAAAAAAAAAAGAAATATAATAACCAAATACAAAGGGTGTATTCTGTTTGAATCCTGGCATTTAAAACAAAGGGGGGGGCGGCATGCTAGAAAAGACATTCTTGCGACAATTAGGAAAATCTAACTGAATATGTGATATTACATTATGGAATTATTTTCATTTTCCCAGACATAAAAATTGTATTGTTATTTTATATATGTATGAAATATAATATGTGGTGAAACATATATGTGCACTACATATAATATGTGGTTATATATGGATATATGTATCTATATGTACATGGCTCTGTGTGTGTTTATGTAGTTTTAGAGAGAGAGCCTATCCTTATTCTTAGACAGGTGCTGGAATGTTTAGAGTGTGAAGTATCATGTTTGCAACTTACTATCAAATTTTTCAACAACCACAAAGCATATATGTCTGAGGAGAGAAGGACAGGAGGAGATGAGAGAGAGAAAGAGAGAGAGGGAGGAAGGGAGGGAAGTGGTGGCAAGGGGAGGGAAGGAGGAATGGAGGCGTGGAGCAGAGAAATGATACAAATATGGCAAAACTTTAACTGTTGAGTCTAGGTGGAAAGACTATACAGGTGTTTGTTATACTGGTTTTTCCCCAACTCTTCTATATATATATGAAATTTTTCATAATAAAAAGTTATAGGAGGGAAAAAGGGAAGAACAATTAGAAAAGCAATCAGCTTAAAATCCACATAACACCATGAGAGTATCAGGAAAAAAGAATACTCTCAAGCAAAGCCTGTGAGAGTATATACTGTTACAGTATAACTGGAGGGCAATGTGGCAATGTCTATCAGGTTTTTAAAGCAACTACCTAGTGAACCTTACTTCTAGGAAACTGTCCTGAAGATATACTTCTCCATATGTAAAATGACATATACACTAAGTTATTCTTTACAGCATTATATGTAATAGCAAAAGACTAAAAGGAAATAACCTATATGTGTATCAGTCCAGACTGGTTTAACAAATTATAGCACCTACAATAAATCAGCATGCATCTTTTAAATTATCTCTTCAAAAAATATGGGAGCTCTTGGGGAACTGACATGAAAGATAACCATGTCATATTTTACATTAAAAAAATTCAAGGTGCAGAAGAATACATACAGCACACACACACATATATATGAAAGCTACACAAAAATATGGTTGAATAGTTGGAGCCGGAGGGAATGGGAGACTTGGATACTTTTTTTTTTAAATGTCTACTCCTTTTTGTACTTTATGAATTTTGTAGCATACACATATACAATGTATCCTAAAAACCTTTTTGTGAATAGCAGCATTGTCCACAATAGCTAAATCGTGGAAGGAGCCGAGATGCCCTTCAACAGATGACTGGATTAAGAAGCTGTGGTCCATATATACAATGGAATATTACTCAGCTATCAGAAAGAACGAATTCTCAACATTTGCTGCAACATGGACGGCACTGGAGGAGATAATGCTAAGTGAAATAAGTCAAGCAGAGAAAGACAATTATCATATGATTTCTCTCATCTATGGAACATAAGAACTAGGATGATCGGTAGGGGAAGAAAGGGATAAAGAAAGGGGGGTAATCAGAAGGGGGAATGAAACATGAGAGACTATGGACTATGAGAAACAAACTGAAGACTTCAGAGGGGAGGGGGGTGGGGGAATGGGATAGACTGGTGATGGGTAGTAAGGAGGGCACGTATTGCATGGTGCACTGGGTGTTATACGCAACTAATGAAGCATCGAACTTTGCATCGGAATCCGGGGATGTACTGTATGGTGACTAACATAATATAATATAATAAAAATAAATAAATAAATAAAAATAAAACTCATCACCAAAAAAAAAAAAAAAAACCTTTTTGTGAAGTACTGATTTACTGTAGCTAAAATGAAGTCTTCATATCTCCATGCTCTCATTACCAAAACCAGCACTACAGGTCACCTAGGAATTAGGGCTTGAAGTCAGCGCATAAAGTGAAAATAGCATACAGTAAACATCTGCCTTACAAATCCCTTAAATACATGCCACACTAGATTGACACACCATCTCAGTAATTCCAACACAGCTAATTTCCACTCCACTTGACCAGGTCACTGTTTCTTCAACTGACTAGTACACAAAATAATTGGCTTGTCTTTGGGCCACATGTTGTGATATTAAAAATGTCTTTAAAATACCATCATCACACTCATCACAGCTAGATGAGAACCATTCAGGAATTGAGACAGGCTGAGAGAAGAGCAAATTTTCATTTCTCATGTCAACAATTTATCCAGAACATTCACTGATTGGGTTATTTCCCCTTGTTTTGGTCACCAGATGCATGGAACTTAATTAGCATAAATGCCCATAAGATACATAGTGACAACCCAGAGTTTTAAAAAACACATATCAAAAACTGTACCTCCATTAAACAAACCATTATAGTAAAAAAAGAAAATCATAACCCAAACATAAAAGGCTAATTTGCAGACTGGGAACATACTGTCATGGAATACCCAGGTTCAGATGAAAAGGAAAGTGGTACTGCCACTTAATCAGTATGATCACGTATGATCTCATAAGGTCATTTGACCTTGGTCAGAGTCCACCCCTTTATGTTAACATTCCCATACACTGATACACAGGCTCCTCAATCTACACTCTGAAAAACCTTACAACTTTACTGCGTAAAGTGAGCTACCACTGAAGCGAAATAAAAATTCCCAAATCCTTCTCTCTCTCCCTGCTTTCACTGATGCTCATATTCCCCCACTAGATACCTCTCTTGGTGGATTCACAATACAAAACTCAAATTCACCATAAATTAAATTCATTCTTTTTCCCTCCACCTCTCCCAGCCCTGTATGCCCTTCTCCTAGTACTCCTTATCTTGGAAAAGACAGTAAACATTCATCCTGATGCCCAAGGCAAAAATCTAAAATTCATACTATAGTCCATCCATCAACTACTCCAGTAACCAATCCCCAAGTTCTGTAGATCCTACCACCTACTTCTTTTTTAAGTCCACCCCACCTTCATCATGCCCGCTGTCAATGCTTTGGTTTGCCTTCCTCATTGCGCACTTGAACTAACCGGTCTCCCTGCCTTCAGTCTCTTTAATCTACCTTGCGCACACCTGAAAAGTTAACTTCCTAAAATACAAATTTGGTTATGTTACTCTTTCTTCTTTCAGAACAGAAGAACAAGAGCAAGTCTCAAAGTAATGATACAGCAAGCTAAAAACAAGCTCATTTAATAACATAATAAAATGCAAAGAGAATGTACCACCTAGTTTATTTTTTATGAGTACATTCTTATTCCACCCCACACTATATGACCAAATTAAATAAGCCAACACATCTGTTTTGGTCAAAAGAGGCTACAGGGAAGCAAAAAAAATCTAACTACCTTCTTAGAGTCAAAAATGAATACAAAATGGATCATAGCAGTGATAAAGGCATTTATTTCCTTCAGTTTTCTAAGGGAAACGAAGGGCTACTTAGACCTATAAAGTCAAGAGTGCATTCAAGCTGAATGTACCAACTTGTCTAAAAATGATGCCTTAATCAGAAAAGGTTTTGGGAAGTTAAAAGCAAGGAGAGAAGTTGAAGGAAGAGGTTCTGCCATACGGAAAAACCATCCATCCCTGATATAAGCTGAATGAAGTTGTCTCAGTCCCAGTCCAGCAAATATCTCACTTTTCTGGTTGAGTCCATGCTAACCAAACCACCTGACTATGATCTGAGCTGGCAGGTCAAGTCTACACACATAAAAACAATATTCCAGGCATTCCCTCTAACTCTGTTTCTTACTTGAAAAACTTAAACTGATGTATTAATTAGGAACTAGTAAGCAAATCTACCCATCAAAAAAGTTTATGTTAATCATACCAATATGCACATACCATTATAAACTAGTAAACTGTAATTCTGGCTTTACACATCAGTCTTGCACAGCTGGTTAATACTGATCCATACCTGGGATAAGGAGTGGCTTAGATCAGATTTCTCAGAGTTTTAAAGCAATGACGAGACCCAGGACGAAGGTAAATTCTAAAACTGCACATGTGGCTATTTAAATTAAATAAAATTTAAAATTCAGGTCCTCAGCGACAGAGCCAGATTTCAAAATAGCCACATGTGACTAGTGGTTACCATATTGAACAGCACAGATACTGAATGTTTTCATTATCGTAGAAAGTTCTACTGGACAGCACTGTTCTGGAAGATAGCCTCCAACAAACTCTACTGCGAATCCCCTTGGGAAACAGCCTGATGGTCTTGGATGGCTAACACGGAACTGAGAGCTAAACTGTTTTCTACCAAAGGTCAGAAGTAGATACTCGACACAACAATTGTTTCCTTTTCCTTTGCAATGATTTCAGTTTTAGCCCTCAGGATTTCCACCCCTCTTTTTATCACTGGATGACACTCGATTCTAGAGACAATACAGTACGGACTTTAGAAGCACATTCTCTGAAGCTAGATGCCTGGACTCATACCTCATCTTTGTCTCTTCTGAGACATGCGATCTTGGACATGTTACTTAAATACCCTATCATTCAGTTTCCTCATCAGTAAGTACCTACACCTCATTGGGTTACTATGAATATAAAAAGTTTATACATTCGAAGTGCTTATAATTGTGCTCGACACAGAGTAAGTGCCCAAGAAGTATTAACTGCTATTATTTCTACCACCACCACCCTCACAGCTCTTCAGATGACAAGTGTGGAAAATGTTTGCTTAGGAGAAACATTAGCAAATATAAAGGAACGAAACTACAACAAGAATCACAAAGCCAGCATATCAGTCTATGATGAAAAGACATTTTTTTATGATTGAAGGAAATGTATAATCTGGAGAGTATATTAAATACCAAAAAAAGTCATGTTTTCAAGAGAGTTGCCTGACAATGTCTTACTTGTAAAACTGACAAATCACAGGTCAAAAGAAGTCCACATAATAAGCTACTGAGCTATTTAAATAACCAACTAAAACTAAGGAGGAACTGAGAAGATACAGGTTCAAGTTCACTAGAGCAAATACTTCCCTGTATAAACCATGTTTTTCATTTAAATGCATTGCCTCTCTTACACTCCCTAAGTTACCTTCACTTGATGAACTGACTGAAGATCTGCTGGTTTCTTCACCAAGCAGAAAGAGCACCAGATACACACAAATACCACGCCAAACCGTGATCTATCATGTGTTTTCCAAGTGGAAACCCGTTATAGAAAACCACACCTTGCTCTTGCAGATGGGCAATTTGAAAATCCAGAAGCTGAAGTACAAACTTCAGCAAATACAGTCACAGGGAAAGAGCCAGAACTTTGGAAACAAAAAGACTCAAGCCTAAAGCTTGACTTTGCCATTTACTAGCTGTATGACCCAGGGCAACGTGCACTTGCTTAATGCTTATGAGCTTCATTTCACTAACCGTAAAATAAGGTAAAGCATGTGCCAGCTGAGTAAGAAATATACGTAAAGAGCCTCTAACTGCCTGGCACTTAGCAGATGCTCAATAAACAGTTGCTACAGTTTGCAAATCTTCCTGAGAAGGCCCTCTAAGAGTCCCAAGAATAAAACACCACTACTTTACATGGTAACTACAAAAACTATTTTGACCAGATATTAGCTATAAATCATGAGATAATACCTTAAAATTATCACCTGTTTTCCATACTGTACAAGCTATTCCCCAAATTTCCCTTGTTTACTGTATTCCCTGTTTGACTATATACTATAAACCATTTGGGCCTACAATAAAAATAACTGCACTTCTTACACTAAAACGAAGCGTCTACTAGCAATTCTTCCACAGACACCTTCACTAATCCATCCCAACCATGAACACTATATCTGAATATCTAACACTTCTTCCTTTCTCTATCGGTGGAAAAAAGTAAAGAAATTGTGTTTTTTAAGTTTCTTTCAGTGATTGAGTTCCACATAACAAAACAATACAGGGTAATTGCTTACCTGGACAATATTTTGTACTTCAGATCCACCAATCCAGAATGAATGGGGGTATTCCCTTTCAGACTAGTCTGAGAAAAGACAGCAGTCAAGCAGCTTCCAAGATTCTTTCCGTTTACTGTATCCAGCTTTCTTCAATAAAATCCCAAACATGCACTTCGGTAACTGTTGAAAGACAGAAAGCAATCCATACACCCACCACGGCACCAGCGGCAAAGGACAGCCACCAAGAAATGGAAGGAAGGGTCAATGGAGTGGTGGATCTGAGGCACAGAAAAAAAGTTACAACCCCTGAGTCAGCTATTTGGGATAAAAGTTCTGCAGCAGCATTCCTCACCTCTGTGCTGACAGAAGGATAAGAAATTCCACACAGCAAAGAAGGAAACATCCCTAGTATTACTTTTTACTCATGATAAATATGAAATTCCAAATGAGAGCAGCTAAAAACTTACCCTATTATCCACATAAATTGTCTGAGACCATTCGGCTACAATGAACTTCCTTATCCATTTTCTAAGACAGCTCCTCCACCATTACAAAAAATTTGTCACCCAAAATTAATGATATGAGAGGGCTCAAATATCTTCCAATAAAGATATTTAGGCACCTAGCAAGAAAGCTTTTGGTTTGCTACATATAAGACATCAAATCTACACATTACCCAAATCTTCAACCCTCACCTGAAATATAGGACGTTTTAAAACACATGGCATAATTTTAAGAGTGATCTTCTGATTCAGTAAAGGTCAATCCCCCGCAACGGCCAGTCATTGGGTAAACTAAGGAAAATTATAAAAAAACACTAATAAACAATTTACTAGATGACACCTTTAAATACATAAGCTCAGTCCACACATTATATCAACATTCTTTTTACTACCTTACCAACTTTTCCATTAGACTGCAAATATATAAACAAAATATAAGGGAGACAGAAAAAAGCATTCAATGGGATAACAAAGATAAAAACTTTAAAATCCAGTCAAAAGACTATTAACTTACTTGCATATAAATTTCCTACTTCCTCAACTGCCACCCTACTGCCAAAAATATTCCTTCAGTAATTTAATACCTACCTTTATTTAAGGACTACTAAGGGCCAGGCCCTTTACATTCTTTACCAACTTAATTCTCAAAAAAAAAAAAAAAAAAAAAAAAAAAAAGATTAGAAATAACTCGCCCAAAGTCCCACATCTACTAAGTGGTAGAGACCATGCCCTTTCCACCAAGCACTGCAGCCTGCCAAGTCTAAGAATCAGAAAGGCCGTGATTCCTGGGGCAGAAGAAACCGAGCTTTACTCTCAAAGGTCCTGAGTTAATTAACGTCAGAATGGAGAAGTACAAAAATACCGAAGAGTAAATATTTCAGCCTAGCTGAACTAAAATATAAATGAACCAGTTAAATCATCCTGAAAGGGCTAACTTTCCATATCTTGGCACTTAAGAAAGCCTTTCTTTTACAGAGGCATGCAATTCTGAGGCTCACAATATTAATGATAAAACACATTATAATGTTGCCCAAGTAAGTCTTTGTGTTTAGCAGCAAAGACTGTGTCTGTGACAAAGAATCTCAAATCCAGCTGAAATGGAGGAATTTTAAAATTCCAAGATTTGTCAATAAATAGTCCACAGGCAATAACTAAAGATGTTCTGATGTATCACATCGAAGGGAAAGCGACAGGAGTGACTGAAATACCAGTCTATGATTAGCCTCACCGTAACAATCATATGGAAGTATCCTAATACCCACAACTTAAAAGAGCTCACGTAAGTAAAATCTCAAGCAAAGAATGAGTGCTCAAGCTTCTTTCATTAAGTGATATTACCCTGAAGCCTAAGAATAAACTGGAAACCCAGTTTTGATAAAAGCAGCTAGTGAGCTATGGCTAGTAGCTAACTCCTAAAAGAATATAATCTGCTTTTCAAAATATAACTTACTGCTATAACCAAAATGCTGAGCAATTATAGCAAAACACAACCACAATCTGACTAATGGACTCATTTCTGAACCTCCTGAATCACCAAGCCTTTTCCTGTATTACTGTGTTTTCTTCTCTTCCCTTCAAATATTTACTGAATGCCTAATTGGTGGCAGGCTTTATGCTACAGATACAAAGATTAATAGAAGCCAGACCAGGAATGTAAGGACCGAGTTCTTCCTGTCCTCTGCCCCTTTCTCTTTGAGTCTCCCAAGTGATCATTTCACAGAACCAAAATATATTTTATTATTAGTTCCCAAAACTGGTTAAGCGTTCTCAATTTAACTCTTAAAAAAACAAAATTAAAAAGGACTCAAGTTCCTTTTTCTCAATAGTAGAGCTCTAACTTAATTTTTCTTCTGTGGCTCTGAGACAAGCTATTAGAATGGTTTCCTATATTTGTTATAATTGTTATATTTACCCATCTCTCTATCCACAGACTTTTTTTTTTTTTTTCATTTTACATGTTAATATCCCATTGTTTCTACTCCACAGCTTTCCTTTCTGTGAAGGTCTTCATTGTTGACTAACCCTGTGAGGGAATTTCCTAAAAATGCTTCCTGCATTTTGCATCCAGAACTCTGCAATCTTTGAATTTTGTGAAAACAAAAATAAGATCCAGGTTAGAGATACCCTACTGGACTGTCAGGTCTTCCTGGTTTGTCTCTCATTTGCCTACAAAGACAAACTTCCTGTTAGGCAATTGTGATCAGCAGAAACTTAACTGAGGCTAACAAGCACATTCTTGACAGACAGGTTTTTTCCCCCTTTGTCAACTAATTCAATGAACAACAATACTACTCAGGAGGAAATCTTGTATCATACTCACTGCTTATTCTGTTAAAGGTCAAAATCATCAGCTTTGCTAAAACAAGAATAAGAACTCGAAAATCTTAATTTCCTCATCAAAACTAAACCAATCAAACATAAATCACAACGCTCAACGTTAATACGAACTAATCACCAGCCCTCTTCTAACTTCTACTAAAACAGGGTTGGGTGGGTTCTCTCTGTAGGTAGAGTACAGGTCTAATTACGCCTAACTGGCAATTCTTAGTAATTTTAACACTACTTCCACTTCCCAAATTTCCAAGATAATACTGATTCTGTACGACTTCATCATTTCCCCTAAAGATACCTCATTCAACAGACAGCTAAAAGCAACTCAATATCAGGCCTCCGTAAAGCTTCACAAATAAATACGTGAACTAGGGGGTAAAAATTAAAACATCATCTGCCTTGACTTTGCTTCCCAAAACCTGATCCCTGTACTTGTGGGGAAGTTAGTTAGGAAGTTAGGGGCAAGCAGTTGCTGAGACAAGTGTCTCCAAGGTGCTTTTACATACATCTCTCCCATAATCCTCCCAACAACTTGGAGCAAAACCTACATTTTCTTATTTTTGCCGATAATGAAATCACAGCACAGAAAGGTTAACTTTCTTAAGGTCACACAGCCAACAGGGCTAAGATACAAACTCAGGTGCTTCCCTCGAAAGCCCATACCCTTGCTGCTCAATCATACTTTCCTAAAGTCATAGAATCCTCAGAATTTACTGACTTTTGGCAAGTTCACATCAAAAGATATAAAAGGAATTTGGTTTCCTCAATACTCTGGTATTAACCACCCTCTGGGATGTATGTAAATCAATCTGCTGTAAGTCTGAAATGTCCATGGATGTCTGTGTACCACACACCACCCTACTCTTCTGCTTTACCAGTCTTTCCTCTATTCATCTACACCTTTGTCTTAAAGTTATCAAAAGGAAATCTTAAAAACATTTCACAGCATGAAAAAAAAATTACCTCACATTAATTAAGTCAATGTATCTATCACACACCCAAGTGCTAAGCATTATGAAGGATTCAAAAGACAATACAGTCTCTGGAAGGGAAATTTAGACACGATCACAAGTTTTTGTGATACAGAGAAGGATATGGTAAGTCCCATAAGAGTCAGGAATAAATTATTATGAGATTAGTGATACAGGTGAGAATTACCATACAGACAGACAGCAATAATGCACGTCAACAATCAACAGGAAAATTCAACATTTACTGAACATGTACCATAAGAAGGCACTGTTGAGTATACCATTTAATAGGGGACACAAACAGGAAACCTTAATACAAACCCACAATATGCTAAGTGCCACAAGATACGTACAAAGCGCCAGAATTCATTCATTTCATTTAACAGAGAACATCATGTAGGCAGTGCTATAAAAACAAAATGGTTATGTGCCACCATAATGTAAACTGACAATAAAAGAAGTGGCAACTAAATTGTGTTTTGAGGAGACAGGACTTTATCAGTACAGGTGGAAGAGAGAACTGCTGAGATCTGACCTAAGCCAATGTGGCCAGAGAGCCAACTATTAGGTTCCTCCAATAAATATCAATAGCCTTCGATACATGGACTTGGTCAGTTACTATCAGTGCTGACGGGGTGGGGGGGTGGGGGGGTGGAGTCTGAGCAAAATCTGAAGCACCCTGGTCCGCCGTTTGGCTGAAATACAGAATAAGTGAGGACTATGGGAAGAAAAGCTGGGAGTCTGGAATTGAAATTACTAGGACTTGAAATGCTTTCTTTCACTAAAAGTGTAAATACCACCAGGTGGAACCCAGGAACCTCAGAGTGCAAAATTCACAGGATCAAACAGCACTACTCACAGGGATATACAGTTAACCCTTGAACAACATGGGAGATTAAGGACCTGACCCCCATGTAACAGAAAATCCACACATAACTTTGACTCCCCAAAAACTGAACTAGAAATAGTCTACTGTTGGTTGGAAGCCTTATCAATAACATAACCAGATGACCAACACATTTTGTATTTCGTATGTATCATATATGGTATTCTTGCATAAAGTAAGCAAAAGAAAATATTAAGACAATAATAAAGAAAAGAAAATATATTTACAGTACTATCCTATTAAAAAAAAAAGTATGTAAGTGGACCCACGCAATTCAAACCCATGTTGTTCAAGGGTCAAGTGGCTGTACAGGCTGCAATGTGAATCTGTAATGGCCTAGTGATTTTCCTGTGCTATCTCTCTGTTTTCAGGCTAGAGCAGTCAAGAGCCAGGGGTACCAAGGCATGTGCACAGGATCACGTTTGCCCTTGTCAATTCTGAAGGGACATCTAATCTACTCCAAACCAGGAGCAAAAATTGATATATCTGAGCCACAAACCCTTGAGCCAGGTAAATGAGTCTGTAAATACCTATGTGGTTTATTTCATTCAGATCCTACTTAAACCTTTATTTAATCTGCATTTGGTAAATCAGTTTAGGAGTAGATAAGGATAAGTGATGGCAACAAACTAAGATCCAATTTCTTAAAAGAGTCACTAAATCCCACTTACTCCACTCAGAAAACCAATGACAGGAAGGGGGAAAAAATCCAAAAAGAAAAAAAGAAAAATTTTCCATAACTTCACTTAGCTTCTTTCATCTCCTTGGCCTTGTGGCCTGCCTATACTTCAACAGCTCTAAAACACAGCATTGATATCTTACCTTCTTAATAAGGTCCAATGTATTTTACCTATATTACTAAATTCAACAAGTAATACAGCCACTTGAAGATAACACAAAAGGAAAATGAGTCACTTAAGGTCACTTAGCAAAGAGGGAAACCAACCAACAGTTAACAATAGAATATAAACTGCCCATTAATTTATGTTTGGGGAAGGGAGGGGTCTGCTCTCACACCCACAGAGGAAGCAGGGTTACCTTTCCTAACCTTGAACATCAATTTCAGTTATCTTCTAATAGGGAAAACTACCATCTTTCTCTTCCAATTAGCAGCTCTGTGAGTGCTTTCTAGTAATGAGGGCCTGAACATCAACTCATATCCCTAACTCAAGCACTGACAAACATCATGTGATACATAATGCAGCTTTCCTTCTTTCCAGTGAAGTCCACTGCAATAGACATAGCCTCATAAACTCTGAAATACTATATTTCCAACTGGATTACTATTTTTCTACCTCATTAATAATAATGCTCATTCTATGGAAGTCAGAAATTTCAAAAACAGTCCCACAAACTAGGTATAATACTGGTCCAATATAAGGCCATGGAAGTCATTTGGTGGTTAAATTATTTACCATCAGTAATTATAAATTCAGTTGTCTTACTCAAGAGTTTATAGTCTATATTCAAGACTGAACCCTATGAGGCAGGTCAACTGGAGAAGCACTCTTTGTGGACTGGCCTGAGGCAGACATAGGAGTCACAAGTGGGGGGGGGGTATATTTTGGAGATTTAATTACTAGGCTATCACCAGCTTTATTTCTTAGTAAACCAAAAAAGTACAAGGAAAAAAAAAGAAAAAGAATCAAAGGAACTGGAAGGATGAAGATTAACAAATTGGAGATACCCAAAAGCCTGTTTCGGTCTTTAATACAGCGCTCTCTGGAAAATCAAACGAAAGTTACCCTGTTAACCATTAAGTACCAAACTGGTACAGGCAGCATAATCACAAATATTTGAGTATTGAAGCTGACTCATAAAAATCTAAAAATGTTTCATGCTTTAGGCTTTCAACATACCATCACTTTAACCCGTTCCTCTCTTTCAATTATGTTATTTTGAAACCAATGTAAAAAGTTAACTTTTAATCTATTTCTGGAAGCTGTAATTAAAATGCGGTGAATACAGAGAGGCACATGCAATTAGATTTTAAGGCATTATCATTCCTACATCCAATCCTGGATTTACTGAATCAGTTGTTAAATACCTGGGCTATCTACTACACTAAAATAAATACATAAACGGTTATGAAAAGGGTTGCCTAAGAGTCTTAACTGGTACCCCTTTGACAGAATATCAAAATCTGTATATGAAAACCCATTTCAAAACTGATCTCTGTTAAATTTTCTGAGAATCCCAGTTTATAATGTCCTTGAAAGGCTGAAATATCTTTTCAGATCATAAACAAGTAAAATCATGTATAATCAAAACTTTTTTAAAGTTATGAGTATGGGAAACCAATAAATTTAGGCCAGAGATTTTCTTTACCATACAATCAAAAATACTAAATGAATTACACCGTATTTCTCCTAATTCTTTTGAAAATAAAGACTATTTATTTTTTAAATGAATGGAAATGGAAGGAGCACAGAACAGCCAATTTCAGAGGCACCAGTTACAATTTTTCAAAGTGAAGTACTCCTCCAGTTGTAAGGACATGTATTGTACATCCATTAGAATACGTACTATATATGGAATTCCAATAAGAGATTTTACCAAAACAACCCACAACGAAATTTCCAGAACATCAAAGGCTTCACTACATAGTTTGATAAATTATACTGAAGAGGAAAAATTACTTAATAATGAAAATCAAAAAAAAATTCACACGTGACAATATCCTTTAAAAAAGCAAGCGCACGTGTGCGCACACAAAGCAGAAACGACCAAAGCTTTTTTTTTCTTCTTCTAGTTTTAAAGAATACTGGAGAAGTCTAGTTCTGTAAATTATGCAAAGGACAGCAAATATTAAGCTGTGTTTATGCTACTGTACTTCCATTTTTTTAAACATGCATCTCAACTCCCCAGATATCATCATCCACAGAAACCATGCAGTTATCCAACAGACTTTCAGTGTCACCATTTATTATTTATAGCATTAAATGGGGGAAGTGGCTCTGATGTCACGGACCCTACCCAGTGGAATCACTGACTCAATAAACATTTTCACACTGGAGAAAATCTGGCTAGGAAAACATTTTGCTGGGTTAAGTAGATTCTTTCACCTTTCCTCTCAACCCAGGGGTTGAGATTGTTACTCTGTTAGGAGAGATACAAAGAAACTGTCAAGGTTTCCACAGGAAGAAACCCTGGGCATGTCCATTTGCTGAGGTAAAGACTTCCTCCTCCCAACTCTCCAGAGCCCCGTTTGATTTCCCCAGTATTCAAATTGGCAGGTAATAATAGCTGCCATGTTTCTTTTCTTCCGCCAAATCATCCACCAAGCAGCAAATTCTTCGCTTCTACTAGCCACTCTCTCATAGTTCTATTTCTAAAAATCCCTTCTGGTTCTAAGTCGTAAAACGGAAAGCGGTTGGGGTGTCCGTAGGACCGGGGAGTCTGGCATGGCTACCAATGGTTTGTAATGGAAGAGTGATCGCTTCCCCCAGGGGCCTAGGATTCTCTCCCTCTCTTTTTTTTTCTTTCTTTTTTTTTAATAAGAAAGAACTGGCGGCAGTGATGAGAAAGACACCCCCGCCCCCATTTTCCTAAAGCAACGCTGGGAAACATGAAGTTACGGTTTCCCTTTCCTGGGAGATGTAATCCAGAGTACCTGGGGCCTTGCTATGCAAACATCCCTCACCACGGAGTAGGAAACCCTTTGTCCGAGAAGCCGGACACCACAGGGGCCCGGGAAAAAGGCCCCTTATCCGTCACTGCCTCAAACCCCAGAGCTCCCCAACTCCACCCCAGTAAGGCCTATCCCGGCATCCACACAGCCCTACGTTGGGGAAAGGGTGCTGAGACCCCTACTAGGACGCGGAGACCGAGGTCCTGATCGATCTCCTCCGTAACACCCCCCCCCCATCTCACTCGGCCTGAGTGGGGCTTGCAAGAGCGGTGCAGGCCTGGGTCGGAGAAATTCAGAGGGGAAAAATCCCCTTCTAAGAGAAGGAGAATGAGATGCTAAAGTGAGTGTGAGCTAAGGCCACAGCATGATCGAGCGAGGGTCCTTCGAGAGATGGGCCCGGATATAGGACAGAGGGAGGAAGGAGAACCGAGGAGCTTGGAGGGGGCCGGGCCAGGTCCGGCCTGAGATCTCCAGGGATCCGGAGGAACCGCGCCGGCCCCGAGGCCAGGAAAGTGGAGGGCCCAGGCCCGGGCCAAGGCGGCGGGGAAGGGCCAGGGCCGGCCTCGCGCCGGACGTTGGGGTGGGCAGGCCCGCCCGGGGCCGGACGGAAGAACGGTCCAGCGGGCCGCACTCACCATGAGCTCGATGGTCTTGTCCTCAATCACCGAGTCGGGCTCCATGGCGGCCCCGGCGGCCCCGCCTCGCTCTCCCCGCGCAGCAGCGAACGGCCCGGGCGGAGGAGGCGACGGCGGAGGCGGCAGAGGCGGAGGCGGCTATCGTACCCACTCTAGCTGCCAGCCCGCCCGGGCCGCCGGCAGCTCCGCCCTCCCCCTCGGCGAACGCAGTACGCAGACCGAGGACTACAGCTCCCAGCAGGCGCCGGGGGCCCCGCAGAGCGTTGTGGGAACGAGAAGTCAACAGCTGGCTAATCTCTCTTGGCAGCCCCAAGCTGAATTCTGAACAAAAGTAGCACTGGATTGTGACTGTGGGACATGCAAACCTAAAGAATTAAGGGCTCCCTCAAAATAGAGCCTCAGGAACTCCACGACTACATGTCCCAGAAAGCCCTGCGCGCGGCTTCTCCTTCCGGTTAGTTTCTCCTGACTTCCTGGCAGCTCCAGACAACTGAGACCGGGACGGAAACTCAGGGGTAACTCTTCCCTCGTCAGTGATCCTGCGTGTGAGACCGATTTCCGCACATGCGCAGTCGATGTCGCAGTGTCTAGTCGACTCCTAGGTAGCGGCGCGGTTGGTCCGCGAGAGTCTGGTGCTAGGTACAGATGTTGAAGACAGGTGGGTTCTAGATGCGTTAGGAGGGCTTGGGGCTCAGGTGTGGGAGGGGCCAACAAGCGAGAGAAGCTCGGGCAAGGGAGAGGTTCTGAGAGTATGGGCACCCCAGAAGTGAGGGGCTTAGAAATTTCGTTGGGGAAAGTGGGTTTGTGGAGATAAAATATGGTGCTGTCTGTACGCACCACGAACTGGGAGGAGCTGAGAGATGAAAGGGAACCTGCGTATATTGAGCCCTTCCTATTCATTCGTTCAGAATTATTATTATTATTATTTTTTTTTTTTTAGTTCCAGCCTCTGCCAGGTACCAGCGTAGGCCCTGGGAATCAGCTCCGAACGTGACAAGGAAGGACTCGGTTATCATGGTGCTTAATTCTAGTGGTGGGAAAACAGACATTAACCAAAAGAGTAGGCGCTAAGAAGGACCGCAGCTGGAGACCTGGAAACTCCTAGTGAATTCTGTCTTCAGCTCTGTGTAAACTTTGTCAGGTCTATTAGCCCCGGCTGACGAAGACCACCAGATACGTACTGATTGAACAAGTTGAGTTTATTACTGGTAGCGGTGAGGGAGAAGTCATAGGCGTCTCGGTAAGAGTTGTTACGTGATTTGGGAGAGAGTTTAAGGAAATGAGGCTTGACTCTGGATTAGATGCCGTCAGGAAGTGGGGGTAATTCTATGATTGGGCATCTCAGTCATGCCTGGAACAAGGGAATGGTAGATTGAGGCTGAAGCTGTAATTGCTAAAGAAGCAGGAACCCCTCATCAGCCAGGATGGTAGATGTTTGGTCATTTTTTGTGGTTTGGACAATGTTCGTGTTTTATCTGCTTTCAAATATAATTAAGGAGTGATCTTGTTTCTGTCTTGATCTATCCACAGTCAGAGAATGTCCCCATCTGATGTTTATGTTCTGTGAAATTCTGTTCAACAGGAGAGCACAAGGCCCACCTAAGAGGGCCATCTATCATCTAGTAACATTACAGCCTAGTTCATTGTACCCGGCCAGCTTCCAAATATCAGAGGCTGCTTTTCTCTTTCTCTAGTGTTTTGAATTCTCTGCACCTGTAAACTGAGGGGACTCAATGACCTAGAAATCTTTCCCTTTCTAAGGATCAAGTTATTACAGTAATTTGTATGCATGCAGGGCACAGTGTAAGTTCCACGCCCATGGAGTTTGAAGTTTCATAGTCCTTATCTGGTGCTTTCCACCAAAAGAATTAAAAGCAATAGGTAAAAAGAGCACAGAACTGGAAAATTATTGCCACTAACTTGCTGTCTGAATTTCACTAGGCCCCTTCCCCTGTCTGGATCTTGGTTAGTAAAACAGGAGTTAGAATAAATGACCTCTGTTTCAGTTATGTGGTGTATCATAATAAGCTACGCCCAAGACTTAGTAGCTTAAAATAACAGTGGTTTATTTTTACAATTGTGTGGGTCGACTGAACACAGCTGGGCCCACATAGTATACTGAGGTTACTCATGAGATTGCAGTCAGCTGGGAGCTCATCAAAATGGCTTCGCATCCTATAGGGGCTCTCTTCTTCACCTGGTGTCTTATCATTCAAGCTTCTGCATGGTAACTAGCTTCCAAGAAGACAGGCCCCAGTGAGCAAACGATTATCAAGCTTTTGGTCACACCGTACTTCCTAATGTCCCATTGGCTAAAGCGGGTCATACAGCCAAGCTTAGAGTCCTTGTAGAAAGGGACTGTGCAAGGTTGTGAACACAGAGAGTCAAGGTTCATTGAGAACTAATGTAACAGCCAACCGAGACCCCTAAGGTACCAGCATTTGCCACAGGACCGAGCACATAGGGTTAGGGTAGGAGTCACATGCTGAATTCCCCAATATGTATGTTTATCCTACAGCATTTTTATTGTTTTAAAATTTTATATTTTCGCATTTTAAAGTCTGAATTTCCATTTTGTCTTGAAAAATTAGACTATCTGGCTTTTTGGCTATATGTGGCAAAAATAGGCAGGGGTTAATTAGTAGCTACCTTCTTTACATGAAGCATGTGCTCTGTAAATTTCTACTATCACCATTGCTCCCTATTGTCTTATATCTGCATGCTCCACTCAATTTGAAAAATACTATTGGGTCAAATTCCAGGAGCTCAATGGGATGAAAAAGTCATGTATTGATAGAAACTTTACCCAAGCTATATGAGAGCCAAGCCTTATTACCAATGTCAAACCAGAACTCAGGTTCTCAGTTATTTTAACTGCTTCAGGCTGGAAGCCAGCAGGTGATTAGATTTGGTCATCAGTAAAGGCAGAAGACCTTGAGTCATATTTCCCCCCAGTTTTTCAAATAGCTCTGCTCTGAGGTTTACGAGACCTGCTAACAACAAAGTAGTTAGGTCCACAGTCCCTTAACCGAAACCCTGAGGTCTGAAACGTATTCAGAATTCAGAATTGATTATTATACAAAGACAGTATGGTCCATATACTGTATATACATATGATGAAACACTTAGTGGAGTCCAGGAGAGCACTTCATAATCAAGTACATTAACTTTTGTGCCTCAGACCGTATGTGTGCCTGTTATCAATTTATAGCTTCTCAGTTCCAAATCCATTCTTCTTTTACATACTTTGGAATACTAGAGTCCAACTAGGACCCTGTGAATGTTTCTCCTCTGCCAGCTGCCACAACATTTAGTTTTGTTGGTAGAGAGCCCCACAGGAACACAAACAAATGAAGGATCTTCTCTTCCTAGTTCTAGTATACTTTATTTTCCTTCTTGCTTTTGTGGTATACAGAAGCAAGTGGTTTACAGGACCATACCCCCCGCCCCCGACATACACACGCACAGGTGGCTAGGACATTCAGAGGGTGGCTTCCCAGTGAATTCAGTGACACTTCAGCCGCAACCTGTAGCACCTCAGCAAACTTCAACCATCCAATGACCCATAACTAACCTCTCCCCAATGAGGTCTGAATCTCAGCCTAGCGGTGGGAGTGGGAGGGCTCTTCCAAATTTGTTTCTTCCTTGGGTACTCTGCCTCAGCCCTAAAGATAGTGGTTGTTCCCTATAACTGCTCTTTCTGTATTTAGTGTTGTCTTTGCCCCTTAGTACCTAATACCCTCTTACTAGTTAATAGTTCTTTCTGCTTTTTGGGTTTTTTTGTTTTTTAGATTCCACATATAGGTGAAATCTATGGTATTTGTCTTTCTCTGACTTATTTCACTTAGCATAATACTCTTTAGGTCCATCCACATTGTCCCAAAAGGCAAGATCTCATTCGTTTTTATGGCTGAGTAATATTCCATTGTATATGTATACCACATCTTCTTTATCCATTCCTCTGTCAGTGGACTTGTAAGTTGCTTCCATATTTTGGCTTTTGTAAATACTACAGTAAACATAGGGGTTCATGTATCTTTTCAGATTAGTATTTCCGTTTTCTTTAGGTACTCTAGTGGAGTACTGGATCATATGGTATTTCTATGTTTACTTTTTTAAGGAACCTTAATACTGTTTTCCACAGTGGCTACACCAGTTTACATTCCCATCAAGAGTGTAAAAGGGTTCCTTTTTCTCCACATCCTCACCAACACCTGTCATTTCTTCTCTTTTTGATACTACTCATTCTGACAGGTATAAGATGACATGTCATTGTCATCTTTTTTGACTTGCATTTCCTTGATGATTAATGATGTTGAGCATCTTTTCATGGATCTGTTAGCCATTTGTATGTCTTCTCTGGAAAAAATGTCTCTTCAGATCCTCTACCCGTTTTGTAATCAAATTTTTTTGATGTTGAGTTGCTTATTTCTATAGTTTGGATATTAACCCCTATTGGACATACCATTTGCAAATATCTTTTCCCATTCAGTGGGTCGCCTTTTCATTTTGTTGATGATTACCTTTTGATGGGCAAAAGCTTTTTATTTTGGTATAATTCTAATATTGTATTTTTGCTTTTGTTTCCTTTGCCTGAGGAGGCATATCTAGAAAAATGTTGCTAAGGTTGATATCAAAGAAAGTACTGCCTATACATATTTTCTTCTAGGAGTTTTATGGCTTCAGGTCTTACATTTAGGTCTTTAATCCATTTTGAGTTTATTTTTGCATATCATATAAAAAAGTGGTCCAGTTTCATTATTTTGCATGTTGCTCTCCAGTTTTCCCAACACCATTTATTGGAGACTGTCTTTTCCCCATTGTATATTCTTACCTCCTTTGTCCTAGATTGCATGTAAGTATAGGCTTTTACCTTGTGTCTTTATCCTGATTCATTGATCTTTGTGTTTGTTTGTGTGTCAGTACCATACTGTTTTGATTATTAAAGCTTTGTAATAGAAACGATAATTCTTTATGTTAAATTTTCCCAAAGAAGAATATGGCAGATGTGAGGGTGTGTGACTTTCAAAACTAGATCATGAGGTGTTATGGCATCCTCCTAGCTTTCTCTTGGATTATCCAAGCTCCATGTCTTATATATCTATAGAATAAAAAACAAGGTAGTTATCATAAAATACATATGAGCACGTTTATTTGAACTGAAAAACATAGCCACACTTTTTCTGACAGCCTTTTTGGATGACTGGTGTGTTGGTGTACACTGGCTTTGTCAGTAATAGGTATTAGATGAGTTGTATCTTTAGTTTCACAATTTTTAGGAAGATACGCTTAAAGCACATAAATAGAAACATTTCACCAATTAATTTATTGGCAGACATGTATTGAAATTAATATTTGTGTTTTCCCAACACTTTTGAAACTTATCAGGTGGAAGAAGCTATCTCCAAGTAAAAGAGTAAAGAAAGGGTATATTAGTCAAAATAGAATACACTATGTCACAGTAGCAAATTAATCCTGTGGAACCCTGCGTATCAGTCCAAATTCAGTCAGAGAAGCAGAACCACTGAGTGTATTAAGGAATTTTTTACAAGGAGTTGACCTTATATAATTGTTAAATCTTATTTAACATCTGTAAGCCTATTGTCTTCACAGTCCACACTGGATCTAAATACCTTGGGGCAGGCAGTCAGGAAGGGAAGATGGAAATAAGATGTGGGAGAGCAAGCATAAGCCAAACAGGAGTCCGTGAGGATGGACTGAAACCTGTCAGTTCTTATTGCCTCTGATCCTGGTGGTGTGGCTGTCCTGCAGAGGCTGGAGTGCTTTGTCAAAGAACTGAACGCACATCAATGGCCCAGGAATCAGGGAAGCTAACAGAGAGAGGCTGTGAGGGAACTTGGAGTGATTGCCGACCCAGGCGCTCTTCATACCAAGGAGGTAAGGGAGCAGATCAATGACAATGTATATGAGCTATAAAATGACTTCAGTTTTACTTCTACTCTACGAAGCCCACACAGGAATCTGCCTTGTGGCCCGCCCTAATCAGGAACACAAAGAAACAAAATTCAGGGAAATGTGGCCCAGCCTAGCCAAGCTGACACATTACTAGGTTTCCACACCCTGGGAACATCATGTCTTTTTTTTTTTTTTTTTAAGATTTTATTTATTTATTCGACAGAGGTAGAGACAGCCAGTGAGAGAGGGAACACAAGCAGGGGGAGTGGGAGAGGAAGAAGCAGGCTCATAGCAGAGGAGCCTGATGTGGGGCGATCCCATAACGCCGGGATCACGCCCTGAGCCGAAGGCAGACGCTTAACTGCTGTGCCACCCAGGCGCCCCTGGGAACATCATGTCTTAACACACATATTTTGTTCATTCAAAGTCCAAAGGGGTTAGCTAGCCTTCTATCAGTTACACCATCCGGAATTCATGGTCTCCCATATTGCTGGGCAGAGGGGACAGAAGAGAGGGTCACCAGCTATTAACTGCCTTATGGCAGAAGCACATCATTCCTGCTCGCTATTCAGTGGTCAGTACCTAATCACACAGCCATGAGAAGCTGCATGAGAGGCCAAACAATGTACTCTCCCTGTCCACCTAGAAAAAAGGAAATGAAGTAGATTGTGGTAAGTACCTAGGATTGTGTCTGCTACACGGGTTTAATTAATAGTTATTTCATAATTCTTGAAAAAGACTTTTAGGTATGCTTTTCCAAAATTGAGAAAGTGAATTTCTCCAGTAACTATATAAAAAATGCTTTTACTAGTCAGGTGATTTCCAGTACTTTGCTCTCAACAAAACTGAATGATGATTGAATTAAGTTTAAATGATTTAAAATAATTTTGCTAACCAGTCACTATGTAATTTTTAACATAATAACTTTGAAGGAATCCAAAGAAGTTGTATAACATTGCTAAGAGACAACTTTCATTCTTCTACAAACAAGTCTTTTGAGTACTAACATCTATAAAATGTTAGTGACCTAAAAATAAATTTGATGCCAAATCATCTCATTCTAGCAATAAGTAATATTCATGCATGGATATGCAAACTATTTTTTTAGTTATTGGTTGGTTTAAAGATATAGTTGTAATAAAATTCTGTTTAATCATTATCAAAATGTTTATGTACTTATTGTTTGACCAATTGCATTTAATTACAATTACAATGATAATTTAAATGCAGAAAGCTTTTTTGCTAACATTCCAAGCCTGGGATCACCAAAAATAAAAATTAAAACACAACATGCAGAAGAGAAGTAGGATAAGGTGAGCAATAAAACTTTCAAGCATAAAATTTTGGGGGGAAAAGGAATAGATATATGAATTCAAGGAGGAAAAAAATGGATATAAAATTTTCTCCTATCAGAAAACAGCTTGTTCATGTATATTTAAAAGGACGATGTTATGAAATTTCTATAAATTTCATTGAGAAAAATAACAGCAGCTTTATTTTTAAAGGCCAGTATTTATTGGGGCACCTGAGTGGCTCAGTCAGTTGCCAGCTTTTGATTTTGGCTCAGGTCATGATCTTGGGGTCCTGGGATCAAGCCCCACATTGGGCTCCACACTCAGCAGGGGTCTGCTTGAGGATTCTTTCCCTTTCTCCCTCTCCCGTTGCCCCTCCCCCTGCCCACATGAGCTTGCTCGCTCTAAAATAAATAAATCCTATGAAAACAAATAAAATAAATGTCAGTATAATACACTGAAAATCATATTCTCAGCTATTTAAATTTATGCTGAAAAAAATTGGATATTTTAAGAAATGAGTGATTACATAATGTTTCAAAATTCTTTTGGGGTTACCAGAGGAAAAAAAGTCAAAGATCATTGCTCTAGATCACTGTGGTGACTACAGAAAGGGCCTTGGTATCCTGAGTGCCAGACTCTCAAGTCTAGGATCTGGAACAAAACTAGACATTTGCCAAGAAGTCTTTGATGTAGATGTGAAAGAATTGGGTTTAGAAAATATTTTCCTACAATAATAACCAAGGACATACCGGTTAAAATAACCATCAGGTAGCCAATCTCTTTGTCCCACTCCTCACTCCTGAGTAGCTCCATGGTGGGCTTCACTGTAGCTCTGAAGGCTGTTCACAGTCTACCTCCAATACATCTTTCCAACTTTCGTTCTCACTCTGCTTTCCCTCACCTCCTATTCTGTGTCCTCGAGTTTCCCAGAACAGCTCCATTCCTTCATGCTTGCATGTCCCTCTCTCTGGCAGTTCTCGCATCCTAGAGAGGATGAGATGGGTGCTTGCAAGCGGGATACAAAATGAGAGGCAGGACAGTGCATAATTCAACTCTAGTGTGAACTTTTTTGCTGGAGCCTAACTCAGGCCCTTCTGTAAGGCCCTAAACAGCTTGGAGGGTTCCAAGTATTGAGAAATTTATCCTGAGGAGTATCGTAAATTCTGAGGAAACAGGCCAGCAGGGAACAGGTAAAGAGGGATGAAGTTATGTAGGGATTTCCTGATGAACTAGATTCTAGCTGCGAGAGCATAGGATTTATATGACCGAGGTTTCCGGCATTAACCCCAATGAGTTGTGCTTGTGTATGCAGGTACAGTGTCTGTTGTTGATGGCCTTATTCTGTTCCCTCCCACCTGAATGGGAGTGTCCTGTGCCTGCTTCTCCCTTTTTTCTCTCTTCGGAGAATGTTTGTAACCAGTAGTGGCTCACAATTACCAAACTTGGAGGAAAGTATATGCACCAGGAGCCTTATATACAGGATGTAAAAAGGGGACTCTTTTAGTCTGGAGTTTCCACTGTGGCCTGGAACCTGAAAACAGTAGGTGCCGTTTTAATGCAAAGTTCTAGATGAAGTTTGGAAGGCCTGTGAAGAAGGTCGTCCAAAAACCAGTTCTGCCAGCTCATCAGCCCACCCCCCACTTTGAGGGTGTAGGGAGGCTTGTAGACTTATCAGCCGAGATCGCAGAACATTTAGAGAATTCTTCCCGCGCAGTACTGCCCAGGTGCACCTTAAGGTGCCTTAGGGACCACTCAGATACCGAAGTGTGTCCCCTTGAGTTTGGAGACTTGGGCACTGGTTCCTCATTCATGTCTGCAAACGTGAATATGTGAGCAGGCCAAAGGCTGAGTGGGCATAGCCTGTGGTCACAGAGAGAAAATACCTGTCTCCAGAAGGGCCTGCATGTCCAGAATTTTGAGGGGCAAACGTGTGTTTGTGGGGGTCAGCCGGAGATTCCACAAAAATTGTCTTTGAAATGGTTGCTGACCAAGAGGGCCATCTGGAGGGGAAAAGTGATTCCTACAGGTGTCCCCTGTGAGGGGTACAGCATAGGAAGTAGCAGATTAAGAGGGGCGGAAGGTTTCAGGGAGCTAACCAGAGGAGGTAACTCTCATCTGGGAATAATAAGAAGCCCAAAAAATGCCCCATGGGAAAAGATAACCAGCCTTTGACATGAAACATTTAGGAGATACAGATGCCAGATTATAAGTGGGCAAGTCAGGACATTTTCTCCACTGCCTCAGGTTGGGTTCCCCAGAAGCAAACCCTGAGATGAGGATACTGTCAAGGGCTTTATTATGAAGTACTCCCAGGAGAAACCGTTAGGGAGTGGGGAACCAGGAGAGGGAAGGTACACTCTCAGGCAGAATCCCATAGAGTAGAGTTTCAGCTTCAGGCTGATCCTGCATGATGTTCTGGGATGTAAGTCACCCCCAGAGTTGGTCCTAACCTGAGCGTGGGCTTTCCTAGTCCTAGAGCAGTCAGTCAGCTTCCAGACATTTCTGGCTCTCTGTGCTTCAAAGCCGCATCAATAGGAGTGTCGTCCTTGAGAAACGGTACATCTGACCCTTGAGCAACATGGGGGTTAGGGGGGGCCAACCCCCTCTGCAGTTGAAAATCCACATATAACTTTAGACTCCCCCAAAACTTTACTTTTAGCCTACTATTGACCAGAAGCCTTACCAAAAACAGCACAGATTTTGCATATGTATTGTATACTGTATTCTTAAAATACAGTAAGTTAGAGAAAAAATATGAAGAAAATCACAAGGAAGGAGCGCCTGGGTAGCGCAGTCGTTAAGCGTCTGCCTTCGGCTCAGGGCGTGATCCCGGCGTTGCGGGATCGAGTCCCACATCGGGCTCCTCCGCTGGGAGCCTGCTTCTTCCTCTCCCACTCCCCTGCTGTGTACCCTCTCTCGCTGACTGTTTCCGTCAAGTAAATAAATAAAATCTTTTAAAAAAAATCACAAGAGAAAATACATTTACTGTGCTCTATTGGGAAAAAAATCCACGTATAATTTAAATGGACCCATGTAGTTCAAACTCGTGTTGTTCAAGGATCTGCTGTAGTTAGTATGGGCCATTAGAAAACAAAGTACACAGACTCCGTGGGAGGAGGTTACGGGGATCTGGGTGGAGCGCTGTCTGCTATAGATCATCCCAAGCCCTGCTCGGATCCACTTGTATTTTACATTAAGGTCATCCCATCACAGCCTCTGTAAGTTTGGGATTAGTCACAGTTTCTAGGGGAAGACTTAGAAGAGGAAGGTTTGAGAGGTAAGCTGCAGCCCCAGTGCTACAGTTGGTCCCAAGGCTGTAAATAATTTGTCATCTTCCTCGCTGCATGTTCTAGATCCCCCTCACCCTTGACTGTAACACTTCTGCTGTTCTGAATGGCTTGCCTTTGAGGGTCCTAGACCTTCACCCTTGAGGGGTCTGAGGCCATGGATACGGATACTTTTATCAAGCTGGGATTGCTGCCATTGGCCATTCACGCCTACAGCTGGCCTGGGAGTACAAGGGCTCACTGAGCGAGAGCCACAAAGGGAGCATGCATGGTCCCTAGTTCCCACCCTCACTCAGAGGGGACTTGTACAAAGTGCTGCTCCAGCTTTTCATCATAATGATGTATTGCATGGTCTCTTCTACCGGAGTCTTCTGTTTCCATTTCTGTAGTATTTCCCTTCCGCAGTCTCAGTATCTATATTAGCTTCCTATGGTTTTCACAACAGATCGCCACAGACTCGATGGCTTTAAACGGAAATTTATGCCCTCACAGTTCCAGAGACCAGAAGGCTGAAATCAAGCTGTGAGCAGGACCATACTCTCTCAAAGGCTCTAAGAGAGATTCCTTCCTTTCTTCTTTTTTTCTTTTTCTTTCATGTTTTAATTATGGTAAAATATGCCTAACATAAATTCGTCATTTGACGCATTTTTAAGTGTCCAGGTCAGTGGCATTAGGTACACTCATGTTGTTGTGCAACCGTCACCACCATCCATCTCCAGAACTTCCTACATTTTCCCAAACTAAAACTCCATACCCATTAAACACTAACTCCCCGTTCCCCCTCCCCCAGCCCCTGTCATCCTCCATTCTACTTTATACAGCTCCATGAATTTGGCTATTCAGGGTATCTCATGAAGTGGAATCACATAGTATTTGTTCTTTTGCGATGGGCAGTTTTACTTAGCATGCTATCTTCAGGTTCTTCCATGTTGTAACGTGTGCCAGAAATCCTTTTTAAGGCTGAATGATACTCTAGTATGTGTATAGGCCACATTTGGTTTATCCATGCTTCTTGACATTTGGGTTGCTTCTACCTTCTGGCTCTCGTGAATAATGTGGCTATGAACATGACTGTACAAATAACTCTTCAAATCCCTGCTTTCAGCTCTTTTGCGTATATACTCAGAAGTGGAATTTCTCAATCCTATGGTAATTTTATTTTTATTTTTTTGAAGAACTGCTGTGCTGTTTCACACAGTGGCTGTATCATTTTACATTCCCACCAGCAACTGCTCAAGGTTCTAATTTCTTCACATCCTTGCCAACACCTATAATTTTCTTGTTTTTTTCTTTTTTTTTTTTTGTTTCATTATTGTGGTTTGTTTTGTAAGTTATCCCACTAGGTGTGAAGTGGTGTGTCATTGTGGTTTCGATTTGCATTTCTCTTACAATTAGTGATGTTGAGCATCTCTTCATGTACTTACTGGATTTGTACACCTTCTTTGCAGGAATGTCAATTCAAGTCCTTTACCAATTTTTTAATCCAGTTGTTTTTTCAGCTTTTTGTGATTGTGTTATAGGCATTCTTATATATATATATATTTTTTCTGGATATTAATTTCTTAAAAGACATATAACTTGCAAATATTTTCTTCCATTCTGTGGTTACCTTTTCACTCTGTTGATAGTTTCCTTTGATGCATAAAAGATAAATTTTGATGTATTTTTTGTTGTTGACTGTGCTTTTTGTGCCGTATCTAAGAATTATTGCCAAATCCAATGTCATGAAGCTTTCTCCTGTTTCCTTTGAAGAGTTTTATAGTTTTAGCTCTTACAATTAAGTCTTTGATCCATTTTGAGTTCATTTTTTTATATAGTATACGGTAAGACTCCACCTTCATTCTTTTGCCTTTCTTACCTCTTCCAGCTTCTGGTGCTTCCTGGTGTTCCTTGTCTTGTGGCCTCATAACCCCAATTTCTGTCTTGGTCTTAATGTGGCCTTTTTCTCTTTTCTGTGTTTCTCCTCCGTGTCTGTATCTTAGAAGGAACCCATCATTGGCCCACAGTAACCCATGATGATCTTATCTTGAGATCTTTGACTTAATTACATCTACAAAAAGCCTCATTCCAAATAAGGTCACCTGCTGACATTCTGGGTAGAAATATTGGGGGGGGGACCACTATTCAACCCACGATGATGCCCATTCTAATCTCCTTTGCCACAAGCAATTTTATTACCAATCCTTTTGTTTCTCTTCCTCAGAACACTCTTTATCATCCTTTACCACTCAACCCAGCTAGCACCAAGTTATAGCTTTTCAGCTATGACTCTTATTGCTCTAAGGTTTGCAATATACATCCTTAACTCTTTACAGTCTACTTAGAATTAATATCACCTAAAATATAGCAAACTTGCAACTATATGGATCCATTTATCCCTTCCCATCTTTTATACCAGAAATATCATATGTATTATATATGCATATGTTATAAACCTTACAAGGCAAAATTATACATTAAGCTTTAATGTTATTATGTATTTCTTTTCAAAGTCAGAGGGAAAAATAGTTTTATATTTGCCCATTTACTTATCACTTATGATGCTCTTTCTTCTTTCCTGAATATCCATTTTTTTATCTGGTATCATTTCCTTTCTGTCTGAAGAACTTCCTTTAGCATTTCTTACAGTGCATCTCTGCAGGCAACGAATTTTGTTTGTTTGTTTGTTTTGCTTTTTCTTTTTTCTAAAACTGTCTTCATTTCTCCATTGTTCTCCAAGGATATTTTAGTTGGACCTGAAATTCTAGATTGAGAAATTTTTCTTTCCACACTTAATGTTACTGGTTTTCTATCATGTTAGTTTTCCGGAGCCCCTGTAACAAATTACCACAAACTCAGTGGCTTAGGAGAACAGAAAATCATCCTCTCTTGGGGCGCCTGGGTGGCACAGCGGTTAAGCGTCTGCCTTCCGCTCAGGGCGTGATCCCGGCATTACGGGATCGAGCCCCACATCAGGGCTTCTCCGCTATGAGCCTGCTTCTTCCTCTCCCACTCCCCCTTTGTGTTCCCTCTCTCGCTGGCTGTCTCTATCTCTGTTGAATAAATAAATAAAATCTTTAAAAAAAAAAAAAAAGAAAATCATCCTCTCTCATCCTCTCACAGTTCCGGGTGGGGGGGCAGAAATCCAAAATCCAGATGTAGGCAGGCCCTACTCCCCGTAGAGATTTTAGGCAAGCATCCTTCCTTGGCTTTTCCAGCTTCTGGTGGCTCCAGGCATTCCTTGGCTTATAAGCTAATAACTCTAGTCTCTGCCTCCCTCTTTATGTGGCCTTCTGTTCTTTCTCTGTGTCTTCTCCCCCATGCTTGTGTGTTTTTCCTCTAGTCAAAGGACATTTGTCATTGGATTGAGGGCCTACCTGACTAATTAGAATTATCTCATCCCAATATCTTTAACTTAATTGCTCTGCAAACACCCCTTTTCCAAATAAATTCACATTCATGGGTTCCAGGGTAAGTATTAGACCTATCCTTTTTTTTTATAATAGACATATTAACATATTAATTTAGGTATACAATATAATGATTTGGTATTTGTATATATTGCAAAATGATCATCACAGCAAGTCTAGTTAACATCCATCAACCTACATAGTTAACAAAATTTTTTTCTCCTGATGAGAACTTTTAAGATCTCTCTTAGCGACTTTCAGCTATACAATATTACTAAAAATAGTCACCATTCTGTACTTTATACCCCATGACTTATTTCCTTTTTTTAAAGATTTATTTATTGGGGGGAGGGGCAGAGGGCAAGAGAGAGAATCTCAAACAGAGTCCCTGCTGAGCACAGACCCTGGGGATGCAAGGCTCCATCTCACGACCCTGAGACCATGACCCGAGCCGAAATCAAGACTTGGACCCTTAACCAGCTGAGCCACTCAGGCACCCCTGACCCATTTTTTTTTATAACTGCGGGTTTAAACTTTTTAACTACCTACACACATTTTGCCTACCTTCATCCCCTCCCTCTGGCAACCAGCAGTCTATTCTCTGTATCTATGAGTTTGATTTTTTGTTTGTATGTTTCCATGTTTTTAGATTTCACATAGAAGGGCGATGATATGGTATTTGTCTTTCTCTATGTAACGTACTTCACTTAGCATAATACCCTCAAGGTCCATCCATGTTGTTCCAAATGGCAGGATTTCCCTCGTTTTTATGACTGAATAATAGTCTGTTGTATTTATACACTACTGATGGACACTTAGGTTGCTTCCATGTCTTGGGTATTGTAAATAATGCTGCAGTGAACATGGGTGAATATATCATTTTAAGTTAGTGTTTTCATTTCCTTTAGAAGTAGAATTGCTGGATAATATAGTAATTCTATTCTAAATTTTTTAAAGGATTTTTATACTGTTTTCCATAATGGTTGTAATTTAAATTTCTACCAACTATGCATAAAGGTTTTTCTTCATATCCTCACCAATATTTGTTATTTTTTAACTTTTGATAATAGCCACTCTAACAGGTGGGAAGTGATCTTTGTGGTTTTGATTTGCATTTTCCTGATGATTACGGATGTTGACCACCTTTTCATGTACCTGTTGGCCTTATGTATGTTGTCTTTGGGAAGATTTCTGTTCAAATCCTCTGTCTGTTTTTAATGGAAATTTTTTTTGTTTGCTACTGAGTTGTATTAGATCTTTATATATTTTTGGGTATTAACTCCTTATAAGATAAATAATTTGCAAATATTTTTCCCCATTTAGTAGGTCACCTTTCCATTTATTAATGGTTTCTTTTAGTGTGCAGAAACCTTTTAGTTTGATGTAGTCCCCCTTGTTTATTTTTGCTTTTATTACTCTTTTTTGTTTGTTTCTTTGCTTTTTAAAGATTTTATTTATTTATTTGACACAGAGACAGCAAGAGAGGGAACACAGGCAGGGGAAGTGGGAGAGGGAGAAGCAGGCTTCCTGCTGACTGGGGAGCCTGATGCAGGTTCAATTGCAGGACCCTGAGATCATGACCTGAGCTGAAGGCAGATGCTTAATGACTGAACCACCAAGGCGCCCTTATTGCTTTTACTTTTGGAGTCACATCCAAAAAAATCACCACCAAGACTATTATTAAGGAGCTTACTGCCTATGTTTTCTTCTAGGAGTTTTATGGTTTCAGGTCTTATATTCAAGTGTTTAATTCATTTTGAGTTATTTTTTGCGTATGGTTTAAGATAGTGGTTGAGTGTCATTCTTTTGCATGTGGCTGTGCAGTTTTCCCAACACAGTTTGTTGAAGACACTGTTCTTTTTCCTTTGCATATTCTTGTCTCCTTTGTCGTAAATTCATTGACCGTATATATGTGGGTTTATTTCTAGCCTTTCTATTCTGTTCCACTGATCTGCAAGTCTGTTTTTATGTCAGTATCATACTGTTTTGATTTCTGTATATATGGTTTGAAATCAGCATGATGCCTCTACCTTTATTCTTCTTTCTCAAGATTGCCTTTGTTATTTGGGGTCTTTTGTGGTTCCATACAAATCTTGGGACTGTTTTATTTCTATGAAAAATGCCATTTTAATGTTAATAGAGATTGCATTGAATCTGTAGATTACTTTGACTAGGACGGACATTTTAACAATATAAATTTTTCCAATCCATGAGCACAGAATATCTTCCCATTTATTTGTGTCTTCTTCAGTTTCTTTCATTAGTGTCTTATGTTTTCAGTGTACAGGCCTTTCACCTCCTTGGTCTAATTTATTCTAGGTATTTTATTCTTTTTTATGAAATTGTAAAGGCAGTTGTGTTCTTAATTTCTCTGATAGGTCATTATTAGTGTATAGAAATGCAAACAAATTTTTGTATATTGATATTGTATTCTCCAACTTTACTACTTTTTTTTTTAAAGATTTTATTTATTTATTTGTCAGAGGCAGAGAGAGAGAGAGTAAGCACAAACAGGGGGAGCAGCAGGCAGAGGGAGAAGCAAGCTCCCCACTGAGCAAGGAGCCCACTGCGGGACTCAATCCCAGGACCCTGGGATCATGACCCGAGCCAAAGGCAGACGTTTAACTGACTGAGCCACCCAGGTGTCCCTACTAAATTTATTACTTCTCACAGGTTTTTTTGGTAGAGTCTTTAGGGTTTTCTATATATTTTATCATGTCATCTGCAAATAGTGACTGTTTTATTCTTCCTTGCCAATCTCTATGCCTTTTATTTATTTATTTATTTATTTTGCCTAATTGCTCTAGCTAGGAGTTCCAATACTGTGTTCAATGAAACTGGCAAAAGTGTGCATCCTTGTCTTGTTCCTGATCTTAAAGGAAAAGCTTTCAGCTTTTCAGCAATGAGTATGATGTTAGCTGTGGCCTTGTCACAAATAAGCTTGATTATGTTGAGATACATTCCCTCTATATCCACCTTGTTTGGCATTTTTATCATAAATGTTGAATTTTGTCTTATGCTTTTTTTGCAATAGAAATGATCATATGATTTTTATCCTTCATTTTATTAATGTAGCATCAAGTTGATTAATTTCCCTGTGTTGAACCACCCTCACATCCCTGGAATAAATCCCACTTGATCATGGTATATGATTTTTTTCATGTATTTTTAAATTCAGTTTGCTAATATTTTGTAGAGGATTTTTGCATCTATATTCATTAGTCATATTGGCCTAAAATTTTCTTTTCTTGTGGCATCTTTGTCTGGTTTTGGTATTAGGTAATGCTGGTCTTATAAAATGAGTTTAGAAGTATTCCCTTTTCTTCTCTTTTTTGGAAGAGTTCGAGAAGTTTTGGTATTGATTCTTCTTAGAATGTTTGTTAGAATTCACCAGTGAAACCATCTGGTCCTACACTTTTGTTTATTGGGATGTTTTTGATTATTAATTTCATCACCTTACTCATAATCAGTCTATTCAGATTTTTTATTTTTTCATGACTCGGTCTTGTAAAGTTGTGTGTTTCTAGGAATTCCTCCATTTCTTTTAGGTTGTCCAATTTGTTGGTATATAATTATTCATAGTAGTCTCTTATGAATCTTTGTATTTCTGTGTTATCAGTCACATCTCTTTCATTTCTCATTTCATTTATTTGAGTCTCCTCTTTCTTGGTGAGTATAGCTAATAGTTTATTTTGTTTATCTTTTCAAAGAACCAGCTCTTTGTTTCATTGATTTTTTTCTGTTGTCTTTTTAGTTTCTATTTCATTTATTTCCATTCTATTTGTTGTTATTTTCTTCCTTGTACTAACTTTGGGCATCATTTGTTCTTCTTTTTCTAGTTCCTTGAGGTGTAAACTTTGATCATTTATTTTAGATCTTTCTTAATTCTTGATGAACCACTTTTCAATGTGAACTTCCTTCTTAGAAATGCTTTTGCTGCATCCTGTAAATTTTGGGATGTTGTATTTCAGTTTTCATTTCTCTCGAGGTATTTTTTTTTAAAGATTTGTTTGAGAGAGAAAGAGAGCACACGTGAGTGGGGAAAGGGGCAGAGGGAGAGAATATCCAAGCAGACTCTGCTGAGTATGGAGCCCAGTGTGGGGCTCTGTCTCACAACCCATGAGCTCAGGACCTAAGCCAAAACCAAGAGTTAGGCACTTAACCGACTGAGCCACCCAGATGCCCCTATTTTTTTTTCCTTTTGATTTCTTCTTTGATCCATTGGTTTTTGAGTAGCATGTTGTTTAACCTCCACATAGTTGTGAATTTTCCAGTTTTCTTCTCGTAATTAATTTCTAGTTCTGTACCATTATGGTTGTAAAAGATGCTTGATATGATTTCAGACTTTTTAAATTTATTAAGACCTTTTTGTGGACTAACCTATGGTTTTTTTTAAGATTTTATTTATTTATTTGACAGAGAGAGAGAGAGACAGCAAGAGAGGGAACACAAGCATGGGGAGTGGGAGAGGGAGACGCAGGTTCCCTGCCGAGCAGGTAGCCCTATGTGGGGCTCGATCCCAGGACTCTGGGATCATGACCTGGGCCAAAGGCGGACGCTTACCAACTGAGCCACCCAGGCGCCCCTGGACTAACCAGTGGTCTATCCTGGAGAACGTTCCATGTGTGCATCAGAAGAACATGTATTCTGTTGCTTTTGGATCAAACGTTCTATATATGTCTGTTAATTCCATCTAGTCTGATATGTTATTTAAGGGCAATAATGTTTCCTTATTTATTGATTTTCTTTGCGGATGACCTACCATTGAGGAAAGTGGGGTGTTAAAGTCCCATACCATTATTGTATTGCTATCTATTTCTCCCTTCAGGCCTAGTTAATATTTCATTTATATATTTTGGTGCTCCTATGCTGGGTGCATAAATATTTGCAAATGTTATATCTTCTTGTTGCAATGTATTTGTCTCTTGTTACAGTCCTTGTAAAGTCCTTTTTGTCAGGTATTGTTATAGATACCCCAACTTTATTTTGGTTTCCATTTGCATGGAGTATCTTTTTCCATCCTTTCACTTTTAGTCTGTGTCCTTACATCTGAAGTGAATCTCTTATAGGCAGCACATTGATAGGTATTGTTTTTTTATACATTCAGCCACTATGTCTTTTGATTGGAGAGGTTAGTCTTTTTACATTTAAAGTAATTACTGATGGGTATGTACTTACTTTAATTTTGTTAATTATTTTCTGATTATTTTGTATTTCTGTTCCTTTCTTCTCTTGCTCTTTTCCTTTATGATGTGATATTTCCGTAGTGATATGCATAGATTCCTTTACCTTTTATGTATCTACTGTTCAGTTTTGCTTTGTGGTTATCATGAGGCTTACATAAAACAACTTATATTTGTAACAGTCTGTTTTAATTTGGTAACAACTTAAGTTTGAACACATTCTAAATCTCTGCATTTTTATCCCCCTCACACATCATGTTTTAGATTTTTTGTGTCACAATTTACATACTTGTATCTTGTGTTTTTCTTAGGTTATTATATAGTTATTTTTACTACTGTTGTCTTTTAACTTTCATACTAGCTTTTTTTTTTAATTTTATGTATTTATTTATTTATTTATCAGAGAGAGAGAGTGCACAAGCAGGGGGAGCAGCAGGCAGAGGGAGAAGCAGGCTCCCCATTAAGCAAGGAGCCTGATGTGGGACTTGATCCCAGGACCCTAGGATCATGACCTGACCCAAAGGCAAATGCTTAACTGACTGAGTCACCGAGGCATCCCTCATACTAGCTTTATAAGTGCATGACACACCACATTTCAAAATTAGATTTTCCTGAAATTTACTATATATTTACCTTTACCAGTTAGAGTTCTACTTTCTTATGTTTTCCTGTTACCAATTAGTACCGTTTCATTTTTGCTTAAAGAAGTCCCTTTAACATTTCTAGTAAGACGAGTCTAGTGGTAAACTCCTTAATCTTTGCTTATGTTGAAAACTTTCTCTCTCCTTTGATTCTAAATTATAACTTTGCTAGGTAGAGTATTCTTGGTGTTGTTTTTTTTTTTCTTTCACATTTTGAATATATCATGCCACTCTCTTCTGGCCTACAAAGTTTCCATTGAACAGTCTTCTGATAGCCTTATATGTAACAAGTTCACTTTCTCTTGCTGTTTTTAAGATTTCTCCTTGTCTTTAACTTTTGATACTACAATCATAGTGGGTCTTGGTATGGGTCCTTTTGGGTTCATCTTCTTTGAAACGTCTTGGGCTTCCTTGATCTTGATGTCTGTTTCATTCCCCAGGTTAGGCAAGTTTTCTGTCATTATTTCTTTAAATAAGTTTTCTGACTCTTTTTCTCTCCTGAAACACCTAAATGTGGATGTTGGACACTTGATGTTGTCCTACAAGTGCCTTAGGCTCTCTTTACTTTTTTCTTTCTTCTTTTTTCATTTTTGCTGCTTTGGTTGGGTGAGTTCCAGGACCCTATCTTTAAGTTCACTGATCCTTTCTTCTGCCTCATATAGTCTGTTGTTGAACTTCTCTATTGTATTTTTCATTTGGGTTATTATATTCTTCAGCTCTGTGACTTCTTTTTTGGTACCTTCTTATACTTTCTCTTTGTTGAAATTCTTACTTTGTTTATCTGTTCTTCTCCTGAGATTGATGAACATCTTTATGACCATGACTTTGAGCACTTTATCAGGTAAAGCACTTACCTCTGTTTCATTTACATTTTTTTGGAAGTTTTATCTTTTTTTGTTTGTTTTTGGAACATATTCATCTCCGTGTCTTTATTTTCCTTGATTCTCTGTGTTGGTTTGTGTGTATTACATAAAACAGCCACATCTCCCAATCTTCAAGGAGGGGCATCATGTAGAAGTTGAAGCTTATTGTTTAACCTTGCCCTAGCTCTTCGTTGTTCTCAAACCTTTATGATTGTCCAAGCAGCTTACTTTATTTTTAGTGCCTCTCAGTAGTTGAGGGTATACTAAGACCTCTCAGTGTCCCAAAAGGGAAGATCTCAGTCAGCACCTAGATTCAGACTGATTGAAAGTGAGACCCATGGGCAACAGCTTTTAGAGTATGCAAATAATATAGTCCTATGGGACTGCAAGCATAAATAAGCCTTACTAGCCACCAGAGCCATATGCTCTAGAGGTGTCCCCTGGGCAGCAGCTACCAGACTCAGGCCACCAGATGAGTATACAAGCTCTTTTCTGGAAGATACTGACAATCTATAGCAAAGCAGAAGCAGAGTGCAAAGATGACATCCACCAGCCTCCATCCCTGGAAAGCACCTCGGTAGGCCCCTAGATGTGTGCCAAACCTGAAGCCTGCCTCTCAGTCTGAAACTCCAGGATAAGCAAACAGGCTTTGTTCGCAGAAATTGGTGGTGTGTTTCACTCTGCTTTTTGCACTGTGCCCTGGGGATAGTAGCCAGCCAAGAACTGTCTCTGTTGCAGTCACCTTCCTGGAACCCAAGGAACATGAGCCCTGTTGCCCACAAGATCTAGGGGATCAAGGGACATTAGACAGTAGCCTCAAATACGAGGCACTGGGCATAAAAATCAGGGCACCAGATGTGAATACAAGCTTCTCTCTGGAAGACACTGACCTCTAGAGAGTGGCAAAAGGAAAGCACAATGATAACACCTGCCCTCTAAGGTCTCTGGAGAGCATGACATTCAGCTGTTAGGTGTGTATTTAATTAGAAGCCTGCCCCCTCAGGCCACAGCTCTGAATATAAGATAATAAGCCTCTTTCACAGAAAGATTGGGCATCTTATTCTGTTGCCTCTTTACCATGGCCTTGGGGTGGTAGCTGGTTAAGAACTCTTGTGTTTTGGGGCACCTGGGTGGCTCAGTCGTTAAGTGTCTGCCTTCAGCTTAGGGCGTGATCTCAGAGTCCTGGGATCAAGCCCCACATCAGGCTCCTCCTCTGGGAGCCTGCTTCTTCCTTTCTCACTCCCCCTGCCTGTGTTCCCTCTCTCACTGGCTGTCTCTCTCTCTGTCAAATAAATAAATAAATCTTTAGAAAAAAAAAAACAGGGGCGCCTGGGTGGCACAGCGGTTAAGTGTCTGCCTTCGGCTCAGGGCGTGATCCCGGTGTTATAGGATCGAGCCCCACGTCAGGCTCCTCCACTATGAGCCTGCTTCTTCCTCTCCCACTCCCCCTGCTTGTGTTCCCTCTCTTAGAGCTGGCTGTCTCTATCTCTGTCGAATAAATAAATAAAATCTTTAAAAAAAAAAAAAGAAAAAAAAACAAACTCTTGTTTTTTATCTTTTATCTTTTTGTTTTTTTTAAATAGGCTCTACACCCAACACGGGGCTTGAACTCACAAGACTGAGATCAGGAGTCCTGTGTTCTACCAACTGAGCCAGCCAGGTGCCCCTAGGAACTCTATTTTTATTTGTTACAGACCTGTGGGACCAACAAGTATAAGTTCCACTGGCTACCAGGGCCAAGTGACCTAGGGATGTCCCCTGGGCAGCAGCTGCAAAAATCAGGGGGCCAAATGAGGGTACAAGCCCCTTTCTGGGAGATACCAGTACACTTGAGCAAGGCAGAGAGCACGAGGATGGTGCCTGCAAGCCTCTATCTTGGAGCAATATTTTAGTAGACTAGATGTGTGTCACATTAGGCTAATGCTTTAAGATAAGCAAATAAGCCTCTTTCACAGAAAGTACTAGGCACTTTTCAGTTGAGTACCTCTGTGCTGGTCTTTGGGGGTGGGTGAGTCTGTGCTCACAGCCCTTTAAAATTGTTCCTTAGTTCTCATAGCCTTGTAGTTGTGGACTGAAGCCTCTTAGCTTTCAAAGGTAGATGTTTTGAGGCCCATCTCTCAGTGCAGGTCTTAAAAGTTGGAGCGCCAGAGGTAGAGTTCAAACCATTCACTCCTCAGTGAGAAGCTTGGGGTTTTGAGTTCCCTTCTGGTTATGGACACCACACTAAGGGTGGGCTTCATAGGAAGATTGTGTCTGAGTCTCTCCTACCCGCTTCTATGTGAGTTTTCTCTGTTTCACCCAATGTGTAGACATATTTCAGCTGGTTTGGGTGTTTTTTTTTTGTTTGTTTTTGTTTGTTTTTCAGAGGAAATTGTTCCATCTGTAGCTGTAGATTCAGTGTGTCTATGGGAGGAGGTGGGTTCAGGATCCTTGTACATCATCAGCGTGGACTGGAACAGATATATTTTGGGGGCATTCACAATTCAGCCCCCCCCATCTGTCTTCTGGCCTCCATTCTAAGTCAGGAGTCATTCAAGTTGTTGTTCTGCAGTATGTAATTTTTCATTTTTCTTTGGTGCTTTCAAGATTTTCTTTTTATTTTTCGGGGCGCATGGGTGGCTCAGTCTTTAAGCGTCTGCCTTCAGCCCAGGGCGTGATCCCAGGGTCCTCAGATCGAGCCCTGCATCAGGCTCCCTGATCTGCTGGGAGACTGCTTCTTCCTCTCCCACTCTCCCCTGCTCGTGTTCCCTCTTTTGCTGGCTGTCCCTCTCTATCAAATAAATAAATAAAGTCTTTAAAAAATATATTTTCTTTTTATTTTTGGTTTCAGCAGTTTGATTGTGATGTGCCTGAGTATGGCTTTCTTCATATTTTTCCTGCTTAAGATCTGCTGACCTTGAATCTGTAAATTTGTATCTTTCACCAGATTTGAGGCATAATCAGTTATTTCTGCAAATAGTGTTCTGTCCTGTCTTTATCTCCTCCTTGTGGATATTATCCTGTAGGTCCCTGAGTCTCTGTTCATTTTTCCCCCATCTTTTTTCTGTCTTCTGTAGATTGGGTAATTTCTTTTAATAACTCTTTCCTCTATTACCTCCACTGCACTGTTAATCCCATCTACTGAATTTTTTATTTTGGGTATTGTTTTGTTCAATTCTAGAATTTCTGTTTGTTTTTTTAAAATATATATAGATTCTCTTTTTCTACTGTGACCTCCTAACTTTTCATTCATTGAAAATCTGTTTTCCTTGATTCCACTGAGTATGATTATAATAAACTCTTTACAATCCTTATCTATAAATTTCAAAATCTAGGTCTTCTGAAAATTGGTTCCATGAACTGTCTTCTCTCTGGAGAGCAGGTTACATTTTCCTGCGTCTTTGTAAACTAATTTTATACAGTATCCTGGGTGTTCTGAAGGTCATGCTTTGGAGACTGGATTCTGTTGTATTTTTCTGAAGAACGGTTTTGTTTTCATTGTTGTTTTTAAAGAGGCAGTTAATTTGGCTGTATTCATACTGTAAACTTTCATCTTCTGGGCATCAGCCCAAATCTCAGCTCAGTTCTTTTATTCTTAGTTGGGCTCCTTGCAGTCAGTCCCGTGTGTGCATAGTTCTTGAATGAACTAGAGTTTAGGCAGTGTTTGCATACACAGTCTGGGGCTTCTCCTCTCTCTCTCTCCTTTCTGGGATATCATCCCTTCTCACTTTGCAGCAACATACTTGTCCCCAAGTTTGTTCTCTCATTTTTAAGACTGGAGAGACAGAATTTTCTTTCAGCTTTAGCTGCCTTGCATAGCACCAACCGCACTGTACCCTTAGGCTAAAAGCTGCAAAAATTGGAAACTCATCTCATGCTCTTCTCTTCTTTCAAGTTTTAACTCCCTTCCAGTATATACTTGCCTTTATTTACTCTCTAGTGTCTTCAGGTGGTTGTTGTTGTCTTTTTGCTTTTGTTTTGCACTTGGTCTAAAGTTTACAGTAGTTACCTGTGGAAATTACAGATTTACTCATTACTCAGCCATACCACAACATACCCTAGTTTTATCCTTCTCCATCAGCTCAGTGTAGAGAACCCCCTCCAGTGAAGCCACAGGGATCAGCTAAAGTTGAGGCATTAATGGGACTCAAAACTGAAAGACCGTTAAGTCACCCAGTAAAGTTTGGAGACATATTTTCAAATGCAGACTGTGCTGTCTCTAAAGCCAAAAGAGGCCTGCCAAACATGATGCTTCTTTCTTAGTGTTAGAAGTCTCAAGGTACGATAATAATTCCCGTACTCTAATGGCCATGTCCTGGCATAACATGCCCCAAATCATGGATTCTTATCTCCCAACCTCTGGAACACAGGGTCTTACCAGGGTATCTAGAGCAGTTGCCACTTCTTGCTCATCAGGTCCAGTTAATATTATGTATCTATATAATAGACCAATATAATGTTACATGGAAGGTCCAGAAAGTCAGGATCCATTGGGCTATGTTTTGACAGAGATCAAGAGAGTTAGTGGGAAAGCCCTGAGGCAAGACAATGAATGTATACTGTTGACCATCCTGGGTAAATGCAAATTGCTTCTGATCTTTCTTTCTGATGGATATTGAAAGAAATACATTCATTAGATCAATAGCTGCATGCTATGTAAGAGAAGCTATGTCGCTTCATTCTAGCCTAGATACATCATGCAGAGCAGTTGCAGTGTGCCTACCACTCAGTTAAGTTTGCAGGACTCCTCTGTCATCTATGGTTTTCTTACAGACCAGATTGGTAAACTGAAATGGGATATAATAGGGGACTACTACTCTTGTATCCCTTACGTTTTTAGGGTTAGCACATCATTCCGCCCAAGAGGCACTATTGTTTGTGAATTATTATCTCAACCAGACTTGGGGTGGAGAGTTGTAGTTCAGGAGCTTTCATTTGGCCTGTCCTACTACAGTAGTCCTTATTACATAGGTCAAGGACGTAATGTCTGGGCTCTCCCAGACACTGAGTATGTGCAACCTGATTATGCATTTGGATACCAAGGAAATGATCACTAGGTGCATCTGTGAAGATTTGGACCCACTGTAAGAAAGACCTGGGTCAGAACTACATATATTACCTGGCCTCCAGAATCCTTACTGTAATGATAGGTCTTTGATGTGCTTTAGTTTTGGAACTTTTAATCCCCTCGTCAGTACTCTGTCATGGTATTTCCAGCATACTATCTCATTTAATGTGGGCATTCATTTTTTCCAAGTATTGAAATACTATCCCACTATTAGAATCAGCTCCAAGACCCCTTGTCAGTGTGTTAAATATTGAGTTCTGGAAGAGTATCCCTATATCAACAAACACTCCTTTAACCAGACTAATATTCCATTGCACCACCCCAAACCCTGCGTCAGCATCCTCAAGGTACATTTATAAGCAGGTGCTCCTGGTTCTTGCTGATACATAGTAGCCTGGTCCTGTAGCTCCTTTGGTCAATAATCCTTTTCCATCCTTCACAGGGCCAGCACTTACCCAGACTGGTCATGCTGAGACTTAACCCTAGTTATTGGCCTAGTGTCCAGGAGGGGATGGGGAATGATCTTGAGGAGGGCAGGTGTTGTGCAAGACATCTGCCTCAGTGGAGGCCTCTGAGTAGTTCCTGCAAGGTGGGGGCTGCTGTTATCCTCTAGCAAGGAGAAATGATTCTGGGCGCTTTTGTATGCTCACATGTTCAGAGGGATCTAAAGGTTTTATGTTCTCAAGTGCATCTTCCCAGTCTGTGTAACAGTGCGAACACTTACAAAGACCCATCTATAGGACAACCCAGTGGCTGTGGACTTGTGGTGTCTGCTGTTGCTCACCTGGGATTGGTTGTAGTAAGCCAGTGTGCAAGGAGGCTTGTTGAGCTAAAGCTTTGGCTTGCTTGAGTTGTGTATGAATCACTTGCTTTGGTTCCTGTGTATTTTATGACCCTGTCAGTCACTTCCCCCGCCCCCTGACTGAACTTGTAGCATGATTATACAAACCTCTGTGTAGAAAACAGAGATTCCTTATTCTCTGAGATGTTGAGCTCTAGCCAGTCAATTTCTGTCCCCTCTAGCCTCATACGTCTGAACTTCATTTCTTGTTATATATTTAAACTTTTCTCTATACTCTAGGTTTTTTTTTACCTCCCATGGTCAGGTGGAGAGGAAGCTTCCCCTTTGTATAACTGTACTATCACCTATTTTTCTTTTTATAGATTTATTTATTTATTTAAGAGAGAGAGCAACAGCGAGAGAGAGAGATTCAGAGAACAAGTGGGGGGAGGGGCAGAGGGAGAAGCAGACTCCCTGAGGAGCAGGAAGCCCCACGTGGGACTTGATCCCAGGACCCTGGGATCATGACCTGAGCCAAAGGCAGACATTTAACCGACTGAACCACCCAGACGCCCCCATTTTTCTTTTTAAAATATTATCATCGCAGAACTGATTGTACACAGGGCATGTAATAAAATGTTAACACTGTGCTGTGAAACCACAAGTAAATCTCCATTGAAGGGGACTTCAAAGGCACCTGAAAGTGGAGTGTTACATCTATGACTTTATTTCTTGCTTCCTGAGTATATTAAACCTAATTTTCACCCTTTCATTCTGTTTCAGCCTTCTGTATAAGAAGGCTGAATGGGTATATCTTCTGCCCATCATACTTTGTAATTAAACTTGAACATGTTAAAAAAAAAAAAAAAAGACCTCACCCCAAGTCTCAGGTTCCACTCACTCCCCATCAAGGCCCTGACTTTAGCATGGGAGATAAACTGAGGCTGCAGAGTTAGCCACTGCTGAAGTTCTTAGAATATAGTCCTGTGCCTGGTCTTCAATGTGATTTACTTTCCAGATAGAGTAAGTAACAGTCTAAAGACTGTCTAAAGAGGCAGCTTTTTAAATAGACTTCCACTTCTTGCCTTAAATTAGTAACTGTCTTGAGCCTAACATTTTCTCTCTTCCATGCATCAGTAGCATCCAGCAACAATAAACTAACTCTACAGCCCTTTAAATTATGGTTTCCTCTGTATACATAAACTCATGCAACCCCCGTCAGCTATATCTGGTTCCAGGTTAACAAAGGTACATATTTTGTTATTTTTTTTTTAGTGATGAAATGTTTATTTAAGAAAATTTACTAAATCTTAGTAATGATGTAGGAAAAGACATTAGGGTTCGAAGCCGATGGCCAAGAAAGAATTCTTGAGACATCTTTGGTGCAAAAAGGTGGTTTTATTAAAGCACAGGGACAGGACCCATGGGCAGAAAGAGCTGCTCAAAGGTACGTATTTTAGTATTGGCAGCGCTGTGGCATCCCAGGTGCTAACAGCATGCATTTCCATCAGTAAAAATGTGCTTATTGCCACCTGGCCAGCAAGTGATCACATTCCAAAATCTCTTCCTTAGAGTCTATTTCCTAGGACCATGACCAGTTTCAGATGTCTTTGGTAGGTTTCTTCAAAAGCAGACTGTGGGAGCAAGGAATCAATATTAAGGAAATGCTCCAGGGAAAAACTGGAAAATGACTAGAAGAAGGAGGATAGAGGAGGGGAAAAGCAAAGCAAGGGGGAGACCTCTAAGTCCCATGGAGGGTGGCTTCAGCCTAATCCCATAGAAGAACTTTGGAATATAAATGATGCCTCAGCGTTTGTCCTGACTTGTTACAAGGAACCTGGGCTTCCGTACTCCTACTTTCATACTCCAGGCAATCACTAGCTATGACCCGCCTTACGATGGGTGGGTAGATGTAAATTCCCGGGCTCCTCTGACTCTGTGTCTGTAGACACTGTGCCTCCAGGAGCCCAGGAGTTGGCCTTTGAAGAGAGTCTCCAGTGTGGATGGTTAGAAGCAAACGGCACAAAAGCTGGGGAGGACGTGAGGGTAGCAAATAAAGATCATAAAGGGGACTTGGTTGGAGCACCGACTGTGTCCTTTACAAACTTGTTACCTTTCCTTCCCTCCCTAACTCTGTTTTCACTTCTCCAACCCTGGAGGAGCCAGATGCAACCTAGTAAGTGGGGAAGAAGAGGAAGAGAGCAAAGTGGCAGAAATGATGAAGACGTGGACTATATTGGGATAGGCTCCATTATACTGGGGTAACAAGTAGCCCTAAAATCTCAGCAGCTCATACAGGAAAGTTTATGTTTTGCCTGTGTCTCATGTCCTACGTGAAATGGCAGAGGACTGCGCTGCACATGGTCAGCAGGGACTGAAGTTGTTAGAGGGTCCACCATCTTCTTCTGCCCCTTCTTGAACGCACAGCTGCCCCAGGTGTTTTCATGGGAGGACTATGCATGGGCTTGTCAGTGTGCTTCAGCACAGGTGTGACAGTCACATGTCACAAAGCCCTGCCTGACTGCATGGCGACAACGGGGGGGGGGGGATCAAATAGTAAAGTTGGTGACTCTCATCTCAGCATGCCTGTCTTTTTGACTATAAGCTTCTAAGTTTAGTTCAAACTTCAGCTGAGTGAGAAAAAGTTGTAAATCAAATGAGAAAGTAAAACTGGGTAACTAGTACTAATCAAATAAATTTGGAAAATCTATGAAATTTGCTAGAGCTTTTATCACTGAGGCAGGGGGAAAAGAATAAGTAAATTATGAACTAATAGGGTTCCTCAAAAAAAAAAAAAACACTAAAAATAGCCAAAATGCCTAATTGTGTTGTAGTAGTTAAGTAAATTATGTACATTGACAGGTGAGTAGGTTATTTTGTCATTTAAAACTATGTTTCTAGAGAGCTTTTATTGACATTGTTAAATGCTCGTGTTATATGTGAAAAAAGTAAGGATATAAAACTGTATATGAGAATTCCCATCTCTTACCTGGTTTGCTGTAAAGGCCCTAATTGTTACTCTCCTTAATGTCTCTGGTTCTCTAGTATGTTCCTTACACTGCAGCTAGTCACCTAGCTGCCATATAAAGCTGATGTCTCATGTGGCCTTCAGGATAAAATCCAAATTTCTTTTCATGGTATATATTATATCCGTTTGGTCATGCCTACACTTTCTGCTTCATTTTTCTCAAATACCTACTTCATATCCTATTCTCAAATTTATATTTCCACCGCAGATATTTCCTGAGCTCTAGATATATATAGACAAGTGAATAGACAAGTGACATCCCTCTTTGGTTGTCTCATAGTCATCTCAAATTTAATATATGCACAATTAAGCCTTTTTTTTTTTTAAAGAACTCTTTAAAGTCGAACTTCTGATTCTCTCTCTTCACCACACCAGGTCTTGTCCTGTGCCAATCTTTTCTAACTCAGTAAGTGATACCTCTCCCTACTCAGCCAGCAAAGCCCAAAATTCAGGAGCCATCCTTGAGTGTCAGCTCCTTTTCCAGCACACACTTGGTCCCTCCTGGCCTTGGATTCTTCACTATGGCATGGTAATCCAGCCTCTCAACTTCCCTTGCTCACTGGCTTGTTCTCTGACTCTACCCAGGTTCACATTACTAAGAGATTCTGATTCTGCTTTGTCCCTGCTGGGTTTTTTTCATGTTCTGAAGGAAGTCAACCTATCTTATCGGTTTTGTTTCACGAGTTTTTTAGCGTGCCCCCGCTCTCATGGAATTGGTAAAGAAATGTTTTGCAAACTTTTTCAAAACTTTATCATCACAAAGTGCTAGGATATAGACAGGTAGAGGTAGGAAAGACAGAGCTGCAGTTAATTCAGTGGTTGATGGAGGCCCCTGACAGTGTCCACTCTTGTGTCTACACACTGTTTTACTTCATTTTTGTTTTGTTATCTAGACCTTTTACTTGTTTTTAATAACCACTTTTTTGAAATACAACTCACCTACCATAAAATTCACCCTTTATTTTTTTTTTAAAGATTTTATTTATTTATTTATTTGACAGAGAGACCGCCAGCGAGAGAGGGAACACAAGCAGGGGGAGTGGGAGAGGGAGAAGCAGGCTCCCAGCAGAGGAGCCTGATGTGGGGCTCGATCCCAGAACGCCGGGATCGCGCCCTGAGCCGAAGGCAGACGCTTAACGACTGTGCTACCCAGGTGCCCTAAAATTCACCCTTTAAAAGTGTACAAAGAGTAGAGTTTTTTACTATATTCATAGTTGTGCAGCCATTATCGCTACCTCATTTTGGAACAATTCATTCCTCTTTAAACTTTTGTTTTCACCTCTCTCATGAAAAATTTCAAATTATGTCCTTTATCTCCTTAAACATAGTAAACATAGAGGTTTTATACTTGGAGTTAGATTACTCCAGTATCTAGTGTGCTTGTTGGTGTTTCTAATGTCTATTATTTCTGCTGGTTTCAGTTATAACATTTTCCTTGTGTGCCTAGTTATGTTTCAGTTGAGTGCTAGACGTTTTATTTATAAAACTGTTTGCAGAAATTGTTGAAACCTAAGATGGCGTACTCCTCTAGAGAGCATTCACTTTGCTTCTGCCAGGCACTTGTGAGCGCTAACAATCCTGGATTACCCCAGGCCTTTTCAGAGGTTTTGATTAGCAGAAGGAGAACTGCAAACCCCATGATGCTTGTCAATATCAGCTTTACTCTTATTCATGGTATACCCCTTTGTGGTTCCTACAAAGGTAATGATTTCACTTGGGTTCTCTCCACTCTGTCCTTATCTGGCCCTGGGCTCTAATCTTCATGCTCTTAGCCATGGGAGGTTGTCAGTTGCTCAGTTCCACATTTCCTTTGTAATTTAGTTATAATTGACATACAACATATTAGTTTGAGGTATACAACACACTGATTTAATATTTTCATATATTGTGAAATGATCTTCACATTAAGTCTAGTTAACACCCATCACCATGCATACTGTCAAAAGTTGAGGAAAAATACAGAAGTAAAACCAATGAATCACTGAAATAGTAATTGATATTGTGCATGTACCAGAAAGACACTTTGCAAGCCAGGAGCACTCAAAACATGGAATGAGGCTTAGAGGTTTATTATTATAAACTAGCTTATATAGTGTAGAGACAGTGACTTTATTCTTCATAGTGATTGGTTATAATATTAGAATTTGCTTAAATGATAGGGAATTATTGGTTACCTCATGGGGGGACAACTTAAGTTTCGCTTATGATTTCCAGAGGCATAAACAAGAAGAGACCCAGGTCAAGTTAGCCTCACTTGCCTTGCAAGATAAGCTCCAAGACAAGCTCTAGTCTCCATATGTGTTTGATTCTAACAATTTCTTTTTGGTCATTCTCTTAGCAAGCTGAGTGTAGCCTAGAGTATAGCGTTATTCTTGGTTACCACCGTTGATGTAGCCAGGCTAAAGAATCACACATTCACTGTTTCCAGTAGTTGAGTCCTCAGGATGGAGGGTCTTGTAGCTACTGTTGCCAGCAGTCAGATCATCATCATATATTGGGAGGTCAGATCATTGAGTTCCTCAAGTTGTCTAATCCTGGTGGATATAATTAGAGGTGTGAGTGGCTGCCCAAAGGCATTCAAAACCCTTGAGAGGATACAACACACTAGAGAGATTGATATGATTGATAACTCTAAGAAGAGTAATAGCCAAGGGTTGAAAAATTCCCCAGAGATTCCCAGAAGCCAACTAATCAACTTAAATGGGTTCTAATCAAATTCAGGTTTTACCTTTCTAATTCAATCTACATTTTTTTAGTTACATAGCCACAATAGATGTATTAACAATCACATATCCTCATGATTATTTTGGACATCATGACCATCAGGATGTTTTATTTCAGGAGGCAGAATTACAGATGACCTTCCACCTTAACTAGGACTCTATGATGTGAGCAATCAAGTAATTTAATAAGAGGCATTTCTATGGAAATAAAAGAAAAGGGTTAATACAAGCTCAAACAAATTATAAATTCATTTTTGAGTTTAGAGAGCAGCCAGTTGAGAAAATTTCTAGATTTGAGTGTGAAGCATTTTTAGAAGATAAATAAGTATGGGGCGCCTGGGTGGCTCAGTTGTTAAGCGTCTGCCTTCAGCCCAGGGCATGATCCCAGAGTCCTGGAATCGAGCCCCACATCAGGCTCCCTGCTCCGCTGGGAGCCTGCTTCTTCCTCTCCCACTCCCCCTGCTTGTGTTCCCTCTCTCGCTGGCTGTCTCTCTCTGTAAAATAAATAAATAAAATCTTAAAAAAAGATAAATAAGGATGACACGTGGATTTTCCTGGTTTGCAGTTTGTCCTTGATGATGTCTTCGGGTGTTGAACTTTGTTGAGTGGTGGCCCATACAGCAACAGGCATGAAGACTGTCTTCAAACATGATCTACTGTGGTGATTTCTCTGGAGTTTACCAAGTAGATAACAAAACCACAGACAGTTAACAAGACTAGAATCTGATGATGGGTACACTACAGTTTTCTATTGAAATACAATTTTTTTGTAGCTACCCCATTTTTATCAAAGATACATCAGTGAAACTAATTTGTAAAAATTAAGTCTAGTCTTATTAAATTTGGGTTATTTACATAAATGTAGTAAAAACAGTAATTCAGTGCTTATTCTCAAATATGACATTTCAGTCAAACTTTTGGCAATATCCATGGGGCTTTATTGGCTCCATAGAGTCAACCTTAGTTTTTAAAAATTTCCTGGTAATAAGGAATCTCCGGTTAGACCTTTAAAGTCTCTTTAGGCTAAGAGCCAAGCTCAGGATTTGTCTAATTGTGTCCTGTTCGAAGGAGAACAGATTGTTTTAGAGCTTATATAAATACCTATATTGTCATGAAAAATAAGAATGTTTAGTAAGAGTTTCTGAATTCTGGAGGGATCAGAGAGGGAGAAAAAGATCATATTTCAACTTTTGTTTACAAAAGTATACTTTATCAAATTGCTGTAAGTTGTAAATAGCTTAGAAGAGAGAAGGGGGTCCTTTAAATCTGGAAAACAAAACATTAAAGAACAGTGTTTTAATGGAATCACTAAAAAAATTCCATTTTTTATTTTTATTTTAATTTAGTGTTATATTAGTTTCAGGTGTACAATATAGTCATTCAACAATTGCATATATCACCCAGTGCTCGTCACAAGTGTACTCCTCAGTCCCCATCACCATTTCACCCATTTCCCTCAACGACCTCCTTTCTGATAACCATCGGTTTGTTCTCTGTAAGTTAAGAATCTATTTCTTGGTGGATGCCTGGCTGGCTCAGCCAGTCGATCATGTAACCCTTGATCTTGGGGTCGGAGTTCAAGCCCACGTTGGGCATAGGGCTTACTTTAAAAAAAAAAAAAAAGGAGTGTGTTTCTTGGTCTTTCTCTCTTTTCCTTTGCTCATTTGTTTCATTTCTTAAATTCCACATATGAGTGAAATCATATGGTATTTGTCTTTCTCTGACTGATTTCTTTTGCTTAGGACTGTACTCTCTGTTTCCATCCATGTCATTGCAAATGGCAAGGTTTCATCCTTTTTATGGCTCCACTATATATATATATATATTCCACTTTCTCTTTATCCATTCATCTATTGATGAACACTTGGGCTGCTTCCATAATTTGGCTACTGTAAATGCTGCTGTAAACATAAGGGTACATGTATCATTTTGAATTCGTGTTTTTGTATTATTGGGGTAGATACCCAGTGGTACATTTCTGGATTGTAAAGTAGTCCTTTTTTAACTTTTTGAGGAACCCCCATACTGTTTTCCACCGTGTCTGCACCAGTTTGCGTTCCCACCAAGCGTGCAAGAGGGTTCCTTTTTCTCCACATCCTCGCCAACACTTCTTGTTTCTTGTGGCTGTTTTTTAAGTTTTCATTTATTTTCTCATTTAAGTAATCTCTACACCCAACCTGGGGCTCAAACTCATGACCCCAAGATCAAGAGTTACATGCTTTACTGACTGAGCCAGCCAAGCTCCCCATTCTTGTGTTTTTAATTTTACCCATTCTAACAGGTGTGAGGTGATACCTCATTGTAGTTTTGATTTGCATTTTTTTATTTGTATTTATAATCATCTTCATCAGTTTATTCAAAGACCTATACTTTGGTTTTGTTTCATCTTGGGTTAGCAGCTTTATGAATCAATCAGCTTTCCACTAGATTTTTAGAAATTCTTATCTAGTTCAGTGTTAATGATTAAAAGTTATCAAAACCTGTATTCTAGAATACTGGTGTCATTTCCATGAATCTTTTTGAAGATGAAGCATCTTTGCCAGTAGTTGATTGTAAATGCTTCCAGAGAAAAATCAAGAGTGAAGCAATAAATGTCTGTGAATGGCAAGACTTCAGAATAGCTTTGGTTAAAGATCTAGTAAGAGTTTGCCCCCAAAAAAAGATGCAATTGAGAAGCAGATTGTTATCTTTTTGATATATAGTATTGTAAGATAATAACTGGAATTATAACAGATAACATCATACCAGGACATACTACAATTTTAGGAACTTTGTATGATTTCTGGAACAGTTATAGTAATAAGAATATATACTTTTTTTAAAAAAAAGATTTTATTTGTTTGACAGAACACAAGCAGGAGGAGTGGCAGGCAGAGGGAGAGGGAGAAGCAGCCCCCCGCCCCCCCGCAGAGCAGGGAGCCTGATGCAGGGCTCGATCCCAGGACCCTTGGATCATTACCTGAGCCAAAGGCAGACAATTAACCAACTGAGCCACCCAGGCACCCCTATATTAATAACATATAACCAGGGGTGTCTGGGTGGCTGGGTCTGTTAAGCGTCTGCCTTTGGCTCAGGTCATGATCCTGGAGTGCTGAGATCGAGCCCCACAGTGGGCTCCCTGCTCCACAAGGAGTCTGTATCTCCCTCTGCCCCTCTCCCTGTTCATGCTCTCTCTCTCATTCTCTCAAATAAGTAAAATCTTTTTTTAAAAAATAACATATAACCATATGAATGTAATCTAAGAAGATTGAGCATTACTTTTTATTCGACAGTATTTCCCATGAAGTTTAACATAAGCCTAAATAATATTTCTCTTTTACACAGAGAGAGAACACAACTTTTGAGATTTTTCAGGGTTCTTCAGGAAAATCCCCAGTTAGTTCAAGGTCAAGAAGACTTTATTCAGAATATGATTTGCCAAAGTTTGTTAAGAATGTCAGAAGATCTGGGGCATCAGGGTGGCTCAGTCAGTTAAGCATCCAACTCTTAGTTTACTCAGGTCTTGATCTCCCGGTTGTGAGATTAAGCCCTACATCAGGCTCCACACTGAGCATGGAGCCTGCTTGAGATTCTCTCCTCGCTCTCTGCCCTTCCCCCTCTCTAAAAAAATAATAATAAATAAAATTTTTTTAAAAAGTCAAAAGATTTAAAACATTTGCTCATATAGGATAACAGTTCACTGTGAAACAATACTTAGTTATCCATTCAACCAAAGTGACAAAAGATTTCAAGGGCAAATATAGAAAGTCATATATTTGTTTAAAAAAAAAAAAAAGCTCTTTTAATAGAGAAGACTCAGGTTTTTTTAAGTAATCAAAAGCATGATAAAGACAACATGAACCACAGAAAATTATTTTGATAAAACATAGAATCTTTGTTTTCTAGGCAGATTACTTCAAAGAAAAACCTTTCATAATCTTATCAAGAGCAGATAAATAGTCCAAGAAAACTTTGTCCTTTCAGCAGATGAAAGGAAATTAAATTATAGTTTTATATAAATACATTATATATTAAAGCTTATTTTTAAAAACCCTTAGGCGTGCCTTTGTGGCTCAGTAGGTTAAGCATCCAACTCTTGATTTTGGCTCAGGTCATGATATCAGGGTTGTGGGATCGAGCCCTGCATCAGGCTCCATGCACAGTGGGGAGTCTGCTTGGGATTCTCTCTCCCTCTGCCCCTCCCCCCACTTACATGCACACTTGCTCATTTTCTCTAAAATAAATAAATCTTTTTTAAAAATCAAAAATAAAAACCCTTATGGTAAATCTATTCAATTTTACCCAGCTTTGACCTCACAACATAAAATATCTTTTCTACATACCTTCTGCAACTTTCTATTTCCATTTAGGCTCTATCCCACTCTTTTTACTTTCCTATTCTGGAACAGCCAGTCATTTTATCTTAGACAACAGTACTCTCTTTTTTCATTATGAAAACACATCCTATATTCTTTGCATACTATGCATGTAAATACACCTGATTTTCTTCCCACATTTTGTATACAGAATTGCTTCCTTTTACTTTTACTGTTTCTAGGAGGTTTATTTTTACATACTGACTATAAATTTTAACTATTAGTGATCTTTACCTTCCAGTGAAAACTAAGGCACAGGCAATTGTGATCTGTGCTTCATATATTAGCATCCCATAGTAGATTAGCAAACTTATAAATACCTAGTTATAAAAATGTAGTTTTTACAGACATGTTTTTTTGTAGTATAATTTTTCAATGTGGCAATATTAATAGACTCGCATATCTTTAGTCTCTGTAAAAATTAAAAAGCCAAAAGTAGGGGCACCTGGGTGGCTTAGTCGGTTAAGTGTCTGACTCTTGATTTCAGCTCAGGTCTCTATCTGAGGGTTGTGACTGCGTTGGGCTCCACAGTGGACATGGAGCCTACTTGAAATGAAGTGAAGTTTCAGGCCAAAAGTAGATAAACATGTTTAGCTATCAGTATCTCAGTATATTATCTTATTTGAGAATGACCTATATATTCAATGAATATTAATTATATAGTTAATGTAAACTTTTATTTAAGTGTATTTAAATTACTTGTTTTTAACAATTATGCTTAGATTAGACATGAAACTGCTAACCATCATTTTTTCTTCTTGACAAATTTTGCAACATAAATATAGCATGCGCTTATTTGACTGGTAAACCCAGATAGAAAAATTGCATGTTTGCATTATATTTACACTGATAATTCTGAATACATGCCTGTATTTATTAAACCAACAAACTTAAACTACTTTCTGTTTATCAAAGATTATCCCACATCATGTGCACTTGGAAAACATTTGGTTTAGGTTATGTATTTCTGAGTTTTAGGAATAGTTAATTTATACAAGTGTTTCTTTCACTTTTAGCCAGTTAAATAGGACTCTTTTAAAAATATCACATATACACACAAAGATATACATAAGCGTACAGACACGCACAGAGATCTTATATTTTCACCTTAAAATTTTTGCTATATCTCGGGTACAGTAATACAGAACTCAAAAGTTTAGGTGGATCCAGAAATGTATTTGGCAGAGAGACTAAGTTAAGATTGCCTGGTTAGATGGCTAAAGTGTTTTTTTACTAAAATTTGCTTGCTGTAAGGATTCTTCTGCAGAAGCTATTTTTGGAGTCATTTTGCCTTTTATAAGCTTCTACATACCAGTCAAAGAATGCATTCCATTATCTCTGAGAGTTTTGATCCTCCCTTTTCAAGGGTGTTGTTTAAGGTGTATTTATCTTAAGTTAAAGTTTCCTCCAAAGGGGCCACTACAATTCCAAATTATCTGAAAGTTCACTCATTTTCCACAAGTACACAAGATCCAGGGCGCCTAGGTGGCTCAGCTGGTTAAGCGTCTGCCTTTGGCTCACATCATGATCCCAAAGTCTTGGGATCAAGCCTTGTGGAGGGTTCCCTGCTCAGCGGGGAGTCTGCTTCTCCCTCTCCCTCTGCCCCTCCTCCCAGTTTGTGCTCTCTCAAGTGCACACTCCCTGTCTCGTGCTTTCCCTCTCTCTCTCTCTCAAATAAATAAATACAATCTTAAAAAAAAAATACACAAGATCCTCGTCCATAGTGACTATACATGTAAAAGGGAGGAGTCTTTTTGGGACACACAGAGAGAGTTTTAGACCAGGTAGAACCCATCTTTGCCTTTAGAATCCCTAACACAAATCATCTATGAGGGCCCCAGTAATCCTACCATGGTGTAAAATCAAGAATCATGGGTTTTTTCTCCCTTTACATACAGAAGGGTAACTTACCAAATAGCTTCAACAAACAAAAACAGAAAGCAAATGTAAACAGTGAAGCTGGAGAGCCCAGAGCACAGATAGTGGACAGTTCAGATCAAGAGAGATGTACCCTCAAACTCCAGGGTCAGTGAGAAATCATTGAGCCCAATATGGTCTGTGGGGACAGCACCTGGTTGCTCACCAGACTTGGAGTGATTGAGTAGGTTCTTTGGATTCCGCCTCTGACACCACAGATTGCCAAAAAGTTCAGGAAAAAACCAGACCTAAAACCAAGGAATCTCTGAAGTACTATTCGTGGAAGTATATTGTGCTTATACTAAAAAGACAGTTTGCAAGCCAGGGGCTCTCCAATCAAAGCATGGAAGGAGGCTCAGAGATATATTATTATAAAGCAGCTTATTTAGTGTACAGGTAGTAACTGGTTTCTTTCTTTTTTTTTTTTTTAAAGATTTTATTTATTTATTTATTTATTTGACAGAGAGAGAGAGAGAGAGAGAGACGGCCAGCGAGAGAGGGAACACAAGCAGGATGAGTACTGGTTTCACTCTTAGAATTTTTTCTTAAAGGGAATTGGTTAGTGGTTATCTCATATCAGTTTTGGGATCAATTTAAGTTTCATTTATCATTTTCAAAAGCATAAGCAAGACGTGTCCCTTGTCAAGTTAGCCTCACTTGCCTTGCAAAATAAGTTAAGCTTTGCCTGTATGACTAAACTAGTTTTGTCTGTCCAGGGAATTTTCAAGTCTAGTCTTTATGTTTGACTTTAACAATAGTTAGGAAAAAATTATTTCTTATGATGAGGACTTTTAAGAGCTACTGCCTTCACAACTTTCAAATATTCAATACAGTATGATAAACTGTAGTCTTTGTGCTCTACGTTATATCCCCGTGACTTATTTACTTTACAATGGGAATTTTGTATTTTTGACCACCTTCATCCATTTCACCTACTCCCCATCCCTACCACTGGAAACCACCAGTCTGTTCTCTGTATCTATGAGCTTCGGGTTTTGTTTTGTTTTCCTTTTGTATTGTTTAAATTCCACATATAAGTGAGATCATACAGCATTGGTCTTTCTTTGACTTATTTCACTTAGCATGATGTCCTTAAGGTCTATCTCCTTGAAATAGCAAGATTTTATTTTATTTTTTATGAATGAATCATGTATTTCATCATGTGTATACACATACACACACTCACATATCACATATTCTTTATCCATTTGTTCATCCATTGATAGATCCATAGATTGTGTCCATATCTCGATTATTGTAAATAATGCTGCAATGAACATGGTGGGGTGTATCTTTTTAAGTTAGTGTTTTCATTTCCTTTGGATAAATACCCATAAGTGGAATTGCTGAATTATATGGTAGTATATTTTTAATTTTTAAAGGAACCTCCATACATTTTCCACAGTGGCTGCACCAATTTAGTCCCACCAATAGTACACGAGGGTTCCTTGTTCTCCACATCCTCACCAACGCTTGCTGTTTCTTGTCTTTTGATAATAGCCATTCTAACAGGTGTGAGGTGATATCTCATTGTAATTTTGATTTGCATTTCCCTGATAATTAGTGATACTCATCATATTTTCATATACCTGTTGGCCATCTCTGTGTCTGGAAAAAAGTTTCTTCAGGTCCCCTGCCCATTTTTTAATCAGATTGGTTTTTGCCATCGAGTTGTATGAGTTTGTTCTTTTTTTTTAATGTATTTTGGATTTTTAACTCCTTATCGTATATATGATTTGCAATTTTTTCCCCATTCAATAGGTTGCCTTTCATTTTGTTGATAATTTCCTTTTCTGTACAGAAGGTTTGTAGTTTGATGTAATTCCACAGGTTCATTTTTGCTTTTGTTGCCTTCACTTTTGGTGTCAGGTCCAAAAAAATCATCACCAAGACCAGTGTCAAGGAGTTGACTTGCTATATTTTCCTCTAAAAGTTTAAAGGTTTCAGGTCTTACATTCAAGCCTCTTATCCATTTTGAGTTAATTTTGTATATAATGTAAGATAGTAATCTAGTTTCATTCTTTTCCTTGTGACTGTTCAGTTTTTCCAGCACCATTTACTGCAGAGACTGTCCTTTCCCTTTATTATTCTTGGGTCCTTTGTCATAACCTAATTGACCATATATGTGTGGGTCTCTATTCTGTTCCATTGGTCTATGTGTCTGTTTTTATGCCAACACCATACTGTTTTGATTGTTTTAGCCTTATAATATAGTTAGAAATCAGGAACTGTGATGCCTCCAGCTTTGTTCTTTTTTCTCAAAATTGCTGTTGCTGTTCAAAGTCTTTTGTGGTTGCATACAAACTTTAAGGTTGTTATATTCCTGTAAAAAGTGGTATTGGAATTTTGATAGCAATTATATTAAATCTGTAAATTGCTTTGGGTAGTATGGACATTTTAACGATATTCTTCCAATCCATGGGCATGGAATATTTTCCATTTATTTGTGTCATCTTCATTTTCTTTCATCAGTGTCTTGCAGATTTCAGTGTATGGGTCTTTTACCTCCTTGGTTCAATTTATTCCTAGGTATTTTATTCTTTTTCGTACAATTGTAAATGGAATTATGTTCTTAATTTCTCTTTCAGAAAGTTTGTTACTAGTGTGTAGAAACTTTTTGCATATTAATTTTGTATCTTGTAACTTTAATGCATTTATTCTTTTTTTAAGATTTATTTATTTATTTTTGAGAGAGAGCAGGAGGAGAGGGAGAGAATCTCAAGCAGACTCCCTGCTGAGTGCAAAGCCTGACACTAGGCTCAATCTCACAATCCCAAGATCCTGACCTGAGCCAAAATACAGAGTCAGAGGCTTAACCAAATGAGCCACCCAGGCGCCCCTTGAATTTATTAGTTCTAACAAGAGGGTTTTTTTGGTGGCATCTTTAGGGCTTTCTACATATAATATCATGTCATCTGCAAATAGTGATCATTTTATTCTTCCTTACCAATTTGGATGCTTTTTATTATATTTTTCTTGCCTGATTGCTCTAAGAGTTACAGTACTGTGTTGAAAAAAACTGGCAAGAATGGGCATCCTTGTCTTCTTCCCGATCTTAAAGGTATTGTTAAGTGTGATATTAGCTGTGGGCTTCTCATATTATGACCTTTGTGAATTTTTCTGCATCTATTCAGATGACCATATGATTTTTATCCTTCATTTTGTTAATACTGTGTATCATGATTGATTTGCGGGTATTGCACCATCTTTGCATCCCTTGAATATATCCCAGTTGATGCTGGCATATGATCCTTTTCATGTATTGTTGAGTTTGGTTTGCTAATGTTTAGTTGAAGATTTTTGCATCTATGTTCATTAGTGATACTGGCCTGTAGTTTTCTTTTATTGTGGAATCTTCATCTGGTTTTGATATTAGGGTAATATTTGGCCTTACAGCATGAGTTTGGAATTTCCCTCCTCTTCTGTTTTTCAGAAGAGTTTGGGATTGATTGGTATTAATTCTTAGGATGGTTAGAATTCACCAGTGAAGCCGTCTGGTCCTGGACTTTCATTTGTTAGGAGGTTTTTTATACTGATTCAGTCTCCTTACTCTAATTGATATATTCAGACTTCCTGTTTCTTCATGATTCAGTCTTCTAAGGTTGTGCGTTGCTGGGAATTTTTCCTTTTAGGTTGTCCAGTTTGATGGTGTTTGTGTTTCTGTGGTATCAGTAATGTCTCCTTTTTCATTTTTTATTTTATTTGGACACTTTTCTTTTTTTCTTGATGAGTCTAAGCCTGGTTGGTTTGCCATTTTTACCTTTTCAAGCTTAGTTTGATTGATCTTTTCTGTTGGCTTTTTAGTTTCTCTTTCATTTATTTTTTTCTCTGATGTTTGTTATATCCTACCCTCTACTAACTTTGGGCTCTTCTTTTTCTAGTTCCTTGAGATGTCAAGTTAGGTCACTTATTTGAGATCTTGTTTCTTGATAGAGGCCTTTATTAGTATGAACTACCCTCTTAGAACTACTTTTATTTCATCCCATAAATTTGGGGATGTTGTATTTTCATTAGTCTCAAGGTATTTTTTTTTTAATTTCTCTTTTGATTTTTTTCTTTGACTCATTGATTGTTCAGTAGCATGTGGTGTAATCTCCACAGAGTGGTGAATTTTGCAGTTTTCTTCTTGTAATTGATTTCTAGTTCCATGTCATTGCAGTTGGAAAAGATGCTTGATATGACTTCAGTCTCCTTAATTTATTGACTTGTTTTGTGGACTAAGCTATGATCTATCCTGAAGAACGTTCTATGTGTGCTTGAAAAGAATGCATTGTCTATTGCTTTTGGATGGAATATTGTGTGTATATCTATTTTTTTTAACGATTTTATTTATTTATTTATTTATTTATTTGACAGAGAGAGACAGCCAGCGAGATAGGGAACACAAACAGGGGGAGTGGGAGAGGAAGAAGCAGGCTCCTAGCGGAGAAGCCTAATGTGGGGCTCGATCCCATAATGCTGGGATCACGCCCTGAGCCGAAGGCAGACGCTTAACAACTGCGCCACCCAGGCGCCCCTGTGTGTATATCTATTAAATCTTTATTGTCTAACATGTTATTTAAGCCTGATGTTTCTTTATTGAGTTTCTGTCTGGATGATCTATCCATTGATGTAAATGGTACATTAATGTCCCCTACTATCATAATTTGCTATTTCTCCCTTTGGTATGTTTTTTGGTTTCATTTTGTTTCTTTTTTTTTTTTTTCCTATTCATTTATTTTAGAGAGAGTAGGGGAAGGGCAGAGGAAGAGAGGATCTTAAGCAGACTCCACACCCAGTGTGGAGCCTGATGCAGGCCTAGATCTCACAACCCTAAGATCATGACCTGAGCTGAAATCAAGAGTAAGACACTTAACCGACTGAGCCACCCAGATGCCCCTCCCTTTAGGTATGTTAATATTTCCTTTATATGTTTTAGTGCTCCTGTGTTGGGTGCATAAAGATTTACAAAAGTTACATCTTTTTTTGAATTGAGTCCTTTATCATTATGTCATGTCCTTGTCTCTTATTACAATCTTTGTTTTAAAGTGTTTTTTTTTAAAGATTTTATTTATTTGAAAGACACATTGTGAGCACAAGCGGGGGGGGGGCAGAGGGAGAAGCAGACTCCCCACTGAGTAGAGAAACCCCCCCAACACAGAGCTCAATCCCAGGACCCTGGAATCATGTCCTGAGCTGAAGGCAGACACTTAACTGACTGAGCCGCCCAGACACCCCTAAAGTGTATGTATGTGTATGTGTATATATATATATATATATATATACACACACACACACACACACACACACACACACATATATATATATATATATATATGTATGTATGTATGTATTTTTTTTTAAGTGTAGCTACCCCAATTTTATTTTGGTTTCCATTTGTGTAGAACATCCTTTTTTATCCCTTTTATTTTCAGTCTGTGCGTGTCCTTACATATGAAGTGAATGTCTTATAGGTACCATGTAGATGGGTTTTGTTGTTTTTATCCATTCAGCTACTCTCTGTCTTTTGATTGGAGAATTTAGTCCTTTTATACTTAAAGTAATTACTGATATGTATGTACCTATTGTCATTTTGTTCGTTGTTTCCTGGTTGTTTTGCAGTTTCTGTCTCTTCCTTCTTCTCTTGCTGTCTTCCTTTTGGCTTAATGACTTCATTTAGTGGTATGCTCAGGTTCCTTACTTACTGTCTTCTGTGTATCTACTACAGGTATTTGCTTTGTGGTTACCATGAGGTTTACATATAACAATCTATATTCATAACAGTCTGGTTTAAATTGATAACAACTTAAGTTTGAATGCATTTTAAAGTTGTGTGTTTTTACTCTCCCCAGCCTATGTTTTATTTTTTTGTTGTCACAATTTTACATTTATCTTGTATATCACTTGACTAATTATTGTAGTTATCTTATTTTTACTGCTTATTCTTTAACCATCATACTAGTTTTACAAGTATTTAATCTACTACCTTTACTATATATTTACCTCTCAGGTGAGATCTATTCTTTCATGTTTTCTTGTTACTAATTGGCACCCTTTCTTGTCAATCTAAAAAGTACATTTAGCATTTCTTCTAAGGTTAGGTTAATGATGATGAATTCCTTTAGCCTTGCTCATCTAAAAAACTAGCTCTCCTTCAATTCTAAATAACTAATAAGTAGAGTATTCTTGGTTGGAAGGTTTTTTTCCCTACACTGTAAATATATCATGCCACTCGCTACATGAATATATCATGCCACTCCCTCTGGCCTCCATCATTTCTGCAGAAAATCGACTGGTAGTCTGATAGGGGTTCCTTTGTGCCTAACAAGTTTTTCTCTTGCTGCTTTTGAGATTCCTCTCATTGTCTTAAACTTTTGACATATTAATTATAATGTGTCTTGGTGTGGGTCATTTTGAGTTTATCTTCTTTGGAACTCTCTGGGCTTCCTGGATCTGGATGTCCATTTCTTTCCCCAGATTAGGGAAGTTTATTTCTTCAAGAAAAATTTCTGCCCCTTTCTCTCTCCTCTTTCTGGGACCTCTATAATGCAAATGTTAGTCCATTTGATGTTGTCCTATAAATCCCTTAAGCTATCTTCACTCTTTAAATTTCTTTTTTTGCTTTTTGCTGCTCTGACTGGGGAGTTCCACTCCTCTGTGTTTGAGTTCACTGATCTTTTTTCTGCTTCATCTAGTCTGCTGTTGAGCCCCTGTAGTGTATTTTTCAGTTGAATTATTGTATTCTTCAGTTCTGTGACTTCTTATTTGGTACTTTCTTGTATTTTCTATCCATTTGTTAAAGTTCTCACTATGTTTATCCATTCTTCTCCCGAGTTGGGTGAGCATCATTCTTCTCTCAAATTGGGCGAGCATCTTTATAACCATTACTTTGAACTCTTTATCAGGTAAATTACTTACACATTTCATTAAGGTTTTTTTCTGTTTTATCTATATTCTTTTGTTTAGAACATATTCCTCTGTTTCCTGATTTTGCTTGACTCTGTGTTTGTTTTTGTGTGTTAAGCAAAGCAGCCACCTCTTCCAGTCTTAAAGGAGTGGCCTTGTTTAAGAGATGAATGTTATTGTTTAGCCTTGTCTAGCTCTTGGTAGTCTCTTGAACCTTTATGATTTTCCAAGCAGCCTATCTTATTTTTTAATATAAAGCTCCCATTGTTGGGGGTTTGCCAAGTTCTGTCTGCCCTAAAGTAGGGGATCTTAGCACCTAGATTCAGGCTGATTGGAAACCAGACCTTCAGGTAGCAACTTTTGAGTATGCAAATACATATAATATGGGACCACAAGATGAACCCTGCTGGCCACCAGACCAGGTGATCTGGATGTGTTCCATAGATGACATTACTCCAGACAAGTGTATATTCTCCTTTCTGGAAGATACTGGAGAGCTGGAGCAAGGCAGAGGGAGAGTACTACAAAGTGGTGTCCCCCAGTCTACATTCCCTGAGAGCACCTCCATAGGCCTCTAGATGTGCCTCAGGCCCAAGCTCCAGGACAAACATATGCACCTCTTTCACAGAAAGACTAGGGGTGTGTTCAGTCTCCTGTCTGTGCAGTAGTGTTCAAGAATCAGCTGGAGTCTTATTCCCTGCCCTTATGGAGCCTGCAATCTCTCCGTTCCTTCCTAAAGCCTCCAACCTTTGTTGGCCATTATTCCCTTCATCGTCATCATTATCTCTGTCCTCAGCAGGTCTGTTGAGTTGGTACAGTCATTATTTCAGCTGTCCTTCCCCTAAGTAAACTTCTTACTGCCCTTGGGCTGGGAAGGGTCAGTCTGAGCCCAGGCATGCAGGTCTGGCCCTGTCCTCTCCAACCTCATGGCTTATAACCCATTTATATCCCAGTCCCTGAATGCATTTTGACACATAGTAGTTTGTCCTCCTAGACTCAGCGTCGCCGCCTCTGGGAGCTCTTCCCTGATTCTCTGAGGCTGCATCACCCTGAACAGACACTCCTTCTCTGGGTCTGTTTCCTCAGGAGGACAAGTATTTTGAAGGCAATGTCAATGTCTTATTCATTTCAGCATTTCTAGCACTTGGTACATAAGATGTATCAGTTCATATGGAATTATCTCATTTCTCAAGTTCCATGTATCCCCTGATGCATTATCTTCTTCACCAATCTCATGAAACCTTTTTCCTGGGAACCCCAGTCACTTGTGGCCCTTAATGGGGGGTGTGCCAGCTACTAGTTTGCTTGCACCCCCACCTCCCAGCATACCGAGTTCACAGACCTATGGGACACCCTGACAGTGGACCGCCACCTGCTGGTCAGTAGGTTTCTAGGACAGACGAGGGTCAGGGCTACAGAGAGAGTAGGGGTTCTTAATTTCAAGGCATTCCATAATGTAAAACCCTTCTCAGAATAATATTTTTAGATGCACAATATAAAGCACATAGATTACAAGTGAAAGCAATCATAATGAAAAATAGGTATCAAAATATTAGAAAACATATTGCTTATAGATGTGATATGTATGTATATGTAATGTGATACCTCTCAGTCTTAAATAACAGGATCTAGTGATCTAATAACTACTGTTATTTCAAAGTGATGAACAAAATTTTGAGATGTCTGCACAGCTCTCTTGTGAGATGAAATCTATGATTTCTATTGCTGACAGTCACAGGGACTGCTTATACTCCTAGACTTGGCTACCTACATCCATACAGACAGGAAGTACTGAATTTCAGTTAGAGGTTAGTCAAACTAAAAACCAAATGTTTTCTTTTTTTTTTAAAGGTTTTATTTTTATTTAACAGAACATAAGCACAAGCAGGGGGAGGGGCAGAGGGAGAGAAAGAAGCAGGCTCCCTGCTGAGCAAGGAGCCTGATGCAGGGCTCGATCTCAGGACCCTGGGATCATGACCTGAGTCAAAGGCAGACACTTAACTGACTGAGCCATCCAGGCACCCCACCAAATCTTTTCCCATCCAGGTCAAAGACACCTTGAATTCTTGTTGGTGATAGGGGAGGGTGTGGACCCCAGGTAAGGAACCCCTGAATGGGTTTCAGAGGCATGGCAGAAAAATGCTTTTAAATACAGCGGCTAGTAAAGTGTGTGATTCTAACTGAGTGTAATGGGCAGCTGAGAGTGGAAGAGGAGGTGTGGTGTAGACAGTGTCTCTAGAAAGTCTTAAGTTTGAATTTCGTAGTCATCATTTACCAGTGCTGTGAAGTTTGGCCCAAACTTCCCCTTGCCCCATGTCCATTTCCTCATCTATAAAATAGGAATGACAAGGTTTTCCTCACAGTTGTTAAAAGGACGTAATAAGTTAATGTGAAAACTGCTGGGGGTCAAATGTTTGATGTTAAATAAGAATGTTGATGTTATTAAATGTCTGCAGAACACACGCATGCACGCACACACACGCAAACACACACGCACACGCATAACTTCTTACAAAACAGAAACCCACCCCAAAGTCTGACTGGCTGTGTGACTCACAGAAGATAGTAAACCCTTTCTCGCCTGACAAATGTAGATAAGTCTGCCCTGCTGTTTCCACCCTGATCAAAGAGAACAACCACAAACGCAAATAGTCTCTCACCTTGTTATTTTATTAGAAGCATATTTACATTCTTGCAGTTAAATTTTGCAGAGAACATTTTACAAAAGTTTTGTATAAAGTTTTGAAATGACATAAAAATAACTTCTATCCTTTATAAAGGGAAAATATAAGTTAGTTATATTTACTCTGCCAAAAATGGACTGAAAACGAGAAACAGTTCCATCTGTCCCTTACAGAGGAAACATCAGCAGAGGGCATGAGGAATACTGTGTGGGCCTTCTTACTGATGGGCATGCACACTGGTTCTATCCTGAGGCTGGAGGACCCAACCAGCCCCCATCCAGAAAGGACAGAGGACCTATCAGGCCTCGGGCAGCACTGAACAGGGAAGCAGCAACTCCTTGAACAAGATTCAAGGAGTCATGTGAATGACAAGCCAAATAGAGGAATGATCAGAGACTTTCATCTGAACCATGAAACTGGCATTTCACCTACATACTCACTCTCACACCCCAGGCTGCAAAAGGCAACATTGTAAACAAAGCCAGAATCAGCCCTGCGGGACCATTTGCCAGTGCTGGCCTTGTCTGGTGGAACTCGGTCAATGTTCTGTAACTACACTGCTGCTAGTTCACATTTTCCCAGCACCTGTGCACCAAAAGGAATAAAAGAGGGCAATGGTTTCCCTTGTCTCATATGTGTGAGACCAGAAAACTGTCCCATCTGGGTCAAATACTGAAGCAGGCAAGCTGAGATGTTCACTAACTTAAGAGGACCCCTGCCTTCCCACAACCCCCAGAGCATCTTCACTGCATACAGGAGCCTTGGGAACCCTGAGTCCCTTCTTGTTGAATGGCTACCCTCCCTCCCCAAGATCCAGTTCTAACCAGCACCAACAAAACTTCAAGAGAACTGCTTTAAGACCAAGCATCAAACCTTAAACGTTTAGAGTGAAGGAAAAAGTCCTCCCTGGAATGCTTGCCACTCCATCAACAGCAAAACGGTACCCAGACTTAATATATCATCCATGATTCCTCAAAATCGCCTTCAGTTTCGTTTATTTAAAGCAGGTACCTTCCTGTAGAAGCCATTTATTTATATTTGTTTCAAGTTAGAAATCAAAGTGAACAAAGTTTTCTTTGTAGATAAACTGAATGCCTGTTTGAGCATGACTTTTACTGGGTTATCTACGTCCTGCAGTCTGTGGGAATCAGAATCTGTAGGAGGCCAGCCGAGTAACCCAAAGGCCCAGGATTCCATCTGAGATACAGAACCTTTGCATCCACTGTGTTGATGGGTGCAGGAAGCACTGCATTTCTCCTTGATGCTTTTTCTTCCTCAGCAGAAATCCCAGTGACCACAAGCCTGTGTCTCAAGTGTAAGGCCAGACTCCTGCTAGGAGAGGCAGAGGGAAACAGCCTTCCCATATCACCTGCAGATATGATGGGCAGGTGTGAGACAGCAAGAGCCTAGGCACAGTCTTGTGTGGTGAGGAATTTATCCCTGAACACAGGAGCCTGTGTGGGGGCCAAAGGGAATCACAGACTGGCAGTTCAGCCTGTACCATGTATGCCAGCACGCAGCACACTTCACACCAATGGTTTCACCTACACATGCTCAGTGGCACAGGCTCAGGCAGTGAATACGTTTCAGCCTACCTGGCACAAGAGGCCTAGGGCAGAGGCAAGCCTGGGTAATGCCAGGGGGCCAAGCCCTATGTATGTGTATGTATATGTGTGCCGGTGGGGCGGGGGGCACAAGATGGCACGAAACACCCAAGACCAGCAGAATGAGCAGTTCAGGCTCTCCTTTACCCTGCTGTTGTAGATATGGTCTTGTCTCAAGAGAAAAGCAAATCGGGGGCTACTGGGAGGATGAGGGCACCCTGTGAGCAGCTAGCTGCAGGGTGGGCTTCACTAGGAACCAAAATGGCTGCTAAGAGCCATGGTTCTTGTCTGATACTACAAGGAATGTCTGAAAAGCCAGCAAGAATCACAATATGGACAAACTCATTGTAACCAGCGGCAGCACTTTCTGCCCACAGACAGCAAAACCGGTGTTTTGGCAAACAGTAGGGCCCCAAGGCTACAGAACACCATTTCTCCTGGACCCTGACCGCACTAGTAGCCCAGATCACTGACAACCTGAAGAGATTTGGGGCTCAAAAAGGACATACATTAGGATCAGGCAACACATAATAAAACCTCGCCCTCCATAAGAGAGCGAGAATTAAGGAACACTGGGATGGGTCTGTTGGGCACAGCTGGCGTAGCACAAGGCAAGGGGCTGGATTCAAGTTGGCATGGAAGCAAGAGGGAAGGGGGTCCTGAGTTACTTGTTCACAGAGAGCGGGTGGACAAGGCCCACCAGCCTGCCAGCCACAGCCCCAGCTGGCTGTTAAGAAGTATCCACAGAGCTGTAGGGGAAGAACTTGGTGGCCTTATTTGGGGTGGTAGGGTTCAGGCATTCTGTCTCCTCATTCATTTTGAAGAACATCTCCTGCTCTCGCTTCTTCTGGTTCAGATCTTCTTCCAGAGCCTAGGACAGAGAGAAGGCAGAAAGAGCTCTGTCAGATCCCATAGGACACAGGTCCCCCAAACACAGGATCCCCACCAAAGTGGCCTTCTCTGGAAATTCCACCACCCCCCAGGCCTTTAGTGCATGGTAACTCAGTCTTCCCTCTTTCTTTTCCCAGAGCCAGTCACCCAGAAGATAGGTACCACCTCTTGCTTCTTTCTGCCACAGCCATACAGGAGTTTGCTGTGGGCCAAGGGCTATAGCTTGGTAAAATGCTATCTCAGTGTGGGGGGAGGGGGGCAGATGCCAATCTCCTGGCAGGAAAATAGCCAAATAAATGGAGAAAGACCCAAGGTAGAAAATGAACAGATTTAACAGCGGGTGGTGGAGAGGTGGGGGGTGGGGGTTGGTGGGGGCAGAAATGCCCCAAGTACACAGTGTTCCTAATGAGAGCACTGTCCCACAGAGATCATCCGGGGCGTTGTTTTTAAAATGCATGTGTCTTCACCCCCTGACATTCTGATTCTGAAAGTTTGTGGTAGGACCTACCACTACAGGAGCTTCCCTGGGGCACATGCAAGTTTATCTAGATAAATTGGATCCTACCAGAAAAATGTCTTGAGGGGTCTCCAATAATAGGCATTCAATTAAAACAGGAAGCAAAGTGTAGTGGAAAGAACATGAGCTTTAAAGTCATACAGAATTCAGCTTTCTTATTACCAGCAGTGTGGTCTTCACATATCACCTTTCCTCTTATGTAAAATGGCAATATCACTACCTATTTAGCAGGGCTGTTATGAGGATTAAACTAAAAACTAATGGGTCATAATCACTGAGTACTTCCTACATGTCAGGTGCTATGCTAAATACATCACATCTTATTCAGTCTTCACCCTATGGGACAGGTAGTATTACTTCACCTTACAGATGGAGAAACTGAAGCTCAGAGAGCTTACATCACTTGCCCAAGGTTACTCAGCTAGCCAGGGGCATAGTCAAGATGGGAACCTACCTCTAACTTCAGAGTTAGGCTCTGGAACACTTTGGTCCACCACCTGCAAAGCCAGGCACACCCGGGCTGCTCAGTAAATGTGGCTTCATTATTAGCATCTGACCCATCAGCCCGATTTCCTTATTTTCACTATAGAAGTAAATATGTTAATAGGATTTGACCAGCCTTCTATTATGTGTCTTTTTTTTTTTTTTTAAGAGTTATTTATTTGAGAGAGAGACAGAGACAAGCAGACTGTCTGCTGAGCAGGGAGCCCAACTCAGGGCTCGATCCCAGGACCCCAAGACCAGAGCTGAAATCAAGAGTCGGACACTTAACCAACCAAGCCACCCAGGTGCCCCTATCATGTGTCTCTTTTTAAGACTATTCTTGGGATGCCCTGAAATAGTCTCAACAAATAATTACCAGCTCCCCCCTTATGCTCTTATTCCTTTAGTAGTACTAAATTCTAGTGAGTTCTCTATACTTCTAGGGAAAGATGGGGAAGGGACACTGGATCACAATACCAATCTTTCCAATCTGTTATAGGATGTCCGTGTTAAGGCAGGCAAGGTATTTGAAGTCATGCCTCATCTTGGACTTAACTGATTTGAAATTTCTGGTAATTCACACAGATTCTTGGCTTAAGTTCTCCTTTGCTGGATGTATTAATATTAAAGTGTTTGTGATAAGCAAACATTATATATAAGCAGATTAAAGTAGTACTGTTTAAGCTTTGGTAAAGAAGTTACAAGATCCAGTGGCTGTGGGAGGCAGCCAAGTGAGCTGAATGAGTGAAGAGAGCTGGGTGTGAGGCAGTGAGGAGTGGTGGGGGACTGTGGTGAGGTGTGGAGCACGTGCTATGTCTGAAGAGGGTGGGTTCTTCTTAGCTTCAGCTGATGTCTGTCATGTGGTATGACAAACCCAGTGTTGCTGAAGCTCCTGGGTTTTCAGAAGAAACTGGAAACTCAGATTTTTATGTAAAATTTCCTTACCAGACATTCCTTACAGATATTGTGGGTTTGGTACCAGACTACCACAATACAGCAAATACCACAATAAAGCAGGTTGAATGAATTTTTCTATTTCCTAGTGCATATAAAAATCATGTTTACCAAAACAAGTTATGTTTATAGCATACTATAGTCTTAAGTGTGCAACAGCATGGTCTAAAAAAACAATGTACGTACCGTAATCAAAATGTACTCTATTGCTAAAAAATTCTAACCATCATCTGAGTTTTTAGGAATTCATAATGTTTTTTCTAGTGAAGGGTCTTGCCTCAGTGCTGACGGCTGCTGACTGAACAAGGCGGTTGCCGAAGGTTGGAGTGGCTGTGGCAATTTTTCTTTTTATTATTGAAATATAATTGACATACAGTGTTTATATTATTTTCAGGTGTACAACAGTGATTCAACAATTCTGCACATTATGCTATGCTCACCATGTAAGTTATTCGTAATTTTTATTATTGAAATATAGTTCACATACAAGGCAGTTTCTTAAAATAAGACAACACTGAAGTTTGCCACATCGATTGACTCTGCAGCATGTTATGCCATTTGACAGCATTTTACCCACAATAGAAGTTCTTTCAAAATTGAAGTCAGTCCTCTCAAACCCTAGCTCTGCCTTATCAACTAACCATGAGATATTTTTTTTTAATTATGTTAGTCACCATACAGTAGTGCATCATTAGTTTTTGATGTAGTGTTCCATGATTCATTGTTTGTGTATAACACCCAGTGCTCCATGCAGTACGTGCCCTCCTTAATACCCATCACCGGGCTAGCCCATCACCCCACCCCCCTCCTCTCTAAAACCCTCAGTTTGTTTCCCGGAGTCCATAGTCTCTCGTGGTTCATTTCCCGCTCTGTTTACCCTCCCCTCATTTTTCCCTTCCTTCTCCTAATGATCTCCCTGCTATTCCTTATGTTCCACAAATGAGTGAAACCATATGATAACTGTCTTTCTCTGCTTGACTTATTTCACTTAAGCATAATCTCCTCCAGTCCCGTTTATGTTGATGCAAATGTTGGGTAATAGTTCTTTCTGATGGCTGAGTAATATTCCATTGTATATATGGACCACATCTTCTTTATCCATTCGTCTGTTGAAGGGCATCTCAGCTCCTTCCACAGTTTGGCTATTGTGGACAATGCTGCTATGAGCATTGGGGTGCATGTGGCCCTTCTTTTCACTACGTGTGTATCTTTGGGGTAAACACCCAGTAGTGCAATGGCTGGGTCATAGGGTAGCTCTACTTTTTGAGGGCCCTCCACACTGTTCTCCATAGTGGCTGTACCAACTTGCATTCCTGCCATCAGTGTAAGAGGGTTCCCCTTTCTCCACATCCTCTCCGACATTTGTTGTTTCTTGCCTTGTCAATTTTTGCCATTCTTAACTGCTATAAGGTGGTATCTCAGTGTGGTTTTGATTTGAATTTCCCTGATGGCTAATGATTTTGAACATTTTTTCATGTATCTGTTAACCATTCATATATCTTCATTGGAAAAGTGTCTGTTTGTGTCTTCTCCCCATTTTTTTATTTGATTGTTTCTTGGGTATTGAGTTTGAGAAGTTCTTTATAGATCTTGGATACCAGCCTTTTATCTTTAGTGTCATTTGCAAATATCTTCTCCCATTCCATGGATTGCCTCTTTGTTTTGTTGACTGTTTCCTTTGCTGTGCATAAGCTTTTTACCTTGATGAAGTCCCAAAAGTTCATTTTTGCTTTTGTTTCCCTTGCCTTTGGAGACGTGTCATGAAAGAAGTTGCTGTGGCTGATGTCGAAGAGGTTACAGCCTATGCTCTCCTCTATGATTTTGATGGATTCCTGTCTCACATTGGGGTCTTTCATCCATTTGGAATTTATCTTTGTGTATGGTGTGAGAGAGTGGTCAAGTTTCATTCTTCTGTATATAGCTGTTCAATTTCCCCAGCACCATTTATTGAAGAGACTGTCTTTTTTCCATTGGATATCTTTTCCTGCTTTTTCAAAGATTAGTTGACCATAGAGTTGAGGGTCCATTTCTGGAGTCTGTATTCTGTTCCATTGGTCTATGTACCTGTTTTTGTGCCAGTACCATGCTGTCTTGGTGATCACAGCAGTATAGCTTGAAATCAGGAAACATGATGCCCCCAGCTTTGTTTTTCTTTTTCAACATTTCCTTGGTGAGTCAGGGTCTTTTCTGATTCCACACAAATTTTAGGATTGTTTGTTCCAGCACTTTGAAAAATGTCATTGGTATTTTGATCGGGGTGGCGTTGAAAATGTATATTGCTCTGGGTAGCATAGACATTTTAACTATGTTTATTCTTCCAATCCATGAGTATGGAATGTTTTTCCATCTTTTTGTGTCTTCTTCAGTGTCTTTCATCAGTGTTCTGTAGTTTCTAGAGTATAGATCTTTAACCTCTCTGGTTAAGTTTATTCCAAGATATCTTATGGTTTTTGGTGCTATTGTAAATGGAATTGATCCCCTAATTTCTCTTTCTTCAGTCTCATTGTTAGTGTATAGAAATGCAACTGATTTCTGAGCATTGTTTTGTATCCTGCCACATTACTGAATTGTTGTATGAGTTCTAGTAATTTGGGGGGTGGAGTCTTGGGTTTTCCACATAAAGTATCATGTCATCTGCAAAGAGAGAGAGAGTTTGACTTCTTTGCCAATTGGAATACCTTTTATTCTTTTTTGTTGTCTGATTGCTGTTGCTAGGACTTCTAGTATTCTGTTGAACAATAATAGCGAGAGTGGGCATCCTTATCATGTTCCTGATCTTAAGGGAAAGGCTCTCAGCTTTTCCCCATTGAGAATAATATTCACTGTAGGCTTTTCATAGATGGTTTTTATGAGATTGAGGAATGTACCCTCTATCCCTACACTCTGAAGGGTATTTTTTTTTTAAAGATTTTATTTATTTATTTATTTGACAGAGAGAGAGACAGCCAGCAAGAGAGGGAACACAAGCAGGGGGAGTGGGAGAGGAAGAAGCTGGCTCCCAGCAGAAGAGCCTGACGTGGGGCTCGATCTCAGAACTCCGGGATCACGCCCTGAGCCAAAGGCAGACGCTTAACGACTAAGCCACCCAGGTGCCCCCACTCTGAAGGGTTTTAATCAGGAAAGGATTTTGTTTGCCAAATGCTTTTTCTGCATCAATTGAGAGGACCATATGATTCTTTTCTCTTCTCTTATTAATGTGTTCTGTCACACTGGTTTGTGAATGTTGACTCACCCTTGCATCCCAGGGATGAATCCCACTTGGTCGTGATGGATAATCCTTTTAATGTACTGTTGGATCCTATTAGCTAGGATCTTGTTGAGAATTTTGGCGTCCATATTCATCAGGGATATTTGTCTGTAATTCTCCTTTTTGATGGGGTCTTTGCCTGGTTTGGGGATCAAGGTAATACTGGCGTACTATTTCTTCTTTGAATGTTTGGTAGAATTCCCTGGGGAATCTGTCAGGGCCTGGACTCTTGTTTTGGGGGAGGTTTTTGATCACTGCTTCAATCTCTTCATAATTAATCAGTCTGTTTAAATAATCAATTTCTTCCTGTTTCAGTCTTGGTGGTTTATAGGTTTCCAGGAAGGCATCCTTTTCTTCCAGGTTGTTTAATTTATTGGCATATAGCTGTTGATAATAGTTTCTAATGATTATTTCTATTTCCTTGGTGTTAGTCATGATCTCTCCCCTTTCAGTCATAATTTTATTAATTTGGGTCCTTTCTCTGTTCTTTTGAATAAGTCTGGCCAGTGGCTTATAGATCTTATTCTTTCAAAGAACCAGCTTCTAGTTTTTGTTGATCTGCTCTACTGTATTTCTGGCTTCTAATTCACTGATCTCTGCTCTAATCCTAATTAGTTGTCTTTTCACGTGTGATTTAGGCCTGTTCTTTTGTTCCATCTCCAGCTGTTTAAGGTGTGAGTATAAGGACTGCATTTTAGATTGTCCTATTCTTTTGAGTGAGGCTTGGATGGCTATGTGTTTCCCCCTTAGGACCGCCTTTGCAGTGCCCCATAGGTTTTGGTCTGATGTGTTTTCATTCTCATTGGTTTCCATAAATTGCTTATGTTCTTCTTTAATTTCCTGGTTTACCCAAACATTCTTAAGCAGGATGGTCCTCAGTTTCCAAGGGTTTGAGTTTCTTCCAAATTTTTTCTTGTGATTGAGTTCCAATTTCAAAGCATTGTGGTCTGAGAATATGCAAGGAATAATCTCAATTTTTTGATATCAGTTGAGACCTGTTTTGTGACCCAGTATATGGTCTATTCTGGAGAAAGTTCCATGTGCATTTGAAAAGATTGAGTATTCTGTTATTTTAGGGTGGAGTGTTCTGTATATATCCATGAGGTCCATCTGGTCCAGCGTGTCATTCAAAGCTCTTGTTTCTTTGTTAATTTTCTGTTTAGATGATCTGTCTGTTGCTGAGAGTGGAGGGTTGAAGTCCCCTACTATTAACATATTATTATCTATATGTCTCCTTATTTTGGTTAACAGATGACTTATGCAGTTGGCTGCTCCCCTGTTGGGGGCATAGATATTTATAAGTGTTAGATCCTCTTGTTGGATACACCCTTTAAGAATAATATAGTGTCCTTCTGTATCTCTAACTACAGTCTTTAGCTTAAAATCTAATTTGTCTGATATGAGAATTGCTACGCCAGCTTTCTTTTGAGGTCCATTGGCACGAAAAATGGTTCCCCATCTCTTCACTTTCAGTCTGGATGTATCTTTAGGTTCAAAGTGAGTCTCTTGTAGACAACATATGGTTGGGTCATGTCTTTTTATCCATTCTGCAACCTTGTCATTTTATGGGAGCATTTAGGCTATTCACATTGAGAGTGATTATTGAGAGAAATGATTTTAATGTTGTCATGTTGCCTGTGAAGTCCTTGTTTTTATAGACTGTCTCTGTAAATTTCTGTTCTGTATCACTCTTGGGGTCTTTCTACTTTTATAGAACCCCCCTTAATATATCTTGTAGGGCTGACTTGGTGGTCACATATTCTTTCAATTTCTGCCAGTCTTGCAAGCTCATTGTCTCTCCATCCATTCTGAATGACAGCCTTGCTGGATACAGTATCCTTGGCTGCATGTTCTTCTCAGTGCTCTGAATATGCCTTGCCAGCCGTTTCTGGCTTGCCAGGTCTCCGTGGACAGGTCTGACGTTATTCTAATTGTCTCCCTCTGTACGTAAGGAATCTCTTCCCCCTCGCCGCTTTCAAGATTGTTTCCTTGGATCTAAGATTTGCAGATTGTGCTATTATATGTCGTAGTGTTGATCTGTTCTCATTGATCTTGGGAGGGGTCCTCTCTGTGTCTTGGACACGAATGCTTATTTCCTTCGCCAGATTAGGGAAGTTTCAGCTACAATTTGTTCAGATATCTCTTTTAGACCTCTCTCTTTCTCCACCCCCTTGGGGATGCCGATGATTCTGGCGCTGGAACGTTTCAGTAATCTCCTGTAGCTTTTTTCCAAGAAATTGGAGGGGTTTTTTTTCCCATGTTACCGCTCTTTCCTTCTTTTCTATCATCTCATCCTCTAACTCACTAATTCGTTTTTCTGCCTCGTTTACCCTGGCAGTCAGAGCATCCAGTTTAGACTGCATTTCATTCATAGAATAATTTCCACCAGATTCATTCTCATTTCAGCCCTTAGAGATTCTATATTTTCGTTAACATTTTTCTCAAGCCTATACGTCATCTTGATAATTGTTACTCTGAAATCCATTTCTGACATCTTGGTTATATCCATATCCATTAGTTCTGTGGCAGAGGCCACAGTCTCTCTTTCTTTCCTTTGTTGGGGCTTCCTCCCCTTTGTCATTCTGATGAAGTGTGGTTGCGGGGATGTACAGAGTCCAAATTATTGACCAGGACCCAGGCAAAATGCACCTGTTTTATAGGGACCTTAGGGATCTGGCTTCTTGTTCTTTCAGCCTGCCTTCTGGGGAAGGGTCCTGCCATGCTGATACTCAGGCAACCCTGTTTGGACAGAGTTGCCCTGGCCCGGGGTGGGGGGGCAGTGGGCTCAGTAAGAACCAGTTTGGGGGGCTTTTGTTCTCTGGTGGCTTTCCCTGGCGGCTTTCTGTGTCTCTTCTGAGGGTCAGAGCAGCAGTGACCATATCCAAACCCCTGTCTCAGAACAGAGAGATCGCAGTCTGCTCTTCACTGAGCTCTCCAGGCCACACTGACTCCCGTTTCTGTTGGTGCTGCTAAAAACCCGCAGCATCCCGGGTTGTGCGCCCAACAGCCGCTCTCCCAGTCCTCGCTCCCAGGGCCGGCACATCTCTGCCCATTATGCTTCTAAAACCGCCAGCCGCCCCCAGTTCCCATGCGTGCACTCCCGAGCTCCGGGTGTCAGTCTGGTTTCCCCGCTGCTACTGGTCTGCTATTTTGGCCCACTCCCCAGCATGGGAGGCTACTGCTTCCTGGTGCACGAGCACAGCAGCTCCCACCCCCTTCCGTTTATCTTCTGGTATCTGCCCGCAGACTCTCTGCTCCCCGTTTCATACCTTGAGACCAAGGGCCGGAGATGTTCTGTTTGTAGAGATTCAGATGTATCTTCTTACATCTCAGGCTGATTTCGTGGGTGTTCAGGATGGTCTGGTAGATATCCAGCTCGATTCAAGGGACCAGTTCACCATGCGATATTTCTGAATTCTTTCTTGTCATTTCAACAGTCTTCACTGGGAGTAGAGTCCATCTCCAGAAACCACTTTCTTTGTTCATCCATCAGAAGCCCTCCTCATTCCAAGTTTGATCATGATTGCAGCATTTCAGCCACACCTTCAGCCTCCACTTCTGGTTTTTGTTGTCTTGCTGTTTCCACCACTTCTGCAGTTATTTTCTCCACTGAAGTCCTGAACCCCTCCAAAGTCATCCATGAGGGTTGGAATCAACTTCTTTCCAAACTCCTGTTCATGTTGATAGTTTGACCTTTTCTCGTGAATCTTGAATGTACTTAATGGCATCTAGAATGGTGAATCCTTTCCAGAAGGTTTTTGACTTACTTTGCTTAGATCCATCTATGCAAATAATTACTATCTATGGCAGCTATAGCCTCACAAAATGTATTTCTTAAATAATGACACTTGAAAGTCACAATTACTCTTGACCAAATTACATTTGACTCAGACTCAAAATGACTCTGGGCTGCAGAATGGATATTGTGTTAGCAAGCATGAAAACATTAATCTTTAAAAAAAAAAATCATCATCAACATTAGGGGAACCTGGGTGGCTTAGTCAGTTAAGTGTCTGGACTCTTGGTTTCAGCTCATGATCTCAGGGTTGTGAGATCAAGCCCCATGCTGAGCTCTACACTGGGCATGGAGCCTGCTTAAGATTCATATTCTCTCTCTCTCTCTCTCTCTCTCTCCCTCTCCATCCCCCTCTCCCTTTCTGCCCCTCAACCCTGCTCACACACACTCGCACTCTCTCTCTCTCTCTCAAAAACAAAAACACATCAGTCATGTTGTACATCTCCATCAGCACTCTTGGGTGACCAGTGCCTTGCCAATGAGCAGTAGGTCTCAGCAGTGGGCTTAAAATAGTAAACCATGCTGTGAATGGATGTGCTGTCATCAAGGCTTTGCTATTCCATTTAGAGAACATAGGCAGAGTAGATTGAGCATAATTTGTAAGGGCCCTAGGATTTTTGGAGTGGTAAATGAGCGCTGGCTTCAGCTTAAAGTCACCAGCTGCACTAGGCCCTAATGAGACTCAGCCTGTCCTTTGAAGCTGTGAAGGCAGGCACTGACTTCTCCTCTCCAGCTTATAAACTCTTCTTCTAATAGAAGACTGTTTCATCTACATTTGAAAACCTGTTATTTAGCATAGCCACTCTCATGAATTATCTGAGCTCCGTCTTCTGGAGAACTCGCTGCAGCTTCTGCACCGGCACTGACTGCTTCCCCTTGCACTTTTCTGTTCTGGAGACGGCTCCTTTCATTAAGCCTCATGAACCAACCTCTGCTAACTTCAGACTTTTCTTCTGCAGCTTCTTCACCTCTCCGTCTTCACAGAATTGAAGACAGTTAGGGCCTTGCTCTGGATTAGGCCTTGGCTTAAGGAAATTTGTGGCTGGTTTGATCTGCAAAAATTTTCTCCATTTCAGCAATAAGGCTGTCTAGCTTTCTTATCATTCATGTATTCACTAGAGTAGCACTTTTAATTTCCTTCAAAACTTTCCCTTTGCATTCACAACTTGACTATAACTAGTGCAAGGGGCCAGATTTTGGCCTAGCTCAAATTTCAACATTGCCTTCCTCACTAAGCTTAATCATTTCTAGCTTTTGATTTAAAGTGAGAGCCGTGCAACTCTTCCTTTCACTTGTGAGGCCACTGTAGGGTTATTAATTGGCATAATTTCAATATTACTATGTCTCGTGGAATGAGGCCTGAGGAGAAAGAGAGCCAGGGGAATGGCCAGTCAGTGGAACAGTCGTAAGATACATAACAGCTGACTATCTTATTTTTTTTTCCTAAAGTGTATTTTATTATTTATTTTATTGAGGTATAGTTCACACACTATGTTACATTAGTTCTAAGTGTACAACATAGTGATTTGACAAGTCTATATATTATGCTGTGCTCCCAAGCGTAGCTACCATCTGTCACCATATAATGCTATTATATGTTCCCAGTGCTGCAACTTTTATCCCTGTGACTTATTCATTCTACAACTGGAAGCTTGTATCTCCCAGTCCCCTTCACCCATTTTTGTCTATCCCCTCAGCCCTCCTCCTCTTTGGCAGCCATCAGTTTGCTCTCTATACTGACGGGTTTGTTTCTGCTTTTTGTCTACTGTTTTGCTTAGATTCCACATATAAGTGAAACATATGGTATTTGTCTTTCTGTGTCTGACTTATTCCATTTAGCATAATACTCTCTAGGTCCATCCATGTTGTCTGAAATGGCAAAAAATAAATAAAATAAAATATCTCATTTTTCATGGCTAAGTAATATTCCTGTGTGTGTGTGTGTGTATCACATCTTCCTTATGCATTCATCTACTGATGGACACTTGGGTTACTTCCCACTCTTGGCTGTTGTAAATAATGCTGCAATAAATATAGGGGTGCGTATATCTTTTCAAATTAATATTTTTATTTCTAAATACTCAATAGTGGAATTACTGGATCATATGGTATTTCTAATTTTTTGAGGAACTTCCATACTATTTCCCACAGTGGCTGCACCAATTTACGTTTCCACCAATAGCGCACAAAAGTTCCTTTTTCTCTGCATCCACGTCAACACTTGTTCTTATCTTTTTAATATGAGCCATTCTGACAGGTGCAAGGTGAATCTGCTTGTGGTTTTGATGTGCATTTCCCTGATGATTAGTGATGTTGAACATTTTTTCATGTATCTGTTGGTGAAATGTATATCTTTGGAAAAATGTTCATGTCCTCTGCCCGTTTTTAATCAGACTATTTAGGGTTTTTTGGTGTTTAGTTAAGTTCCTTATGTATTTTGGATGTTAACCCCTTATCACAGACCTATCATTTGCAAATATCTTTTCCCATTCAGTAGGTTGCTTTTTCATTTTGTTGATAGTTTCCTTTGCTATGCAAAAAGCTTTTCAGTTTGGGGTAGTCCCAATAGTTTATTTTTGCTTTTGTTTCCCTTGCCTTAGGAGACATACCTAGAAAAATACTGTTGCAACCTATGTTAGAGAAATTACGGCCTATGCTCTCTTCTAGGATTTTTATGATTTCAGGTCTCATGGTTAGGTCTTTAATCCATCTTGAGTTTATTTTTATATGTAGTATAAGAAAGTGGTTCCTTTTTATTCTTTTATATGTACCTGTCTTGTTTTCCCAACACCATTTATTGAAGAGACCATCTTTTCCCCATTGTACATTCTTGCGTTTGTCATAGATTGATTATTTATTAGAGAGAGAGGGCACAAGCAGGGGGGGCAGCAGAGGGAGAGAGAGAAGCAGGCTCCCCACTGAGCAGGGAGCCTGACACAGGGCTCAATTCCAGGACCCTGGGATCATGACCTGGGCCGAAGGCTGACACTTAACCGATTGAGCCACCCAGGTGCCCCAGTGTGGAATTATTTCTGGGCTCTGTTATGTTCCACTGATCTGTGTGTCTATTTTTGTGTCAGTACCATACTGTTTTGGTTATTCCAGCTTTGTAGTGTATGTTGAAATCTGAGATTCTAATACCTCCAGCTTTGTCTTTTTTAGAATTGCTTTGGCTATTTGGGTCTTTTGTGGTTCCATACAAATTTTAGTATTATTCTAGTCTGTGAAAAATACTGCTGTTATTTGGATAGGGACTGCACTGAATCTGTAGGTTGCTTTGAGCAATATGGACATTTTAACAGTGTTAATTCTTCCAGTCTGTGAGCATGGAGTATCTTTCCATTTGTTTCTGTCATCTTCAATTTCTTTCATCAGTGTCTTATAGTTTGGTTGATTCCTAGGTATTTTATTCTTTTGGGTGCAGTTGTAAGTGGGACTGCTTTCTAAATTTATCTTTATGCTACTGTGATATTAGTGTATAGAAATACAACCAATGTCTGTGTCTATGTGTCCTGCAGCTTTACTGAATTGATTTAGTACTTCCAATAGTTTTTTTTGGTGGAGTCTTTAGGCTTTTCTATGTATAGTATTATATCATCTGCAAAGAGTGACAATTAAAAGGCATCTAAATTGGCAAGGAAGTATTTAATCTTTTTTTTAGCCCACTGCTGTGGCTAGGATTCCCACTACTACGCTGAACAAAAGTTGTGAGAATGGGTACACTCTCTTTGTCTTATTCCTGATCTTAGAGGAAAAGTTCCCAGTTTTTTTACCAATGAGTATGATGTTAGCTGTGGGTTTTTCATATATGATCTTCATTATGTTGAGGTATGTTCCCTCTAAACCCACTCTGTTGAGAGTTTTTATCATGGACAGATGCTGAATTTTGTCAAAGCTTTTTCTACATCTACTGAGATGATCATATGACTTTTATCCTTCATTTTATTGATGTGTATCATGTTGACTGATCTTGCATCCCCAGGAAAAAATCCTACGTGATGGTGGTGAATGATCCTTTTAATGTATTGTTCAATGTGGTTCGCTAATACTTTGTTCAGAATTTTGGCATCTGTGTTAATCAGAGATATGGCTTGTGGTTTTCTTTTTTAGTAGTGTCTTTGGTTTTAGGATCAGATTAATTCTGGCCTCCTAGAGTGTCCTTGGAAGCTTTCTTTCCTCTTCTATTTTTTGGAATAGATTGAGGAAAAATCTCTTCTTTAAATGTTTGGTAGAATTCACTGTGAATCCATCTGACCCTGGGCTTTCTTCTGTTGGTAGTTTTTTGATTACCAATTCCATTTCATTCCTAGTAATTGTTCTGTTCAGATTTTCTATTTCTTCCTGATTCAGTTTTAGAAGATTGTTTCTAGGAATTTATCCATTTCTTCTAGGTTGTCCAATTTGTTGGCATATAATGTTTCGTACTAGTCTCTTATAATCCTTTATATTTCTATTGTCCTGGATGTTCTCTTTCATTTCTGATTTTATTTATTTGGGTCCTTTTTCTTTTTTTCTTGATGAGACTGGCTAAAGGTGTATCCATTCTGTTTAACTCTTCAAAGAAGTGGCTCTTGATTTCATTTTTTTTTTCTATTGGTAAACCAATATTTGTTAGTTTCAATTTCATTTAAAGCTCTGATCTTTATTATTTCCTACCTTCTACTAACCTTAGGCTTTGTTCTTTTCTAGCTCCTTTAGGTGTAAGGTTAGATTATGTGAGATTTTTTTCTTGTTTCTTGAGATGAACCAGTATCGCTATAAATTTTCCTCTTAGAACTTTCACGCTGTCTCAAAGATTTTGGACCATTATGTTTTCATTTTCATTTGTGTCCATTATTTCCTCTTTGATTTCTTCGCTGACCTATTGCATGTTCAGTAACATGTTGTCTAGCCTTCTCATATTCATGTTTTCTCAGTTTTTTCTTATGATTTCTAGTCTCATACTATTGTGGTTGGAAAAGATGCATGATATGACTTCTTCAGTCTTCTTAAATTTATTGTGACTTGTTTTGAAGTTCACTATCTTTTGTGGTCATGGCACCCCAAAACAATTATGATAGTAACATCAAAGATCACTGATCACAGATCACCATAACAAATNGCATGATATGACTTCTTCAGTCTTCTTAAATTTATTGTGACTTGTTTTGAAGTTCACTATCTTTTGTGGTCAAGTTTCATGGCACCCCAAAACAATTATGATAGTAACATCAAAGATCACTGATCACAGATCACCATAACAAATAATAATGAAAAGTTTAAAATATCACCATAACAAATAATAATGAAAAGTTTAAAATATTGTAAGAATTACCAAAATGTGACACAGAGACATGGAGTAAACAAATGCTATTGGAAAAATGACACTGGTAGATTTACTCACCATGGGGTTGCCACAAACCATCAGTTTGGGGGGGTGAGGATGCAATTGTTTGTGAAGTACAATAAAACAGTTTGGCAACTTCCAAAAACATTTCAAATTTCTATATGTTGGCCAAACCTAACACCTGTAAGCCAGTTTCAATTTGTGACATCTGCTATAGGAATAACAATTTAGTTATCATAGCTACCACTTTCAGAGCAGAGCGGTTTCACAACTTGCCCAGGGTTTCACAGCTAGTAATAGGGGAGCCAGGACTTTATTGCATGCCTGTCTTACTCCAAAGCCCGTGCTCTGAAGCACTACTCTCTTAAACCTACCACATACATTCATCTATATAACCTAAGGCAGGAGTCTGTAATCTCTTTTCTGTAAAACCAGATTTTAAATATTTTCAACTTTGCAGGCTGTGAGGTCTCTGTCACAACTACTCAACTGCTGTTGTAGTGCAAAATCAGCCAGAGACAACATGTAAACGAACGAGCTTGACTGTGTTCCAATAAAACTTTATTTAAAATACAGATGGTAGGCCAGATCTGGCCCACAGACAATAGTTTACTAACACTTGCTTTAAGGGAAGAAATGTTATCTACATTTTATAGCCCTAAAAAGCAAGATTGAGAAGAGAAGACTTGTCTGAGACCGTATTCTGTGTTAACTGTCACCCAAGCAACACTTTATTGATGCTACCAGATATTCTGTACTTATTTGAAAGAAATAAGTCTGAATTTTTCTAAAACTGTTCCACAGTGTACAGTCATCTCCCCTGCCCCTGTACAGCTCAAGACTGTGGATTATAATCCAAGAGTATACAAAAATATTTATATCACTTCTGGTTCAGTGTTCCAGCAGTAACCCAGGTAGCTAAAGACAGACGGTTCTGTGAAGAATTCTACATTTGAAATAGGGCACCTGGGTGGTTCAGTCGGTTAAGCATCTGCCTTTGGCTCAGGTCGTGATCCCAGGGTCCTGGGATCAAGTCCCGCATGAGGCTCCCTGCTCAGTGGGAAGCCTAATTCTTCCTCTCACCCTTTGCCCCCTCCCATTGTGGTCTCCCCCCACCTCAAATAAATAAAATCTTAAGAAAAAAAAATTCTGAATAGCAGCCCCCAAAGGCAAAATCCAATGCAGCTCTCCAGACATACACTGTGGTACCTCCCCAAACCCAGGTGTCCTGGAAATATGAGGCAATTGCTAGAGGCAATGTGATCATTCATTTTCAAACTATCAGGATGTGCCAAGGGTCCCAGGTAAGAGAAGCAGGTGAACATTTATTTCCTGATACCAGAGTCAACCTATGTCAGCAGAAACATTGTTGATTTGAGTGTCAAGTATCAAAAGTCCCAACAGGCTGTGATTACAGAAAATGATAAACACGGGCCTGCTAAGAGGAAGGTCTGGGACCGTGGCCAACTTCCAGACAGAAAGCTCCATTAGCACAGGTAGGGAAGCCTCACCTCGAGGACTTCCAAGGCCATTAGATAGCTGAGGTAGGCAGCTGCCTTTTGTCCAGACCAGTTAGAACAACCAGAGCTGATATATGATGGCAGAACAAACCTCAGGGCTTCCAGATACCCAATCAAGTGCAATTAGGGCAGCTCTCTCCTCAGACAGTTTAGGAGTGGAAGGAAATGAGCATGTCCATGGTCTGTACCATGGGCTGGCTAATGACTTTTTGCACCACACTGAGGCCCCGTGATGGTAAATTTTGTGTCAACCTGGCAAGGGATGGTACCCAGCTGTCTGCGTCAAACACCCATTGAGATGTCATTGTGAAGGAACTTTTAGATGTGATTAATATTTAACTCAGTGGACTCTGAGTAAAGCAAATTACCCTCCCTAATGTGGGTGGACGTCGTCCAACTAGTTGAAGGCCTTAAGACTGAGGTTTCCCCTAAGGAAAAAGGAATTCTGCCTCCAGACTGCCCTGGGACTCAAAACTGCAACATCAACTCTTCCCGGCTCTCCAACCTGCAACCTGCCCTGCAGATTTCAGACTTAGCAGCCATCCACAATCGTATGAGCCAATTTCTTCAAGTAAATCTATAAATCTGTACCTTACCTATATCTGTATTCACATCGTAGGCAGACACCTGTGGCTCAGCATGGAGAAGAGCCTACCACCGAGCCCACAAGCCCAGACTTGGTTACCTTTTTGCGTGGCCGAAGCTTGTCCCGCCATTCCTTCAGGTTCTGGTTATGGCTCTCATCTAGGGCCTTCAGCTTCTGGGTTTCATGTTCTACCAAGAGGTGACACTTTTCATTCTGGAACAAATTCCAGGCAGAACAGGTAAGAAACTCAGAAGGCAGAGGTGCAGAGAGCTGAAGCATACCTCATGCTGTAGCCATGATGGCACCAGCATTATTCATTTATTATTTCTTCTCGATTCTGATTTATATGAAACTCTATACCTATAAATACATAGATACCAAGATATGCCTGGAGGAATATTTCAGAATGTTCCTGTTAATAGTGTTTGTTATGTGGTGGAAGCTGCAGTAATTTGCAGATTTCTTCTTTGTGCTTTTTTGCATTGTTTAAATTTTTCAACATGAACATATATGTCATTTTAACAAAACTATAAAACTATTACTTAAGTCCCTAATCCCACCACTAGAGGCAACCACTGCAAAAATTTAGATGTTCTAGATGTTGTTTAGCTCACCCTGTATATGCATTTCCGAAACCGGCTTCCCCCAACCCTTAACATTATGATGTAAACATTTCTACAGAGAATTACCATTTTTCATAATCATTTTTAATGTCTACAGAATATCCCACAGGGGACTCATCAAATTTACTTAAACTACTTCCCCTCCTTCTGGTCACTTAGGTTGCTCTTAATTTTCACTATTTTAAATAGCACTGTATTCTGTGCTTTGGACTGAATTGTTTCTCTCCACAATTCATATGTTGAAGCCCTGATCCCCAATGTGATGGTATTTGGAGGTGTGTCCTTTAGGAAAAAATTAAGTTCAGTTGAGGTCCTAGGGGTGGGGCCCTCATGATGGGATTAGTGTCCTTAGAAGAGACACTAGAGAGGTTGCTTTCTCTTTCCCTCTGCCATGTGAGGACACAGCAAGAAGGCAGCCATCTGCAAGCCAGGAAGAGAGGCTTCACCAGAACCCAACCACAGTGGTAAGCTGATCTCAGACTTCCAGGCTCCAAAACTGTGAGCAAATAAACTGTTGTTTAGGCCACCCAGACTGGTATTTTGTTATGGCAGCCAGAGCTAAGATAAACTATATATGTAATTTTTTGTATTGTATGTCATTTCCTCAGGAGAAATTTGTAGTAAGGATGAGGACACGGACCTGACTGAGGCACTCCCAACTTCACTGTTCTCTCTCTGAGGTAAGTTATCTGCCTCACAAAAGTTACTTAGAATTTCTCACAGGCAAAAGGGACGAGTCCCTGTTGATTCCTCACAGAGAATCAATCTTGTAGTTTATAAGGAGCTTATAAAGCAAGAGGAAAGTGCCTTCATCCAGATACCTCAACCCTATTGGGTTAGAAGAGCGAAACCCACTAGGGGATTTTCGTTTTGGGTTTAAAGCTCTGGCTTCTGAGAGTTTAGAAATCGGTTTAGTTAGAAACAATACTCCTAGCAGCATGGAGTACCTTTGACCTGCCAGGAGCTGGGCCCCTGGGACTTTATATGGGTTCTCTCAGTTAATCCTCCCAGTAATTCCATGAGACAGGGATGGGAAAACAGATGCAGAAGGTGAGGGGGTTGGCTAAAATTCACACAGCGACAAATGGCAGAGTCCCTACCTGACAGGCTTCAACGCCTGTCATGTTTTCTCCACGCCTCTCTGCCTCTCCAGAAATTGCCAGATGGGTCCCATAGCCTGAGCAATTTCCTGAAGTCAGAAGTTTGAGTCGGCCCATCCCTCAGGTATGGCAATGCCTTGCTCCACCACAAAGGGTCTCCACGTTCCGGCTCCTGGGGTGGTACCCCTCAGGCATGGGGCAAGCTCAGGAGTCGGGAATCTTGAAGAGCTCAGGATCTCCCTAGGGAAAGGGGTTGCCAAGTGGTTGGCAAAGCCAGGATACCCTTCCCTGATCTCAGTGGGAAAGCTTTGAGCCTCTTGCCTTTAAGGATGATATTAGCTGTAGGTTTTTGTGGGTGTTCTTTATCAAGTTGAGAAAGTTCCCCTCTATTCCTAGTTTCCTAAGAGTATTATCATGAGGGAGTGTTGGGTTTTGTCAAGTGCTTCTTCTGCATCTGTAGACATGATGTGATTTTCCTTTAGCCTGTTGATGTTATGGACTACACTGAGTTTTGAATGTTGAACCCGTCCGGCATAGAGCCCACTTGGAATCTTTTTACATGTTGTTGGAGTCAGTTTGCTAATATTTTGTTGAGGATTTGTGCATCTGTGTTTATGAAAGATAGTGGTTTGCTGTTTTCCTTAAAAATATCTGGTTTTGGTATAAGGGTTAATTGGGACACCTTGTCCCAAGACACAGTGATGACCAAGAAATCCGGCAGCATGCCACTGCCAAGCCCCAGGCAAGGCACTTTCAGCTCAGTCATCTCATTTACGAAGCCTCACTCCAATGCTACAGAACAGGAATTCTCACCCCCACCCCATGCCTCCTCTCCGCCTGCAGGAACCACGGCTGGGAGGTGATGGGACCTGGCCAGCATCACACAGCAGGATGGAAACCGTTCTAGCGCAGGCTGCTCTGCTGAGACTCCCTCCCTGTTTGTAGTCCCTGCGAGCAGACTGCTTTGAGGGAAACTGAGGCAGTCCAAGAAGGGGGCAGGGAGGGCTGTACCTGCAGCTGCTGCAGCTCGCTCATGTTGCTCTCGCACTGCGCCGTCATGTCCCGCATCTGGTTCTCGTGTTTTTGCTGCTGCTGTAGCCGCTCCGACTTCTGCCTCTTCTCCTCTTGCTGGGAGAACTGCAACAGAGAGGGGGAGTGCCTCAGAGGGCCACAGGCCTGGCTGGGGGGCCCACCTCCACTCCGTTTGTTCTAGAAGGCCCCGTCAGAGGCCCAACCCGAGTGCCCTACGCCATTCAGGCTATGCCACCTCCTGCGCTGAGACCCAGGCTGGTGGGGACACAACATTGTGTTGTTGTGACATGTGCTACCACACAAGCATCACAGGAGCCCAGGGCCACCGACTCCACGTCCCCAAGACACACGGCAGATGAGAGGAAGGGGTTCACCAGCAGAGGAAGCTGCAGGGTGAAAGCCCCAGCGTCCGAACGGGCACGGGACCGGGCTTCCTCCTCAGCAGAGCGGGGGGACTGATGAGGGTGTGACCGGCCCCCCTCCAAGACCCCGTGCTGCAGCTTGTGTCTTCTAGTCCCCCGTGCCCGTGAGGCTCAGGCGCCACCGGCCTGCGCTGCGCACCCACCTGCTTGATCTTCTCGCGCTGCTCGGAGGCGCTGCCCGCGCCGTTGATGTGCAGGCTCTTCTTGTACATGGCCATGCGCGTCTTGCCCTCGCTCCTCTGAATCTTGGGCAGCCGCGCCCGCTCCTGCTGCTGCCGCACCTTCAGCTGCTCCACCATGCGCTGGTTGTAGCGCTGCATCTGCTCCCGCTCCTGAGGGGACAGCCGGCCGGGGCAGGTCACGTGGGCTCTGGGCCCCGGGGTGCAGGGAGGGGCCCGAGGCCACCACACTCAGCTAGGAGCCCAGGACCCACGTGGCCCCGAGTGCTCAGCAGAGCAAGGCTGGAAGCCTTGTACTTCTGTTGATTTTTAAAGGGAGAACAGGAAATGTTACTTTTTGTGACTGCTTTGGATTTTTACCTTCTAAATGCCTTCTCATGTGATCTGTGGCGGCATGCCATTAAAGCTAACACCTAGGAGCGAAACATACGCTAACAGGGACGGTTCATCATTCTTGAAACATCTTAAGTTTTTTTCCTTCACCTAACACTTATGAGCCTCTCCCGACTTCCTAGCCAGGCTGGGCACCCTTATTAGAGCTGCCACAGTCCTACGCTGACTGCCACCATCGCATTTAGATTAGGAATTGTAATCACCCACTGACTGCACATCCATATCTCGGTTCGTCTGTCTCTGTTCCCACTCAGGGGCTCAAACCCAGACAGACAATTACACAGAAGTACAGGATGCTCTGGCACACAGAGCAGGGGTCCTTGCCTGACCTGAGGGGGTTAAGGAAGGCTTCCCGGCAGAGGTGGTGTTTAAGTTGAGACTTACAAGCCTTCTGAGGGAATGCATGTGAAAGAGAGAGAGAGGGGGAAAATGGAAAGATGAACGAACGAGGAGGAAAAAAATGAAAGACACACCCAAAGGAGTCTGTGAGGGAGCCGCCCTCTGCTTCCCTGCATGGTTTCCCCTGTCCGTGGCCCCTCCACCTGAGGCAGGACACCCCCCAAGAACCACCCTGGGCCCCACCATGGCTCACACCTGGCTCTTCTTGGGAGCACAGATCGTACTCAAGTGGCACCCCGTCACGGTGGCCTCACGGCCCTACCTAGCTCTTTTGGTGGCAGCCCCGGTGACCCGCCCAGCCAGGGACCTCACCTTCTCGTGCTTGCGCACCAGCTCATGCCGCTGGAGAAAGTACTGGTCTTTGAGCTGCTGCTTCACCAGCTGGTGCCTCTCCTGCAGGTGATGCTCCTCTGTCTCCCACAGGGCTGCCTCCCGGTCTGTGGAGGGTGAGAGCTGATGAGACACTAATGGCCAGAGCCCCACCGGGCGCTGCCCCTCCTCCGATGATGGCTCCCGGGAGAGTGGTACCCCAGGAAGTGACCGCAGTCAGAAGCCAGAGAAACCAGAGACCTGGGCTGGAGCCCAGCTCGTTCACTGGGGTTCGGGACACGTGGTAAACCCTCCGCAGGCCCCACTCCTGCCTCTCCCAAACAGGTATGACCACACCACAGAGGGAGAAATGTTCTTGGGAGACATGTTTATGTTCAGTATTTCTTAATGGGCAGGTGGGAAGGGCTCATGGAGCCCCATGAAGACGACAGGACAGCCCTCTTGTCACCATTTCCTCCTTTGGAAAATGGGGACACCCTCCTTGGCCACTGCACGTCCTTTATATATACATTATTGAGACAGCAGTATCTGGTATTTTATCACTGGAAGTCTACGATCTGATCCTCTGCTCAGCCACAGGCAGGGAGCTGCTGTCAGATGAAGACCTCACGCCCTGCAAGACCCAGAGTAGGCTGTGCTCAACCCACGAAGAACGGTCAGTCTGTTAATTCACTGCATTCCTGATCCGTGAAAACCGGTAGCTGCCCCCAGGACATCGGAACAGTAAGTTGGCTTCCTGACCAAAATCAGCACCACTGTCCCACAAGTAGGGTGGTTCTTCTCGACATCATGGACAAAAAAAGAAAATGAGGGCTTTCCTAAAACATCTGTGGCTCCTCAGAACGTCAGGACACTAAGGACCCCATTTCGCTGCCCCACACCCAAGTACTCGGGTCTACACTGCTCAGCCGTGTGCGCCATCCCAGCGCTGGCTGCACTTCTCCGTTGTGTCAGTGAAGCCACAGACAGTGCTTGTCACTGGCCCTGTGTCGCTTACTGCTTCACAACAGGCGCCACGCTCACACTGTCACCCATCCAGTTCTTTTACATGTGGCTCAACAACGGATTTTTGGCCATTTAGAGCCCGCTTGCTTTGCACACCCCCCAAAACTGCACCAAACATCTGCTAGGCATAGTGAGATAAAGCCGAGGCTATACAAAGACCCTAAGCCCTGCTGCCCTTCAGAGCTCTGTCCCAGGACCCCTCTGCTGAGGAACCCCGTCCAGATGCAGAAGCCTCCCTCCCCAGGAGTTCCTCTGCGCTCCCTCTGAGAGTGGCCCACACTGGGGTCTCTGGAAGGTCCCGTGCTGGGAGGGACCCACCACACCAGAGTGGTTAAGAGCTCAGCTTCAAGAGGAGATCCGAGGTCAAGGCCCACTCTCCCCCCACTAGCCGAGCAACCCCAGCCGAAGCACAGTCACTGTGCCAGCGGCCGTTTCCTCATCTGCACAAACACCTTGCTGCGTTAAGGAGCCTGAGCCATGAAGACCGGCACATGGCCTGGCAAAGCAGTCGCTCGATACCAGATAGCTGTAGTAAGGGGCTCGGTACTGTCCCCACCCCCAGCACCCCGTTCACCCAGTGTACTTATTTACAATTCCTACCCACCCTACATCACTTGCTTGCTTTCTTCTTTCCTCAATATCAGGAATAATGTCAAATCATGTTGGTGACAGCTGGTATCTGTGCCCCAGTCCTGACTTCGGTGGGGGCTGGCCTCGTGTTTCGCCCTGAGGGATGCCGTTTGGTTTTAGGATGGAGCAGAACCTCACAGTTCTAGCAGAGCCCGCTCTCTGGCACCCACCTCGAAGGAGCTCCTGCTTCCTAGTGAGACACTCGCGCTCCTTGTCACAGATCTCCCGCCTGTTGTCAGCAGTGATCTTCTTCATCGCCAGCTCCAAGTCGTCCTTCTGCTTGGCCAGGAAGTCCCGGTCCTGTGTGGGAGAGACGAGGTCAGACCTTTAGCGCTGGCTTCGGCATCTCGCCCTCTACTGTTACGACAGGAGAAAAGTCGTCATGAGCAGCAAAGACAACATGTGTGGGGGAAATGTGAGACTTAGAGACATCAGCCACCTGTGGCACATGCACTTTTTGTGGACCCCGATTCAAACAAATTGTAAGAAAGAAAAAAATTAATGAGACAATTGGAAATGTACATAATGATTCAACTGCAAATAAGTAATTATTGTTAAATATTTAAAGTTTTAGGTACGTTTATAGTATTGTGGATTTTTTTTTTTTTTAGAGATAATACGGAGACCTACAGGTGAAATGACAGGATGTGTGGGATTTGATTCAAAATAACACAGGAGGGCGGGGGAGTAAGGAGACATGAGTTCATAATTCCTGTGTTCTGGTAATGAGGGGGTGCCTGTTGTGCCTCTTTCTGCCTATGTGTTTTATTTGCCATAATAAAGAGTTAAAAAAATTAAAATTTAAAAACCTTAGGGAACCCCTAAACAGAAATAAAAACCCCCACGAACCCTCTCACCCAGGAGTAGCAGCTGGTTTGGGTGTATCTATACAGACACGTTTATGTAAAAGGACTTAGAGATCTGTACACCCATGTTCGTAACAGTGTTATTCACGATAGCTACGGGATGGAAACGACTCACGTATCCACAGACAGAAGAGTGCACAGACAAAATGTAGTACAGATACACGTGGAACATTACTCAGCCCTGAAAAGGAAGGAAATGCTTATATGTGCTACAACATGGGTGAATCTCGAGGGCATGTTAAATCGAAGGAAAGCAGACACAAAGGACAGATACCGTATGATCCCACATGCAGGTCAGATTTGTGGAGACAGAAAGTAGAATGGTGGTTGCCAGGGACTGGGGAAGGGGTATCGTGGGGTGTTTTACTATCTATTCAGTAGTTTCAGTTTTGCCGGATAAAGCGTTCTGGGGATGGATGGTGGGGCTGGTTTGCACAACAGTGTGAATGTACTTAATGCCACTGAACTGAACGCTTAAAAATGGTTAAGATGCTAAATTTTGTTATGTCTATTTTACTGTAATTTTTAAAAATTAAAAATACCTTTCCATGTTATAATGTAATCTTCTACCAGATGAGTTCTAATGGCTGAAAGTATTTCATGGTGCAGGTGTACCCCAGCTTATTCAATACCCAGTACTTAATAGGCTGCTTCCAGGTTGTCTCTATTTTAGATGGTGCTGCTCTTCGGATTCTGGTAGCTAACTGTAAACCTCTGTGATGATTTATCCTCAGGATTAGTCTCTAGAAACAGAAAATCCAGGCCAACAGTGTGCACATTTCTGAGGCTCTCGATGCCACTGCCCAAATGGCCTCCTTAAGGAGCCCATCTGCTCTCCCTGTGTGGGGCTGGGGGCCGTCTCCCCCACTCTCCCCAGCCCAGAATTCTTTTTCTGATGACAGCATCAAGGGACAGGTTGTAGGACAGTATGATGGTGTCCTGGAGAGAACACGACGTCTGGAGACAGACCTGAATTTGGGGCCATGCCCCATACTGCTAACTCTGGAGAGTCACCTCCCTGAGCCTTAGTTTCTTCCTCTGCAAAGGGAAAAATGAACAGCACCTATCCCAGCAAGCCATGAATGCTAAACCAGATAATATACAAAGCATTTTTAAGTGTACATTAGGGAGCAGAGAAAGCAAAATGTACAGACTCCATAGGGGGAGAAAAATGAGCACATGGTCTGACAAGGGCTACAGAGAAGGCTGGTGAGGCTGGGGCAGAGGGGACCGAGTTGAGCTGGAGAGGCTGGCCAGGACCAGACCCACGGGGCCTTGAAAGCACATACGGAGGCTGGCCTTATCTTATGGACAAAGTGGGAGCCACTGAAGGTTTTGAAGACACAAGACTATGGGGGGAGGGTGACATGATCAGATTTGGAATTCAAGTTGACCGCACTGGCTGGTGGGAGAGGAAACTGTAAGAGAGCAAGAGAGGAAGCAGGGAGACGAGCTGGGAGGCTGTTGCAGCAGTCCAGGCAAAAGGTGACCATGGCTAGAAGTCACAGAGATGCAGATAAAGTGGACAGATCCAGAGAGCGTTTGGAGCTTTAAAAAAAAAAAAAAAAAATCCATGCTGTAGGAGGTGATAAAGGGTTGGAGGGAAATGGAAGTGTCAGGAATAACAAGGTTTCTGGCCTGGTGGCAGGAGGGAGGACAGTGCCCCCTCAGAATCCAAGAACAGGACCAGGTCTGGGAGATTGTGGAGGCCAAGCGGGCAGGTGGATATACTGGGTTATTCAAGGAGATACGACATACAAACAACCCAAGACCAGACAGGAGGCACTAAACGGTTTGGAAGAGATGGATGTAAAGGGCTGGAGGGTCCAGAAATGGAGGATCTCACTTGCAGCTGGAGTGCGAGCAGTCAAGGAAGGCTGCGTGGGGAAGGTGCTAGCAAGGATAGCCAGATTTAAGCACTCAGAATGAGACATGGGTATTCCAGGGGCAAGGCAGGAGCACAGAGGGGGCACTTGATCATTCAGGGTCTCAAACCTGGGGCTCTCCAACCCCTCTGCCCCCGACTGAGGGACAAGGACTCACGAGAAGCTGCTTCTTCTGTGTGTGCTCCTCCATCTTCTGCTTCATGCTCTCCTTCCGCTGCTGCCTGGGGAGCTTCTCCACCTCGTTCTTCACCTGCACCAGAAACAGCAGAGAGTGGTGGGGTCAGGGTGCCTCCTCACCTTTCCTAGAAAGTAGGTCTTCAACCCCTGAACTCCTGGGTCAGGGAGACCGAAGATGAGGTTCAGCTCTAGGCACTGGCCCCCAGCCCCATTCTCCACCAAGTCCCTCCGACAGGTGGTCCCCACTGGCCTACTCCTGTCTGCTGCTGGCTCCAGTTTTGGACTCCCCAGAGCGAAGGAGTGCTGCTTTCGTTTTCTTTGTTGCCACAAAGAAATACAAACCCTAAAAAAGAGACAGAGGGCACCTGGGTGGCTCAGTTAGGCATCCAACTCTTGGTTTTGGCTCAGGTCATGATCTCAGGGTCATGGGACTGAGCCCCTCCTTGGGCTCCGCGCTCAGCGTGGAGTCTGCTTCTCCCTCACCCTCTGCCCCTCCCCCCCACACACACGCACACACATGCTCTCTGAGATAAATAAAATCTTTAAAAAAGAGACACGCAAAAAACTTAGGACTAAACAAGGCAGCATCTGACACTAAACATAGAAAGCACTGGACAGAGCCAGGGTGGAGTGGAGGTGACAGAGGGACCAGTGACTTTGAAGAGTGAGTAATAAAAATTATACAACATGAACAAGAGAGAAAAAGGATTACAAAGCCTAAAGCTTTAGAGACTCACAGGAAAATACCACAGGTGTAATATTCGTGTACTGGGGAGTGCCAGAAGGAAAGGAGAGAGACGGGCACAGAAAATGCACACCTAAATGGCCAAAAACTTTGGGCTTCTGTGGCAGTGAACAGCACTTGAGAGTCGTGTTCCTGTCGCTTGCTCAGTACCCCCGGCACCTAGCACAGTGCTGTACGTCAATAAAAGAGGCGCTGAGCAGCTCTCATTTTGAGAGGAGGTAAGCAGGACTCAGGAAAGTTGCTGTCCAAAGCTCAGTGCAGTTAGTGATCCAGAGCCAAGACTCAGAACCACGCCTGACTCCCAAGCCTGTGCTCCCTGCACTGGAGCTGGCGGCGTGCTTAGTACCGGCATTGTACCCCAGCCCATTGGCCTGGCTCTCAGCAGGAGGGCCGGGAGCAGGGTGAGGCACTCACCTCAGGCATAAAAAGGAATACCATAAACTTCAGTCATCAAGATAAATTACGTTTAAAAAATTTCAAAATTCATGCCCAAAATTATGAATATCAAATTTTAAAGACTTTATTTATTTGACAGCACAAGCAGGGGGAGCAGCAGACAGAGGGAGAGGGAGAAGCAGACTCCCCGCAGAGCAGAGAGCCTGACACGGGGCTCAATCCAGGACCCTGGGATCATGACCTGAGCTGAAGGCAGACGCTTAACCTCCTGAGCCACCCAGGCTCCCATGAATATCAAAATTTTAAATACAGACAGGATCCAGCCCTGTATTTGCAGGACTCAGACTCATCATCTTACCCTTATCTTGGCCCCGTTGGATCCTGACTCTAAGTAGCTGCCATTCTGTTCGTCGTGAATATTTTGCAGTATTTTTTATTTTAAAACACTATCCTAGAATATTGTTTATCTTGATTACCAAGGTTTTTGGCGCCCCCTTAAGTTTTGTGGCCACATGTCTCACCCCAGCCCTGCCCCCCCAGCAGCTGCCTGATGCCGCCTGGATACAATGTCACACCCATACACTGCTACCTGGGAGCCAGGCTCTGCGGCTCTGCGGCCGGCAGCACCACAGACCACCCTTAGAGGCTGTTCGTCTGGAGACTGGGAATGGCCTAGCAAGTCTGTCCCAGCCTGCCAGTGACAGGCTCCACAGAGGGAGGTGTGGGCTGTTTTTTGGGCCCCAGATGCCCTTCCCCAGGGCAGGCTGGGAAATCTGCCTCTCTCCCTTTGTCCCAGGACCATCTACCTCTTTGCCACCTCCCCCTTCCTCTTCCAGCTGGGAGAGGAAAGAGAAGAAGGGCCACGTGGGTCCCAACTAGGGGACTGCTGTTAGGGGAGAAGGAGGGCAGGGCACAGAAGACATACTGTGTTTGCCAACCAGCACCTGCTCCCCGCTTCTGGTGAAAGCATCTCAGATCCCCCGAGCTGCCATCCCTTCCTTTCCCCTGCTTTCAGCTAGGGTTGCTGGGCTGGGAGGACATCCAGGAAGCTGCCTGGGAGTCAAGTCAGCACAAGCCCGCAGAGCCCAAGTGGCTTCTCACAGTGCAACTGCAGCACGTAAACCAGACACCTGGACATGAGCTCCGCAGGTATACGAGCCCCCCAGATTCCCTCTGTTGCTGAAGCGGGGCTCGGCTGTGGTTTCGATCCCTTGCAACCTAGGACCACCCCCCAGCCTCTGCCCGACACATACTCACCTCCTTCTTCATCAGTTTGAGCTGCTCCTGGAACCTGGCGTAGTCCCGATCCTGCTCCAGCCGGATCCGCTTGGCCTCCTCCCGGCGGCGCACGGCGTGGTCTTGCTCCATCTTCTCCACTTGCTGCTTCTGCTGACGCTCCAGGTTCTCCAGCTCCGTGTCAAAGAACTTCTTCTTGGCCTGGAAGAAGCAGAAGGAGAAATTTAGCAAAGTGACTTGATACCCGGGAGGAAGATGGGAAGTAAGATGGGGAGAGCCCAGAGCTTATCTTCAGACCTGGGCTTGACTCCCAGCTCAACCACCTCATGGCCGTGTGACCTGGGACAAGTCGCCTAACCTCTGTGGTCTCTGTTTCCTCGTGTGCAGAAGGGAAGCCGGACTGCCTACCTTGCAAGGTTCTTGCATGGTATTCAGCAAAGCTGTCTCCCTCTGGAGACCCTCCCGATTGACTGAGAAGCACTGGGACTTTCACGAGATTCTGTGTTTACAAGTCAAGGCCTCGTGAGATTAGGAAACCACAGGAATGGGGCTCTCTACGGCCCTTAAAGGAAACGCGGAGCAGGAAGCCCTCCGGGGACCCATCCTTTCTCACACTTACATTGATTTCTTGTTCAAAACGTTTATGCATCTGCTCCAGCTGCAGCTCATGCTTGCTGCTCAGCTGGGTCTGGTTCCGATGCTCTTCTTTCTGGAGCAGCCGAAGCTCCCGGAGCTCCTGGCGCCTGAGGGTGAAAGGACGTGCGTCTCAGTGATCACATAACTCATGGCTGGGGACACTGACGACTGGAGCGTGGAACGGGGCAGGGGCATGACTAGAACCCGGGCTGAATTTGACATTTATTGACAGGCAAAACATGAATGATCAATGTATAAAGAGTACTTACATATCTATAAGAAAAACAGGAGGAGCCTACTTTCAAAAAGGAACACAAAACATGAACAGACATGAAAGAAAAAACAAAAATTTTTAAATGACCTAATACGGATATGAGGTGCAAATTTAAAATCCCATTTGCATTAAAAAGGCAAGAGCATAGGGGCAATTGATACTTCCATAACCTGCTGGTATGGACTGGTACATTCTGGAGGACAACTGGTAGTAAGTTCGTGCCTTTTGATACAGTATTTCCATTTCTAGATATTGATTCGAAAGAAATATTCATAGATACACAACACAACTGAATAAGGATATCCATAACAAAACTATTTATAATAGTCCAAAACTGGAAATGACATACATGTCCATCATATAGGTCTAATTAAATAAATTAAAATGTATCCACCTGATGTTAATTTTGTGTACACAACCATGAAAAAAAATCAAGTTTTAGAAAATAATTACATGGGAAAACATCTACTAAAAATGGGACAATTTTTTTTTAAATGTAATAATTCTTTATGAACAGATATGGAATGATCTCTAAGTGAAAAAAGCAAGGTGGTGACAAGTGGGTCTATTATGTTACCCTACCCTATGGGTGAAAAACAAAAAAAAAGACAATTTATGTGTCTGTGTGTGTTCACTTTCCTAAATTTAAACACTGTACTTCAAGGATTACACCATAAAATATTAACACAGAGAGGGGAACTAGATGCCTTTTGTGTGTGTGTGTGTGTGTGTGTGTGTGTGTGTGTTTCTTTGAATTTTGAACCATGACATAATATTACCTATGCAAAATATCAATACGATAAAAATTTGACCTAGATCACAGAGTATACCTTAATTTTGTAACACACATATTGTCAATGTGTGTATGTGTTTATGTGTTTACTCACACAAAAAAATAACTGCAAGATAAACTCCAAAGTGTTAACTGTGTTTCTTTCTGGGCAAATCTATTAAAGATTGGTATGTATCAGGAAAGAAAATGATACAGAAAGAACGTGGGCCTCCTGACTATGAATCAGGGCTCCCTAGCAGCCCCTCAGGATTTGGGCCCATGAGGCCTGTGTTCTGTTCTTGGCCAGAGTCCATCTGCCCCCCCAAATGCTGCCCGAGAGAGAAGCCAGCACATTCTTGGGGGTCAGAGAGACCTTGTTTAAACCTCAGCTCTGCTGACTTCTGGCTGGGGGCCCTCCAGCAGTCACTCAATCTCTAGGCCCCTCTTCCTGCATCTGTAAAATGCACAGATTAGGGGTGCCTGGGTGGCATAGCGGTTAAGCGTCTGCCTTCGGCTCAGGGCGTGATCCCGGCGTTGTGGGATCGAGCCCCACATCAGGCCTCCTCCGCTATGAGCCTGCTTCTTCCTCTCCCACTCCCCCTGCTTGTGTTCCCTCTCTCGCTGGCTGTCTCTAGCTCTGTTGAATGAATAAATAAAATCTTTAAAAAATAAATAAATAAAAAAATAAAATGCACAGATCATGTCTACCTCTCAGGTTCTTTGAGGGTCAAATGCAGGGATGCCTGTTGTGCCCCCCTGACCTGCGCAGACATGGTAACTCAATGGTAAAACTCACTAAGTTTGTTACTAAGTGGTAGCTGCTGGAGTGATCATGAAAAAGAGGCAAAGGCTGCCCGGTCTCTGAGAAACTAGAGACACCCTCCACAGCCACAGAAAGAAGCTTCCATCTGAGCCTCTGCTCTTTGGGCAGCGAGAGGGTTGACAGTGTGAACAAAGACACAGAAATCCTGACTCCAAAGAAACTAAGGCTCAGAGAACACCTGACCAAAAAACAAAAGAATACAAAAGAAGGTGGGCAGGTAGGTTCAAACACGACCTCCCTGCCCCACCTGAGTTCTCACAGAGGAAGGCAGGCCAAGAGACAGCTGATGTCTTATAGAAGGAAGCACTGGCACCAGCAATTTTAGGGAAAAGGAGAAAGAACTCTGACCTAGAAGCCTCAATCTGGGAGAGTGAATATCCGGTCACACGGTTCAAAAGCCTGTGTGTGACCCAATTCTCTGGAAATCCTAGCATCCATGAAGGCCGGGGGGTGGAGTGGGGGGGGTGACAGCCGGCCGGGGAACAATGAGAGCTTTCCACGCCCCTGCGCAGCGTGGCAGCCGAGCCAGGTATACAGGCCACTCGGCCCCCTCCGGACCAGGATAGAGGCCCTCGACCTCTACGAAGTCTCACCTTTCAAACCTGAGTCACACACAGCTCTTCTGCTTAGCAAAAGGGTGGGGGCCTCAGGCCAGGGCCAGAGGGCATCGATTCTAGATGGGGTATGGTGGATCTGCAGTTTCAAGCCGGGGACCTGAACTGCCCAGAGAGGAGATGAGGGTGGAAAGGAAACTCAGTCATTGAGGTCTGAAGCTTAGGAGACTGAAGCTTAGGAGAACAGGTCACCTCCCAGGTGACTAGGAAAATGGAAGGTGGTATCAGCCTCCATGAACAACCATCTTCCCACCCTCTGTCACGAGCCCCCCCAGCCCCCATGATGAGGACTGTGTGTGTGTGTGTGTGTGTGTGTGTGTGTGTACACGTGTACAAGCATTCATGCAGAAATGCAGACACCCGTGATGAAAAGTCAGCCTCTCATTTCTGTGGTCGCTAGAGGGGGAAAGGGCCCCACAGCATCCAAAACTGCTGCTGTTTGGCTTTGGAATGCTTGTGCTTTTTGAAAAGATAAATGTGTTCGATGATCTAGAAATGTTCTCCAAACTAATAATGAATTTATCCTGCAAAGGCCTGGCTCCAAGGCAGCTCTGTGGCTCCAAGGCCTCCTTGACTGCTAAACCCCTCACCCCCAGCAGCCCCAGGAAGCTTCCAGTCCAGTGGAAGCCTGGTCAAATCCTCACACAGAGAGATCTAGTTAGAATCACAGCTCTCCCTTCTCACCTGGGTGACCCAAGGCAAGTAACTTACCTGCCATGAAACACTCCTCATTTACAAAATGGGGGAAATAGGGTCTCCCTGAGGAGGGCTATTAGGGGGCCTGAGCACCTCCAAAGCGCAAAGGCGGCTCTCAGGAGACAGCTTTGCCTCACTCTCCTCCCCTCACCAGTCTCACTGGCTTTGCCTCCAACACGTATATTGAACTGACCCCTTCTTCCCTCTTCCCGGCTACTGCCCCAGCCCAAGCCTGCAGCCCGACTGTGCTGGACAGGGTCTCCCTGTCACCCGGCATCAGTGTCGCCCCCTACAGCCCACACTCCTGCAGCTGCCAGAGCCATCTTTCAAAAGGGGCATGAGAGCCAGTCACTCACCAGCTGCTTTATTCTGGCTGTACCCAGGATAAAATCCACGCTCCACCCTGGCCCACAGGCCTCCGTGACCTCTGCCCTCACAATCACACTTACAGCCCTATCCTCTCCGCTTTCTAAACAAGCCCGGCAGTCACTCCTCGGGCGTTAGCTTTGCAGCTCCCTCTGTCCTCCCCCAGCAGCTCCACTCAGGCTCTCCCCGCACACAGCAGCCTCCCCCCCCCAACCCAGGGGCTGTCATACCACCCATTACCTCCTTCACAGCTCGTGCGTAACCGGGGCTTACTCTGTGTATCATACGATTAGGTGTAATTCTATAACGGCAACAGCCTCAACTATCTGGATCACTACCATGTCCCCCAACCTGGTAGATGGGCAAGTACATGGGTAGATGGATCGATGGATGGGTGGGTGAGTAGATGAATGGATGGGTGACTGGATGGGTGGGTGGATGAGAGGGTGGGTGAGTAGATGGGTGGGTGGGTGAACAGATGGATGGGTGGGTGAACGAGTGGGTTGATGGTGAGTGAGTAGATGGATGGATAGATGGGTGAGTAGATGGATGGGTGGGTGAACAGATGGATGGGTGAATGAGTGGGTTGATGGGTGGGTGAATGAGTGGGTAGACGGGTGGGTGAGTAGATGGATGGATAGATGGGTGAGTGGATGGATGGGTGGGTGAACAGATGGATGGGTGAAAGTGGGTTGATGGGTGGGTGAATGAGTGGGTAGATGGGTGGGTGAGTAGATGGATGGATAGATGGGTGAGTGGATGGATGGGTGGGTGAACTGATGGATGGGTGAATGAGTGGGTTGATGGGTGGGTGAATGTGTGGGTAGATGGGTGGGTGAGTAGATGGATGGATAGATGGGTGAGTAGATGGATGGGTGGGTGAACAGAAGGATGAGTGAATGAGTGGGTTGATGGGTGGGTGAATGAGTGGGTAGATGGGTGGGTGAGTAGATGGATGGATAGATGGGTGAGTGGATGGATGGGTGGGTGGGTAGATAAATGGATGGGCGGGTGGGTGGATGAGTCGGTGGATGAATGGGTAGGTGAGTAAGTAGATGGATGGATAGATGGGTGGGTGGCGGGTGAGTGGATGGAGGATGGGTAGATGAGTGGGTGGATAGATAGACGGATGGGTAAGTGGATGGATATGCAGGTAGATAGATGGAGGAGTGGATGGATGGATGGATGGGTGGGTAGGTGGATGGTGGGTAGATGAGTGGGTAAACAGGCAAATGGATGGGCAGGTAGGTGAGTAAATAGATGGATGCACAGATGAATGGATGGGTGGACTGGGGAGTGTAGGAGCAAAACCAGTTGCCTTTTGTGTCCTTGATCCCTCACTTCACGCTGTAGACGGAGAGTTCTCTAACCAAAGGAACCTACAAACCTCCCCTCTGACCACACCCCCACCGTGTTACCGCCATCAGCGGTCCATCCCAGGCTTGCCTGAGAAATCGCATCTCCTCATCCTTCTTCTCATCCTCGCTGATGATCTTGGAGGTGGTGATGCTCACCTCTACGCCGTCCACCACAAACTTGCGTGTCCTCTTGAGGGTTTTATTGTGCAGCCTGGAGTCCTGGCAGGGCGGAATCATTAGGCAAAGCTCAGGGTTTCAGCTAAGAATCTGTGGGTGACATAGGGGTGTGGCCCACAGCCTTCTTGGCCCCACAGCCTCGACATCCAGGTAGGACACGGCTGTCCATCATCCCCCTCTTGCCTCAAGCTTCCCAGCTTGGGGCCCTGAGTGTCTGAGCTTACTCCTTCTATTCCCCCTGATCTTGGCCTTCACACACTGCCCCGCAGCCTCACACCTGGCTGCCAGCACCCTCACACACAGGACATGGCACCAGAAAGAACCAGGTTCTAACCCTCCCTCTACCACGTACTGGCTCTGTGACCCTGAGCAAGTGTCTTGTCCTGTCCGAGCCTCAGCTTCCTAAACTCGCCAGAGGAAGAGAACCGCAGTGCTTACCTCCCAGGGCAGTTACCGAGCCACAGTGACAGAATGCGTGAGGGACACAGCACAGAGCCCGGCTCACGGCAACTGTTCAGTACTTGGTATTTAGAGCTGACGGTTATGACTGCAGACCACAGTCTCTCACCCACAGTGAAAATCCCAAGAGCCCAGACAACTGAAGCTCATGACGGACTTGGAAGCCAAACCCGAGCTGACCTGAACTCCGTAGGAGGCCACACCCATCTGGAGCCCCCATGAAATCATTCATAATCTTCATCTTTTCCTGTGAATAACCACGCATTTCAGACGCAAGTGCTCAGAGGGCTGCCGGGACTCCTTGGGGTGTTCAAATACCCTTTGAAAATGGGTCCTGATTCAGCTGAGAGCCTGTGGGCCTGCAGTGCAGTCGTCATGGCACCTCCCCCGTCTGACCTCGACGGGCTTCCAAGGCCCTCCCTGGCGTAGCCCAGCCCTGCGTTCCCAACCCTGCCCAAGGGCCGTCTAGCCAGAAAAAAGAGGGCAGGGCAGGCCGAGGGACTGCAGTCAGTCTCCATCCCCTCCAAGCACGCTCCGAAGCCCCACTCCTGCTCAGCCGGACAGTTGGCCAGCCCTTGCTCGCCGAGGGCTCGGCTCCCCCAGAGGCTTCCAGGGGCTCCGGACACCACGGGCACGGAGCAGCCACACGCACCTCTCACGTGCTGCCCGGCTCTTGCAGCCTAGGGCTCAACCCAAGACTTGACGGTGAGAGACGGGGAGTGGCGGGGAAGAAGGGAGATCGGGGGCTGCAGCCCTCACACTAGGGCTACTCCCGGTCACGGTCACGGTCACGGGGCCTCCTGCCTGCCACCCCGCCCCCGCCCCGAGGTAACAGGCTCCTCATCTCCCTGCAGGGTGCTGACGAGGCCCATGGACTCTTATCAGAACAGCCGTGTTCCCTGACTCACTGCCAGTCAGCCAGCAAAGCAATGTTCTCAACACCCTTGAGAACAGGCAGGGCGACCCTGCTCTGGCCTTTATTTTTTAATAATTACTTTTTTTTTTCTTTTTGCTTAGTGTTTTTTTAAGTAGGGAAGGGACAGGCTATCTGTCTTAAGGCAGATGAGGGGCCCCATGCTGCCCGTACATAGGGCCGCCGTCTGGGCTTCTCCTGGTGACATGTTAGAACTGTGCTTTCCTGCTCTCCCTGAAGCTAATGGCTGGGCTGACTCCCTGCTTTTCCTTCTTTCACTTCCCTTCATTGAGCAAATATTTTGGCATCTCTACTGTGTGGTTTCCACCAAGTAAACAATGGGAAAAAAAAACCAAAATGATACAGTATCTTCCCTAAAATCAGTTGGTTGGGGATGACCCTCAGTGTGGCCTGGTCAAGTGGCCAAGAGGGAGTTCAAGAACATGCTGAGATTTATCAGTGTGGGCAGGGGAGGGGTCCACCCTTCCTGACGAGGCCGCCAGGATTCCCCTGGGAAAGCAGAATGGCATGTGGGGTTCAGAGCACAAAGTCTGGGGGTCTGACCAGCTCTCCACTCCCCACCTAAGCCTCCATTTGCTCATCATCGAGATGATGAAGAAGCCTGTGTTTTCTTTAAAGCACTTCGCAGTGTTGGCCTCCATGCTGAGCCCTCAAGCTCGGCAGCTACTGTCGTCCGCAGTGTCACCCACCTCCGCAAAGGCCACTGAGCCCCAACAGTGCCTTGAGCCCACTCCCTATAACTGACCCCCGGATAAGAGAATTTCACTCCTAGACTTCTCTCTCTTGAACTTCACCAAACCCAATTTAAACGGATACACAAATCAAAATTTAAACCTGAGTCAACTGCCTGGCATGACCAAATCCCAGACTGAGCTCAGATATTCTGGAGATTACCGTATGAATTGAGTTTCAAGCTCTTTAGAAAAGAGCAAGCCTCATGAACCACTTAAAATGGAAGGCGGCCTCTACATGCTTTCAAAAACCAACACCAGGCGGCAGTTTCTCCCTGTGGTAGAAGAGGTGGCATTACCTTGATGGACAGAGAGCCTGATTCTCTGTTCAGGGATAGGTCGGCTGAGAGGGAGGTGTTGTAGTCCACGCTCTCGGAGGTGGAGAGGCTGCCGCAGTCTGAGTCCCTCTTGGACGGGCCTGGGGCTGCCTGGGTGGGGAGCTCCAGGCTGCCGTTGGCTAACTTCTCGGCACCCAAGGTCTCCAGGGCACTGCTGTTGGGACGGCTCTGGCTTGCTTTTTGGGACCTGTTGGCTGCAGGACTGAGGTCCCCGCCCTGGTCAGCGACTTGCTTCTCCTCAGATACCTGAATTCTGGCATCCATTGACACTGGCCGGGACTTCCGGAAGGGTGCTGGCACTGCCAGGCCATTCTCATTTCCAGAAGTCACATCTGGGGGGTTGGTGGTTTGGAGGGGTCTGTCCCCAGAGGGCTGGCTGGGCCCATTCACAGTGTCCTGAGGCTGGCTTGGTGGCAGTGGGGTGAAAGATGGTTCTTTGAGAAGCTTGTCGGTATTGAGATTCAGCTGACTCACCTCAGAAGAGTCTGGAGTATGGCTCCCCACGGGCTAGGAAGAAGAAAGAATCAAAACCATGCTATTTTATGTCTAACACAAGAGTCAAAGATGCAGAAGGGTCGAAAGTCAGACATCACAAGGTGAAGTAGGCCAGGGCCAAGGAAGTACGTAGTTATCCCTCTCCAGTGAGCCAGAGTCCTCACTACTCCCTACCGTCTAACCAATAGAATTACTACTTCTTTTGTGTTAACTCAATACCTGTTACTCCTCCTGTCAGCAGAGGCAACTGTGGCCAGCTGGACAACTCGTGCCCTGTCTAAAGGTGGCAGTGGCTACTCTGCTCCAGCTAATTGTGACAATGTGAGACACACTTTTCCAATTTTTTAAGACAAGCAAGAATCTGGATTTTTACCTGACACCGCCTGATTTTTAGATGGCAACTAATTCAAGTTTTGTGTTTATTTTTTTTTTAATTGCATAAAAACCAAACCAAAACTATACAGGAGCTAGATTCAGTCTATCAGCCACTAAGTTTTTAAAGTTTTGTTTTGTTTTGTTTCATAGAGCTTTGGGGGAGTGGTAAGTACTAGAAACATTGCTATTGTGAAATAGAACGCCCATTTCTGTGGGTAAAATATAAACATCCAGTGAATGAGTAAAGTGAGCACCCACACAGCCACCTTCCATGTCAGGAGTGGAACACTGCCCGCCTCAGAGACCCCCCCACCTATGTCTGCTCCTCCCTTTGACATAATAGTTGTCCTGACATTGAACTCAAAGTGTTACAGGTTTGCTTGTTTTCAAATTTGATATTAATGGAATCACGCCGTAGCATTCCCTTGGATCCTAATGGACACTTGTTTTATCTTTGGATACGAATGCTTCCAGAAGCAACTCTAGCCCACCTCCTTATTCAACACCCTTAGAATGATGCTTCAGAAATTCAGATCTGATCCCATCACCCCCACACCAATGCCCAGCCCTTGCCTGAAACCCTCATTAGCCCCCACTGCCCTCACGACAAGGATCAGCATCCAGGTGCCCGTGGAGAAGCAGGCTGGTGTGACTACGTTCCGCCTGCCTCCCTAACCTTGCTGTCTGCTGCCTCCTCCTGGACCCAGGCCACCGCTGGCCAGGCCTCCTCCTGGAGCCGGGCCACTCCCCCAGCATGGTTTGCCTACACCTGGCCCCGCAGTCTATCAGCTCATCCGGCCACGTCATTCCTCGGACCTCACTTTGCCCATCTCTAAAATGGAGCCCTGGTTGTCCCGTGAGAGTTGCAGTGCTCAGCACCCAGCCAGGGCTCCGTAAAAGACTACGGCTGCTATCCTGATTCCACTCCTCCTCCTCGGTGCTTCCCTTCTTCACCCTGCTAAGGAGTCAGGCCAGCCTTCGGCTTCTCCCAGGATTCCATTAAACTCGAGACAGCGCTATACTGTCCATTCCCTGGCAGATGAGTCCAGCCCCTGTCTCACTTGCTCCATGGCACCATCTGGACAGCAGGTTTCCCTCCTGGAAGAGGCCCTTCCCAAGTGGCTTAAACCAGGGATCTGAAAGCGGCAGCTCAGGACAGAATCCAGCCCACAGACATGTTTTGCTTGGCTCAAATGTTTTTAAAATTTTAAATTAGCTTTAATTTAAATTTAAATTCTGCCAAGTGCTGAAGCTGCTGATGGGTTACAAACATGCCAAGACATGGGTCCGCCGGGCACTCGGGGCAGCCAGACAGGTTCTGGGATGCCCGGAGCCCCTCGGCCTATTGCCTCTGGTCACGTGCAGCCTTTATCTGCATTTATCCCACAGGGTGCTAAAAACGTTTTCATTCTGCGTGTGAGCCACAACAGGAAAAAGGCAGGGAAGCAATAAGTCAGCTACCAACTTTTAAAAATTGGAAGATCCTATGTGAAAATCTAGATTACTGCTCTTTCCTGAAAACTTACAGAATCTGGCCAACACATCCCCGCTGCCTCACCCTGGCCCATGTGCTGACTTACGTAACCTGTGGCGTGGGGGGCTATAATCTCTAAGCTGGGGAAAAACAGGAATCCTTCCTGAACCCCCCCAGATCCTCTCCTATACCAGCCAAGGCCTGCTGGGATCCCATCCCCCCCAGTACCCCCTTTTCCAGGCCTTACAGAGGTGGCATCCGTGGAGTCCTCCTCTTCCCCTTCCTCCCGGCCATCTTCGATCTCCTCCATCACTTCAGCCTTGGCCTCGGCCACCAGCTCCCGAAGAGCCTTGTTGCTGGTGACACTGCTGACGAAGGGATGCTGAGGGGGCAAGACACACCTGGATTAGAACCACTTTGGGCTGGAGAGTGCGGGAGGGGCAGGCGAAGTCTCAGGGGAGGTGATCTCCCAGGCAGGGAAGACCAGTAGCACCCCCGAGTGCAGTGTGAACGTGTACTTGGTAAGGGAGAGCCAGAGGGGGCTCAGAAAGTCCTGTGTGTGGTGGAAGATGGAGAATCCCGGCTCTGCCCCCCACCCCCAGCTGTTCAACACTGAGCACATCGCTTTCCTTCTCTGAGCTGCAGGCTCCTCTCCAAAGTGGAGACGATAATGCCAAACCTACAGGGAGGTCGTAAGGATTAACCGAGATGATGCACAAGGAAATGTTTAGCCCAAAGCAGGAGCTCACGCCGTGTTTGGGGGGTTGTTTGTGCATTTGTTTATTTTCTTTTTTAAAAGGTTTTAATATTTGGTTTTAAAATATCTACTACAGGGCCGTCTGGGTGGCTCAGTTGGTTGAGTGTCCAACTCTTGATTTTGGCTCAGGTCATGGTCTTGGGGTCCTGGGATCGAGCCCTGAGTCGGGCTCCACGCTCAGTGCAGAGTCTGCTTGTTCCTCTCCCTCCCCCTGCTTGCTCTCACTTTCTCTCAAATAAATAAGTAAAAATCTTAAAATAAAATAAAATATCTACTACATATACTTTATTGAAGTGTTACTTACACCCAGTAAAGTTCACAAATCACTAAGCTCAATGACTTTTTCCACTTACATACTTGGTATAACCAGAGCCCACCTGCAGACACTGAAGGTTTCCATCTCATCATCGACCCCACTCCCCATAGTTGCCTAGCTCCAGAAACTAGTTTTGCCTGTTCCCTAACTTCCTGTGAACAGAATCATAGAGCATGCAGTCCTCTAGGGCTGGTGTTGGGGTTGAAACCATGAGATTCGCCTACCTCATTGCATGTATTGTAAACTGGTCCTTTTTCATTTTTGTGCGGTATTCTACTGTTTGAACAGGTCATGACCTGTTTACTCATTCTGCTGCTGATGGACATTTGTGCTGTTTCCTGTTTTGGGTGACCATGAATAAAGCTATGAACGTGTGCAGGGAGGTAGGTCTTTGGGAACACACGTGTTTGCAAATTTTTAAGGGAGTGTTGTGTAAGTTCTATTCCTAGGATTTACAGAAATATCACATCTCTAAAAAAAAAAAAAACAATGGAGGCTCTTTCACACACTTTGCTAAACACCAAAGCTTTTAAGGCCTCAGCGGTTGTTAAATCGGCCCAAGTACCTCCCTGGGACAAGTCTGCTCTCAGGCGTCTAATCCCCAGCCCCAGGGGTGTGGACGAGGATGTGAGATTGCTCACGCAGGGCCGCTTGGAAAGAGATGCTGTGTGTATTAGGGAACAGAGGGGTGTCATTAAATCGGAGTCTGCTCATTTGAAATTTAGAGGAAGGTTCTGATGAAATCTGCTTTCACTGTCAGAAAATTTATCAGCAGACGAACAGTGTCAACGAGATTGCAGGGAAGTATGTAAACGACTAAGAATACATTTCCTGCACCTCGTAACACACTCACCGCTGAGAGGTCCGTTACAAATCACCTTAATGTGACTGTTCACTTAGAACAGTTCGTCTGTGGGAGGTCATGAGACAACTCCCACTTCCACTCGGGCACCGAACTCTGACCTGAAAGGAATAACTCTCACTCCTTTTAAAGAGCCCTAAACCAGCCCGCCTTCTCTAGTTAGTCCAAACTAGTAAAGATTTTAAGAATGTCATTTCTTGGGGCGCCTGGGTGGCTTTGTCAGCTAAGATCTGCCTTCGGCTCTGGTCATGATCCCAGGGTCCTGGGACCAAGCCCCATGTTGGGCTCCCTGCTCAGTGGGGAGTCTGCTTCTCCCTCTGCCTGCCGCTCTCCCTGCTTGTGCTCTCTCTATCAAACACATAAATAAAATCTTTAAAAGAAAAAAAAGAATTCATTTTTTTTCTTTCTCTCCCACACCCCATTCATTCACCGATTCAGGCCACAGCCATATGTTGAGGCCGATGGTGTGCCAGGTGCTGAGAGAAGGCTGAACGACAAGATGGGCACGGTCCCTGCCCTGGGGGCTTGCAGCTGAGTGGGAAAGAATAGGTACGCAGCCAAACGAGTCCCGGGATCAAGCCGCGCGTTGGGCTCCCTGCTCAGTGGGGAATGTGCTTGTCCCTCTCCCTCTGCCACTGCCCCCTTCTTGTGTGCACTCTCTCGCTCTAAGAAATAAATATATAAAATCTTTAAAAAAAAAAAAAAAAGATCATGTCAGATCAGGTAATGGGATAGCATGAGGCTGGAACCATATGGGCCCGGCCTCGAGGTGGAGGCTACTTAGTCTATGGTCACAGGGGTCTCCCTGAGGCGACATTCAAGCCGGCCAGGGAAAGATCTGGGCCCAGAGAATTCCAGGCAGGGGCAGCAGCGAGTACAAGGCCCTGAGGCCGGACAGAGTCTGGCAGGCTGGAGGCATGGCTAGAAGCCCAGGGCGGCAGGGCCTGTGCAAGAGAGAGGAGGGGCCGGAGGAGGAAGGACAGGGTGGTGTGTGCAGGGTCCCCGAGCCGTAGTGAGAAGCTGAGATTTTCTCAGAAGCTGCTGGAGGGTGCAGCAGAGCAGGGTACTTCCTGTTACCCTTTAAAGGTATCCGTCTGGCTGCTGTGTGGTTCCAAAAGGTCTTGAGTGGGAGCACTAATAAGGGGTGACTAACCATGGGAGGCAGGCGGGTGTCGTGGTGAGAGTACTGGCCTTAGGCGAAATCTGCCTGGGATGAAATGCCGCCTCCACCACCACCTTGGGTGAGTCACTCAACCTCTCTAAGCCTCAGTTTGCTCATCGGTATACTGGGAATAATGGTATGGCTGTTGTAAGCCCTATAGTAAGTGCTCCAAGTATGACAGCTATCATCTAAACCATCATCATCACCACCTCCACCACCACCACCACCACCTTGGTCACCACCATCATCGCTGCCACTGTCACTGTCACCACCACCACCACCTTGATCACCACCATCATCGCTGTCACTGTCACCACCGTCATCACCTTGGTCACCACTATCATCGCTGCCACTGTCACTGTCACCACTGTCACCACCAGCAGCACAGTCAGACAAGCCTTTAAGGCACAGGTTGCACTCCAGCCACCCCTCCTCCTCCCGCATCCCCACAGAGCACAGCTTTTTGGAACTGAGGGTGAGCATCAGATCCCGAAGGTTCCCGAGCCTCATGCCGCCCAACCTCACACGTGAATCTGAGCAAGAAGCCATGGGACACTTCACGGCAGTTGCTGAAGCAGATGCGGCAGACCTAAAGAAAGCAGGTACAGGCTTCTGGAAACACCAAGTTTTCATCAGGGCATGCTACATGATGACTAACTTAGTGGCTTTCCAGCATGGCCAGGAGTCTTGCTTTCTTGGGGCTGGACCATCCGCCCCACTGCCTCCCATGGGCACCCCAGGGTCCCTAGGAAGGGGAAGCCACGGGGAAGCCATGGGGAAGAAAGCCCTTTGCCGAAGGAGCAGGTGAGCGGGGCAGGTCCCCTGGATGCCAATCCTGGAACCCCCAGGCAGGCACGGCTGAGAAGGCAGCCCCTCCAATAGCTAATGAGGCCCAGAACACTGTGTTGTCAAGCACAGACCACCTCCCTCACTGCCTCAGCTCCACCGCCTCCAGGGATGGGTCCAAAGAAGAGAAGTCCCCACCCCCGAGTCGCCAAGGCCCAGTGGAGAGACAGAGCCCTGCTGCAAGGAGGGCCCGGGCCTTCCCGGGCAGGAAGTGCACTGTGTGCCTGCGTGGGGACAGGCTGTTCGGGCACTGGGTCCCCAGAAAGGTGCTCGGGCACCCCTGCAGGAGGCCCAGATCAGAGGGGAAGTCAGCGGTCTGCTCCTTCAGGAAGACGCACAGCTGTTCGGTGTCATCTCTGCAGGAAGCCCCGCAAGGCCACACAGCTCACCGACTGGCAGCTGCCCTCTGGCCAGGCCCCCTCCTGCCATCTACACAGACATCCTTTCCAAGAAGGGAGCCTGGTTTTCCTTGATGTGCTTAGAAACCACCAGCCAGGGGGCTCCTACACTCCCAAGGCTGGCTTTAGAAAATGTCTGATGCCACTTTCAAGGTTTCAGTTAGCATCTGTCCAATTCCCCCATTCCTCCCATCTAACCTTCTCTCTCATTCCTTCTTCCTCTCCTTCATTCATTCATTCAGAGAGGAGACTTACCAGAATGGTCAAGAGAACAGGCTTTGGAATGGGACAACCGGGATCAGAATCCCAGCTCTGTCTCTTACAAGCTGTGGGACCTTATGCAGGCTACCTAACCTCTCTGTGGCTCAGTTTTATCACCTGTTTGATGCAAATGTGAACAGTACCTACTTCATAGGCTTATTTTAAGGATTAAAGTAGTTAACATTTGCTAAACATTTAGAATAGTACCTGGCATGGAGAAAGGGTTACACTACAGTTAAGTTAAAATATTAACAAATACTTGTGGAAGGCCCTCTATATACCAGATACTGTTCTGGATGCTTGGGACACAACAGTGAACAAAACAAAGACTGCTGTCTTCAGGGAGCTGACATGCTAGAGATTAACAGTAAACTTAATAAACAAGTAAACCATGGAAAAAATTGAGTCGGGCAGGGAAAGGAGAATTAGGAATATTTTGGGAGTAGAAGTGGCAGGTTTCCAGTTTGAAATAGGGTGATTGGTAGAGGCCTCACTGAGAAGAGCAATGACTTAAAGAAGAGAGTCAACCATGGAGGTGTCTGAGGAAAAACATTACAGGAAGTGTGAAGGGCTGTGCAAAGGCCCTGAGACAGCTGTATACCCAGAGTGTCTGAAATATGGCAAGGAGGCCAGAGCAGTTGCCATCAAGTGAGGGGTCAAGATGGGGTGGGTGGATCGTGTAGGGCCCCACGGGTCACTGACACTCTGGAGTTTAGCCTGAGTGAGACAGGAGCCATTAAGGGGCTTTAGACCAGGGAGGGACAGGAGCTGAAGGACGTGTTAAGGTTTCCCTCCGGCTGCTGTGCTGAGAATAGACTGAAGGAGGACAGGGAGACCAGCGAGGAAGTAATAATCCAGGCGAGAGCCATGAAGGCAGCTCAGACCCCCGGTGGCAACGGAGGCGGTGAGAAGCAGTCGGATTCGGGGCACGTTCTACAGGCAGGGACCACAGGATTTCCTGACAGAGTGGATATGGAGCACGCAAGAAAGAGCGGCACCAAGGATGCTTTCAACGTTTGGGGCCTGATGGCTGGGCGGGTGGGGGTGCCATTCCCTGAGACAGGACAGCTATTGGTCGAGCACATGTGGGGAAAGCAGAGGGCACTCAGGTGTGGACGTCCACACGGGGGTAGAGAGTCAACGCTTGGATGCGGACACCTGGGGACAGGCGGAGCAGGGCGCGCTTGTGGGGAAGACGTGGGAGTTGCTGTAAACCAGGTGGGACCCTCGAGATGAGTGCAGGAAGCAGCCCTGGCGTGCTTACACAGTGACCAGTCACAGGAAAGAGGGGCAGGGGAAGGACGCTGTGAAGGAGTGACCGGTGAGAAGGGAAGACATCAGGGGACTGTGGGGGCCCGGAAGCCAAGCGCTGACAGTGGCAAGGATGAGGGTCAACTGTGGCTGTTGTGGCTGGCTCCCACGGGATGAGCGTGGAGGCCGGAGCCAGCCACCGCATCCTACAACGTGAGTCACGGATGACCCTGACAAGAACGGCCAGGACACCGTGCGGCGGGTTCATAACCAACTCAACAAGCGTCCACAGAGCACCTGACGTGACAGCCATGGTGCTGAAGACGGCGCGTACAGAACCTCACTCACTCATACAACTGCGTTAAGGGAGACCATCTACATCTCACAGATGGGGAAACTGAGGCACAGAGTGAGAACGACTCCTATGCCAGATGGTCAAGCTTGACCTCAGTGCCTGGGTCACTAATCGCTATGTGACACAGTCCCCAAGAATCTCTGTGCAAGTGAGGGGGTGAATCAGAAACCAGCGTCAACTCAAGGCATGCAGGGCCAGGAGGAAGCTCCCAGAAGCAGGCAGAAACAGGGACATGAACAGCTCTGCAGGCAGCACTGGGAAGCCAGGATCTGGAGGCCGCTGCCTGTCACTCAAACCCAGGTGACCTTGGGCAGGCCGTGCTCCACCCTCCCCCATGCAGAAATAAAGAGGCACAAGGACAAAGCCGACAGCAGCCTAAGCCCTGAAAGTCTTCTTGATCTCAAGAGATCGCTCCTTTCTTCTGCAACCCTTTCTGTCTTACACTAAGAATCCCCTAGCAGGACACTGTTTCCAACTATGTAACAAAAATTCCTGGCTCGGGCTGAGGCTCCAGGGCTGCCATGTGGGGATGGAGGACAGCTGGTCTCTTCCTGGTGGAATGTCCTGGATGTCCTAGAGGCCGGATGTAGCAGGCCAGGAGGTGCCTGCTTACAGGAAACAATTGGCCCCAAGCGGCCAAGAGCTTCTGCCTCTGACAGTGACGCCCACCCCCACCTCTGGCTTCCCCACCGAGCACCTCAATACCCAGGAAATGAGGCCTCCGATACTCCAGATGCCTGCAGTTCACCTCGGCACTCACTGAGCACAGCGCAGAGGGTTAGCTGAGCCCTCTAAAGTGTCTTCACACTTACCCCTCACAACGACCCTGTTAAGGGGGGGCATTGCCATTATCCCCATTTCAGAGCAAGAAGTGAGTCACAGAGAAGTTAATCCAACAGAGCTGGGATTTGAACCCAGGACTTTACAACCACAACCCACACACTTCAGTGCAGAGTGGCACACGCCAGAGGGATGCGCTGGAGCCTGGAAAGTCGACCAGGGCCCCGTGCCTGGCACACAGCAGGTACTCAGGAAAAGCGGCCGAACGTGAACAAAGACTCGGTGCTTGCTGTGGCCTCCTCTTCCTTTCCTTCCAACGCACACCACGGGTCGTGAGTCACTTACGTGGAAGGATCACACTGGGCAGGGTGTGGAGGGGCGGCCCCTCCCCCAGAACCCAGGCCCACTTTCTCTCAGTCTCCCATCAGTGTGGACAGCATGGGGACAGCAACCGGCAGGCCTGAGGACAGCTGGGCAGGTGGTGTGTGCCTCTTTCAAAACATGAGGCATCAGCCCGGGCAAAGGGCAGCTCGCAGCTACTCCAGTATTTCAAAAAGCTTCAAGGAAACCTGCATCCCCTTCTCCATGCGAAGGCCAGAGATTCCTCACACAGCCGCCAGAGGGGCCCTTATAAGTGTAGGTCGGATGCTGTGTCCCTCGTCCAGACCCTCAGGGGCGCCCCACCTCACACAGGGTAAAGCTCAGGTCCTGGTCTGGGCTTTGGAGACCCTGCGTGACCCTGCACAACCTGGCCCTTCCTGCAGAGGAGAGAGTGCCGCAGCCTGCCTGCCCCCCTTTGAAGGGCCTGCTTCCACCGCTGGCCCTTAGCTGGCCACTGGAAACCTGGGTTTGGGGAGCGGCTCCACCGTGAATGGACAAGAGTGGCTCACTCTGCCTCAAATGTTTGCACAGACAATATGGTTCCCACTGAGCACCAACTTTCCTTCTGGAAGTCTGTGACCTGCTGTAATGCATCAGAGCAGTGAGTGTACCAGGGCGCTATGTGTCCTCTCGGTGAGCACGCGCCCCACACCTCTCCGATCTCCGCCTTCACCCCTGGCTCTGCGCCCTCGCCTCCTCGCTCCTCCCCAGCATGCTCACAGGCCAGGCCTTTGACTCAGCTCCCCGGCATGACTTGCCTAGCCCCCTTCCGTGCCCTCCTTTCATAGGAGAGCAAGCCCTCACAGGCCCCCGTCCTCCTGAGCTATTTTCTTGCTCTCTGTAGCCCTTGTCTGCCCCTGCCGTAGGCGCCTATCTGCTGCCTGTGGCCTGTCTCCCCCACTAGAACGTAAGCGACAGACATGAGGACAGCTCTGGGGGAGCTTCCTTCACAGTAGCCATCCCAGTGCAAGAGGCATTCAGGGCATGCAGGAGGCACCCAGGAAATACCAGCTGATGAATGAACGGTTGTTCTGGCCGTCGCCTGGGCTGGGGAGGAACACACCCGGCTTCCAGGTCATGGGTGAGCTCGCCCATCTTCTGCCTGCAGAGGAAGGGCAGGGCAGAGGGGGGCAGGCAGCCACCCCCAGGACAGTGGAGCCACTTACCTCCAGGAGCTGTGCAGCGCTGGGCCGGGTCTCCGGGTTCTTATCCAGGGCTGTCTTCAGGAAGTCGCGGAACTCCGCAGACCTGGGGGTGAGGGAGGGGGGCACAGGTGGCGGCAGTCAGCTCGGAGTAGGGTAAGAACTCAGAAAATTCCCGAGTCACAGACTCTACTCTCATGTGCTTCCCCAACACAGCCCTCAAAAGACAAAGGGGGCCTTCATGAGCTAAAATGGCGAAGGCGACGGGCTTTCGAGATGACCTTCTCGTCGTGAACATCGCTGTACAGATGGGGACATGGAAATCAGTGGAGCAGGGACTCGCCCGAGGCCACACAGAAAAACAGAGAAGCGCTGGGGTTGAAGCCTGAGCCCCCGTTCCCAGCCCAGGCTCGTGCCCCATGGCTGCCAGGGCCTGTTTAGACACTTGCTCCCGCAGTGGCACCCGCCTCATTGGATCACAGAGTCCGCTTTGATGGACAGCCCACGTCAAGAGCACAGAGGACAGGAAAAGGCGTGGAGGGCCCAGGTAGCTCAGAAAGGCCCAGAGACCCCAGGCCCTGACTCCTCCCCCACCCTGGGACCTTGCAGGGACAGGAGAACCCTGGCACTCCACCTGCCCCATCCCACGTGCCCCGTGTCTCAGGCCCACCAGCCATGCAGCAAACACCCTCAGGCAGGCCTTGCTCCTTACCACTTAGAAGGCGAGAGCAGAGTGGGGGGATCCGACTTGGCAATCTTGAGCAGGACCCGCATGGGGTTGAGCTCATGGTGTGGGGGCTCAATCTGGGCCATCTCAATCAGAGTGATGCCCAGGGACCAGATGTCGGCTTTGTAGTCATACGGGGTGTCCTTCATGGTCTCACACATCACCACCTCAGGGGCCATCCTGAACCAACCAAGGGACAACAGAGGGCTAAGAACCTGGCCTCCACAGGCACTTCTCAGAGACTCAGGGTCAGCGACCACCACAAGCCTATGTCAGAGGGCTGGCGGCACTCCCGAATCACGATGTGCATGAGGGTCCATCCCACTGTCTTCCTTACGACGGTCTTCACTCAGAAAGATGCTGTCCGAGGGGCTCCACCGCCACGTCCTGCCGCAGGTCCGACGCCTGCCACAAGATGGCAGCAACAATCCAGAACAGAGTCCTGGGGAAGGGGTGGGTGGAGGCAGAGGGGAAGGTGCCCGAACCAATTGGGGGACCAGGCGGGTGCAGACAGAATACAACAGCACAGAGAGAAGGGATGGGAGAGAACAGGAAAAGGAAGAATAAAAGGGCAGAGAGAGAGAAAGAAAGGGTGAGTAATAAGCAAGCAAGAAAGGAGCCTAACTCCCGAGTGAGTACGCGTGAAAAACAAAGTAATTAGGTGTGAAACTGAAAGAGTTTTCGTGTTTGTTTGTTTTTTAAGTAATAGTTTTGGAAAAGAAGGAAACAAAGTGGACTAGAGAAGTCCAGAGAAACTTCACAGGAGGGTAGGTACTGGACTTGTTCCTCTTCACAGTCCCAGCCCAGCGCCTCCCATTCAATCTGTACTTGTTGTAATCAAGAACTGAACCATTTTCTAGGGGTTCCTGTTTGGGTGTTCTTAATGGAGCATTTTCTATATGCATCTTCCCATTTAATCCTCACAACAACCGTGAACCGTGATTTCATAGAGGAGGAAACTGAGGCACAGGCAAGCTAAGCAACACGGCCAAGGTCACAGCACTCGTGAGTGGTGTGGCCTGGGCTCCGACCCAGCAGGCTGACTTAGGAGGCTCTTGCCACTGTCCTCTCTCCTCTACAACAGCCAGAGGTCACCTGGGGGAGTCTGAGGTTCGCCCTTCAGCCCACCATTCCCTTTCCAGAAACTGCACGACTCACCAGTAAGGCGTTCCTATGAAGGAATCTCGCTTCTGCAGAGTTTTCAGATTCTTGGCAGACACCCCAAAGTCAGCTGCAAGACAAAAATCAGATAGAGTATGCGATGGACATTCCTGCACCCACAGCCCCGGGGTGTGAACTCAAGAGACAGACGTTCCGAATCAATTAACAGATGCCATTTCCTACCTGGCAAATTTATGATCATTAAAAATAGATCTACTGCTCTAAAGATATATAGAGACATGCACTTTCCTTCCTGCTAATGAGTATAAATTGAAGAGCCTTTCAGGAAAGCAGTTGGGCAATAAATCGAAGAACCTTTAAAACACCCATACTCTCTGATCCAGTAATTCCAAATCTAGATATTTACCCTAATGAAATAATCTTAAACCTAAAATAGTATGCAGAATGACATTTGTCGAAGTGCTAGTATAATAGTGACAAATTAAGAAGAACCCTAATTGTTTGGCTTTCGGGAGTGATTTTAATCAGCAATAATTGTGCCTTGGATAAACATCACCGGCTATGATACTGTCTCTGCACAAAGCTGAGGGGTGACTTTAAAACTTATGTACAATATATAATATACTGTCTTTTCCAAAAAGGATCTAAGATGGCGTATCAAACACGCGCGTGTGCGCGCGCACACACACACACACACAGAGTAAGATAAACCAAGAAATTAAGAGAGAGGTAAGAAAGATAAGATAAAGGGTCAACAACCGAACAGATTAAGAAAAGTGTGATATATGGGCATATGACAGAGTATTTTATAGGTATTAAAATTAGTTTTGAAGTATTTTTATTCAATATTTTAACACTCAATTACACATATTAATACATGTCAATATTAAGGTCACTTGGGTGGGCTCAGTCGGTTAGGTGTCCAACTCTTGATTTTTGGCTCAGGTCATGATCTCAGGGTCGTGAGATCGAGCCCTGCACTGGGTGTGGAGTCTGCCTCCACCCAAGGCAAAACAAAACAAAAACATCAATATTAAGCATTTAGTATGTATTTAATATATGATATTAATATTTAACATGGGGGGCGCCTGGGTGGCACAGCGGTTAGGCGTCTGCCTTCGGCTCAGGGCGTGATCCCGGCGTTATGGGATCGAGCCCCACATCAGGCTCCTCCGCTGTGAGCCTGCTTCTTCCTCTCCCACTCCCCCTGCTTGTGTTCCCTCTCTCGCTGGCTGTCTCTATCTCTGTCGAATAAATAAATAAAATCTTTAAAAAAAAATATTTAACATGTATTTAAATGTTGCAATATTTAGCACAGTATTAAGATATTGTATTTATATACTTTTAAGGTTAAGTAGGAAAGGGGAGGATACACAGTTGAATTTATCGTATGGTCCCCATGATGCTCGCCTCCCCCCAAAAAAGGGCAAAAATCTACATGAACTGACTCGGAGGAAATACACCAACTTGCCGAACTGGTTGTGTATGGACCATGAGACTAGACAAGGTTTCTTCTACTTTTCTCAATTCTTTAAGTTTGCCAGGATGAACATGTATGACTTTCAGGACTAACATAAATAAATAAAATGTATCTTTAAACACACACCCAACACTACCAGTCTTCTTTCACACACCCACTACTACGAGAAGAATCCAGTGCCATGAAGAGAAATCTCCAAATCTCCTGTCTTCAAGGATAAAGTTTCATTTTTTTTTCATTTTTTAAAATAGAAATAAGCATATTTGTTGTTATGTTTTTAAAAACCTTCCCAACTAGTAAGTTAACATAAACTTTTATATGGCACAAAAACAGGTAAGCTTTGTCTTGGTTAAAAAATAAATTCAGGGGGCACCTGGGTGGCTTAGTCTTAAATCATAATCTCCAGGTCCTGGAATCGAGCCCCATGTCAGGCTGCCTGCTCAGCAGGGAGTCTGCTTCACCCTCTCCCTCTGGCTGCCCCCTGCTCTTGCATGTGCTCTCTTTCCAATGAATAAATTAAGTCTTTTTAAAAAAATTAAATTAAAGTAAATAAATACATAAACTCAGGAGCAGGGCACCTGGGTGGCTCAGTGGGTTGAGCATCCAAATCTTGGTTTCGGCTCAGGTCATGATCTCTGGGTCGTGAGACTGAGCCCGACATCGGGCTCCATGCTCAGTACGGAGTCTGCCTGGGATTCTCTCTCTCCCTCTCCCCACTCCCCCTGTTCATGTGCTCTCTCTCTAAAATAAATAAATTTTTTTAAAAAAATAAATAAAAATAAATTCAGAACGAAGCAACACCTTGAGCAGACTGGTGAGGCTTAATCCAAAGAGAAGCTGCAAAGCTGCGTAAGTACCCGCCAGCCCAGAAGCCTCTGTCTAGCTCTGGAAAAGAGCTGGCCCGAACCACAGTCACATAGCAACTCTGTCCTGGAGAGCTTCAATCAGACCCACAGTTTCAAGCCAAGAAGGAGCATAATGCTAAGAGCATGGGCCTGAATCCCAGAGAATCGGTTCCAGTCTTGGTTCTTCTATTTCACTGGTTCAGTCACCTATTCACTGGGGTGCCATCTGGAGGCAGACATTGGCCGGGAGCGAACTAAGCGAACTAAGTCCTTGCCCTTGGGCAGCTCAAAGTTTAGTAGTGGAAGCAGACAGCAATTGGACAAACACCAGTAAGTATATATTCCTGACTGTAAAGGGTGGAAAGATGGGAGCACAGGGGTGGGGGAGTCCACAGTCGAGAGGTGAGAGGGCGCAGGGAGGGAGGGAGTGCTTGGAGGAAGCACAGCGGAGCGCTCCAGGCTATTCCTTCATTCAACAAAGAGTAATTGAACATCTGCTATGCACTGTTCTAGGCACAGAGCTGAAACAAACTCTCCACCCTCTTGTGGCTTGTTATTCTAGGACAAAAACAGGCCCCGAACAACCCCCATGTGATTCATGGTAGCTGCAGGGCAGATGGGCGGCTGTTTTATTCAGGAAGTCAAGATCTGGGGGAAGATATTTCCAGACAGGGATAACAACCTGACCGAAAAGCCTGGAGGGGCAGGGCAACGTGACTGGGGGGGGGGTAGAAGCAGATAAGTGGGAGACAGGCAGGGGTCAGGACAATTAGCAAACCTCTGACCCTCAGTGTCCCTGTCTGTGACACAGAGGTAGTGATACCAGAACTCCTTTGCAGGGTCGCCAGGACGGATTAAATGATACACATAAAGCACTAGGCTCCAAGCCCCGCTCCTGGTAAATGCTCTCTGTCCGTGGAGCATGTGAGCCAGGAGAATGTGAGGCCAGGGCATAGCTGAGGCTCCTGGGAGCGGTCAGGAAAACTGGTCTCTGAGTCCAATGCCGAGTAACTAGATAGTAGTTGCTCGTCAGCCACAGGCCTGGGGGGACCATCTGGCCCGGGGAGGGACCATCCACTGCTGCAGGGGGAGGTACAAAACCAGGAAACCCGGACAGAACCCTGCTCGGTGGCTGACTACCTGGGAGGCCAGGACAAGTCACCACCCCTCTGGGCTCCTCGGGGAAGAATGTGCCCCGCTCGCTCTCCTTCTCCCTGCAGGCCGCCTGGGGCCCACCTCCCCTGCAAACACCAATAATGGCTGGCACATCATCCTAGGAAATCTTTTGGGAAGAACATTGACAGCCTCTCAGACCCAGCAGGGAGCCGGGAGCTGCCACTCCCCCACCCAGGTCTCCAATCCCAGCCTGAGAAGAAAGAGGAAAAGCAGAAACCACCAACTTTCACAATGACACACAGTTGGTCCCCAGGGCCCTCCCTTAAGCAAGAGCTAGCCAGCCTTTGGGATAGCTGCTACTTCCCCCTTCTGCCCCACAAGACGGGGCCCACCCACGCAGCCCCTCCCTACAGCCCAGGGACCTCAGGCTCTGGGAATGTAGTTTGGACCTCGAAAATCCAAAGGGGGTTTCCCCCCAGGCAGTCTTTTCTAATAAAAATACTCCTCTCTCCTTCTCCCATTTTACAACAAGAATCCAAAATGAGGGCAGCAGGTGGGTGGGGACTGTTTCATAAATTCTCATGTCTATAAGCAAAGAGTCCATTTCTGCCTTGTCCATAGCCGCACCCCCAGCACCGCATCCGCCACACCAAACGCTGTTCCCAAACGAACCACCGATCCATGGATGGCCAGACTTTGCTACACGACCCTTTAAGTCTAGAAAAAAAGAACACTGACTTTCAAGAAATATGTTTGACAGCAATTCTCTTTCTAGAAATAGATTCTCCAAGCCAGATGATAACATATATGGAAGTTTACAAAACTTCAAAAGAGTAAATAAAAAAAGAGTATTTGAAAGAGTAAAAAAATCAGAAGTTGCTGAGCTATTGCTAGAGCTTAGCTGGCAAATGGTTAAGTGATGGCACAGTCCCGCCGTGAGCCACCGTGCAGCCCTTAAAAAGAATGAGGTTGCATGCATGTGTACTAACCTGGGAGGTTGTCCCCAGCGTGTTGCCCTGAACATGTTGCTGATTGGTCCACGCATATAATAGAAGGCAGAGCACGATTCCAGGTATATTTTAAAAGGATACAAGCATACTGTGCGTGCGTACACGCCCCACGCACAGAACAGGGTCTGCGAGCTTACACGGCAAACTTCATAGTCACCACCTCCCCAGAAGCGGGGTTTTGGTGAGCACACCGAGGGAGCCTTACATTTTTTAACTTTAGACACTTTGATTCTTTAAAATGTCTTTGATAAACAGTACGCACCGCCTTTCTGGTTTAAAAAGCTGAAATGCATGTGGCAGAAGTTTTTTAGGTTTGCGGGTTTTTGTTCTTGCTTTTTGAGTAAAACCCAGTGGGAGCCAGGATGTGGTGAGAGCACTGCGCACTTGCCAGGCGGTAAGCTGCACACGCGACCCGAAGGGCACACTGGCCGCAGGTTAGTAACAAAACCCTGAAACACTGCACACACCCAACCAACAGTTCCACCAACACTGCTGTTTACTGAGAAGTGAGCAGGCCTACTGCACCATGCGGACGTCTGCGAGTCCCTTAGAGCCTCCTCTGCGTATCACTTTGCATATCATCTGCATGTATGGCCCTATGCATATCGTTTCTGGCCATGACCCTTTGGGGCAGGGAAAATTATTATCCCATCCTTTGTTGTTTTTTTTTTAAGATTTTATTTATTTATTTGACACACAGAGAGAGAAACAGAGAGAGCATAAGCAGGGGGAGCGGCAGGCAGAAGGAGAGGGAGAAGCAGGCTCCCCGACGAGCAGGGATCCGGATGCAGGACTCAATCCCAGGACCCCGGGATCATGACCCAAGCTGAAGGCAGACACTTAACCAACTGAGCCACTCAGGCGCCCTATTATTCCCCTTTGACAGATGAGAAGACTGAGGTTTAGAGACATTAAGGAACTCGTGGACGGTCACCCAGCTCTAAGGACAGACATGATGCTAAGTCTTGCTCTTTACCACTACCTGGTCCTACCTTTCTGCGCACAGAAAAAACACTGAAAGGAAGCCTACGGGGTGCATTCTGGCCGCATCAGGAGTGACTTTTGTTTCCTTCTTTGTGGGTCTTATTCCAAACTGTCTGTACGACTGTATCTATCTATATACTCACTTATGTATATTTTCTTATTACCAAGGCAAAGTTGCTTATCAAAAATTCAAACATTTACAGATGAGAAAGCCTCCATAATCCTGGCAGAGATAAACATTTACGAGTTTGCTGCATATAGCTCCAGATTTATGTATATAAATAAAAAGTGTATGTGTAAATAAAAACACTTTTTAAAAATGAAATCAGATTAAACATGCTATTTTGCAGCTTGTGTTTTGTCCCCTCACATACATATATACACTTTTATAAGAGATCACACATTTTCTACACACATTTTCAATAGCTAAAGAAGATTCCATTGTATGATAATACCATAACTTATTTAATTAATCCTCTACTGGAGTAAATTGGATCGTTTCTCATTTCTTACTGTTACAAATATTGTTGCAATAAATATCATTGTACATATCTTTCTATATATGTGTAAATGTCATATATTATTTTTATAATAAAAAATTACGTATACAAGAACAATTATATATTATACACATACACAGGACTGTGAACTTAGAACATATGCAGATATATAACAAAATTTCTCAACTGTCCCCTTAACTGTAGACCACAAAAAGAATCCAAGATAAGAGGAATCTTTTCCCAGATAATGCCAGGCCAGTTAAAGGCAAACCATGTCCAATAAGAGCTCTATACCCTCCCTCCCCTGCCCTCCTAGACCCTCTACCCCAGGCCAGTGAGTCTGTAGGCCAGTGTGGGCAGGGCTTACCCTGGAATTCTAGGTCTGAGAACCTTCTAGATGGTCCTCAACCAGAGGTGGTGCCAGTGTTCCAGGATGTGTTTGAAAGTGAATGGGAGAAGGGGCGCCTGGGTGGCTCAGTTGGTTAAGCCTCTGCCTTGGGCTAAGGTCATGGCATCAGGGTCATGGGATTGAGCCCCACATCAGGCTCCCTGCTTAGTGGGGGTCTGCTTCTCCCTCTCCCTCTATTCCTCCCCCCTGCTCATGCATGCGCTCTGTTGCTCTCGCTCTCTCTCAAATAAATAAATAAAATCTTAAAAAAAAAAAAGGGAAAAGGAATGGGGACAGTCTGGTTGTCACAACAAAGAGGAGTGCTCCTGCCATTTAGTGGGGGAGAGCCAGGGACACGACCTCCCTAAGGCAAAAACTGTCTCATCTAAAATGCCAGCTGTGGCCCTGTGGACCAACACCAGCCAGGGTCCTCACGATGCCCACAGGGAAGGCAAGCCTAGAGAGGGTGTGGGACCTGTTGACCCTGAGGCAGGGCTGGGAGAAGGCAAAGGCTCTGCCCCCCAGCCCTGGAACCCCAAGGGCCCTCTTCCTCTGGATTACGGCGCCAGCTCATTAAGAGGGAGGCTCCACCAGGGCACCCAAGTGACTTCTCTTAATTATCAGGGCGTTCTGCCTTCCCAGGAGTGTCATGGAAACGGCACCTGGCAGGGAAGCGAGAAGATTCTGTGATCTGAGACCAACTGCTTCGTGTTTCTGAGCCTCAGTCTCCTCATCCAGTAAACAGGCATCCTGGCATTTAGCCAAACAAACGTGAGGCAGACCCAACTCCTCGACCTCTCCGTTTCTATGTTCATTTTCTTTTGTTTTTTAGACACACGTGACCACTACAGAGGCCTTTGTTTTCCCCCTCACCCCGGTCCACCCTCAGCCTCCCAGCCCCACTGCCTTCACTACCTCGCTCCCCTCCCCTACAAAACCTTGTCTTTTTCTGGTATTTTCTCCCTCAACCTCAATCACACATTCAGAACTTCGTTCCTGCTTCCAACAGGCTATGTCAGTCTATGGTGGACAACAATTCGTTCTTCAAGCCAGTGCAAATCTTCTCACCTTCTGAAAAACCATCCATTCATCCCAACCACGCTGTTCACAGACAGGAGGAGGGGATGGGCGGGCAACACTTCCATCTTACTACCTGACCCCGCCTTCCTTCTCGGGGGCTGCCACAAGCTGGGCCAATCAGAGAAGCCCTCCTTACTAGACCCTGTTGATTGGTCCAGAGGTCTGCGCCCGTGCCAAGCTAAGCCAATCACAGTCCTTCACTGGGATTGCTGATTCCGAGACCTGACATGGTGAGGTTCGGTTGTCCTGCAGGAGGTGATACTGAGAAAATTAAAACTAGTCCGAGCCAGAAGCTTCGTGGTGGGGGCTGGTCTGAGAGCCTAATCAACATGCACAGAAAGGCAGACCAGAGAGTGTCTCGGAAGCTTGTGTTCCAGGGTCCAGCTGCCCCGGATGCCCAGCTGTATCTCTTCACCATCACAATTCTGTGTATCATATACACACATTTTCCTGTCGGCCTTAAATCACAGGAGACCGGTTCTCATCATTGGTGCCAAGAGTCTGAAATAGGGTAATGGTTAAGCACGTGGGCTCTGAAGCCAGATGCGCTGGTCTGAAGCCCAGATGTGCCTCTTACTGGCTGTATGATTTGGGTTAAGTTAACCCCTTATAAAAAAAAAAAAAAAAGCCAGATATCTCTCCTCTGTAAAATGTTATCACGGTCTTTGAGGACTAAATGAATTTCTACATAGCAAACACTGGCTCAGTTCATGGTAGCCAGAGTGAAAGAACCAGGATACCAGCCTGCCGGCAACAACACACAGTAATTCTGGGTTGGGGGTCAAGGTGGGGGTGAGAGGCAGGTAACTGGTTCCTGCCAGGCCCATTTGTCAGGCCTCCTGTGCCTCAAGAGGCCTTTGGGAATTAGGAATCCTACAGTAATCATAAAATGATAAAGTAATGGCAGTGCTGGAAGCTACTACTGATTTGAACACTTACTATATGCCAGGCTCTGTGCTGGGCATTTTGATTTTTAGGCCAGTCTAGACTTCTGCTCAGAACCTGAAAGACCCCTAAGGTAAAATTCACCTCGCATTTTCAGAGAAGCACCGCTGGGGAGAGGAACACAGGTTCTTTGGAGAACAGGGAATGTTCTCTCTCATGGCAGCTTCTCTGAGACATTCCTAGGCCCAACAAAGAAACCGAACATTCGCCCGCCTCTCTGATGTGCTGGGCACCTAGAGACCCTTGCATGCACTGTCTCACTAACTGTCGCAGCAAGTCTGTGAGAGAGGAACTATTACCACACCCCTGAGTTTGAGACGTTGAAGCCCCAAAGGGTTAAGTGACTTGCCCAAGGTCATCTAATGCTAAGTGGCACATCCAGGACAAGAACACAGTTCTTCAGACTCCAAAGTCCACCCCCCACTTCATAGCCCAACTGTCTCAGGGCAGCAGACACTCTTCCTTGCTCTCTCAGCACCAGTGGATTCCCACCAGTCATCAAGAATTGCTTCACAGCCACTCAGAGCTAGACCTTGTGCTTTACTTGGCAACTATCAAATGAATCTCGGGGAAGTCTGATATCCTTGACAGAAGTAAATATTTAACACAAGGAAGAAGCAAAGTGCCTAACAGCATAACACTGAAACTCCCTGTGACAGTACTTTGTACACTTTACCCTGCCGGTCACAGTAGCCCTGTGAGGTGGGTCTATTGTTACACCCATTGCACAGATGAAGGAACTGAGGCTTGGATAGTTAAATACGTTTCTCCAGCTCAAAGTGGTAGAGCCAGGATTTGAACCAGGCTTATCTGTGTCTACAGCCCATGCTTTGCTCAGCTCACCCTGCTGCTTCTCATTTTATTTCCGCTCCAGGGAGAAGCACAGACATTGTCTCCAACGAGGTGACCCCCTTACTTGGGAGAAAGATCTGCTAAGCAATTCTCATGCATCCCGGAGTTATACAAGGACATGACGGGGAGGGGGCCTCAGGTGCCCAAGACAGTCCCAAGACGCTAGAAGAGGCAGACAAACCGCCACCCTTTCTCCCAGGCCTCCTCCACTCCTCCGCCAGGCTACAGATTTCAGACCCAAGGGGGAAGGGGAATTTTCCAAAACAGAACAACAGGCCTCAGCAGGTCTGCACCCCACAGCTCCCAGAGCTCAGCGAAATTGTGTAAATACTCACACTCAACTCTCCCTGAACTTTTTTCATTTTTAACTGGCTTCCTGGTTTTCTCAACTGCATATGCCAGGTCATTTGGAACCCTGATGCACCCATCTGCTTCCATCCCACCCGCTGCTAGGCTCTGACTGAGATTCTGCAGTCTGCTCAGCATGTCAGAGCCCAGATTTCGGGGGTGTGCAGGGGGAGATGGCAATGGGAAATGAGCACCCCCCGGGGACATCTCAGCCTGAGGCTGCTGGGGCCCTCCCTCCATCCCTGTCCCTGCCAGGGGTTCCCTGCTCTGACTGGCTGCTTCTGACCCGGGTTTGCTGTGTTCTGCCTCTTCCAAGTGATAAGTTCTCGAAGGCTGAGCTGAAGGTTTCCCTTGAATCCTGCAGAGCACAAGAGACTCTCTTCTCTGCCCCCCACATACTCCCTGAGCCTAAAGGCGAAGGCAGGCCCCAACCTGGCCCCTCCCTGGCCCCCCACACTCTACCCCGGAATGAGCCCCTCCACGGGCAGCTGTGGAGTCAGGAAGACAGGAGTCCCAACCCTGCTACCACTTCTCAGTGTCCTCATCTGTGTTGGTATAGTCCCTACCCCCTCACACCCCTGCCCAATACCCCTGGAGTACTGGAGTGCCGGTTAAATGAGAGATCTAGAAAGTTCCTCCTCTAATGGCTGGCATCTAGTGGGTGCTTCATAAACCCAATAAATGGGCGTTATTTTTATTATCAGTCCCCCCAAAATACTCCGCTGCCCCTCACCTCCATGCCCTGCCCACTACGCTCCCTCTTCCTGGACTGGCCTGCCTGGTCTGGTTTACCTGGCAAGTATCTATCCACCTTTCACGGCTCAGCGCAAACTACCCTCCCACGAAAGCTGCTTCTAAACCCAAGCCTCCAGGCCCAGGTGGAAGAACAGATCACCCCATCCATATGCTCCCTACCCCAGCACCGGCTCCTTCCCCAGCCCTGAGGCTCCCACCTCTCTCTCCACTGCCGCAGAGTGCTGCAGGAGCAGGAGAAGGACGAGGGTCTCATTCCCTTCCCCGCCCAGCACAGGGCTTGGCACGCAGCAGACACTTAAGGAAACAACAGTAATTACAGCTGGCCTTTACAGAGCTGACTACACATGTACCTTCTTGTAACTGGCCTCCCATCCCCTGACAGACGTTTTATTGCCATTCTCATTTTACAGGTGAAGAAATGGAAAACAGCATAGTTAAGTGACTTTGCCTCGGACACACACCTAGAGGAAGACTTGGGATCTGAACTCAGGACTCTGACTACAGAGCCCATGTTCTTAACCCATCCCAGGTCAAAGAAGGAACGAGGAGGAAGAAAAGCCACAGGGATGTGAGCTGAACCCCAGAAGACACAGACCCTGCAAGTATCAGGGACTCTGGTCTTTGGGACACAGAACGGAATGTGACCCTGCTCGTGCCTGATACGAGAAACTTCTTCATACTGCTGGTTTCAAGACAGAACCAACCCCACCCTCTGGGCAACAGAGCATTTCTAACAAGCTCCCAGGTAACGCTGGTGCTGCCACCAACCACACTCTGCATGGTGAGGGTCGAAAGTAGTGGTTATCAAAGTGGGGTCCCCCATCAGCAGCTGGGAGCTTATCAGAAATGCAAATTCTGAGGCACCTGGGGGGCTCAGCTGGTTAAGCGTCCAGCTCTTGATTTTTGGCTCAGGTCATGATCTCAGGGTCATGGGATGGGGCCTCGCCATCAAGCTCCATGCTCAGCCCAGAGTCTGCTTGAGGTTCTCTCTCTCCTCTCCCTCTGCCCGTGCCCCCTACCCGGCCCTGGCTCGTGCTCTCTAAAATAAATAAATAAATAAATAAGGGGGTTTTTTTTAGATTTTATTTATTTGTCAGAGAGAGAGTGAGCACACGCAGGGGGAGAGGCAGGCAGAGGGAGAAGCAGGCTCCCTGCTGAGCAAGGAGCCCAATGTGGGACTTGATCGCAGGACCCTGGGATCATGCATGACCTAAGCTGAAGGCAGACGCTTAACCAACTGAGTTACCCAGGCGTCCCAATAAATAAAAGGTTAAAAAAGAAGAAGAAGAAGAAGAAATGCAAGTTTTGGGGTGCCTGGGGGGCTCAGCTGGTTCAGTGTCCAACTCTTGGTTTCGGCTCAGGTCATGAGCTCATGGGTTGTGGATGGAGCCCCGCACCTGGCTCCACACTCAGTGGGGACTCTGCTTGAAGATTCTCTCCCTCTGCCTCTCCCCCCACCCATGTTCTGTCTCTCTCTCAAATAAATAAATCTTTAAAAAAAGAAAAGAGAAGAAAAAAGAAAACAAAAGAAAATTAAATGCTTGGGCCCCTGCCCAGACAGAGCCCTGGGGTCACACCCAGCAATCTGCGTGTTAGGAGCCCTCCAAAGGACTAAAATGCACTAAATCTGAGAGCCTCCCAGTCTTGCATACATTTTGTAAGGCCCAGCCCTACCCTAACCCCTCAGCTCAAAGCACATGTGGAAGTGAGTCCAGTGATGTGGGCCAGCCCTAAGAAGTGAGCCAGTGGCCCTGGGGTCAGCAGGCAGGTCCCCAACCTATCTGAGCCTCAGAGCCCTCCAAGCAAGAATGCTGGGAGCTGCCCTCCTGTGGTAGATGTCCTTGATCGTACTGTACCATTCTGTTCCAATCCTCATGCCTATCCCTGCAGTTCTCCATCACACAGACTCAACACTGGTGCAGTTTCTTATGAACATAATTCAAACATTCCTTAAAGCCACAAAGGTTCCACTAGAGGAACGACAGTACTGACATTCCTATGTTGGAAGGACAGGGTTGAGGAAGGGGGAGGTGTGCAGATGAATGAATGATTTAGCTACCAGGAAGAAGTTACTAGAAAATAGAGTGGAATGCAGTCAAACTGGTAAACAAGAGAGTATCCACTGCCCAACACCTAGCTGTACATCCCTCTCCAGGCAGAGACGCAGACCTTGCCTGGGATGACCACCAGTGCCAACATCCAGGTAATGAGACTGGAGGTACTTCCTGGCTTTCCCCTCTAAGCCTTCCTGTACTATGTAAATTTTGTATAATAAACGTATTATTTTTTCATCAAACAATAAAAATCATTACTTTAGAAACAGCATGATAAGCATATTATTTATCAATGCAGGAGGAAACGTGAGAGGAGTTAGAAGTGTTGTCACTGGAAACCGATGAGGAAAGAAGGTGGTGGGAGCAGAGGAGGCGTGTGTGTGTGTGTGTGTGTGTGTGTGTGTTATTTTGGTTAGAAAAAAAAAGTGTGAAAGACACAAAGAACTTCTGACACCTGCTACAACATAGAGGAACCTCGAGCACGTGACGCTGAGTGAAATACACCAGACACCAAAGCGCCAACGATCACACTTACATGAGGTTCCCTAGAGCCGTCAAAATCAGAGACCAAAAGCAGAAGGGGGGATACCAGGGGCTGGGGCTCGGGGTGGGGGTTAGTGTTCAATGGGCACGGTGTTTCAGTTTGGGATGATGGGAAGTTTCCGGAGACGGATGGTGGTGATGGCTGCCCGACAATATGAATGTACTTCATGCCCCCCGAACTGTGCGCTTCAAAGCTAAGATGATAAATTTTATGTTGTATATGTTTTACCACATTTTTTAAAAAAGCTTAAGGAGAGAAGAGACATGAAAATATAAAAGGTTTGTTCTGATAGATACGCCTGATGCACTATTTTCTATCTGCGAATGGAGGCAGACTCGTCCCTCCACCTGTCACACTCACTCAAATTCTCTTGACTAGAAGCAGGAGCAAAAGGGCAGAGACCAGCCCCTCCCACAGCGCACACAAGCCCCACAAGCAGGATCGCTGTGTGGTGAGCGGCCGTCCTGTGCACTGCAGGACATTGAGCGTCCCTCGCCCCTCTGCGCCAGATGCCAGGAGTCTCCCCTGCCCTAGTTGTGACAACCAAAGATGGCTCTAGACATTGCCAGATGTCCCTGGGGGACAAAATCTCCCTCAGTTGAGAACCAGTGGGTCAGACTGAGCCAATGGGAACGGTCTGCGTTCTGCGGCCCAGGGGAGGTAAAGGAGACCACGGACACCCTGGGCCACGGAGAGGATCCCACACACACCACTCCCACCTGCCCACAGAGGCCAGGCTGACAACCCCCAGGCAGGCACTGGGGGGGGGTCTGCCTTCCCGTCTTCACCCACAGACACCCCTTACCCAGCCTGATGTCTCCCTCGAGGGTCATCAGCACGTTGCCGGCTTTCAGATCCCGGTGGATGATCTTCTTGCCGTGCAGAAAGTGGAGGGCTTCCAGCATCTGGCGGCACACCACCTGAATCTGGGGCTCCGTGAGGCCTCTGTCTAGCTCTGGAAACAGAGGAGAACCACTGTCAATTCAGCACACACTCACTGCAGGCAGGCTGAATGTCAGGCTCTGCCAGGTACAAGAAATACGAAGCCCCCAACATCACTGAGCACTTACCATGTACCAAGTTCACTTCTAAGCACTCCCCATGTTACCTATTTTGTCCTCATAGTAACACTATAAAGCAGGCACAGTTATTACCTCAATTGACAGATGAAGAAGCCAAGGCTCAGAGAGGTCAACACACTTGCTCAAGGTCACACAGGTAGAAATTCACAGATCTTAGATTCAAGCCAGTCAGTCCGCTTCAGAGCTCAGGTTCATAAACAAAACCCTTCCAAGAAGGAAAGATCCATTCTGCAAGCAGACAGTGAGTGACACTCACTCCATGTCAGGCTCCATGCTCGGTGCAGGGACACGGAGGGCGCGTGGAACGGTAAGCCATGCTCGGAACACACTGGGATGTGGATGGGGGCTGGGGGCGGGCAGGATGGGCAGCAAGCCCTTCTGCCTGGGAATTAGCAGGCTCCCCAGAAGAAAGGGCATTCAAGTGTCTTGTAGGAAGAGCCGGTATTTGAGAGGCAAAAAGGTGGGGTCAGGGCACTCCAAGTCATTCCAGGTAATTCCAGGTCGAGGAAGAGGCAGAAGTAGAGGCCTGGAGGCTGGCACGGGCTGGTGTGGAAGAAATAGGAGCTGGCTGGTGGTGGAGCTGGAAGGTGAGGGGCTGGTCAGGAGGCTGTCATCAAGAGCCTCTGTGAGCCGGTCGGGGAGACACAAAGCACACTGGTACGTCCCAGTGTCCGTTTGGAGGGGGCGGGGCCCTTCTCTGAGCAGGTGGGGAGCACAAAGAGGAGTTTTCCACGCGGGGGGCACCGCATGCACAAAGGACTCTTTTTGACTGAAGGAGAAGGATGAGGGGAAAGCGAATTGAGGTCAGAGGTCAGAAGGCCCTGGTCACGCAGAACCTTGCAGGTCACCTATGAAGGCTACCCTTTCTTTGAAAGGCCACAGGCAGTCCAGGAGAGGCCCTAAGCAGGCAGAGGCAATCTGATTTTTGCATTTAAGAAATTCTCCCTAGCGGGGTGAGTGAAGAGCTTATAGGGCCGTAAGAGGAGGCAGGGAGTTTGTCCGGGGGCCGTCACGGTGCCCCAGCCAAGGCTTCGGAGAGGAAGCATTCCTGACCCAACGGCTAAGGGAGGTGGGAATGACAGAACATGGGACTGAGTGGGTGTAGAGGGAAGGAGGGCATGAGAAGACTCAAAGTCAACATCCCGCACCCACTGACCCACTGGCCATCGTGATTACTTAGTGCTTGTTGCCACCGAGCCATCTGTACTGTCCCCAGGCCGCAGGCTCCAGGGCTGGCCAGCCAGGGCACTGCTGCCAGGCCCCACTCTGACTAGGGCAGCACTCCCCCGTCTGTCTCCCCCCCACTTCCTGCTGCGCCTGGCCAGAAAGCAAGGAAGGATCCCACAGGCTTGGGGAAAATATACCAGACAGGGTGGAGGAGCCAGCAGCCTGGCCCCAGACCACAGGTCCCTCTCTGGGGTCTACCAACCCTATCGCTCCCTGTGGCCTCATCCTTAACTCCCGTGTCCCCTCAACCCACGGACAGACTCAGAGCCCCCTCAGAGGGGGGCCTCAGGACCACCCAGACTGAGCCTGAACCGAGGCACTGCCCCTTATTAGCTATGTGGTTTCTCGAAGGTGCTCCATCTGTCTGTGCCTTCATCTAATCCATAAAATGAGATGATGAGAAGCAACGTAGGCCGGGCTCCAGCCATAAAGCATGTTCACTCCTCAGTACAAGGGACAGTCAATAAGGTGATTATTGTTATGCTGGTCCTGAGATAATGCGAGATTATCTGCAGCAATTTTTTTTAAATGTCAAAATGTGACTTGCTCGTGTCTGATTTCTCTGCATAAATGAAATCAGACTAAGCAAATTAATGATGATGATGATGATGGTCTCCTGGTCACCATTTTCTGACCTTTACCAATGTACTGGGCGTGGAGTTAGGGACTTGCATGCATTCTTTCATTTCATCTTACAATAACCAGTAAGGTAGACAGACCTTTTTAAAGCCCAATTTATTGTGATGGAATTTATCGACAGCAAAGTTCATTTTTGTTCAGATGTACAATTCTACAAATTTGGACAAACATATAGTCACGTAACCACCACCACGATTCAGATATACAATGTTTCCATCATTCCCCCAAATTTGTGTGTGATCAACATTTCACTCCCATCTCCAGCCCCTAAGCTATCATGACTTTGATTTCTGTCCCCATTGTCTTGCCTTCTCCAGAATGTCATATAATTGGAATCATACAGTATGATAAATTCTTAAGATTAATTTCTGATTACACAGCAATACATGAATATTTTCTTCATATTAAAAAAATCTGCAACATTGCAGAAGAGTCTGACGTCTGTTTGAAACCTCAGCCAGCTCCCCCACCCCCTCTCCTCCACAGGAGGGCTAAGAGCCAAACGTTTTTAAGAGCTGACAAGGCCAGGCCAACCAGATCAGAGCAAACACTGGGTGTTAACTAACTAGAGAGACCATACAGTGAAATGCCGTGCATATTCCCCTCATCTCACAAAGGGACCAGCCCAGCGCCCCACAGCTACCCCAGAGGAACCCAGAACAGACCTCAGGTCTCTTGGACCCCCAGCCCAGGCTCGTCACTCTACGTGATTCCGCAGGGTGGTGGGGAGATGTAAGGGCAGAAAGTCCCTCTAAGCAGGGCAGGCATCTGCGGGAGAGTCCATGCCTCATCACACAGCTGCAACCAGGGCCGGGTCTCACCTTGTCAGGTCTCCCCATCCCACCCTTTCTTCTCCCACCTTGACTTCTAGAATGCTGATGGCAATGTTGCCTTAACTGCGGCCACCAACAGAGAGAAAACCACCTGGGGCTGGAGCAGTCAGATACCCCAGGAGAACTGAGCCAGGGAGTGAGAGAGTGAGTCGGCCTGCAGGCTAAGCCATAGCCCGGGGTCCTGCCCTGGTTATGAATGAGGTCAAGGACTTGGTATGCATACACGCCTCTTCCATCTCTGACATTCTCCCGCAGGCCTCATGGAGCTAAGCTGTACACCTGGAGAGGCAGAGGCTGGTAGGTGGCTCTCATTCTCCCCTTCTTTTTTAGTATCTGAACACATGGCCACCCAGCGAGAAGACCACGTATCCCAGCCTGTCTTCCGGCTATGTGCTGTTATGATCTGGCCAATGAGAGGTAAATAAAAGTGTCATGTGGGGCTTCTGTAACGGCTCCTGTAAAAAGTGGAAATGGGGTGTGTGTTTGTGGAGTTGTCCTACCCTCCCTTCTTCTATCCTGCTGTTTGGAATATAGATATGATTGCTGGAGCGCCTACAGCCACCTTGTCACCATGAACAATAAAGCCAGTGTGAGAATGGGACCAACACAGAGGAAAGTGGGGCCAAGAGTTGGAGAAGGAAACCAAGTTCTTATGAGAACATAAAAAAGCAAAAAAACACAAAAAGCAAAATAAACAAAAAAACCCCTCCTAGATCAAGCTGTGCCTGAAGCCAGAAGCCCTTGAACTTTTTAGTTATTTGTGCAAATAAACTCCCCCCCCCCACATCTCCCACCTTTTTTTCCCCACTAAACCAATTGAAACAGTCTTTGATTGCCTTATAACCTAGAGAGTCTCAACTCCTACAAGACCACCATTTTTATTTTGTTAAATTCTACCCAGTACAATGAAAATCTGCAAAGGCATTCTGTGCTGAGAGAAGGAACACCCAAGGGCCGTATCACATAACTACTCACATGCAGTCACCTACTGTCATTTCCCGCTCTGAGAACCCTGGCAGCGGTAAGCGGCTGTGCAAGGAAGGCCAGCACTTCCACGGCTCTGGAAAGGGCTGCCACAAACTCACAAGATTCCTGAGATAAACTCAGGGGGAAAATACCTTCCTCACAATAAAAGAGTGGCTGAATAGTGCTACGTTATACTGAAACCCTCCCCTCTCCTGAGCCACGCCACAATCCTGGGCCTGCCTCTCAATGTTCTGCGGCCCCAGACCCTCGGCCACCAAGCCGGCAAGACCCAGGCCCCCATCTCAGTCCTGCTGTGGGGCTCTCGGCCAGCCCCCTAACCCCTCTAAAGTGTCAATCTGGTCAGGAATAAAACAGAAATACTCGGATCATATACATGGAAGCACCCACCACAGTCTCCGGTATACAGTGACTATTCATAAAATATTCCCAAAAGTGTTTCTTTCTTTTTTTTTTTTTTTTTTTTTTTTTTTACTGTTCATGCTTGTCTAGGATATCAAAACCTGATAACATCCCCATTAAGGTCTCACAAAATGGGTGGGGACCCCCACTTTTCAAAGAACCTCCCTCAGGTGTCTCATTTTCACCTCCTAAGGGTGCCGTGGGGTGGGGCAAAGGAGGCATCACACCCATCTTATGGCCTCCGAGGCTTGAGGGGGTGAGTGACCAGCTCAAGGACACATGGCTTTTTGAACAGGAAGTGTTGGCTTTCTAATGAGTGCCTGCATTCTCTCCAAGAATCCAGCCCCTACTCCCGAAAGGGGACAGAGCGTAAAGGTACTCAAACAGGCCACGTGCATTGCTGGGACGGGGGAGTGAAGGACACCAGGCCCAGCCTAGGGCCCTAGAGCCCACCCCAGCACCACCGCACCGGATCAAGGAAGACTCACCCAGCATGATGGCGTCCACAGCTCCCCCAGGACAGAACTCGATCATAATCTGCAGAAAACACAAGGCAAAGTAACAATGAGCAGGGGTGCACAGCCCAGGACCTGGCCCTGGTGCTGGCAGGATCAGCCAGCTCCCAATGCCCCGAGCTCCCCAGCCTCTCCTCCTGCCCCTGGGGCCTGTCCAGTCTGCACTACCCTAATCTGACCCCCAGCCCTCACAGGAGGCTCTAAAAGCTGGGTTGCTGGGCATTTTTCAGGAGGGGGGAATAAAATAGTTGCCATGGAAACCCACAGCTGCCATACACAGCCTTTGCCACCAGCCTGCACCCTTCCTGCTCCTCCGGCCTGCCCTCCTCCTGCGTCCCCACCTGCCAGCTGCCCCACTTCCTAGGCTCCACAGCCAGCAGGCTCAGAGCACCCCTCTGCCCACATACAAGCCGGCCAAGCCCTCGAGGAATCCCAGCATGCATCTTTTGCCTCTCTCCATCTTCTAGAGGCCAGGGCCCTCACTGGCTTGGAACACCAGAACATCGGCGCCTTGAAGACCAGCTCAGGTTTAGAAACCCAGGCCCAGAAAGGGGATGGGGCTGATGAAGGCTACAGATTATTCAGAGGCAGGTCCTGCACTAGAAAGTTCTCCTAACTCCCCAGGTCATTCATTCATTCACTCATCACACACCCAGTAGGTAGTGCACCCTGGAGAACCACCAGACCCAGGCCCTCAAGGGGCTCCCAGCACAGGGGCAGAGAAGGGCAAGAAGACTGCAAAGTGCCATTGGTGCCAACCCAGGCCCTCTCCTCTGGCTCTCTTCCATCCTCGCTCTTTCTTCCCCACCCTGGGCTCCTATCACATGTGCAAAGATGCTGTTTTTTTCCTGAAATTATGGAAGCAAGTAGGTAGAGAAGGGGGAGAGCCTCATGAACTGTAGCAGACATTCCTGAAATCTCCTCCCTGCTTCCAGCACCTGGCGCTGCTTATTGCGAAGTCCCTCCAACTTAGCTTGGCAGAGGCAGACACCGTGCAGTGTGGCCCGTCATTCTCGCAATGGGAAAGAAAACCGCAGCCATAACCCGCTGGGCCAGAGCTGTTCTCCAGCCAGAGGAGGGAGGAGTGGCCTCAGTGTTTCCATGAGTCTCTGGCGTGTGGGAGACCTTCCAGAGACTTCCCGGCAATGTAAATATAAGGATGCAGTGATACAGGGCTGGACCCAGGTCCCCGGCCCACCGTTCACTAGCTATGGCCTTGGGCAAGTGACTTCAACTGAGTGCATTTTCTCAGCTGGACGATGGGGCTGCTGATGCCACTGCTCTTAAGTGGGCCCCACCACTGGGCTATATTCGGGGGGAGGGCCACGTCTGGACGCAAGAAACCACAGCAGGTCAAGAAGGGGGCCAGGGACACTAGAGGTACTAGATACTGGGAGAAGCAAGACAGAGCCGGCCCTCCAGCAGACAGGCCTGCATCACGCTGTGGGGAGGCTCCACACCCCCGGAGAGAGCCACGTATGGAGACACTGCCGGCTCGCACACCACCTCCTGCCAGGGAGGAGGACGTGGCCTCTGAGGCTCCTAGGGTCACTCCAGTCGTGCCTGGCCAGCACTCCCCCAGGACTTCTAACACTACGGTGACCTTGGATAAAAGTCATCAGGGATGTGGGGGCCTGGGTGGCTCAGTCGTTAAGCGTCTGCCTTCGGCTCAGGGCGTGATCCCGGCGTTATGGGATCGAGCCCCACATCAGGCTCCTCCACTATGAGCCTGCTTCTTCCTCTCCCACTCCCCCTGCTTGTGTTCCCTCTCTCGCTGGCTGTCTGTATCTCTGTCAAATAAATAAATAAAATCTTTAAAAAAAAAAAGTCATCAGGGATGAATTAATGTCCTACAACCCAGAACAGTGAGATGAGGTACTTCTTTCTCCCACTCATTCATTGAGTGGCTGCTTCATTTAACCAACCACCAGCCAACCAGGCACGCTCCCAGCGGTCAGGGAACAGTGGTGACCCGGACACAGGCACTGACCTCTTGCAGGACAGCACCTTATTCTGCCTCTTAATAACTCTCAGCTCCACAGGTCAAAAAAAAAAAAAAAATCCTACTAACTGCTAGAAAAGCCACGAGAGGCAATGCAGAAAAGAAGCAAAATTTTCATGCAAAACCACCTATCTGAGCAGCCTGTACGGTGGGGGGTACACAGCCAAATCCCACAGGAATGACAGGTCATCCAGGTCTTGCCGGGCGACAGGCACCCAGCTGGGGCTCAGTCAGTACGAGCTGTTACGAGGATTCTCCCTCCTTGAGCTCAAAGGTCTGGGATTTTTCTGTTTTATGTTGGTTTCTGAGACTCCATGAAAGGTATCCTCTCTCTTCTCACCCAGAAAAATGCAAACAGAAACAAGTGTTTGCATGCAGTTCTACTGAATTCTTGCACAGCCTGAAGTCCCCCCACCAAACCCAGGTCAAGAGCCCCGGCTCTTCCTCTCCAGCCCTTAATATGTGTGGCCTTGGGCCATGACCCACCTCTCTAAAATGGGAGAATACTGAGGACGGCCCAGAGTTCCTGTAAGGACTGGATGAGGTGGTGTTTACAAAGCAACAGGCCCAGCTCCGCCCACAACTTGAAGACAGGGCAGGCTCAGGCACTTCCCCCTTCTCAAACAGCGGGCCATTGGAAAGGACAAGATGGACCTGAATTCAAGTCCTGGTAGTGCCATTTAATTGGCTATGTGACCTTGAGTAAGTCACTGAATCCCCCCGAGCCTTCAATTTCATCTGTAAAATGGCACTGATCACCTCTACGTCCAATGTCAAGGCAGTTAAACGAGATGCTCAACACGAAAGCACGAGAGCCAAGCCCCACCAGTTAATACGCTCCTGTTGAATCTCTCACAAACAAGACCACCAGCCAGCGTCACACACTCAGACCATGTTATTCGGGCTTCTCACCAATCTAGGCCTTCCTAGAACTACAGTTCCTCAACACGCCCGCTGTTATCATGAAGAGTCATTTTGGCGAGAAGTGGCCAAACCCAGGCAGTTCCTGCATCAGTCAGTGAAACTGTCCCTTACACAATATCCTTACACAAGCTCCCTGCGACTGTCCTCTCCAGAGATCAGTACTAGGAAAGCCTGAGCCTCCTGTCAATCTGGTTCACTTCCTCTTCTGCAATTCAAGATCTCCGTGACCCCAGGCACTTCCCTTTTATAATTTTTTAAAATTTACTGATTGATTGATTGACTGATTGCTTTGCCTGCTGGGAAGCTCTGAGCTTAGCTTTGGTTTTATTCCCGGGAATAAATGTACCAACTTTTGGCTCTATGCCAGGATTAAATCCACACTATTTCACAACTTGTATACGGACCCCAATGAAGTGTTTGTAAAAGACGACCAACCTCCCCAAGTCTAAAGAAACAGCGTTCCTTGGTATTAATCACGCATGTGTTAGAGTCATATCCCATTAACCTTTGTGTAAAGACTGCCTGACTACCCTCTCATGTAGACCAAAATATGGCTTGGGTTTTCTTCCACAGCCGCCCCCTTTTTCTTCGCCCATCCTTTTGGATGGGAGAAAATTTCACATCTTAGTGCCTTGATGTGGCCCTTTCATAACATAGCTCTTACTAGGTCCCATTATACAGATCTTAATGCTCCACATTTCAGCTTGTCAGCGGCAGGGCTGCAGGGCAACTTCTACAAAAATGCATGGGGTTTGGGGTGCCTGGGTGGCTCAGTCGGTTGGGTGTCTGCCTTTGGCTCAGGTCGTGATCCTGGAGTCCTGGGATCGAGCCCTGCTTCGGGATCCCTGCTCAGCGGGGAGTCTGCTTCTCCCTCTCCGTCTCCCCCCACCCCGCTTACGCACGCGCATGCGTGTGTGTGTGTGTTTGTGTGTGTGTGTTTGTTTGTGTGCCTGTGCACCTGTGCAAGCATGCTCTCTCTCTCTCTAAAATAAGTAAAATCTTTAAAAAAAAATGCATGGGGTTTAGTTAACAAAATAATCTCAGTTAATAAAATAACGATAAATAAAAATAAAATAAGCATCTCACGACCTTAGGAAGTCACTAAATATGCATGCTTAGAAAACAGAATGGAAGCACATCTGTCAATACCCAGGGAAGGATTACAGAACATATATACGAGTATATACGGTCTACATTTTAATCAACAAATAGGAGTTATAAAAATATCAGAAATAAACTTTTTTTTTTTTTTATGGGGAAAACTGGCCTAAAAGAACCGCAGGCAGGAGATGCATCTATTCAGCTGCACGGGGCCGGGGTATCTACGTCTGTCCACACGTAAAGCCCTAGCAGGCCTGTGCTCACTGTGTCCGGGGATGGAAAGAGGCTCTCAGGACCAAGGGTTCCTGGGTGCAAAGCTGAAAGCCTCCAAGCCCTCACCAAGCCCCACCCCAACAGCTACAAGTACCAAGGACCACCCCCTTGAACCCATCGGAGGCTCATCCTTCACGCTCCCCCGAGAGCAACACGCCACTTGTGGCTCAGGGTTTTCTCAGGACCTGGAGAAGTGAGGTTTGTAATCAGTTTAATCCATCAACAAGTACCAACTGAGGGTCAACCAGGGTCTGCCCAACCGAGGGCCCACACTGCTAGACACAGCAGGGCCACAGAAGTCATATTTGATCAACAAACACTATCTGAGCTCTGTGTATAACAAGCCTGAGGACTGGGGACCCAAGATGAACCAGACAGGTCCCTGCCCCAAGACTATAGGCAGAGGCCAATACAGGCACATCGTGACTGTGTTACCTAAAACCCTGTGGCCATCCTGGAGGGTGTCCCAGAGAAGAGCCAGTTTTGAAGGGCAAACTTGCCAGAAGAAGGACAAAGACATTGCAGGCAGAATACAGAAAGCACAGAGGCCAAGCAGCAGGAGGAGTATGAAGGGGGGATGGTGGAATGTTCCAAGGGGTTCAAATGGATGGGAAGAGAGGGGGGTCACAAAGGTCACCTGGAACTAGAACTCGAACATCTCAAAGTATGAACTTGACCCTGAAGGCGCTGCGTGTGTGTCTGGAGAAAGGCACCAGGGGGGTTAATAAGCGGTGTTACAGACAGGTTTCTGCTTTAGAGGATCCCCCTGGATGGTATCTCTAGAGGGTGGAAAAGCAGAGGAACAGTGGATTTGGCGCAAAGAGCAAAAAGGCCAGGGTGTCACGGCTGTCCTCCCCCCGCATACACAGCATTCTTTCCTTCCCTTTTGCGAAACAGTCAGGATAGCTGAGTGGGACTCACCTCATCCCCAGTGGGGAGAGGAGCCTAACCCAATCAAGGAAATTCTCTGCCTTTTGCCCTGAGGGCTGGCTCAGGGCTGGTATAAGCACAGCCAAGCTGCTGAACTCTGCTTTGTGGTGTGGGATGCCATGATAGTTCCCTCTGGAGCCTATCAGGAAGTACAAGGAGGGTGGGGTACTGGGATAGGCCGGTGATGGGTATTAAGGAGAACACATATTGCATGGTGCACTGGGTGTTATACGCAAATAATGAATCATGGAACACTACATCAAAAACTAAGGATATGCTGTATGGTGACTAACATAACATAATAAAAAATTATTATAAAAAAAAAAAAGGAAGCACAAAGCTTTGATGGTTGCAGGCAGCCATCTTGCAACCATGAGGGAAACCAGTATTGAAGACATGGCTGATATAAAGAGGAGGGCAGAGAAAATCACAGCGTAACTGAGCAGTGCTCGAAATCCCCCTCAAACCTGACCTTCCCCTGGACGTTTCAAATAAAATATGCAAGCCAATTAATTTCTTCCACTGTTTAGGCTAGTTTGAGATTTTCTGCTACTTGTTACCAAAAGTATCTGATCTCACATTTGGCAAGAGATGGTGAGGATGAATTAGAACAAAGAGGAGGACAAGGAGGCCATCTCATTGGGCAAGTAAGATTTTCCTAGTAATCTCTAGGTGCTACTAGCTAAAAATACTATGCCAGTGGTCTACAAACTTTAGCGTGCATCAGAATCACCCGGAGAACTAGTCCAGAACAAAGGTCACTGGACCCCATCCTAGGTCTGGGGTAACAAACTGGAAGCCTCATACAACGATGGGGGGAATGTACAATGATGCAGGTACTTTAGAAAAGTGTGGCAGTTCCTCAAAATGTTAAACATAGCATTACCATACAATCCAGCAATTCCACTCCTAGGTATACATCCAAGATAATTAAAAACCTATGTCCAGGGGGCGCCTGGGTGGCACAGCAGTTAAGCGTCTGCCTTCGGCTCAGGGCGTGATCCCGGCGTTGTGGGATCAAGCCCCACATCAGGCTCCTCCGCTGTGAGCCTGCTTCTTCCTCTCCCACTCCCCCTGCTTGTGTTCCCTCTCTTGCTGGCTATCTCTATCTCTGTCGAATAAATAAATAAAATCTTTAAAAAATAAAAAAAATAATAAAAAATAAAAACCTATGTCCATTAGCAAGACTGACTAAGAAAAAAAAGAGAGGACTCATATGACTAATATCAGAAATGAGTGGGGACATTACTACTGATTTTACAGAAATAAAAGATTATAAGAGAGTACCATGAACAACTGTACACCAATAAACTGGATAACCTAGACGAATTCTTAGAAACACACAACCTACCCATACTGAATCACAAAAAATAGAAAATCTTAATGGACACTACCTCATTCTATGAGGCCAGCATGACCCTCATATCAAAGCCAGACAAACACACTGCAAGAAAATAAAACTACAGATCAATATCCCTGATGAATATTGATGCAAAAATCCTCAACAAAATACTAGCAAATCAAAATCAGCAGCATATTAAAGGGGTTATACACCATAGCACAGTGGGATTTATTCCTGGAAGGATGGTTTAATATACAAAGATCACTCAATGTAATATACCGCATTAATGGAATGAAGGAGGAAAAACATGATCATTTCAACTGATGCAGAAAAAACATTTGGCAGGGTGCCTGGGTGGCTTAAGCGTCCAACTCTTGATCTCAGCTCAAGTCGTCTTTTTTTTTTTTTTTTTTTAAGGTTTCATTTATTTATTTGACAGAGAGAAACAGCCAGCGAGAGAGGGAACACAAGCAGGGGGAGTGGGAGAGGAAGAAGCAGGCTCCCAGCAGAGGAACCTGATGTGGGGCTCGATCCCAGGACTCCGGGATCTCGCCCTGAGCCGAAGGCAGACGCTTAACGACTGAGCCACCCAGGTGCCCCTCAGCTCAAGTCTTGATCTCAAGGTCATGAGTTCAAGCCCTGCATTGGGTTCCACACTGGGCATGGAGCCTACTTTAAAAAACAATAATAAAATTAAAATTTTTAAAAAGAAAAAAACATTTGGCAAAATTCAACACTCTTTCATGAGAAATCAACACATTTGGAATAGAATAACCACCTCTGGGCACCTGGGTGGCTCAGTTTGTTAAATATCTGCTTTCAGCTCAGGTCATAATCTCAAGGTCCTGGGATCGAGCCCGGAGTTGGACTTTCTGCTCAGCAGGGAGTCTGCTTCTCCCTCTCCCCCAGCTTGTTCTCCTCCTCTCTCAAATAAATAAATAAAATCTTTAAAAAAAAAAAGAATAAAACCACCTCAATGTATCAAAGGCCATATATGACAGTGAACATTGTGAATATCATACTCAATGGTGTAATACTGAAATCTTCTCCTTTATGATTAGGAACAAGACAAGGATGCCCACTTTCTTCACTTCCATTCAACACAGTACTGGACGTACTAGCCAGTGCAATTAGGCAAGAAAAAGAAATGCAAACAAGCAAACTGCAAAGGAGGGGTAAAATTATCTCTGTTTGCAGATGACACGACTATATGTAGAAAACCCTAAAGATTATGAACATCCAAAAAATGGTTACAATCAATGATCAAATTCAGCAAAGTTGCAGGATATAAAACAACACACAAAAATCAGCTGAGTTTCCATACATTGACAATGAAAAATCCAAAAAGGAAATTAAGGAAACAATTCCATTTACAATAGCATCAAAAAGAAGAAAATAACTCAGGAATACTTAGGGAAAAAAAAAATTAACCAAGAAGGCAAAATATCTGCACACTGAAAACTATAAAACATTGCTGCAAGAAGTTAAAGAAGGCACAAGTAAATGGAAAGACATCCCATGTTTGTGGACAGGAAGACTCAATTTTTTTAAAAAGATTTTATTTATTTGAGAGACAGCAAAAGAGACAGAAAGCACGAGCAAGGGGGAGGGGCAAAGGGAAAGGGAGAAGCAGACCCCCCACTGAGCAGGGAGCCCAATGCAGGACTCAAGGGATCGTGACCTGAGCCGATGGCAGATGCTTAACCAACTGAGCCACTCAGGAAGACTCAATATTGTTAAGATGTCAATATCACCCCATCTACAGAGTCAGTGTAAGCCCTATCAAATCCTAATGTCATCCTTTGTAAAAACTGAAAAATCCATCCTAAAATTCCTATTGAATTATCAAGGGACCTCTAACAGCCAAAATGATCGTTCTTGAAAAAGAAGAAAGTTAGAAATCTCACACTTCCTGACTTCAAAACTTACTACGAAGCTACCGTAATCAAAACACCTTGGTACTGAAGAGAGATTGACATATAAATCAACGGAAAGACAGCCCAGAAATAAACCCACACATATGTGGATAAATGATTTTCAACAAGGATGCCAAGACCATTCAATGGGGAAAGGATATAGTCTTTTCAACAAATGGTGTTGGGAAAACTAAACAACCATATGCAAAAAAATGAAGATGGTAGACCCTTACACCTTACACCATCTATAAAAAATCCACTCAAAATGGATCAAAGACCAAAACAGAAGAGCTGAAACTATAAAACTCTTAGAAGAAAACACAGGGAAAAAGCTTCCTGACACTGTATTTGGCAATGATTTCTTGGATATGATGCTGAAAGCACTGGCAACAAAAGAAAAAAATAAACATATTGGACTTCGTCCAAATTTAAAACTTTTTTTTTTTTAAAGATTTTATTTATTTATTTGACAGAGATAGAGACAGCCAGCGAGAGAGGGAACACAAGCAGGGGGAGTGGGAGAGGAAGAAGCAGGCCCACAGCAGAAGAGCCTGATGTGGGGCTCGATCCCACAACGCCGGGATCACGCCCTGAGCTGAAGGCAGACGCTTAACCGCTGTGCCACCCAGGCGCCCCCAAATTTAAAACTTTTGTACATCAAAGGACGCTATCAACAGAGTGAAAAGGCAACCCACAGAATGGGAGAAACTATGTGTAAATCACGTATCTGATAAGGGACTAATATCCACAATACAGAAAGAACTCTTACAACTAAATAACGAAAAAGCAAACTAACAACATTGGGCAAAGACTCGAACTGACATTTTTCCAAAGATATTCAAAAAGCCAATAAACACATAAAAAGATGTTTAACATCACTAACTAGGGAAATGCAAATCAAAACTACAATGAGATGTCACGTCACACCTAGCAGGATGGCTATAAAAAGGGGGGGGCGCCTGGGTGGTGCAGTTGGCTGAGCATCTGACTCTTGGTTTTGGCCTCAAGTAGTGATCTTGGGGTTGTGAGATAGAGCCCTGCATCGGGCTCCACCCTCAGTGGGGAGTCTGCTTATTTACCTTCTGCCCCTCCCACTTGTGCTTTCTCTCTCAAATGAATAAATCTTTTTTTTTTTTAAAGATTTTATTTATTTATGTGACAGAGAGACAGTCAGCGAGAGAGGGAACACAACAGGGGAGTGGGAGAGGAAGAAGCAGGCTCCCAGCAGAGGAGCCTGATGTGGGACTCGATCCCGGAACTCTGGGATCACGCCCTGAGCCAAAGGCAGATGCTTAACGACTGTGCTCCCCAGGCGCCCCACAAATAAGTAAATCTTTAAAAAGAACAAGCGTTGGCACAGATGTATAGAAATGGGAACCATTGTGCATTTCTAGTGGGAATGTGAAATGGTGTAGCCGTTGTGGGAGACAGTATAGCGATTCCTCAAAAAATTAAAAAAAGAAATTAAAATATTAAAAATGGAAATGCTTTATGATCTGGCAATTCCACTTTTGGATATATACCCAAAAGTTGAAAGGAGGATATTCAATAGGTATTTGTATACCAATGTTCACAGCAGCATTAGTCACAATAGCTAAAATATGGAAACAACCCAAATATCCATCAACAGAAGAATGGAAAAATAAAATATGGTACATACATACCACACATACATACAATGGAATATCATTCAGCCTTAAAAAGAAAAAAGGAAATTCTGACACCTGTTACAGCGTGAACTTCAAAGTGAAATAAGCCAGTTACAAAACCACAAGCACGATCCCTCTTACGTGAGGTACCTTGAGTAGTCAAATTCATAGAAACAGAAAGTAGAAAGGTGACTGCCAGGGGATGGGGGGCGGAGAGGAGAATGGGAAGTTGGTGTTTAATGGTACACAGTTTGGAGCGCCTGGGTGGCTCAGCTGGTTAAGCATCTGACTCAGCTCAGGTCTTGATCTCAGGGTCGTGCGTTCAAAGCCCACACTGGGCTCCACAGTGGGTGTGGAGCCTACAAATTCATGAATTAATTAACTACATAACTAACTAATTAAAATAATGGTACACAGTTTCAGTTCAGGAAGATGAAAAAGTTCTGGAGATGGGTGGTGGTGATGGTTGCACAACACTGGGAATGTACGAATGCCCCTGAATTGTACTCTTAAAAATGACTGAAACAGCAAATGTTTTACTGTATGTATCTTACCATAATAAAAAAACACAAATCCACACCAAAACGTGTCCGCAAATGTCCACAGCCGCATTATTCACAACAGCCAAAAAGTGGAAACAACTCAAATAAATGTCTATCGACTAATGAATAGAGAAACAAAATGTGGCCTTCTCTACACATTGGAGTGCGATTTGGTCACAGAAAGGAATGAAGCACTGACACATCCTGCAATATGCAGGACCCCTGAGAACGTTATACCGAGTGAAAGACATCGGATCGCAAAAGGCCACATATTATGTGATTCTGCATATACGGAATGTCCAGAACAGGCAAATTCATACAGACAGAGATGAGTGGTTATGTGGGACTAGGGGGAGGGAGGGAGGGGCACATGTGGGGATAGGCTCCCAGAGCAAGACACTGCATGGCTCCTAAAATGTGGCCCAAGTGCCGGGGCGCCTGGGTGGCTCTGTCAGTTAAGCGTCCGGCTCTTGGTTTCAGCTCAGGGTCATGGGATCCAGCCCTGCATCAGGCTCTGCACTGGGTGTGGAGCCTGCTTCAGGATTCTCTCTCTCTCTGCCCCTCCCCCCACTTGCACGCTCTCTAAAATAAAATCTTTAGGGGAGCCTGGGGGGCTCAGTCGTTAAGTGTCCGCCTTCGGCTCAGGTCATGATCCCAGGGTCCTGGGTTTGAGCCCCACGTCAGGCGCCCTGCTCAGCGGGGAGTCTGCTTCTCTCTCTCTCCCACTCCCCCTGCTTGTGTTCCCTCTCTCACTATTTCTGTCAGATAAATAAATAAAATCTTTTTAAAAAATAAAAAATAAATAAGTAAAATAAAATAAAATCTTAAAAAAAAATGTAACCCAAGTGCCCTTCAGCTCAGGAAACTACATTATGCCCTGTCCCACGCCCTTCATGGCTCTTTATTCAGCCGCTCATTTTACCCACCCACGGGTCTGCAAGGAAAATACTGTTATTATTCCCATTCTATAGATCAAGGGTTACCACACTTTCTCTGTAAGGGGCCAGAGAGTAAATGTTTTCAGGTCTGCAGCTAGATGGTCTCTGTCACAAGCAGACTGCTTTTGTAGCTAGAAAGCACCAGAAGAACCTGAAATAACAGGCACCACTGCATGCCCACATACCTTCACCTGCAAACACAAGGGCAGGTCAGACTTGGTGCACGGGCTGTTGTTCATCACCCCTATTCCAGATGAGAAAACTGAGGCACAGAGAGTAACTTATCAACATCCCCAACTACTAAGAGATGAGGCCAGGAGTTGGACAAGGTGCTTTGACTGAAGAGCTCATATCCCTTTCCCTGGGCTCGACTTCTTCCCCAACCAGCGGGGAAGGCCTACAAAACATCAGACATCTTCCCTGCTGGCACCTGAATATCTTAATTATAAGGTTTCGACTCAACCTGTAAGATAGGAAGTCCCCTCCCACCCCACCCTGGAACCCACAGCAGGTGCAGGCAGAGCGGGGATTTGAACCTGGTCCACGTGAGCCAGGCTGTTCACAATAGCTGCCCTGCGTTAAGAAGGGTCTGCCCGAGCTTGGTTACGGGGAGCACATGCTGGTAAGAGAGGCACTCGCTTTCTCCAGGCCCTCTGGTCAGAGGAGTACCCTCGCCGTGACTGGTCTCCCTCCTCACCACTCACGAGCTGTTTCCCTGGAGACGCCAGCCCATACACTCGCTCAGAGGGTGCCTGACGGGGGACAGGCTGCAGTTGCTGGCTTCTTCTCTGGCTAGAGGCCAAAGGAAACTGGAAACCTGTGTTTGCCTCCCCATCAGTTTAGATTAAGCAGCTGTCATGGAACAGTGCAAGGGTCATGGCCTCGTGACACAATCTTGGCAGGTCACATCACCACTCCCGTCGCTCACGCATTCACTGATTCGCTCATTCATGGAATCATCAGGCACCTACCCTGTTCCTCTACTCTTTTAGCCACTGGGAATATAGCCGTGAAAAACAGTCCTTGTGGCTCCCAGAGTTCTCATTCAGAAAACCCATCTCCGCACCTGGGAGATGAGCCCGCCCGGCAGGGTGTCCGGGCAGGGGGGCAGCCAGCACCACACCTGCGTGGCTCGGTTCAAGAAGTCTCTCCTCCCTCTGCAGCCTGGGGGTGCTCCCTGCGTCAACTTCTTTGGAGCTGTGCAAATGAATCAACTCAATACTCCTTAAGACTGATGGAGCCAGAATTAAAAATCCCCCCTTCCTACCAGATCCACCTTTCAGGCTAAATGTCAACACCAGGGTGATTTCTGCCCTTGTAAGTAGCACACCAAGAAAACCCCAGGTATGCGGCCGTTTTACCGACACGGTCTCTCTCCGTGCCCTCCACCTTCTCAATAGGCAAGTGCCTGCCCAGTCAGTGACCTGGGGTCAGCCTCAGTTTCCCCATCCATGACATTTGATTGGACTCAAGGGCTTATTCTGTGCAAGGCGCTGTGCCACGTGCTTTGCGTGGATTAGCTTCCACTCACGACCTGAGGTAGGTATCCTACAAAATGCCCACACCTCCTGGGGCTGATTGTGAGGATGAAACAGGATAATGTAGGCCAGGCCCTGAAAACATTACCTGGCAAGCAGTAAGTCAATGCTTAGTAAGTCTTACCAACTGCTACTAGCATTTAGTGATATTTTATTCCCATTCTTACATATGGGGAAACTAAGGCTCAGAGAGATTAAGGTCTGATTAAGGGGGTTTTTCTTTTCTTTTTTTAAATAAAAGCAAACAAACTAAAACCAGAATAAGAAAAAAAAAATCCAGTAGAAGATTTTTTATTGTGTCCACACTGAACGGAATTAAACCCAATTCCCAGTAAAGAGAAAGACAAAGAGTCTGCAGAAGAGTCGGTGACATCCATACCAGAAAGGGCCTACTGAGTCCACGGAAGCCCAGAGCACAGCCGGGCCCTTCCCAGCCAGGGAGGACCCACCACCCCTCTCAAGGCTGTGAACGAATGACGTGAGTAGTGGCAGTGCCAGGACCTGAACTGGGACCAATCTGGGTGCCAAGTCTGGGCTCTGCTCGTCTCCCCAGCGGAAGAGACCTAGTGACCCCTTCCCCCCTTCCTCATGCCTCAAGGAGGAAGCCACAAAAAGCCTGAGTCGCAGCCCCGGGTGGGTAGGGGAAAGGGCCTCTCTCTCTCCCCCTCCAGCCCCCACTGGGCCCCACTGGTCAGCTCGCACATACCAAGTGAGCTTGCTCACCCAGAGATAAGGGAGCTAGGATGTCCCAGCCCAGATAAGAGAAAGCTTGGACCACCCACAGGGTTTGGACATTAACTTTTACAGCCCACAGGCAGCAGGGCCGAGCAGTAGGATTGGGCAGCCCAGCCACAGCCCGGCAGTCCCCACAGGACAACCAAGGCACACGCAAGCCAGAGACTAGGCATCAACATTCTGCTCTGGGCCCAGGGCCTCTCACCTCCCCGGCCTTCCCTGAAGCCAGCAAGAGCACTGAGTATACACAAGGTGCTCAATAAATAAATATTGGCAACATTTCTGGAACTAATATTAAGTAAGACAGAGCCGGGAGGTCTGGACATAGTCCCAGTTCTGCCACTGTCCTTCTGTGGGGCCAGTAAAAACCCCTTTCCTACTCTAGTCCTCAGTTCCACACCTGGAAAATGAAGCTTTGAACAGCTGTCAGTCATCTGCAACACTGGCGTTTTAGGGCTCAAGGTGAGGAACTGAAGTCACTTTATCATAGAGTAAGTCGTTTATACTTACCAAAGTCCATTCATACCATCCATTAGCAGAGCCTGAAGCTCGCACATGATCAGTAAGTGTTCACTGCATACGTGAATGACTACTGCAAGGGAAGCATTTCAGTGGCCTTAAGATGCCCAGAAATCAGGGCAGAACGGCCAAAGGGTGACTAACATTGCTGACAGCCAGATTCAGCAAAGAAAGCCAGACAGAAGCCAGGTCCTCCCAATTCTGCCACCTGAGAGAGTAGAGCTGACGGCTGCCATGAGTGGGCACCTAATGCATACTGGCACTGCGCTAAGCATTCCTTTACTGGGAGCAGTTATACTTATCCCTCTTTTACAGGTGGGGAAACTGAGGTTTGGTGAGGAAAGGGCTTCCCCAAAGCCACTCAGCACATAAGGGACAGAACCAGGACATAAACCCAGGTCTGCCTGACTCCAAGACACACAGACAGCTGAAGCAGGGAACCCTGAGCAAGCCCTTTGCCTCTCTGGGCTTATTTCCTCCTGGGGAAGCAGACAGTACTATAGTCATTCAGGCCTCCCTGCTCTGAGAGGCACGGGCCCCTGGGCAGGGGGACACCCCATCAGTGTGCAAGGCAAAAGCCTTCTGGTTACTCAACAGAGGTCTGTGGAAAGAAGTCCACGGGGCAGCCACCAAACACAAAACAGCCAACACAGAAATGTCTCCAGCTTCTCAGCAGCCTGTCCCTGTAGGTGGAGTCCCAAATCCTCCGCACCTCTGAGCTCCAGGCCAGACAATGTGGCCATTGAGTGGGGCAGCCCACACCCACAAGGCTTCCCTGGAACGCTGTGCCTCCTTCCTCCACCCCCAGCTGCGCCTGCCACATCCACAGAAAGCCCGTGGAAGGCACCATGTGAACCGAGCGGCCTCAGCGGGCAGGAAGGGCACTCGGAGCACAGGGGTGACCCTGGGGCTCTGGGGGTAAGAGAGGCAGTTCTGCCAAGGCAGAGGGGAGAAGCGATGATCTGGCAAGCTTCTGAGCCTGTCTAGTACATTCTAGGGCCCCTCTCCCACAGTCCCTGGCGTGGGGTCACCAGATGAGGAGACAGAAGTGGCACCACCTCCTGATGTGCTGACCCCAGTCCCCGGGCAGCTCTGGGGTGCTACTGAGGTGATTCAAATCCGGGAGTGCCTCACCCCATCTGGTACTGTCCAGCCCAGAGTTCAGGAGCATTGGCTTCAGAATCAGAGTCCCCTGAGCCCGAGTATAAAGGCTGCTACTAGGTGACTGCAGGCCTCCGTTTCCTCATCTGTAAAATGGGGCAACTCATTCCTACCCTGATGCAGTCTTGGGAGATTAAATGAGATCGCACGCATTGGAATAACAAACACAGTGCCTGGCACCCAGTCAGAACGTGACAAACGACAGTCACTGTCATCATTAGGATGGTCATTGCCATCACCACTATCCTCATCACACCACGATTCGGGAAAGACCAAGTTCGGGCTTGGAACCGGACTCTGGGGCACGTGCAAACTGAACTTGTAGGCCCTGGGGAGAGACACGACATTTTCGATCCGTCTGACCATCTGTCTGCCCAGCCACCATTCCCTAAAGTCAGATATGCCAAGGTCCCTGCAGAGACAGAGAGGAAGGAGCCAGGGCCGTGGCCCTGCCCTATGGGAAGGGACCAGAGGAGAAGGGTCAGAAGGCCTCACGAATCCTTACGACGTGGAGTAAACAGGATCATGGGCAATGCCTGCCTGCCTGGTAGGAGACACAATTTTCAACTAAATTTGTTAAACATCTGTAACATTTGAGATGGTCCATACACATGCCTGGTGGGGGTTCCACAAACCAGTGTGTGAACGAGTGAACGAATGCCGGCCACCCCGCCAGCTCCCGCGAGGTCTCGGGCCATCACAGGAGTCTGTGGATGTGGACCGGCAGACACAGGTGGGAGTGACCATGACAGGGACTCCCAGACTCCGCGACAGCTGCAGGAGTCCCAGTGCCCCTCAGTGACAACACACACCCGAGGCCTCCTGACAGAGACCGGATGGGGCACCGCTAAGAAGACAGCAACCCAAGGAAGACAGGACAGAGCTCCACGGCCCCCCATCCCATCCCCTCTTCTGTTTCCCCAGTTCCCACCCAGGACTGGAATTATCTGTTCTCTTCGGGGACCGGCAAGGGCATAAATGCTGCCCAGGGTGGGGGGCGGAGGCAGACAGGAGAGCAGGTGACCATGGACGGGGCAGCTAGACTCAGCCAGGTCCCAGACGCCTCACAGAAATACAGGCCCACGGGGCCGGAGCCGCTGATCCTTCCAGCCCAGCCAGGGGCCTGGATGCTTAAGCGAAAGATGTCCATTTATAAAGGTTCGTGCGATTTCAAGAAATTGGAAAAGCCTGCCCTCAATGCAGCCTGTGAGCCTGGTTTACACGCTTACCTGGCCTTCTAGACCTTGAACAACACCCCTGACCAATTAGCTAAGTGCCCGGCACGGGGCTCCTACTGTCCGCCAGCTGGGACGTGCTGGGTTTCCAACCCTGGGCAAAGTGCTGTGAAGTCAGTGTCGTCACCCTCCGTGTCCAGATGAGGAAACTGAGCCTCCGAAGCATGAAGAGACCTGTCTCGGGCCACACGGCAGGACAGGGGGCAGTCAGATTCCAACCCAGGTCTAGGCGACCCCAAAGCCCATGCCCGATGGACTGAAGGGATCTGAGGTGCACCGGGAGGGCCAAGGAGGGGGTGACAGCCAGCTGACAGGGTCAGATGGCAAACAAAACCCAAGGGGACATGCTTGGGAACATGGTGGGCAAATCCCTAGACCAGAGTCACCCTTTCTCCTGTAAACGGACACCCAGACCCCATGCGGGCCATGCCAACAGCAGGATTCCAGGCAGCCCCAGGGCACTCCAGCCTGTCCATCTCCATGTCCAGCTACAGGACCCCACCTGCGCCCAGCCAGAGGACCCAGGCAGCGCCAGGAGGATCCGCTGGGCCCGAGGTAGAAGCCGGGTGGATTCCTGGGCCACAGGTCCCCCTCCCCACCAGGCACTGCCAAGCAACGTTCTGCCGAACAATGGGCTCCCTAGGAGGGCAGGAGTCACACACTGTATTCTCTGAACTGTTCCCAGGGGTGCCCAGGGCTGGCACCCAGGAAGGGGCACTGCAGGGGGGAAGAGACAAGGTTTTAGAGCCCGGCTGATCTGGGTTGGAACCTGGCTGTGAGTCAAGACAAGTCACTCTCTCTCTCTGACCTTCGGTCTTCATATCTGTAAAATGGAAGTGACCACAACTCTGTCCCATAGATTTGTGACAATTCGGTGAGATCATCATGAAAGAGCCCAGCAAAGGCCAGCTATTTTGCTAACTCTGCCTTCTCACCACCCCTCCCCCCCCACCTCTTGATTCATCCTCTAGTCCAAGAAGCTGCAAGCCTCCTCCCCTGCTTTCCCTCCCCAAGTCTCAGGGCACCCTATCTGTATAAGGGGAATGGCAAGAAAGTAGTAACACATCGGCCTCCAAGGACTGAGACGCCTGTGCAGACGTCCAGGGGCTACACGGCACTACTGTGGATACGTGTGTGTTCCCCAACAATGGGTGCCCCACAGACCCAATCCAGAGGGGGAGGAGAGGCTAGGAAATGCCAGGCGACCCCAGGGGGACCAGGACCCTGCAGCCCAAGGAAAGGGGTCCTGGCCCACAATACTGCTGCCCGTGGATCCAGCATTCAGGATTTCAGAGAAACGTGGCTCAGGACAAAATGAGCCAACTTAGGTGGAAACACCTGCTTGAGATGGACCCTTCCAAGTCCCTCGCATCGCGGGCCAGGAAGCAGAGGCACGGACAGGGGATGGCGCTTGGCTACAGTCGCACAGCGAGCGCGTCTCAGATCCAGGAAGATCTCAGGTCTCCTAACGCCAGCCCCGAGCTCCTGCCACACTGAACAACTTTCTAGATGTACACAGAGCTGCTAGCCACTTTCTACCATCACCTTCTCTTTATAGCTCTGGCTTGTTTAAGGCCAGGTATGCAATCTCTGTCAGCGACCAACAGTTGCCCTCCTAGCCCAAGGCGACAAGCCGCAGAAACCCTGGCGGTGAAATGTGGTCATATGGTCATGTGGACAAGTGTGGACAGAGGGCCCCTCCCATCCACACCCGGCACTGTGACCCTGGGGCCTGCACTTCCTCTTTGCAGAATGTTTACTTTCAGACAAGAAGTCACTCTCTGAAAAGCCCCCAGTTATTCCTTCTGGGGGTCTCTCTCTCTCTCTCTCTCTCTCTCTCTCTCTCTCTCACACACACACACACACACACACACACACACACGTTGGTATACACATTCAGGAAGGTCACAGAGCCCTCACAAGCCTATTTTTAGACTCCCTAGGCCAGCAGTCCTGGCTTCAGAGCCCACCAGGTCTGGGTAGCTAGCTTGTGGGACAAAGGAAGCTGCTTATATGAAAAAGTGTGGTCTCACACACTTTTCGGGAAACACGATCCTCTTGGTTGTCCCCACTTTCCTAAGTTTTGATAGAGATGTGAGGTAAGAAGTACTTCTTCTCAGCTCTACTTAAAGCTAAACAGCAGCACACCGCAACGGCAAACAGGCCTCGGTATCGGGAACACGTCAGGGAGTGGTGAGGTCTGAGGCTCATCGGAGAGCACATCCCTGTCTGTGGGGCCCCTGACACTTGCTGTCATGCAGAAAGGTAGCCTATACAGCCCCATCTCTAGAATGTTCGAGGCCAGAATCTGACAAAATGCTAGCAACAAATTTCTAAAAACGTCTCGCATGCCAAACAGAAAGTGTCTGCAAGGCCCAATCTGGCCTGAGATCATCAGTCTGCAACTTACTCCAAGGGCTGACCCACAGGTGAGGGGCCATGGCTCACAGCCTGTCTGGTACGGCTGATACCCTCCCACCCCCAACGGCAAAAGACTTAATGGCAAAGACCTGTAGTTCTCAATGGGGGTGAGTTTGCCGCCCCCCCCCCACCGGGGATATTTGGCAACACCTGGAGATATTTTCGGTTGTCAAACTGAGCAGGGAGGTGGGGGGTTCTACCGGCATCTGGTGGGTAGAGGCAGGGATGTTGCTAAACATTCTCCAAGATACAAGACAGCCCCCCCCCACACACACACAGAATGATCTAAACCCTGGTGGAGACCAGAGTCCACGGGGCTACTCTGGGGGCCCCTTTGGGAGTGGAGAGTCAGTACTAATGTGCTGAAGAGGCCCATTGTGACAACTTCCTTTTAGCAAGCCTGGCNGTTGTCAAACTGAGCAGGGAGGTGGGGGGTTCTACCGGCATCTGGTGGGTAGAGGCAGGGATGTTGCTAAACATTCTCCAAGATACAAGACAGCCCCCCCCCACACACACACAGAATGATCTAAACCCTGGTGGAGACCAGAGTCCACGGGGCTACTCTGGGGGCCCCTTTGGGAGTGGAGAGTCAGTACTAATGTGCTGAAGAGGCCCATTGTGACAACTTCCTTTTAGCAAGCCTGGCAGTGCCCACTGAAGTCTTTGGCAGGCAATGGGACCAGGTTAGAATTTAACGGAATTCGTTTATTTTCTTTTATTTCAGTTTATGGCAAGTGGGTCCTAGTTGTCCATTTAGGGCAGTGAGATGAAAGTTTCTTTTTAAATAAGTCTATTTGATTTCTAGAAAGTGAGTCACTTTTAAAAAAAAGGCTAACCATTACAGAGGAAGCAGAATGAATGAGGAGTAGAAGAGAGCGCCCAGCAAGAGTATCATATAAATAGAGATTCAGCACTGAGGACAGTGAGTTCACACCCAGGGAAAACCCAGGAAGACTCCACAATTGTGCAGACTGTCCAAGCAAAGCAGAGGAGTCACTGCTCTGATCGGTATTCAGCAAGGGGACTGCTGGGCAAATTAAGTCACTGCAAAACTTTCTGACCAGATGAAACTCGGGGGCACAGGAACTTCTGAACTCGACCTGTGCCAGGTCTCCAGGATGGCCAGGCCTGCTGCGTGCCCAGGAAGGCCCTTCCTCACTCTGCTGATGTTGTCATCCACCCTCACACTACCCTTCTAATTGTTCCAGGGGGACACGATCACAGTGAAGCCTCTGGAACGTTCACCACGTAAAAGGCAGAGAAGCCAGAAGGCAGGGAGATGCAGGAAACTGGGGGTAGAAGGAGCTGGAAGGCATCGAGGGAATGGGAACAAAGGGCTGGGAATGGAGGGGAAAGAGGGACAATGGCATTAACTAAGCATCTACTTTGTGCCAGATGCTACTGCCCACACCTGACCTGCATGCCTCACTTAATCCTTATCACAGGATAGATTGTGTCACCATCAACGCCACTTGTGCTGAAGAGCTAGAGCCCAAAGGTTAGCTAAGATCCATGCCGGCACCCAGAGACAGGACTGGAGCCAGTTCCCTCGCTGCAGGGCAAGGAAGAGAACACATGCATGGGACAGGCACGGAGGAGGAGCAAAGGGACTCAGACACTAACTGGATTGATGGCTGAAGAAGGCACTGCCCTGCTTGAAGCCCCCCAGGGGTTTCCTGACACCTACAATAAGATTGCAACCCCCACCTTCCCGACTCCCATCTCCTGCCACCCCAACCCAGGCACACTGCCCCTCGCTGTCTTTGAGCTCAGTTCACACACTCTCACTTCAGGGCCTTCCACTTGCGGTAGCCTTGGTCCTCCCTCCACTGGCTCCTTCTGAAGCGCCACCTCCTCAGAGAGGCCTCCCAGACCACACATGGAAGGTGGCTCGCCCTGTCCCTAGGCCTCACTCCCTGCCGGCTCAAGTTTGATTTCCTTCCTGCATGAAACCCCTCCAGGTCCCTCAGACCCAGCCTGCCTGCATCAATTTCTGTATCCAGAGGGCCTGGGACAGGGCTTGGCACAAGGAAGGATTCCAACAGAGACTCGGTTAAATGAATAAATGAAGAATACCGCTGTCTGCCAGGGCCGCAGCCTTAATTCCTCCAAGATCACCCAGGCTTCTAGAAGCCAGGGCCAGATGTTCTGGAATGAACAGGTAACAGATTAAGACAGCAGGGTCTGTGCCCTGTCAAAAAGGCTGAGCCATGGGGCATCTGGATAACGCAGTCCATTGAGCGTCCGACTTTGGGTTTCGGCTCAGGTCATGATCTCGGGGTCGTGAAATTGAGCCCCCAGGCTCCACACTCAGCACAGGGCCTGCTTGGGATTCTCTCTGCGCCTCCCTCTACCCCTCCCACTCCTGCACACACTCTCTCCAAGCCCCACCCTCTAGAATAAGAAAAGAGAGAAAGAGAGAAAGAAAGAGAGGAAGAAAGAAAGAAAGAAAGAAGAAAGAAAGAAAGAAAGAAAGAAAGAAAGAAAGAGAAAGAGAGAAAGAAAGATAGAAAAGAAAAGAAAAGAAAAAAGAAAAGAAAAGAAAAGAGCAAAGAAAAGGATGGAAAAGGAAGGAAGAGGGAGAGGAAAAGGAAAAGAAAGAAAGGAAAGAAAGAAAAAGCCTGAGGAAGACCTGTGGTCAGGAACGGATCAGAAGAGGCTTCAAAATCCTCACCACGTGCAAAAGCAGGATTCCAGCCACCCTCACCTCCCTTCGATTCCGCACAAGGAAAAGCTAAAGAGGAACGAAGATTCCTTCCCTCCTCCCTACCAGCTACCACTCACTAGAGAACTGCTTCTTTCACAAACAAGGCCAAAGTTGGCCTCAGGACATGCTCTGTGGGACTTCATTCTCCCCAGGGCAGGGCAGGCCCCAAACAGCTTCAGCTCTCTAGAGGGAGCAGCCTGGACCCCCACTCCTTCCCTTGCACTGAACAGGCCCTGGGCGAGAGTGAAGGCAGGGTCCAGTGTCCCGGAGGTGACATCAAGACTGGCAACTGCTAAAATGTGTGTGGGAGAAGGCGAGAGAACAAATGGGGCAGAGAGGAGAGGAAAAGAAGGTAAATTCCACCTAGAGGTACGGGGAAGTGAAAGGCCTCATGGAGGCAGTGATGATCTTGCTGACCGCAGAGGACAGTGGAAGGGCAGCCCTGGGACAGGGTGCTAGGTGAGCAAAGGTGTGGAGGTGCTGCCTCCACGTAGCTTAGGAGAACTGGAGAAGGGGTCTGGGAAAGCATCCACAGACGGCCGACTATAGCCCGTGTCCTGGATGTGGAATATGTTCTGGGGAGCTAGGGAAGGGCTTTTTTATAAGAAGTGTAACATGAGTGGGTTCTCTCATCCATGGTCTTTGAAGACTTCTGCATATCTGGCCTTATGACTAATCTGCTGTGTGACCTTGGGTAAATCCCACACCCTCTCTGGTCTGCAGTTGTCTCATCTTCAAATGAGTGAATGGCTATGTGACACCCAGCTGAAGCATTCTGTGGTTTAGTCAACACACCTCTGGCCTGGCTCCAGTGGTGTGCTAGAGCTGGCGAAACTGATGGTGAAACTTCTAGGAATTTCTGTAAGCCGCCTGTTAAACACAACCATTATTAAAGATTAAGTTACATAACTTTATAATTTTTGGAGTGGTATTAAAAACAAAGATTACAAACACTCAAAACTCATCCTTTCCCTAATTCTTTGACCACGTTCTGCTGTTATCTATACTCTTGAAGTTATTCACATCTACCATATCGGTGAGGCCAAAACCCTGATGCTGAGTGCTACTGCAAACCTCTTTCCAGCTCCGTCAGTGACATGGTGTTTGTAGCCTGAAATCAACCAAAGTAGAATGTTTATACCACGGAAACTGGCAGATGCTATACACCCGGGCTGTCCTCCTCGGGGAGGAGGCTGTTAAGTACTTCCCATCATCCCACTTTCTCCCATTCCCATATAGGCCTGTTGGAAAACGGACCCAACCCTTGGAAGACTTTCCCAGAGACCAAAATCTGGCTCAGGGCTTGGGGTGGGGACGGGAGGGATGTTGGTGGGGAGGGGCCATTATAAACTAAAGGAAATTGAGGAGGGCAGCCCAGGGTTTCCTGCATTCACTCATATTTGGGCCCTGGATCCACACCCAAAGCTGCATTGTCTACACTGTCCAACCCAGCAGCTACCAACCACACGTGAAATGTGCCTAGTGTAGAACTAAATTTATGACTTCGTTCACTTTTAATTAATTTAAATTTAAAAACTGACACTCAATTCTGTTACTAGGAAACGCTTAAGAGTGTTGAGACAACTTTGCATCTACTTTGTCAACTGTAAATTTTATGACACCTAAATATAAATTTCCGGTGAAAATTTAGCTCCTGAATTGAGATGTGCTCTCAGCGTAGAACACACATTGGAGTTGAAGGCTTAGAATGAAACATGTAGTAAAATATCTCATTAATAAATTTTATATTGATTACATGTCAAAATAATATTTTTGATATACTAGATTAAAAAACTGTATTATTTCAATAAACTTCATCTGTTTCCTTTTTTTTAAATATAGTTAGTAGAAAATTTACAATTATATATGTGGCTTACATTACATTTCTACTGGTCTACAATATTCTGGGTTGTTTTCCCTCACTTGCTCCATTTGATATTCAAAAGCAGAAGCGGGCCTAAGAAACTACAAAAGGATTTTGCTAAGATTACAAATTCTGGAAGAAAATGAGCTCATCTTGTCAGACTGTAGGTGGGGTGGCTTGGTAAATGTCCACCGCCCCAGTCAGGGGGAGGCTCTGTCCCTGGATGCCATGGCTGTGGAAAGGGTCCAGGGCAGTTGGGCCAGAGTCAATTTCTCATCCAAAAGCCCAAGCCCTGAGAGCAGACCCCAGGTCCAGAAAGGGTTTTGTCAAAGATACCACCATGGCAAAGATGTCTCTTGGAGCCACACGGGAGGCCTAGATCCAAGAACCATCACGCAGAAGGAAACACCAAGAAATCAGGACACCTTCCAATCCTATATCTCAGAAGAAGACTTCTCCCTCCCATACTTTTGCACAAGCTGTCTCTCTATCCAAACTGCTCTTCCTTCTCCTATCACTCCGGAGAACTCCCACACATCCTTCAAGAAACAGCTCAAATGTTCCTTTTGCAGCCTTTGCTGACCTAATAATGTTCCCGTCTCACATCCTTTTCTTCAGGCTTTCTGGTTGACCTTGAAGCTTTTACTCTTGCCCCCTCAGACCTGATTTCTTTCTAAAACACAAAATGTCTCTCCCCTGTGGAAAACTGCCACTGAGTCCCCATTACGTGAAACCGTACTCAAAGCTAAACAAGCATCAGAGTCACTTAGAAGGCTCCCAAAACAGAGTGTAGGGCCCCACCCAGAGTTTCTGATTCAGCAGGTCTGTCTGGGCTGGCACCTGATACTTAGCATTTCTCGTAAGGTCCCAGGGGCTGCTGCAGCTGGTTTGAGGGCAGTACTTTGAGAACCACTGATCTAAAAAGTTAAGTGCAGGGGCACCTGGGTGGCTCAGTCAGTTAAGCCTTTGCCTTCAGCTCAGGTCATGATCTTGGGGTCCTGGGATCGAGCCCCGCATCAGGCTCCCAGCTCAGCAGGGAGCCTGCTTCTCCCTCCTTCTGCCTCTTCCCCTGCTCTTGCTCTCTCTTTCTCAAATAAATAAATTAAATCTTTATAAAAAAATAAAATAGGGGCGCCTGGGTGGCACAGCGGTTAAGCGTCTGCCTTCGGCTCAGGGCGTGATCCCGGCATTGTGGGATCGAGCCCCACATCAGGCTCCTCTGCTACGAGCCTGCTTCTTCCTCTCCCACTCCCCCTGCTTGTGTTCCCTCTCTCGCTGGCTGTCTGTCTCTCTGTCGAATAAATAAATAAAATCTTTTTAAAAAATAAAATAAAATAAATGTTAAATGCAAACTCTTCACCTTGGCATTGGAAACCCTGAACACATGGCCTCCAATCACTTACTCCCCTCATCTTTCCACATGTTCCCCTGATCCCAGACCACCCATTATCCAAATACCACAACTGTCATGCCTTGGACCACCGCCCATGCTGCCCTTTCCATGGGAGACCCTTTCCCCATCATCCACCTAGTTCCAGCACCTTCTGCCTTGATTTCACAATGTCTAAAACTCAAATCTTCAAAAAATCCTCATGGCACCTTTAAGGGTCTACAAAGTAACAAATGCAGGCAGTAGGGCAGCCACACAAGAAGAGGGTGAGAAATGGTTTTGGCCAAAGCAGCAGCCCCGGGTAAGAAAGTTCCAGCCCTAGAGCAACTTTGGGTCAGAACATTCTCATGGATCTAATGAAACAACCTCATGACAGTCACAGCCCAGTTACAAACTGTCCTCCTCTATCTGGTTTTCCAACTCTGCCACTTTCTAGCTGTGTGGCCTTGGGTGGGAACTTACTTAACCTCTTTGTTTCTTATTTTCATCTGTAAAATGGGGAAAAAGCAACTACCTCATAGAATGAAAAGTAAATGACATAATCCCAGTAAAACTCACAGCTGAAAGGCCTCACACACAGTAAGCCCCCAGTAATTACTAGCCGTGGTTGGTATTATCTTTGGACCTGGGAAAGTCAGGAACTTAGTACCCGGCCACAATCAATCATGGGGACAGACATATAAAAGATGTTTTTCTCGGGGCGCCTGGGTGGCGCAGTCGTTAGGCGTCTGCCTTCGGCTCAGGGCACGATCCCAGAGTCCTGGGATCGAGCCCCACATCAGGCTCTTCCACTAGGAGCCTGCTTCTTCCTCTCCCACTCCCCCTGCTTGTGTTCCCTCTCTCGCTGGCTGTCCCTGTCAAATAAATAAATAAATACATAAAAACCAAAAAAAAAAAAAAAAAAGATGTTTTTCTCAATGAGTGCATAATCAGCAGTCCAATAAAGGTTGTCTGGATGGACAGGAGGATGGACGGACAGATAAGCAAATGGTGGGTGTGGTAGGTGGGCAGGTAGACAGGAAAACTCCTTTGTGTAATATGAAAAGTTGTTCTGTGAGGCTGGTTTAGCAACAGACACTTAAAATGCTTAAAATTTTTCCTAAAGAGGTTCACAGACAAGCATACAAAAATTCAAAGACGTCCATCACAACTTTGTTTCTGACGGAAAGAAAAAAAAAAAAGGAGGCAGCGTAAACGCCCAATGGTGGAGAATGGCACAGTCAGAAGATGGAATTCTACTGAATAATCAAGTATGAAGACGCAGGTGTTTCCCCACTGACATGAAAAGTTGTTCTTATTAGACCTTAAGTAAATGGGGCATCTGGCTGGCTCAGCTGGTAGAGAAGGCAACTCTTGATCTCGGGGTGGTGAGTTCAAGCCCCATGCCAGGTGCAGAAATTACTTAAAAAAAAAATAGACTTTAAATAAAAAGAGTACAAGGTGAAGTAATAAGTATGGCATCAACTCTTTTTAAAAACCTGTGGGTATGGGTATGTATGTGTATTTTTTTTTAAAAAAAAAGGCTAGAAAAATATTATCTAAATGTGGTTATCTCTGGTATGAAAATTTGAAAAATGGTTTTAATCTTCTTTTTTCTTTTATTTTTCTGTATACTCTCATCTTTCTCTGGTAACTATATATATAATATTTGTTTAATTTCTTAAAGGGAGAGCTTTTTAAAAAGCAGCTCCATGGATTGGGACAGAGGAAACACGTAGGTGCAGGTGTGTGACCGTGAGCGAGAGAGCGAGCCCGTGTCCGTGTCCCGCTCACCACCTCCTGAGACACCTGGAGACGGCAGATGAGAAAGGGTTTTGGAATCTGCAGCTGGCAGTCAGGTGGTGGCTTCATCCCCCCAGTGACATCCAGGAGGCTCCCCAAGGATCAGATGCTCAGAGAGGCAAAGGAAAGTTGGCTTCTCTCCAGCATTGGAAGGGGAGTTAGTATCAGTGGACAGAGCTCTGGGCGGGGCTGGGGGGCCACATTTTAACTCCCCTCAGATACTGGCTTCCTTCACTTCTGTGCAATGAGAGGGATCAACTCTGATGATGGCTTCTAAACTCTCCTTTGGTTTTCTTAAACAGCAGGATTCTTTTCACAAATGAAACACAGATTTCCCCATCAAGCGTCAAATAGTGTGTTCCTAAAAATTAGGCATCCTGTGCAAAAAAACAAAAGCCAACCTGGGATCTTTTTCCCCTTATTTTAAATGGGAAAAATCTTAAAACACCACTTGTCAACTCCTAACTTCCCATTAATTTCCTAAAGCATAGTAACACTCTCTCTACACATCAGAAACTACCACGATAAGAGGTCGAATGCTTACAACACCCCTGCTGACCACCAACTCCTGACTAACCTCGCTGTGTGCAGCCGCACAGACCTGGGCTGCTCTCCCAGCTGCAGCACCCCGGGGATGCCCCGGCCGGCGGCCCCTCGGCTCCCTCTGCAAAAATCTACACATGATTCTGACAGTCTTCCAAGTGCATCTATAATTCACATGAGACTTTTCCTGCATGCAACTTTGTGACAAATGTACTGAGTTTCGGGGACATAAATACGTTGTTTTACATATAAAACACTTGTTGAAAAACAGTCTGAAGAGACACCTATGTTCTAGGAAGCCTGGGTTTTATACACTGAGAGGCATTCACACTAGACGAGCGTCCACGGGACAGGCATTGCGCGGCGCACACGCACCCTGTGTAAAGCAGGGGCGCTGCGGAATTCCTCTCGAGAAGCTAGGGGTGATGCCGGCTTTGGAAGGTGGGGCTGGAAGCTGCATCTGCACTGTGCACATCTCGCTAAGGCTGCTGACGGAGAATGGGGGCTGTTAAGGGGCCCCCTTCTTTGGCGCTTCCATTGAAAAGAATCCCCACACAGCAGTCACGGCAGTGGTAGTAACGATGCCACTATTACAAATAACAAACAACCAACAGTCACCGAACTCCTAACACCTGCCAGGTGCACCTCTAAACACTGATCGTGAATGAATTTCTTCAATCCCTGTAATAAAACCACATGAGCTAGGTACCATTACTACTCCCATCTTACAGGTGGAAAAACTGAGGCAGAGAGGTAAAGAACTCGCCTAGGGCTCTCCAACTTGTAAGTGGCAGAGCTGGGATTGGAGGCTCTAAAGTTAGAATTCCTTCCTGCTCTAAATCAGTGTCCCCACCCCCAAAAGTGGGGAGGCTCTGCCCAAAGGGAAGGACAGGGGACCTAGTGCCCCCCTGCTTCACCTCCTTCTCCCCCCAGGCCTTTGCCTCAAAGCAGACACTAAGAAACCCTGAACCAGGCTAGCCCCGGCCTACCAGGCCACAAGGACCCAGAGGGGGCAGGCAGGCGGCCCTTACCCACAGCTTCGCGTCATAGTAGTAGGCTCCCAGCAGCTTCACAATGTAGGGGTGGTCGCAGGTGGCCAGGATGTCGATCTCCACCGTGTAGTCCTCCAGCTCCTCCTCACTCTTGGTCTCAATTACCTTGGCGGCAGCCAAGGCACCTGTCTCCTTGTTCTTGGCCTGCAAAGTAGAGACAAAGGAGGTCAACGAGGCCTGCCCAGCAGGAAACGGAGCCCAGGGAAGCCAGCTCGGAGAAGCCCGCAGGAGTGTGCCAGCAGAGGCTGGGGGTCCAGATGGGGGCTGTGCGGCCGAAGCAGGAGATCCGCTGCTCTTGACAATGGCCAGTGCTGCTCATTACGTCAGTGCAGGGGCCTTGCGTGAGAAACAATGTTCGGCATTTCATAATAATCATATTTTTTAAAGCACAACATACCTATACTATGGGATAAGTAAAAACACAAGAACAGCATAGCTCTACGAACACCAACATGGAAAGACTGTTGAATTGTTCAGTAAGAGATCCAAGTCACTGAACGATAAAGTCGTAGGACACTTTTAAAAAAATATTTTATTTTTTTATTTGACAGAGAGAGAGAGCACAAGCAGGGGGAGCAAGAGAAAGAGAAGTGGGCTCCACACTGAGCAGGGAACCCATCATGGGGCTCAATCCCAGGACCCAGGTATCAGGGACGCTTAACTGACTGAGCCACCCAGGTACCTGGGTATGACATTTTTTTTAAGATTTTATTTATTTATGTGACAGAGAGACAGACAGTGAGAGAGGGAACACAGCAGGGGAGAGGGAGAGGAAGAAGCAGGCTCCCAGCCGAGGAGCCCGATGTGGGACTCGATCCCGTAACGCCGGGATCATGCCCTGAGCCGAAGGCAGACGCTTAACAACTGTGCTACCCAGGTGCCCCAACATTTTTTATATCAAAATGGAAAACCGGGGGCACCTGGGTGGCTCAGTCAGTTGGGCATCTGACTTTGGCTTGGGTTGTGATCTCGGTCACAGTCCTGGGATCAAGCCCCACATCCGGCTCCCTGCTCAGCGGGGAGTCTGCTTCTCACTCTCCCTCTGCCTGCCACTCCCCCTGCTTGTGCTCTCTCATGCTCTCTCTCTGTGTCAAATAAATAAAATCTTTAAAAAAAATTTTTTTAATAAAAAAGAAAAATAAGTGTTGGTGAGAATATGGAAAAATTGGAACCCCTGTGCATGGCTGGTGGGAAGGTACAATGGCACACTAACCATGGACAACAGTTTGGGGGTTTCTCAAAAGGTTCAACATAGAACTCCCACAGCTCAGCAGTTCCACTCTGGAGGATAAATGCAAAAGAACTGAACACAGGGATTTGAGCAGGTATCTGTCCACCGGTGTTCACAGCAGCACTATCCACAAAAGCCAAGAGGTGGAAACAAGCCAAACGTCCATCCGCAGGTGAACGGAGAAACAAAAAGTGGTACACGCATTCAATGCAATATTATTCAGCCTTAAAAAGGGAGGAAATTCCGGGATGCCTGGGTGGCCCCATGAGTTAAGCGTCTGCCTTCAGCTCAGGACATGATCCCAGGGTCCTGGGATGGAGCCTCGCTTAGTAGGGAGTCTGCTTCTCCCTCTCCCTCTGCCCCTTCCCCCTGCTCCCGTTCTCTAATAAAATAAATAAAATCTTTAAAAAAAAGAAGAAGAAGAAGGAAATTTTGACACCTGCTACAACACGGATAACCCTCCGCTAAGTGGAAAAAAAAAAAAAAAAGCCAGTCACAAAAGAGCAAATATTGTACGTCCCCACTGATGTGAGATCCCTACAGGAGTGAAATTCAGAGACAGAGGGTCTAACAGAGGCCACCAAGGGGGATGGACAGGTAGTGTTTAATGGGGACAGAGTTTCTGTCTGGGATGAGGGAAAAGGTCTGGAAACGGATCGTGGGGAAGGTTGCACAACACTGTGAATGTACTTACTGCCACTGAACTGTGCACTTTGAAATGGCTAAAAATGGTCAGGCTTATGGTATGCGTATTTTACCACAATTTTAAGAACTGAGAGCAAGACAGAAATAACCACGAAGCGGTGCAAGCAACTCCGGCCACGAGGAGCCGGTGTCCAGGCAAAGGGAGCAGGACCCACATGCCCCCCGGCGGCCCCAGAGCCTCAGGGCTGCCGCCGGGAGCCTCCACTCACTGTGCGGCACGGGCCGGGTGTTTCAAGACAGCACACTTGCCTACAACACGGGCCCTAGAAGCAAGCCACTCGTCTGGAGCCTCTGAACCACGACCTGTGGGAAAGCCTGGGGGACACGAGCCGCCCCGGACTCCATGAGCAGCCCTGCCGGTCTCCACTGCGGGGCCTTCCTGAGGACAGTTTCACACGCCACTCACCTCACAGAACGACTCGTTACCGCGATCCACTGGCAATGGTGATGGCCCAGCTGCCCCTGCCTGCCTAGCACCCCATGCAGGACCATGGGCATTCCCATCACCCCACATGACACCACAGCCCCTGGCACCTCAGTGTCCCCATCCTACAGGCGAAGAGGGGGGACATGGCCTGAACTAGGGTAGTGGCAGCAGAATTTGAATCTAGGTCCTTCTAACTTCCAAGACTCTGTGCACTTTCCACTACTATACAGAGTCTATCATCTCCAGAACTCAGAAGCCTCTAAGACCAGATGCCAGCAGACATCTACGAGCACTCCCAGGCCAGGCCTGCCCAGGGCGCCCTCCACGCAGAGACCGAGCGGGGCGCCTGGGTAGCTCAGTCAGTCAAGCACAGACACAGCAACCCTGCCCCTGGCTTCAAGGTCCATTTGGAGACCCACGCCTCTCCTGCCAGTGACTAGACAGCATGCTCATGGCGGGAGGGGAACTGAGAGGGGGTATCAATCTTTGCCAGGGAACTTTCTGGAAGGGAGTGATGCCACTAGGCAATTGTTATACTCATTTGTAAATTTATTTTCAGTTTAGGTAACTGTTTCTGTTAACTGAGCTGCAAAGTCCCCAGGCCCCCACGCAGTGACAACAATGGTCTCCCACTGATCGAGGTCACTGGTCTACACTTCAGCATGTGCTAACTCACTTATCTCCTCAACCACCCTACGATGTCGGTGCTATAACTATTTCATGCACAGATGAGGAGTCTGAAGCAGCGTCCCTGGCAACATGGGAGACAGTCTGGAGCCCCGCTCCCAGGTCTGCACTCTGGCAGGCCCGCCCTTCCTGCACACGGCCCCTTCCACAGGAGGCCCAGGAGCCCGGTGCGGGGGAGGGAATTTCATGTGGGGCCATTCCCTGGGGTCCATCCTGGTGCTGGAACTCAGCTGCTCACTCACCCTACCTGGGCAAGCGCGCGCCTCTCCCCTAAGCTCGGTTTTGGAAGCTTGCTGAGAACACCTGAGAAGCTCATGCATTCAGCCATTGGGTACTTGCACTCTCGCGCGCTCTCTCTCTCTCTCTCTCTCTCTCTCTCTCTCTCTCTGTCTCTCGCGCGCGCGCGCGCGCGCGCTCTCTCATGTGCTTGCTCTCTCTCTCACTTGACTGTGTACCTGCCCTTTCATTTCTGGTAATGCTGATTTTCGAGTGTCCCATGAGAGGACCATCAAAGTACCCTCACACACTGCACAACACGCATGCTCCTTCTCTCCGAACCCAGAAGAGGAGGTGAGGCCTGCTCTGCTCCTTTACCAAGAGGAAGGCGGAGAGCTCAGCGCGATGGCCAGAGCTAGGGCTGGGTGAGCACGGTGGCCACCTTGACCATGCTCTCCTGACCCCCAGCCAGAGCAGCACAGGGGGGAGCTGAGCTGGGCATAAGACCCCCCTCCAATCATTCACCTTTCACTCCTGAGAGGTGGTAAAGGAGGCTACACGACACCTCTTCCTGCGTTTCCTTAAAAGAGTATTTTCTCCCCAAAGTGGGGGAGGCCCAGGCAGGGACTGTTTCCATGAGCACACAGAACCTGCCTTGCCCGTCCCTGAAAGGCAGCATTGACCACAGGGCTGGGCCTCCAGCTGGGCTCCAGTGTCAACACCGAGGGACACCCGCTGCCCAGCACCTCGCTCAGATTACAGAGACCAGAGCCTGCCGGAAAGGGGTGAGTTGGCAGCAATCGTGGCGCCTCAAGTGACTTGGCCAAAATTAAATTCTTTAAAAGCCTGGTTGAGGCAGCAAGCTGCTCACCCCGATGTCAGAGGACGTAATAATAATCACAGCTGATGATAAACCCAGCTAACATTCCCTGAGCCCTCACCGTGTGCCAGCATGGGCCTGAAATGGAATTCCTCACTTCGTCCTCCATCCAGCCCTTGGAGATAAGGATTAATATTCCCAACTCACAGATAAGAAAACTGAGATTTCGAGAGGCACAGTGATTCGCTTCAGGTCACACAGCAAGTAGAGGGTAAAAGCGGATCCAAAGGCAAGCCCGCCTTGCTCAGAGACGAAACTCCAAATCTCTTCCAAACCAGCCCCTCTTGGTGAGCACCCAGGGTTCCCTGCTCCATCTCCCATTGCTAACGACAAATGAAGACCACGACCAACAACGCTCTGGGCAGCGGCTGGGTACCAAAATACCAAAATTTAATCCACCCTAAGCCATTAAGGCAGGTGTTAGCCATCATGCCCATTTCCCAGATTAGCAGACTAAGGCTCAAAGGGGTATCAGGACCCACCCAGGATTGTGAGTTGGGGTCTTCACTACACTAGGTTGCCAGGAATCTGCTTCTTCCCTCCCTATTCCTTCATTCAACCCTTATTTCCTGAGCTCGGGTTACAGGTGAGACGCTTTTGTAGTGAACGAGTGCACTTCTGTCTAGATGGAGCACTGGTGGTGGGAATCCTTCCCCTCCCGTGACATAGTTCACCCTTCCCGATTTTTCCTCCATGGCGCTAACCTGCCCGCATTCCCAGTCCCCAAAATACAAGGGAGAGCAGATTCGGCCTCCATCTCTAGAAGAGGGTGGGTGACTCGTCCTGGTCAATCAGAACATGACTGGCTCAGGGAGAAGAACGTGGTCACGTTAGCCAGTGAGATGCAAGCTCCGAACAGGAGCAGAAGCGGCTGACGTTGCCCCAAAGCCCGCTCAGCGCTAGCCTCCAGCACGAGGAGGCAGGCCTAGGGCTGTTGGGACACGTGCTTGCAAGCAGAGCTTGAAAATGAAACTAGCCGAAGCTACAGGCCTAGAGAGGGCACAGAGGACACTGTTTGATCCCCGTGATTAATTTTTACAAGAGGTACTATTAAAAGCCTCGTTTTATAGAGAAGAAAACTGATGCTCGGAGAGGTGAAGTCCCTTGCTCAAGGACACACAGCAGGTAAATAACAGGGCTGGGAGGTGAATTCAGGCCCTTGTGGCTTCAGCGTCCATGTGCTGACCTCTTTGCCCAAGGTCAGATTTGGCAAAGGGGCTGTCTGGGGCCTCAGTTTCCCCCTCGTACAGTAGAAGGGTCGGGAAATGATGCCCAAGCTTCCTCCGTGGTCAGATGTGAGGGCATCTTGGAGAGTGGGTGGGTCTTGGAAAGCTAAGGGTGGTCCAAGTGAATGGGGCACCTGTGGGAGTTGACAGGCAAGGAGACACATAAAGAACAAGTGGCTGCCTGTGGCCTCTGACGTCCATCTCTCCCACTGGCTGAGGCAAGGCTGGGGTCCAGCGAAGGACGGGGGAGCCCTCGCCCAGCCCTCCACTGCTGGCTGGCAGTGACTAACGCCTCAGCCCACACCCTTGAGAGCAGACACACAGTGGCCACTTGTGTTTACTGGCCCGGGCACCTCTGTGGGAACAATCTTCCCCCTTGTGCAGCTCTCGGGGCTCAGCCTGGAGGAGGTGGGGACAACTCTCCCAGCAGGGAGCCCTGCCCCACCCAAGGGGCCTGGCCAGTCCAGTCAGGGGCCGGGGGCTTCCTAAAAGTCAGCCACAAAGCAGCAGCTGGTGGGGACCACCCCCAGGCCCACCCCCTTTCCTACCAGCCACAGGATGATCACTGTGTCCTTCCCTCCCTCCTCCAGGGAAAGAGCTGGTATCGCAGAACTCAGAGACCAAAAAGAACATTAACCACCACTCCTACACCCCAACTCCCCAATCTCCTCTGCAGATAAGGAAACTCAGTCCACAAAAGTGAATGCAGTGACTAAGGTCCAATCTGGGACAGCTGCCTTATCCCCTTGCAGATTCACAGCTCTCCTTTCCTTTGGCAACTGCCTCTCCCCCTTGGTACAAGGGAATCATAAGGAGCTGGGCCCACCGGGTCCCAGTGCACAGCCCAGGCCCAGCCACCCATTCCTGGCCCTCTCAGCCATAGCCAGTGGCTCACACTTGCACAAGTGACCCAAAGCAGGCGAACAGGGCTGTATCTGGGTGGTTCTGGGTTAGTTTTGGGTTTTGGGGTTTGGGGCTAAGTTACCAGGAAAGCAGCTTTTTTCTTTCTCTGGGGTTGCTAAACTGATAGAATGAAAGCCTGGAGAGTCTTATAGCCCATGTGGCCAATCCTTCAGAGACCCCGCCTGAGGAGGAGGCCCTGAAAAGGCAACGGGGCCCACAAATGGAGGGCATATGATGAGGTCTGGGGACACCGGGAGCCAGCTGTTCCTGAAGACAGGATCTGTCCGTAGACTTTTCAGTTACATGAGCCAATAAACCCCCTTCCAGACTTCTGACGTTTGCCATCAGACAGTAAGTAAGTTTGCCATCTCTGGGGATATTCCAGCAGAGAACACAGATCCACAGAGGTACCTCACCACACAACGCACGCGTAACAAAGGCCACCTTCAAACGGGTCACCAAGACCTACCCAGTGACCTTCACTGAGGCCTCTCAGAGGACCTAACTGATAATCCAGGATACAAAGACCCAAGGAGAAAACATGGTTACTCATGGGCCACGGGCAACAGGAACCAGGGGATTCTTCTGCCAGAAGAATTTTCTTGTTTATTAAATTACCAGAAACAAGGAATGATGGGAACCTCCAGTGCTGGGGACCAAACAGGTGGTAAAATGGGTATGCTCATTACTCACAACAACGGACTCAATCTTCTGAAGACAAAAATCGGCAATAGGTTTTTAAAGGCTACTATCCCTCATTCCTAAGAATTTAAGGCCAGGAAATTATTCAAATAAAGACAACAAAAGAAAGGTACTAGGATCATGTTCACAGTAGTCCATAATGATGGCAAAAAATGCAAATAACCTAACTGTTCAACCGTAAGACAATGGTTAACTTAGTGAGATATGAAGCAACCTTTAAAATGATAAAAAGGAGGCAAATACAGTAATGAGAGAAAATAATTAGCCATAATAGTCGACAAAGCAGGATAATAAAATTGTAGCTAAGTTAGAACTTTGGGGAAAATTCTGGGCATCCACTAATAAGGAGGACCTGAAAACAGAGCATAAGGAGTACAAGTGGTTTATGAAAATTGATTTCACTCAATGACATCTGACAATTATCCACTGGGGTCCCAGCAAGGACAGACTGGGGATGGTGCCCAGAAGGGACCACTTTATCTTGACCTTGTCTTCACTATATCCAGGGATGGGCACCCTCATCTGTCCAACATGGTGGCTGCCACACTGAAGAGAGCAGAAACAGAATACTGCCATCACTGCAAAAAGTTCTAGAAGGCAGCTCTGCATACACGGCTGCACCTGGCAGAAAATATTTTCTCACCAAGGTGAGGGGGCATCTAAAACTCACTCCCATGTTCCAGATCCAGCCTCAGACACATGTATTTCTTTCTCTAGGAAGAAACAAAGGTCTCGTGTGCAAAGAGCGGGTAGAACCAGCTCAGTGGTGACCGCTTACGAGTGAGGGCTCCTAGCAGCGCGGCTGGGCGGCAGGCGGGAGGGAAGGCTCCTGGCAGGCCTGTCAGACGGGCAGCCTGGGCGTGCAGGTCAGAGCCAGAGAACGGAGTGGACAAGGCTAAAGCTTTCCATTTTCCCCATCCCCTTGATTCCGGATGGCTGTGTCAAATACGGTTCAGGCCACCGGAACCGAGGAGGGGCTTGGTCTGCATCCTACAGTTTACGGCTGTGACGTCCCTGCCCGAAACCATTTTCTCTTCGCACGGTGAGATCTGTTACTCATCACAGGAAAGGCTTCGACTCTATTACCGAGGGAGGAAATCTGGCCCTGGAAGGTCACAGCAGGACCGGCTACGTGCAGGGAAAGAGCCCAACAGAAATGCAAGCAGGGTGTTCTGAGGGCAGCAGACACAGAGCCAGGATAGGCGGCCAAGGTGGCCTTGGGCTCAGACTCCACTAATGCCCCTGGCTGACACGCATGAGTCAGTTGAGGAGTGCAGCCTGTGCACCACAGCCTAGCCTTCCAGAGGCTTGGGTCTTGTGGCCTCAGGAAGATGGCAGCCTGCCAAGGCCTCCTAGGGTCTCTGGAGGCAGGATAAGCAGCACCCCACCTGCATCCAGCTGGGTCCACGAGGTATGCAGAGCACTGCTGTCTGCTCCTGTTAAGCGAAAAGGAAGGCCCCAGGCCCAGGCCACCCAGCTAGGAAGCGCTGTCAGGACTTGACACAGGCCCAGCTTTCCCCTCAGAAGCCCCCTAGAGGAAACCTCTCCAGGGGCTCCCACCCAGTTTCCAGGTGTGCCAGTCCTCCTTCCCCAGCTCTTCCCTCATGGCCTTCAACCAGAAACCCTCTTTAGGCACTTGTCAACTTCTCCCTGCTGCCTGACACAAAGCCTGAACACCATGGCCTGGCACACAGGGCCCTGGTGACTTGCCCTACCTACTTTTCCAGGATTCCACCACCCCCCCTATATCCATCCCCTGCCATGGCCAGTGCCCTTCTGCCTCCTACTTTCATGCCTTTCCTTCTGCTCTTTCCTCCACCTGGACTGTGTCTTCCCCTACTGTGCTGATTCCACGAAGTCTAACTCAGTTGCAGCCTGTTCCATGAAATGCTCAGAACCCCAGCTCCTGACCACTATTTCACACCTTATTAGGCCTTTCTCCACAGACCTCCCGGTGTCCCAGTTATTTGTGTTCAAAGATTCTCTAACTTGGCTGTGAGCTCTGAAAGGCTAAGCCCACATCTGATTCATTTTAGTCTACCCCCCAGAGCCTAGCCCAAAATAGCCAGTGGACAGATAGGAACATGGGAGGGTGGGTAAGTGGGAAGATGGGAGAATGGGTGGGCAGACAGGCAGATGGGCAGTGGACGGATGAATGGGAGGGGAGGAGGGTAGCTAGATGGAAGGGGGATGAATGGGAGCGGGGGGATGAATGGAAGAGAGGGAGGGTATGGAAGGATGGGCATGTGGGAGGATGGACAGATGGACGGATGGGAGCAGAAGCACGAATGGGCGGATGGGAGAACAGGTAGATATGAGAGAGGAATAAAGGAATGAAAAGTAGGACTAGACAGTAAACATCAATTAAGTCTTTTTCCCAAAAGGCACTTGAGCCTGCCTTGTTGTTGGCTTCTACGAATACCAGACTCTCTCCGGCCCTTGATAATGTAGCCAAGACAGTTACTTCCACAAATGCCTAACCTACCGCATCCCACCATGTCCCTACCTTGTCCAACCCAGAAATGGGCAAATTTCCAAGTGATTTGTGGAATGGAAACGGCACGGGACCTAGGTTCAAATTCCAACTCTAACACTTACCAGCTCAGTGCCCTTTCAGGAAAGCAAGAAACCAGGCTGTCGCTTTCTGACAGCCCCGTGGACAATTCCAGAGACACAGGAGAAAGTTTAGAAGCCACCGTGGATTAATCAATCAACTACTGGCTGTTAATCAGTCCACTAAGTCCTCTCTTAGAACTGTGTATTTTTGATTTTCAAAAGCCTAAAAGCATGTCTACCTTGCTCACCAATATATCTATTATTACGTTCAGCCATAGTATACACTAAGTATTTTTTTTTAAGATTTTATTTATTTATTTGACAGAGAGAGACAGCCAGCGAGAGAGGGAACACAAGCAGGGGGAGTGGGAGAGGAAGAAGCAGGTTCCCAGCGGAAGAGCCTGATGTGGGGCTCGATCCCGGAACGCCGGGATCACGCCCTGAGCCGAAGGCAGATGCTTTAATGACTGCGCCACCCAGGAGCCCCTACACTAAGTATTTTAAAACAACAGATGGATGAATTGGTGCTCATATCTGTGTGCAAACAAAAAGAAATGATGCCCCCCACATAGGCACAGAAAGGAAAGTGACAAGAAGTCCATTTTCTCCTCAATATATTTATATGCCTGAATCTCTCGCTGGTCTCTGGTTTTGAAGTGGTCCCCTCTACACCTCGGAGAAGCCAAAGCCTTTGACTGAACAGGACACACACAGTTAACGAGTCCTGCCAAGTGGACAGAAACCACTTCGCTATCAATAATCTCTGGGCCAAGTTTCAGCTTGCGACAAATGAGACGGCAGAGTCTCAGAACAGGAGACACTTAAGGACGTAAAGATTGTGAGGCACAAAGCAGAGGGCTGGCGTGCCTTCCAAAGCCGGCCATTTAATACCCTCTCCCTCAGGGAAGAGAAGCCTGGCGAGCCATCCGGGCACAGCAGGGAAACCCGGAGCCTCCAAAGCCTCTGGGCTAGCACATGAAAATACCAAAACCCAACAGGATTGGCCTCAAAGACACCACGCCACGGCCTTGACCGAAAACCCGGGCAACCTGTCCAACTTGGCCAGGGAGGTAGGAGCCTTCAGATCTCAGCTCTTCAGAAGTGATGGGGATCCAGCCCCACCTACTGCTGATAAAGGAGGTGAGAAGGTGATACAGGGCCTCTGCTCCCACCTCTCCTGAGCTCCCGCTCCCTGGAGGAGGGCCCAGAGAGGAATGGGTGCTGAGTCACGGCAGGAGGGCAGCCTGGGGTCAATGGCCCAGGGGAGGGAGAGAAGAAGGAAGCAGCTTGAGCCAGGGCCTCCTCTGCGACCCGCACCAGCCGCACAGCGTACAGGGCTTACCTCACTCCACCGTCACCACAACCCCGGGGGACGCGTGCTCTTAGCAGCCCCACTTTCCAGGCAGTTCCAAACCTCGGAGGTGAAAACTGCTCCATGTTTTCAATCAACAGTACTTTCTGTGCTGTTTTTTATTATTTTAAAAGCAACACACACTCATTAAAGACCGTCTTCAAGATATAACATTACAAAGAAGACATAGCACCCATAATCCCTTGAGTGGACCTAGAAGGTATTATGTTAGGTGAAACAAAGGAAACAGGAAGACAAATACCCTATGATTTCACTTATATGTGGAATCTAAAAAACAAATAGACTCTTAAATACAGAGAACTAGTGCTTGCCAGAGGCGGGCCGGGGGTGGGGGAGAAATAAAGGGGATTAAGAGGTACACACTTGGGGCGCCTGGGTGGCTCAGTCAGTTAAAAGTCTGCCTTCGGCTCAGGTCATGATCGCAGGGTCCCGGGATCGAGCCCCATATCAGGCTCCTTGCTCCCAGGGATCCTGATTCTCCCTCTCCTTCTGCCTGCCGCTCCCCTCTGCTTGTGTGCTCTCTCTCTGTATGTGTCAAATAAATAAAATCTTTAAAAAAAAAAAAAAAGAGGTATAAACTTCCAGTTATAAAATACGGAAGTCCTGGAGATAAAAATACAATATGGGGAATATAGTCAATAAAACTGTGATAACGTCGTTTGGTGACAGATGGTGACCACGCTTACTATAGCGAGCACAGAGTATCACACAGAATTCCTGAATCATCCTGCGGTTCCCCTGCTGCATTTTGGAGCCCCTCCAGTATGCCGCGGTGTGGCCATATCCACCTTAACACTTCCCAGCTGTGTGACCTCAGGGGACTTGTGTGACCCTCACGTTCCTCCTTCGTCCACTAAAGATGTTCGTAGCTCCTGCCTCACAGGCTGCTGTGAGCGTTCAGTGGGTTCACACATGAAAGATGCTTCCAACGGAGCTGGACCGTAGTGAGCACCCCACAAACATCTGCTCATTATTCTCTCGCTCTCCACAAATACATGCTTCCCTACTTTATAAAAGTGGGATTAGGGGTGCCCGGGTGGCTCAGATGGTTGGGCATCTGCCTTCGGCTTGGGTCGTGATCCCAGGATCCTGGGATCGAGTCCTGCATGGGGTTCTCGGCTCAGTGGGGAGCCTGCTTCTCCCTCTCCTCCCCGCTGCTGCTCTATCTCTGTCACTATCTCTGTCTCTCTCCCTCTAGAATAAATAAATACAATCTTTAAAATAAAACCAAAACATAAATAAAAGTGGGGGCGCCTGGGTAGCACAGTCATTAAGCATCTGCCTTCGGCTCAGGGCGTGATCCCGGCGTTCCAGGATCGAGCCCCACATTGGGCTCCTCCACTGGAAGCCTGCTTCTCCCTCTCCCACTCCCCCTGCTTGTGTTCCCTCTCTCACTGGCTGTCTCTATCTCTGTCAAATAAATAAATAAAATAGTTAAAATAAATAAATAAATGTGGGCTTGAACTGCACACACGGACCGGCGGTTTCACCGAACAGTACGCATCTATGTTGTCTGCAATGACTGTCCTACCATTTACCAGAGGTCACAAACAGCCCTTTGGGTCACAAAACACTCCTCCCCAGCGTCGCCTCCCAGAGCTACAGACCGTTCCACTGAATGGCAGGTCCAGCACAGATCGGACCTACTGTCAGGCCCCCACACCACCCCACGGTGCTGCATCCAAAGGCCTGAGACTTATTCCAGATGCCAGATGGCTCTCCAAGTGGTTGGGCCACTTCAGGCCTCGGCGTCACGCAGGCGGGTAGCCCGCCCCCATGCCCTGGCTAACACTAGACCTAAAACGTGTGAAGCTATGCTCAGGTCAGTCCCGCTGTCTCCTGGCTGCGTGTCCTTGGGGACTGGCCTCATAAGACAGAGGTATAAAGACAGAGAACTGTTGAATCATTATGTGGTACAGCTGAAATACACATAACACTTTATTAATTACACTTCAATTAAAAAAAACCACCCATAATCCCAGAGATAACTGCCTTTAGCCTTTGGGAGTACCTCCTACCAATATTCCATGGTGTGGGACAAGCAGTATGTCCCACTTGTGAGAGAGACAGTATTATCCCCATTTTGCAGGAAAGGAAACTGAGGCAACGTCCCTCGCCCCACGTCACACAGTAAAGACAATGGCTGAGCTGGGACTCAGGAAGTGAAGGGCACCAGGTCGGGAGCCCCAGAGGCGGGGCTCCGGCGGCAGGTGGGGTGCTCCACGGGTCTTCTGAGGATCACCTTGCTGGCCGCGGCGGAGGCTCTGCACAGAGAGCAGAGGCTCGGCACACGGCTGGCCCGGGTTCCTCATTAACACAGGCACCAGTCCCCCCTCCTGGGTCAACATCAGCAGGAGTTTCCCTGTCACCTCAAAGTGGGGGGTGGAGGGCACCTGAGGAAGGAGGAGGCTTGAAAGAGAGCTGGGGCCCTAGGGCCCACCAAGACGCACAACGCACAACGAGGGCAGCAAGAATCTCAAGGCCAAACAGGGAAGCGGGCCAGTGCTGATGGGGTCATTGCCTCAGGGTGACAAAGCCAGCTTTGATGGTGGCAACCGACTCCAAGGCCAAGAATGGGGCCCGGGCTCCCAGACAAAACAGGCTGGAGCTTTCCAGGAAGGAGGGCAAAGGCAGGCGCGCCCTTTCCACCAACCAGAGTGGCCTCGGCCGCCCCCGACTGACCGGCAGGGCCACGGGCAGCAGCGGGGCTGAGACTGCGAAGCGGAGCCCCTTTATCACTGAATCACGCTCGCCGTCATAACAGGGCGAGAGAGAAGCTTCAGGCTCCCCCGCCAGGAACCCATGCACCAACATCGATGCAGGAAGCAGCCTCCTGCATGACAAACAAGGGGAGGTGGGCCAGGGGCCTCCAAGGACTCTGCCCACCAATCCTCAGGAAGCCGGTCTGGTCCATCAGCAGAAAGAATCGTGACGACAGCCACCTTCTCTTCTCCCTCCATTCTGAGCACTGTGTGAAGGACTGGCCATGACTCAGTCTTCACAAGTTTTCTCAGGGAAGCACTATTTTGATCCTCCATTTTCCAGCTCAAGCTACTGAGGCTCAGAGAGGTGAGGTGACTTTCCCAAGGTCACACAGCAAGTAGGCAGGGAAACTAGGAGAAAGCTCCGCACTGATCCCCGGGCCTACGCACGTCATCACAGTGCTGGGCCTGCCCAGAGGGAGGAAGGCGGGCTGCCATTTACTCATTCACGGTTCACTCACTCAGCAGAAGTTAACTAAGCCTCTCCCATGAGCATCTACTGTGTTAGCCACAAGAAGGTCCTGCCTTCAGGGACCTTACAGCTTCCGGAGAGGAGAGAAAAGAAAATAAACAAGGAGACACACTAAAGAAACCTAATCTGTGACTGGAGCTCTGAAGGAAATCAGCACTACCACCTAGGTCAGGGAGGCACTGGTGGACAGGGCAGGCCTCTCTGAGAGGGGACATGTGAACTGAGACCCAGGGGATGAGCAGGAGCCCTGGCTGTGCAGAGCAGTAGGAAGAGAGTGGCAGGCAGAGAGAACAGCAAGTGCAAAGGTCCTGTGACAGAAAAGGGATATACTTCCTTCAGCTCCTCTCAGTGGCCCCATCCCCCCACCCTCCAGACAGAGGCTGGCTAGAGTTAACTCTTCAGTCACCAGCATGTGGTTAAACCTCTTGGGTCTCAGGGCCTGAATTCTGGCTCTGGTATTGCCTGTTAGTGTAAGAAAACAAAATAAGCAAGCTATGGGGAAAGAAAGAAAAAAAAAAACGCAGCAAAGGAGAAAGCAGAGAGAAAGGGGAAGAGGAAAAGAGTGAGTGAAGCGGAAGGTGAGTGCAGGGGACGGAGGGAGGGAGGGAGAAGGGGCGGGGAGGGAGGGGAAGGGAGGAGGAAGCACCCAGGAGCACCCGGAGCCTTAGGATGCCGTGGCACAGCAGGCCCACACCCACCAGAGCTCCAGGAGGAGGCCAGGAGCACCCAGCTTCCCCACCGTGACACTCGCCCACTTCCCCTGCCACTTCCTCTGTGAGCCAGAGCCCTGCCTACACCCGCTCCTACGCAGGTCACCACTTCCTGTGTGTGACAGGCCACCCCCACCGTCTGGGGGCTCAGACCCAGCTGAGGCTGAGGCAGGCTTAGGAAGGAGGGTCGCATTCCTGGGCTCCAAACACACCAAGGCCACAGAGACACCACACTGAAGGGACCCTGGGTCCTCTCCTCACGCCCTTTGTCTTTCCCTCCATACTGTACAGGAGAAGGCACAGGCTTCTAGCCAGAGACATTGAGGGTCAAGTCCCAGCTTTGCCACGGAAAAGCTGTGTGAGTCTCAGCAAATCAACCCACGTGCCCCCCTGGGCCTCTGCTTCATCAGCTGTGCAGTGGGGCTGCTAGCCCCTGGCTTTCATGCGGCTAGCAGAAGCATAAATGATGAACAGAGAAGAGCAACTCCCCACTCACTCACCTTGTTCACCTTGGAACCCACAGGGCCTGGCACACAGTAGGTGCTCAATTAGTCGTTCTAACAGCTAACGTTTATCTGAGCTTTTCTGAGGTCCTGAGCCAAGTGGTTTCCATGGGTTATTTCACCCTCCAACCCCCTTATGAGGTGGTCCTAGTCCCAGCGCCACTTTGCAGCTAAAGACACAGAGGCACGCTTAAGTACTTTTCTCAGGATCCCACAACCCACAAGACGTAGAAAGCCAGAGTTTAACTCCAGAAACTCATCCAAGTTCCTGTGCCATCTCCGATCCCCGGCAAACGTGAGCTTCCCTTCCCTCCTCACCCTCTCTGCTTTCTTGCCTCCTCCTTATAACCATCCCTTGCTCTCTAGAATCTTCCTGCCACCCACCCACGTACAACATCTTGTTCTTGGGCTGGTTGCCTTCCATCAGTTACTTCCTCTCCCCGGGCTCTGACCGGGGCCCCGGCCACAGCTCTGGCCTTCCCTCCTACCCCCACCTGCTATAGCCACCAGGGTGTGGCCACTCTGTCCCAGCCTTCACTCATCAGTAGCCACCCCGGCCTTGCACAGCCAGGAAACCTGGCTCTGGCACCCCCTAACTCCCCTTCTCTGGTGACCACCCAAAAAGAGCTCCTCTCTAACATTGCACGAGGCTGCCCTGGTCAGGCCCTGGGGACTCAGGGCAAGCAGGACATTAGCTGACCTCAAAACCATCACAACCAAATTCCTCAGCCTGCCATTCAAGGCCTTCTTGACTTGGTCCCAAATAGTGTTCTTGATCTGGCCCTGCCCTGGCCAGCCCTTCCGGCCAAGCCCAGCTCCCAAACCTACTGACCACTGGACTCGAGGAGGCAACTGCAATGTATACAGGGGGCTGGAAGGAGGGCACAGGGTGGGGCTGAACATCAGAGGCCAGATCTGCACTGTGCAGGATAGTGGCCACATGTTGCTACTGGGCACCTGAAACGTGGCTAGTCCAGACTGAGATGGGCTGTAAACACAAAAAGCAATTTCAAAGACTGAGTACGGAACAAGAATACTGAAGTCTCTTTTGGGGCATCTGGCCAGCACTGTCAGTAGAGTGAAAGACTCCTGATCTCGGGGTTGTGAGTTCGAGCCCCATGAAAATAAAAAGTTTTTTTAAAAAACAAATCAGTAAGTAAATATCTTTTCCATTCCATATTGATTATTACATGCTAAAATGATACTTGGCTACATCACGTTAAATGACATATACTATTACACAGGTGGCCGACAGACACATGAAAAGATGCTCAGCATCACTCATCATCAGGGAAATGCAAATGCAAACCACAAAGAGATACCACCTCACACGGGTCAGGAAGTCTTGTATCAAATACACAAGAATCAACAAGAGTTGGTGAGGACGTGGAAAAAGGGAAGCTCGTGCGCTGCTGGTGGGAATGTAAAGCAGGGCAGCCACTGTGGAGAAGAGTATGGAGGTCCCTCAAGCAATTACAAATAGAGATACCAGGGGTGCCTGAGTAATGCTGTCGCTGAAGCCTCCAACTCTTGATTTCGGCTCAGGTTGTGATATTGAGCCCCGCGATGCGCCTCACGCTCAGCAGGGAGTCTGCTTCAGATTCTCTCTCTCCCTCTTCCTCCTGCCCCCCACCACATACGCATGTGCACACACTCTCTCTCTAGATAAATAAATGTTTTTTAAAAAAATAGAGATACCACACAACCCAGTATTTCCACTACAAAGTATTTACCCAAAGAAAGCAAAACACTCATTCAAAAAGACCTCTGCGCCCCTCTGTTTACTGCATTATTTACAATAGCCAAGATACGGAAGCAATTCATGAGTCCACTAATCGACGAATGGGTAAAGACGACGCGGTGTTATGCATTACTATTAGCCATAAAACAGACTGAGGGCTTGCCATTTGAGGCAACGTGGATGGGCCTAACGGGTATCATGCTAAGTGAAGTCAGTCAGAGAAAGACAAATGCCATATGATTTCATTTATATGTGGAATCTAGAAAACAAAACAACCAACCAAAAACAGACTCCTCAATACAGAGAATACACTGGTGGTAGCCAGAGGGAAGGGGGGCCTTTATGTGAAATATGATTTCGAAACAACTTCAGCGTTGGTTCAGCCACCGTGGGAGCCACACAAATCAGTCCACAGGCCATACCAGCCTCCAGGGCCACTGACTGCCAACCTCAGGACTTACTCTATGGTCTCTTTCCTGGGCCAGGCTTCTCTCCAGCTTGCTATGGCCACCGCACCTGCCCTGCCTGGTGGCAGCCTTCCCCTTTCCCCATGAGCCCTGCCTTTGTCCAGCTCACTCAACCCGGCAGAACCCGCTCTCCCTCCCGCCACCCCGGGCGCCCGGCAGCAGGGGAGGCCGAAGGCCACACTGAGCACCTCCTAGGAGCCAATGCTGTGCCTTTCATGTGGGGTGAGTACTTGGCTCAGCCCCACCCTACACATGAGGAAACAGGCTCTACACATAAGAAACCAGCCACTGGCCTGAGATCTCACATCTACGAAGTGGGACAGCCAGGATTTGGATCCTAGTCCATCTGGCTGCAAGGCCTGAGTCTTTCATCATACACTTGGGGACTTGACACACAGACGTGAATTAATACTGTTTGCCAAACCGATCGAGCCAGCTTGTTTGTATCAGGCAGTGGAGCTCAGCTGGAGCAACTTTGCCCCCAGGGGACATGTGGCAATGCAGGGAGACATTTTTGGCTGTCACAACTGGGGGGCCCCAGGGGGAGGAGGGACCAGGACTGGTGGTATTCCTAATGAATAGAAGCTAAGGCTCCTGCTATCATCCTCTCACGCGGGACAGCCCCTCCCACAAAGTATTCCCACCCGAACCTCAACAGTGCCAAGGTGGGGAAGCCCTGCTGTGAGACACGAGCTACCTTCACCCGCCAGACCCCATGACCTGACCTCTACTGCTCCCCTGCTTGTACACGCCCACCTCCATCCCTCCTTTTCCCTCAGGCTCCTCTTTCCAGCTTATCTCTTCACTCCGGCAAAAGACACGGTAGACACGGCATCCCGTGATGGGGACCGAAACTCCCCCCAGCAATGATGATGGCCAGCACAAAGAGCTCCGCCCACCCAGACACCCTGGCCGGTTGGAGCTTACCCCGACTCACACCTGTGCAGATGGACCACGGAGGGACCCAAAGAGCGACCGACAGTTACCTTCCCCTCATTAGAACATGAAAATCTCCGCCCGAGGAGGAGCGCAAGCCCCCTAAACACAGCATACACTGTATGCAGACGCAGGTTTCCTTAAGGCGCACGCGGGACCTTGAGGCCGCCTCTACCTGCAGTGACAAGGCTCCCCTTCCTCAGTACTCATCCTAACCCTAGACGAAAGGAACCCGTTCGTTCTTGCTCAGGAGTCTCCGCCTTGGAAGTCCAGCCCGTGATTTCCTTGGTTGCTGCAAGTTTCCTTCGTACAAGTTCACCTGGTGTGGTCTCCACCTGGGACTCATCAAGAAGCGAACTCGCACTGGTGGGCTCTCCCTACAAACACTATTTCTTCCTTGTCCCCAGGGAAGTGGCAGTCACTAGTCAGGACCTTCTCTTTTTGATACCACAAAAATCAACAATAACAAAGTATCGGGGTGCCTGGGTGGCTCAGTTGGTTAAGGGACTGCCTCCGGCTCAGGTCATGATGCTGGAGTTGCCAAGACTGAGTCCCGCACCGGGCTCCCTGCTCAACAGGGAGTCTGCTTCTCCCTCTGATCCTCCCCTCTCTCTTGCTCTCTCTCAAATAAATAAATAAAATCTTAAATAAATAAATAAATAATAAATTCAGCTTAAAAAAAATAACAAAGTATCTTCCTTTCTCGCCCACTTCCTGACTGGGAATCAGGTGCTAAGTGTACGGTTCCTCCCCGGCTCCCCCAGTCCTCCTCTCCTCCAAATTATCTTGACCCCGTGCAGACAAGAGCCTGAAGCTCAGAGTGCAAGGTCACTGGCCCTGCTTGAAACACAGAGCCCACTGAGCCCCAAATTTCTTCTCGTGACCACCCTGTCCTACTGCCCTCAGCGGCAGCTGAAACTGGGAGTGACCATGCAGGGCTGTTTTCTGGGGGCTGTGGGGCGGGCAGCCCCTGGGGTTGTCCCCTGGTCTGCGTAACCTCAGAAGGCCAGGGGACCCCACAGGGAAGTGGGGGTTGGGGTTCTGCTTAGTTGTTGAGCTCACGTCACGCCAGGGCCTGCTCTGGAGCCAGCCAGAAACCAGCCAGCAGTGTTAAATCCGCTGCTCACAAGCGGACCCCCTGAGGTCCGCAACACCCCAGGAAGCTAGGGCCAATGGAGTTTAGGACCAAGCCAGGAACCCATTCACAATAGCATGGACTTCTATTTAAAAACACTATGCTGAGCGGAAACAAGGTTACTGCCTGGGGGCAGATCTGTTTCCGGAGGAGGGGGGGGGGAGGCACACAGGCCGAGCCCTGGGCAGCCCCAGAGGAAGCGGAAACCCAGGCCTTAAAACTCCGGCAGGAGAGGAGGTGAAAGCAGGGCCTAGGCCGGTAGGGGCGGAAGGCCTGAGAGCTGGCTCCCACCTCCCTGAACCTCTGCTTTGTCTGAACCAGCGGTCAGGGCAGGATGTGGCCCTTGAAGGGTGAGGGTTAACAATGGGGCTCTGGGCTGGAGGGCACCTGACGTCCTCAAGTAGGGCAGACCCATCCAGGGCCCCAGGGAACTCGGGGATTGGCCCTTGGCCAGAGCAAGGGACGAAAGGAGCCTCTACTAACTTCTCTCGCTTTTAAAAATCCACCCTCAAAGAGGCATTCCCTTCCACCCGGGAATTCCCTTCTGAGAGTTGAGCCTAAACAGGATTTAAAACACAAAAAGAACTTTTCTAGCAAACCCGCTCAACGGACAGCTCTGCTCTAAGGCTCAGTTCGGAAACACCGATGTTGTCCCAACACCACTGATAGATTACAGAACAACTGCATCCAAACACTAAATTCAGGTTTGCTTGGGTGCCGTTTTGTGGGCTAGAAACATTAGGTGAACAGAAATCACTGCACCCAGTCGAACCCATGGTGAAGAAACGCCCACATCGCCCAAGCATACACCTGACATCTGTCAGGGGCCTGTGGCCCACACCACATCTGGGGTCCCACTTAGCACCTGACTTCAGATAACGCTCCTCCCACTGCTTCCCCTGCAGCCACGGCTCCTGCCCCCACGGCCAAAGCACCCGGCGCATCGTTACCCGCCAGTGCTGTATGTATTGTAATATCCTTGTATGTCTTATCCATAAACTTGCGTACAACTGCATCACCCGTTCCTTAGGTTCCTGTCTTTTTTTTTTTTTTTTTTTTTTTTTTTTGTGGCTCCTGCTGCAGTCTTTAAGTGCTCTGCCCTTAGCACCTTGTCTTAGGAGGCTTTTAAGGTTCTTACTGATTTTGCTCAGCACCAAGATCTTTTGGGGAAGGCATTATTTACCTTAGAGCAGAACTGACTGTATTATGTAAAGCTCTTAGCACAGCGCTCGGCACCTAAATAATGAGCACTTAATCAACTAGGACTTGTTTAAAAAAAAAAAAACAAAAAAACATTACGGGCGCTGAGTGGCTTAGTCAGTTAAGCTTCCAGCTCTTGGATTCGGCTCAGGTCATGATCTCAGGTGGTAGGATCGAGTCCCGCGCAGGGCTCTGTGCTCAGCACACAGTCTGCTGAAGATTCTCTCTCCTCTTTTCCCTTTCCCCTCTCCCTGCACCCCCCGCCCACAAACACACTCTCTCTCTAAAATAAATAAAATCTTAAAAAAAAAATAAAGTTAGGGGCGCCTGGGTGGCACAGCAGTTAAGCGTCTGCCTTCGGCTCAGGGCGTGATCCCGGGGTCCTGGGATCAAGCCCCACATCAGGCTCCTCCGCTGTGAGCCTGCTTCTTCCTCTCCCACTCCCCCTGCTTGTGTTCCCTCTCTCTCTGGCTGTCTCTATCTCTGTCAAATAAATAAATAAAATCTTTAAAAAAAAATAAAATAAAATAAAGTTAAATAGCCAATAAGATTAAAATCAAGGCAGCACTGAGCCATCCCAGAAGGTATGCAGGAAGCATTTAGAATAATACAGAGTTTTAGGAATGAAAGACAGTATGAAACACTGTAGGTATGTAAGATCACAACCCGGCATTAAAACGTTTTTTTCACCATAAAAAATGATAAAGCCTGTAAGGAAACAGATCAAAATGTGAAGAGAAATTGATGGGACTTAGGGTGATGCTTTTCCGTTTACCTAAAAAAATGTTCCTTGTATGCTCAAAATTTTGCAAAACCATACACCTCTTAACAGCTTAAAGGTCACATAAGATCAAAACCAAAGTAATTTTCATGAAGCAGAAAAATGGGGCACCTGGCTGGCTCAGTTGGTGGAGTGGGCAACTCTTTGTCTCAGGGTTGTGAGTTCGAGCCCCATGCTGGGTGTAGAGATTAGTTAAAAATAAAATCTTTAGGGACGCCTGGGTGGCTCAGTTGGTTAAGCGTCTGCCTTCGGCTCAGGTCATAATCCCAGGGTCCTGGGATCGAGACCCGCATCAGGCTCCCTGCTCAGCGAGGAGTCTGCTTCTCCCTCTGCCTGCCGCTCCCCCTGCGTGTGCTCTCTCTCCCTGACAAATAAATAAATATATTAAAACATAATAAAAAAATAAATAAAATCTTTAAAAAGGAGGGGAAAAAAGGCAGGAAAGTCATCTCAGCCTGCTAACCCAACTCTTGATGTCTGCTCGCTCTGCACTCAGCACGTGAGTACCCGCCCTGCTGCTGTAACAGAAAGCACGTCCTGCTTGAAAGCACCTTTGTTCCACTCAAGATGATATCAAACACTTCCTCCCCTTTCTACCTTGTCTTCAGAATAAAGAGGATGTTTAGAAGCATTCTGAAATGATAAAGGACAAGAATTTTGAAACCACATACATAGAGTGTAACATTTGCTTTGTATCAAGTAATGAGCTAGAAATGATTTTCTTTTGAACTCAATTTGCACTGCATTCGGTGAGAATGACCCTGACTCTGCCCAGAATGAATCCTACCCTTCTCTTTCTCTCCCGAGGCCAACTATTCATTAGTTTATCAGGGAGAAGAGAAGAAAGGGGACTCCTTTCTTGAGACTGCTAATGTCTAGGCTTTGAGCTTCTGCAAGACGGTCGGTCGTCAGGAAATCTGCAGTCAGAGTCCTGTCCTAGCAAGCATGTGACAAATTGAGATTTCTAAGGCAGCATACACCAGGGAAGGCCTCAGGAAGGACTTTCCCATGCTGGCTGCCAGGAAAACCTGCTCGTTCTAGGACAGAGAAAAGAGACAGCGCTGGCCATCACTTCCCAGTTCACAGCCAGCTAGCTGCCCAGGCACTGTGACAACATGTAAGTTCTGGTCCCAGCCAAAAAACCTAGATGGAACTTCTGGCCTTTGCTGCCCCAGTGGCCATGCCAGGGAACAAGGAAGTGGAAAGGAGTCCCGGTTACTGATTAGAGTCTTCAGTAAAGCACTACCTGATTCCACTTCAACTTGAAGGAGCTGAGCAAAGCCGCACATCAGAGTAGGAGGCACGGGTGACCGGGATCTTCAATCCAGGGTGGGTCTTCCATAGTGGGTAACTAAGGAAAGTCTTAAACTGAAGCTCAGAGCCTTGGGTTCTAGTCCCTTCTTCTCCAGGGGCCCCAGTATCCCCACATAAAACATGAGGCTGGGCTGGATGAGCGGGTAAGTGATATAACATATTGTCCAGGTATATCAGCCATCACATGGCTCTCTTGCTCTAGCTCTCCTTTGTCTTAATTATGAGAAAATCATGGGTGCGGGGAGGGGGGAGCTGTGGTGCAGCCAGCTCACAGCTTTGAGAACTAGATTCACTTAAAAAGGGTCCACTTGCTCTGGAGAACCAGGGGACAAAATAACTTGTGAATCAGATGCGCTCCTTTGTATGAAACTTCCAGAGTGGCAGGGGAGTTTTACAGGGCTAAAGCGGGCGGAAATGACAAGCGAAACTGACAAGGGGAAATCTTGCCAGCATAAAAGTAAAGTTCTGCATTTAGACTTAAAAGAAAATGAGGGGCACCTGGGTGGCTCAGTGTTTTGAGTGACCGACTTGGTTTCAGCTCAGCTCATGATCTCAGGGTCTTGAGATTCAGCCCCGCTTGGGCTCTGTGCTCAGTACGGAGTCTCCTTGAGATTCTCTCCCTCCCCTCTGCCAGCCCCCCACCTCCCACCAGTGCTCCCATGCTCTCTCTTGCTCTCTAAAATAAATAAATAAAATCTTAGGAAGAAGGGGAGGGGAGGGGAGAGGAGGGGAGGGGAAAAAAAAAAGAAAAGAAGCCATATGGAGCCAGGATACACTGGGAGAAAGGGACAAGCTTGCAATTGAAAGCCAGCCCCTATTGGAGAAAAAAAATACCAGTGCTAGCCAACAATATGCAATAAAAACATCAACTGAACCTTCTGGAAAAAGGAGAATGTGGTAAGCTGACCAAGGGTCCAGCTGCCCTCTTGATGGTCAGGGCACATCTGGAAGGGCAGGGTCTGTCTGGAGAAGGCAAGAACCCTGGCTGTGTGTCCAGGGAGAGAGATGCAAGCCTAAGGACAGTCTCCTAGGGCCACGAGGAGGAAGATGCCACCCTGAGAAGGGTAAAGAAAGATGTGCCGCCTGGCCTCAGAAACATGCAGAGCCCTCAAGAAGAGAGGGGCAGCCAATCAAGGCAGCCTGAAAGGCATGGGTGTGAGCCATACAGAGGCCTGCTTCTCCAACCACAGGACCTCTGCTCCAGTGTGGGGTTCCACCCTGTAACAGGAAGTGCGGGCTCGGAGGGGTGGTGGTAAGGTAACAAACAGGCACCCAGATGGGCCCCCTTAGCCTCAAACTGCCTCTAGGAGCAGTACTTCTCAAAAGGAATGTGCTTAGCAATCACCTGAGCATCTTGTTCAAATGCAGACTCTTAACTTAGGGCTGGGGTGGGTCCTGCCATCCTGCATTTCTAAGGAGCTCCCAGGTGATGCTTATGCTGGGTCCTCCCGGGACTACACTTCCGGGACTACACTTACGTAACTAGGCTCCAGACCACTTTCAAGGCAGAGGGCAAGTCCTGACCAGGTGTGCCCAGAGAAGCCCCTTCTGTGGTCCAGCAATCCTGGGGTCAGAGTGGTGCACAAGCTACTGGAACCCGAAGGAGGGTGCTGGTGTCTTAGGAAGGAAGATCTCTCCTGTAGTTATACAGCAACTTAACATGGGGGATTCTCTCAGGAAAGGTTTCCTGGGGGAAAGGAGATCAGGGAAAGGGTGGAGTCAAGCCCTATGTGTTTGCGTCCCCAGTACAACTCAGCAACTCAGAATTGGTTCACAGGAGCAGACACCAATGACCTGCTGCAAACGTGTCTAGAATTAATCAGCTCTGCCCCACCCATGCCTCCACAAAAGCTCTCGGCCCCCTTATTCCTCCAGGGAAAGGTGACTGAAGACTAGAAGGCTGTGACTCACAATCAAATCCGATCCCCGAAGGGCAATATTCACAGGGCCCTGACCTCCCCTCCCCGCTGCCCAGCCCGAGCCCACCTTTCCAAGCCTAACCCCTCACTCTAGAGCCACCCCTTTTTCTGGCTCATTTTCAGGTGCGTCCCCCACTCCACCGATCCCAACCCTTCCAGACTCGGCCCAGTTTCTCTGTCTCCACGCCTCGGAGCGTTCTCACAGCGTCTGTGCGGCCAGTTTTAAAAAGTATGCTTAGAATCAGTTTTACAGCGGATGCGTCGTCTCGGATGCCAAGGTCCTATAAGCGCCCCTTTGTCTCCCCCTGCGGCGCCGAGAGCGGTGCCAGACGCACAGGAAGTACCCAGAAACGGAGCTGGGGGCAGCGGCCGTGCCCAGAGGGGGCGCCCGGCACGCAGGGACCAGCCGGGCTGAGTGAGGGTCCCCAGGGCGGAGCGCAGGACCCTGAGTTCAAGACCGGCAGCCCCTCTGCGCCCTCCTCAGCCGTGGCCAGGGCTGATGGGGGCCGGCACCCCTTCCTTCCGGAGCCGCTCCACGCTCCGGGGCCACCCACCCCCAGCGCCCTCACCTTGTAAACCTTTCCGAAGGCGCCGTCGCCCAGCTCGCCCACGATCTCCCACACCTCGTTGGGGTCCACGTCCCGGCGGACGTGCTCATATTCGCGGGACTTTCTCTTCTCGAAGGTAGACAGGCGCAGGATGCGGCGGAAATTGGCAAAAGCCATGGCTGGGGGCGCGCGAGCCGGGGGACGAGGTGGCTCCGGCTCTGACTCGGGCTCGGGCTGTGGCTCCGGCTGCCGCGAGGAGGAGGAGCTGGAGGACGCCGCGGCGCTCGGGGGTTCTCCCCAGACCCGCCCTTCCCCGCAGCCCGACCCCGGTCAAGTGCGCCCCGGGCTGCGCGCGGCGGGAGCACCCGGAACCGCGCAGGCGGCCGCGGTCCCCGCCCCCGCTCGGTCCCGTCCTCGGGGCCGCCTCCCGACTGCCCGCCCCGCTCGCGCCTTACTCCCGCCCAGCCAGCGAGCCCCGGGACGCGTTCCCGGGACCTGGCTCCGCGCCCACCCACGGCCCGGCTCCACCTGCCGCTCCCCGGCAGCGCCGGGAGACCCCTTAATTGGCTGCGGGCACTCCCCGGCTCCGCCCGTCGCCGCAGGGCACTCTGGAAACTGTAGTCCCCCGCGCGCCGCGCGTCCGCGAGGTACCGCAGGGCTTGAAGAGAGTTTAGGGCATCCCCCGGCGGGACGGGCCCGGGTCTGCGAGGCCAGCCGCGCCGCGTGGCTCGCTAAAGGTCTGTGGGAGCGAGAGGGGAAGAAAATTGGCTTTCGCGAATGCCCACTGATTGGCGCCCAAAGGCCAAGAAGGTGAAGGGAATTAATCATTGAATCTGCCCCGCCACTACCCCGCAAGCCTGCTTTGCCCGCGCCTACTTTTCAGGTAGGGACGCCCGGCGGGCAAAGGCACCAGCCAGCCCCAGGCTGCACATCCTGCTGGAGGATCCGGTGCGGGTTCCTCGGCGTGGTGCTGCCTCCTAGTGCACGAAATGCTGCGCCCCTTGCGGCCGCCGCCAGTCCCCGGAGGCCGGGGCTTCCCGGCTCGTTTCCTGCTTCCCAGGGGCTCTCCCCTACAGGATCCACAAACCGGCCAGCGTGAGAGGGCTGGGAGAAAGAGCTCCTTGGAGACTTTTTTATCACATGCTTCATGATGGATCTTAAGATATGTTTGCATATTTAGTAAAAACTTTTTTAGTCTTAATTTCCCAATTTTAAAAACCGAGCTCATTACAGATAGTTTTCTTTGCCAACCATCATCCTCGATCCTAGCTGTTTGACTCGCTCCACTGCCCCGTATCAGTACTGTTCACTGTCTATAGGACAATTATACTTTTATCTAAATCTACAAGGTGATTCTGTGAAAGTTGATAAAAGGAAACTACACTAAAGTGGAATTGGGAGGCTAGAAAGGGGAGCCCATAGCGCTCGATGTCAATTACAGGAGAATCGTCAATTGCAGACTCCAACCTAAGAATACTCTACAGAAAAAATCATCAATTACAGGGCGCAACAGGAAAAGAAGCACATTGCGCCTCGGGGAAGAAATCCACTACTCTGGTAACTCAGCCAAAGGAAAACCATCATCACCCTGAACTCCTGCTTTTCTCCAATAAGGTTTCCTTCAAAACAATTCTTCCCAACTTCCTCCTTCTCCATCAAATAAAGTTCCTCTCCTTTTTTTGTTGGACTTGCCTATGGTTTTGCCTTAGCTTGCATGTCCAGAATTGCAACTTTCTTTTATTCTCATATAAACGCATTTTGTTGGTAAAATAACTGGCCGTTTTATTTTTTAGGTTACGTTTCCAAGTAGAGTGTGCTGAGGGGTGGGCAGCCTGCAAAGGTTATTACGGTTACTCTACCTCATAATCAAATGGAATGTCAGCAAATGTCACACTCCAGGAATCCCCACCCCTACGACAAATGTCAGTGTTGAGATGTTTTCACCCCTTCCTGAGCAGTGTGCAAATAGGATACGTAGTTCTAAGTTTGGAAAGCTAACTACAGAAGCCTGGGAGGCTGGTGGTGGCCTGCGCAAAGGGTGCCCCGAGTAAAGTTTGCCAAGAGGTTTGAAAGGTCCCTACACCTTACTGAGCAATTAGAATTGTAGAGAGTCTGTATCGCTAAAAGAAGGAAAACTCTCACTGAGTAAGCCCATGTTGAAACCTCCCCCAACTAGCTGAAAGGCGGGTCTTTCAATAGTTCCATTCATTTGACCAACTTGGTGAAGTGGTGGGGGAACAAAGGGAAAGGCTTTCCCACTGGGAGCCGGAGGCTATGACTTCACAGAAGCTGTAGGTCTGAGGGGACAGAGGTTGGAGCCTCAGCTCATCCCCAGGCCTGTGCCAAACCACCCAGGGCTTTGTGACTGGCTCTGTGATCACGCAAGAAAAAAATGGAATGAAAAACAAAAATGGGGGCGCCTGGGTAGCGCAGTCGTTAGGCGTCTGTCTTCAGCTCAGGGCATGATCCCGGAAGGCATTCCGGGATCAAGTCCCACATCGGGCTCCTCCTCGGCTGGGAGCCTGCTTCTTCCTCTCCCACTCCCTCTGCTTGTGTTCCCTCTCTCGCTGGCTGTCTATCTCTGTCAAATAAATAAATAATCTTTAAAAAAAAAAAGAAAAGAAAAACAAAAACAAAAATGGAGAGGTTCACTGAAAAACATTAAGTGAAAAAAGCCAGACACAAAAGACCACATATTATTATATGACTTGACTGATATGAAATGTCCAGAAGAGACAAAAGACCACATGTTTTATGATTCCATTTTCATGAACTATCTAGAAAAGTCATACCCACAGGGAGAGAAAGTAAATTAATGGTTGCCTGGGGTATAAAATGGGAATTAACTATAAATAGACATGAGGAATCTTACTAAGGTGATGAAAATGTTTTAGATAGATAGATAGATAGATAGATATACAGATAGATTTACTAATTTGAGAGAACATGCAGGGGATAAGGGCAGAAGGAGAGAGAAACCCAAGCGGACTCTGCGCTCAGCACAGAGCCCGACGTGGGGCTCCATCTCATGACCCTGAGCCAAAACTAAGAGTCAAAAAGTTAACTTACAGTGCCATCCAGGCGGCCCTATATACTTCAATAATGTAAGAAATCAAAAAGAGAGGTTCAACAAAACTAAAGTTATATCTCAGAAATAACTAGTGAAAAAGACTGGTCATAGAAAAAAAATTAAAGAGAGTTAGAGAAAGGAAAAATATTCACCAGAGACAATGAAAAGAGAGATATACTGTATTGTAAAGATTTTTGAATCACAAAATGATACTTTAAACAAATTTATGTGAATAATTTTTTTTTTAATTTTAAGTGATCTCTCCACCCAACATGGGGCTCGAACTCAAAACCTCGAGATCAAGAGTCACATGCTATACTGACTAAGCCAACCAGGCACCCCAGTGTGAATAAATTTTAATCTACAGGAAATGGTTAATCATTTGCAAGAAAATATAAATGATATATAAAGATACATAATTTTAATAAAAAACAAATGCTAAATAAACTAATACCCAATAAAGAAATGAATCAAAAATCAAAAGTCTGTACCCTACTGAAAGACATTAGGAATTCTACTCATTTTATGAGATGAGATTTACTGCAACTAGATAAAGATAGTAAAAGAAAATTATAGACTAATTTCACTTATGAATTAAATGAGAGAAAAATAAATAAAATACTAGCAAGAAGAAACCAGAGGTGAATAAAAACATCAGGACCAAGAAAGGTTTATCCAGGAGTAAAAGAACAGTTTCACATCAGAAAAGCTATCAATGTAAGACATTGCATTGACAAAGGAAAGAAGAAAATCACAGTCAAAATGGTCACAGAAAAAGCATTTGACAGCATCTTAGGTTGGATTCCCCCAGAGTGAAGGATCAGGATTTGAGTGCAAGTACTTGATTAAGGAGGTGATGCCAGGAGGCACCAATAGAAGTAGGAGGCACGGAGCCAGTAAAGGGTGCCCTTTGAGCTAATAATTGCAGAGGCCACCTGGAGCTAAATCCTACTGGGGAATTCCAGGGATCAGGATACAACGCCCTTCAAAGGCAACCCACCTGAGAAGCAAGGAAATGGGAATTCTTCCTCCAAGCCCCATCTGCCCTTGGCCAAGGGCTGCTCCTTAGGGCAGCACTTCCAGCCTGCTCTGCTTGAGGGACAAGAGAACATTCCTAACTTGAGAGATGTCATGAGGCTCTGTAGCGCTGCTACTACAACAGTCCTTACATTTATTTCTTTTCCTATCCTATAGCATTTGCTAGGCTCTCTAGCCATACGTTGAATAGCAACAGTGAAAATGGAAATTCTTGTCTTGGTCCAACATTTAATGGGAAAGGGTTAAAAGTTTCTCCTCTAGGTATGGTGTTTATGAAAGGATGGTGGCAAGTGACCTGTACACAAAAAGAAGTTTCCTGCTAGTCCTAATTTGCTAATACCTTTTTATCATATCCTATCATATCATTGTTACATCACCTACTATAAAGTAGAACTGTATAAAATATTTTTATGCATTTATCATATGTTAGTCGTAATATTAATCATATGATTTTTCTCCTCTAGCCCCAAAACATGGTGAATTTCACTGATTAAAATATTCTTGCATTCCTGGAAAGTAAATCTTTTGCCTGGCAAATCTTACATTTAGGATTTTCATATCTATTCACAAGTCAAATGGGCCCATACTTTGTTTGTATTGTCTTTATCTGGTTTTAAAATCAAGATACTGTTAAAATAAAAAACAAATGCAGACCAGGCTTGAAAATTCCCCAAGCAGACAAAACCATTTTAGTCATACAAACAAAGCTTAATTTAGCTTATTTTGCAAGACTAACTTGACCTGGGTCATTTCTCCCATATGCCTCTGGAAATCACAAGCAAAACTTGAACTGTTTCCCAAGGTGGATATAAGGTAACCAGTGACCAGTTCCTTATCATGTAAGAGCATTCTAATAACCAATCACTGTGAGAAATAGACAGTCACTGCTTTCTCACTATACAAACTGTTTTATAACAATAGACCCCTAAGCTTCACTCCAGGTTTCGGTTTGAGTGTTCCTGGTCTGCAAAATGTTTTCTTGGTGCGTACACCATAAACTTTTCTAATCACCACTTAAGTGATTTGTTGGTTTTACTACTATTATTTCTGAACTTTTTTTTTAAAGATTTTATTTTTAAGTGATCTCTATACCCAATGTGCAGTATACAACCACAAGATCACAAACTCACAGCCCCAAGATCGAGAGTTGCCTGCTCCACAAACTGAGCCAGCCATGCGCCCCTCCTGTCTCACTTTTTGATTGCAGGGCTTTTTAAAAAAGATTTTATTTACTTATTTGCCAGACAGAGAGAGCGCACAAGCAGGGGGAGTGGCAGGCAGTGAAAGAAGCAGGTTCCCCACTGAGCAAGGAGCCCAACATGGGACTTGATCCCAGGACTCTGGGATCGTGACCTAAGCTGAAGGCAGACTCTCAACCGAGTCCCCCAGGCGCCCCTGGATCACAGTTTCTTACTGGGTTTAGTCATTGCAAGTATCTTTCTGATTTATCATCCATCTGTTAACTTTGCGAACAGTGTCTTCTGTGCTTAATGCTTAATACTGTTGTAATTGAACTATTTTTGTTTTATTTTTCTAAATTTTAAAAATTAACTTTGAGGCTTAATTTACATTCAGTAAAAATGCACCCAGTGTAAGCATACAGTTCGATGAGTTTTGACAAATGTGGATACCCATGTAACCTGTAGCTCCTGGTGAGTTCCGAGGGCACCGGCAGCTAGATTCCTCACATCACATTATTTTTAGTGTTGTACACAGTTAATACTCATTAAGGTTTACTCACACGTTTTCAATTTCTGGTGCTCTTCTTTCCTTCCTGAATTTCTGTATTTCCATATGGGATTATTTTTCTGTGCCTGAAGAATTCCTTTATGGGTGTTATTTTTCTCAGTTTTTGTGTGTATGGATTTAGTTTGCTAGTGTTTTATTTAGAATTATTGCATTTATGTTCACGAGTGAGATAGATTTGTAACTTGCCTTTCTTATATTGATCTTGCCATGTGTTGATATCAAGATTATGTTAAACACATAAAATGATTTGGAGAGTTTCCTCTCTTTACGATTCTCTGGAAGAATAATAAAGCATGCTGTATACTTTTTTTTTCTTTTAAGTTAACTGCATGTCCAATGTGGGCCTGGAACTCACAACCCCAAGATAAAGAATCATATGCTTTACTGACTGAACCAGCCAGGAACCAGCATGTTGCACATTTTAAACTTACATAATGTTGTATGTCAATTATATCTCAATAAAGCTGGAAAAAGAACTGTAAAATAACTAATTTAAAAAGTATATTGATTACAAATAGAAATTATAACATTTCAGACACAGGATTAAATGTTATCAAAATTAATTTCACTTCGGGGCCCTGAGTGACTCAGTCAGTTAAGTATCCTACGCTTGGTTTCAGCTCAGGTCATGATCTTGGGGTCATGAGATTTTGAGATCAAGCCACTTGACAGGCTCTGCACTGGGCACGGAGTCTGTTTGGGATTCTCTGCCTCTCCCTCTGCCTCTTCCCCTGTGTGTGCTCTCTAAATAAACAAACAAACAAATAAATAAAATCTTAAAAAATAATAATTTCACTCCTTTCTTTCTTTCTTTCTTTCTTTCTTTCTTTCTTTCTTTCTTTCTTTCTTTCCTTCCTTCCTTCCTTCCTTTCTTTCCTTCCTTCCTTCCTCCCTCTTTCTTTCTTTTCTTTCTTTCTTTTCTTTCTTCTTTCTTTCTTTCTTTCTCTCTCTCTTTCTTTCTTTCTTTCTTTCTTTCTTTCTTTCTTTCTTTCTTTTTCTTTCTTTCTCTTTCTTTCTTTCTTTCTTTCTTTCTTTCATGGAGCCCAAGCCAGCCTTGAACTCACGACCCTGAGATCAAGACTTGAGCTGAAATCAAGAGTCAGACACTTAACTGACTGAACCATCCAGGTGCCCCCTTTTTACTTTTTTTTAAATGTGGCTACTAGAAATTTCAAATTACATATGTGACTCATATCTGTGGCTCACAGTGTATATTTATTGGACAGAGCCAATTTAGCTTTTTTTTTTCAAGATTTTATTTTCAAGTAATCTCTACACCCACCGTGGGACCAAACCCACAACCCTAAAATCAAGAGTCGTGTGTTCTGCCCGCCAGCCAGGCACCAGATACTCGTGTATGTATTTTAATCTCTTTCATATCAACAATTGTTTCCTTCCTCATTCTCAATTTTAAAAGTCTTTCTCCTTATCACACTTGCCAAAAGTTTATCAGTTTTTATTGGTCTTTCCCTAAAACCAGCTTTCATGCTAGATCTAACTACGAGTTTATAGAAAATACGGGAGACAGAGGGATGTGTTAACACATTGGAGATAAAATCTGCAAAAACCAGAATGTTTTCCTCTACACGACAATCTGGATTATTCAACAAATAAATTGCAAGAAAAAGAAAGAAAGGAGGAACCTGAGGATATTAAGAAACAGTCTAAATGTAACACTTAGATCTGTTTGCTTTCCTGACTTAAATAATCTATTTAAAATTTAAAGAAATAATCAGGGAAATTTGAATGCTGAGTGAATATTTAATGACATTAAGGCATGAGGTTGAGTTTTAGGTATAGTAGTGGTAGGCGATTATGTTAAAAAGACTATTTTAGGGGCGCCTGGGTGGCGCAGTTGTTAAGCGTCTGCCTTGGGCTCAGGGCGTGATCCCGGCATTCTGGGATCGAGTCCCACGTCAGGCTCCTCCGCTGGGAGCCTGCTTCTTCCTCTCCCACTCCCCTGCTGTGTTCCCTCTCTCGCTGGCTGTCTCTGTTAAATAAATAAATAAAATCTTTAAAAAAATAAAATAAATAAAAAGACTATTTTAGTACTTTTTCATATATTTTTCAATTTTTCTTGTTTTCTAATAAATGCATTTAGACTATAAATATTCCTCTGAGAAGCACTTTGGCCACATAGTACAGGTTTCCATGTGTAAGGAGAGAGTGTTCTCACTTTCATTTCTAAATGGTCTGTGATTTCAGTTTAGAACTGGATATATATATATATATATATATATAAATATATATATATATACACATATNACAAGCAGGGGGAGTGGGAGAGGAAGAAGCAGGCTCCTAATGGGGGAGCCTGATATGGGGCTCGATCCCAGAATCCTGGGATCACGCCCTGAGCCGAAGGCAGACGCTTAACGACTGTGCCACCCAGGCGCCCCAAGAACTGATTATATTTTAGTGGCAGGGGAATAATCAAGTTAACAAGAGCGGTAAAATAACAAATACTGATGGGGCGCCTAAGTGGCTCGGGTGGTTAAGCGTCCGACTCTTGATTTCAGCTCAGCTCATGATCTCAGGGTTGTGAAATCGAGCCCCGTATTGGGCTCTGTGCTCAGTGGGAAGTCCACTTGAGAGTCTCTCCCTCCCTCTACCCCACCCCTGCTCGTGCATGCTCCTCTCTTAATACATAAACACTTTTTAAAAAAAAAAAGATAATAAATCCTGAGCAAGACCAGAGGGCTGGAAGGATGCAATTTCAGTTTCTTACCGGCTGCTTCCCATGGCTTTCCTGCCTAGGGAGGCCTTGACTACCAGAGCTTCTCTCTGTCCAACATTCTAGTTCCAAGGCAGAACTCTCTTCTGTTCCAGGTCACCAGAGCCTTCAGCCTAATGAGAGCCACAATGAAACTGAAGCAAGGATCATTTCTGTGGTACCTCTATCTGGACAAGCTGTACTGCCTGTTATCTGTGAGGAACGTGAAGGCCTTGCTGGAATATTTTCACCTTCTTGACGTACACCACAACAACACATTGAACGGTCAGTGCGTTTGGCAGGGCTTCCTCTGACTTGTTACCTGGCTTTTAACTAATGTGCAGGGAAACTCGCAGAACCAGAAACTACCTTACTCACAAATGTATTTTATCTTCTAAATGAAGTGAGAGAAATCACCAACGGAGACTTGAGACCGGGGGCAGTTGAGTGAGGAGGGGAAGGCCACAGGCTCTGGGGGGAGCCCTGGTGCCCCTTGGTGATTTGGAGAGCATGTTGTCATCCTCTTTAAGGGTCATTTTCCTCATCCATAAATGAGGCTTCTAATAATAGAGCCCCCTTCGTGGTTGGAAGAAAAAATGAAATACGATAATGTGTGGAGATGGAGCATAGTGCCTGGCACATGTTAAGAACTAAGTGTTTATTATTATTATAATTATCCCTGGGGGCTGAGCCTCATTCAGGCATTAACCCTGAAGACCCCCTAACAAGATATCTCATCTGTCAAGTGGGAGGTTTGAATCAATGATCTGCAAGATCCCTTCTAATTTTTGGTACTTGAGAGTGACCAAAAAGTGTTGATGATCTTGACCCTGCCTTTGAATGCACAAACTAATGGAAGACCAATTAAAATACTTTAGGCTTTTTGGGGTTTATTTTGTTCTGAAGGACTGGGTATAAATAAAGTATTCTATCCATTCATTGTGATCAGAAGGAAATGTCATTTGTGAATAAGGAGTTTCTTCCATAAAGATTTTTTTTAAGACCTCTTTATTTGAGAGAGAGAGAGAAGACAAGGAGGAGTGGGGGAGGGGCAGAGGGAGAGGGAGAGACAGACTCTCAAGCAGAGTCCCGGCTGAGCATGAAGTCGGACGTGGAGCTCAATCACAAGACCCTGAGATCACGATTGGAGCCAAAATCAAGAGTTGGACACTCAACTGACTGCCCCACCCAGGCTCCCCTTCCACAAAGATTTTTAAGAGCTTATGCCATCTTTACCAAATGATAAAGACACCTTCGTTTTCTCACAATTCCATGCCTCAGTTTTTCTCTTGACATGAGATTCACACACAATGTCACCAAATCTTTGCAATAGCCCAGACCTAATAACTATAAGGCACCCGGCTGTACCCAGAAGAGCTGGGACAAACCCAGGGCTTCCTGACTCCACGGCCTACACTCACAGTCTCACTGGAATGTTTGCTGAGAAGTCTGGTCTCCCTAGTAACTGCCTCACTCTGCGATGATGCAAACCCCGAGAGGTGAAGTCATGCTCCTGTCTTCTGGTCACCAGGGGACTGGATGGTGCCGTGAGAGAGTGAAGGCATAGCCTTAAGTTTTGCCTTCAAGGAGGCAGTGACTTAGGGCTTTGGAGACATGAGTGGGCCAGAGCCAGCTGCTTTAAAAACAGTATTTGCTAAGTAGCTACAAAGTCCCACACTGAAACATTTCTCAAGGAGCAACTACACATAGGTCATGGTTACATATATAATGTGCTGTTCCCACATGTCCATACCTAGTGGGGCAGAGGGAAGGAACATTGAGACCATCAGAGGCCGCTCAAATCATGACATTGTGATGACTGGTTCCCTATGCTCTTAGCTAGCTTCAGCTGGGACGCCAAACTAGGTAGCTTTTATGTATTAACACAGGAGATCGTTTCTGTAATCAGTGGGCAAGGGGATATTGCATGTACACAAAGTTACACTTCAGCCACCCTGAAGTTACCATGGGTGATTTGCATATACAATCCGTAAGCCACATACCAGTATAACCGTGCTNTAAATGTGTCACCGTGCTGGTTTCTTCTATCTTGTACTTCCCGAGACACATGATTAGTGAGTGGAATTTCTGGCAAAAACCTTCCCTGCTGTTTAAGCCACGGTATTTGTTCTCTGTCTATGATTGAATACATATGTATTAATTAATCTGCAAAAGACATGGCTTCACTGTGGAAAGACTGTGTCAGACAGACGTTTGAATCCCAGCTCTCCCCCTCCAAGTGGGGTTCACCGGCCAGCATCGCCAAGGAGCTTGTGAGAAATGTAGACTCCGTCCAACGCCAGGTTTCATGAATCAGAATCTGTATTTGTGTATGATTCTCAAGTGAATGGTATGCCCATTACAGTTAGAGAAGCATTGAAATAGACCTGTTACTATCTGAGGCTTCTTATAAAAGGGTGTGATACCGGTTTCCCTGTAGGAGTGTCGGGGTTCGGTGGAATGCAGCAGTTAAAGCATCTAGAACCTAAGGGGTGCCGTGATTGCTCCTTTCCCCCATAGCCAAAGGCATGTGCTTCACGTAAGCAGGAGGAATACTGATACTTTTATAGAAATGATTTTTAAGTTTCTCCTGTTTTCATGATCTCAAATGAAAGACCCAGGCGAGACTCAGGTTCTCCAAGCAAGTGTCCTAGGTCCCCAGTGAGAACTCAGCTCTCCCCTGTATGAGGAGCACTCCGTGCTTTTATCGGTCACGGACACAGCCCTGCCGGCTCAGTCAGGAACTTGAGCTGGGCTCAGGAACCGAGCCCAACCCACCGTCTCATCCTCCACAGATCTGGGCACAGGGTGTGGGCACAGGGTGCTGTCACATGGCTCCGGGGCAGTTAAGGTTTGAGGAATTGTGGACGGTATAGCAATGAGGCGAGAGACGAAGTGTTATCGTTCCTCTTCCGGGTCAGCAAGCTTCCAGCGTTACTGCCGTTTATGTGGCTCCCGCTCGCTCGGCATCGGGAAGGTTCTCAGAATAACCCATCTCTTCATCCCCCCCTTAACAGATGTGCTGTTCTATCACTTCCTTCACCACGTGACCAGCTGGAAACGGACGCAGATCATGGTCGTGTTTAACATGCTGGACTGGAACGCTACGGGCGAGATTGGTTTTGACCAGTTCTACATGTTGGTATGCATCCTGCTGGCACAACAGGTGAGTAACAAGCCAGGATCTGGGGCACAGGAGTCAGAGCCTGGCCGCCGTCACCATCTTGCCAAAGGCAGCGGTGAATTAAGATCACATCAGACTTGTCTTCCTTTCACTCCAAACAGGAAGGGGAAAAAATGGGGCGAGAACTACTTGCGGTTCCTCAACAGTCTATCTATAACCTAGAAATCTGCGGACCACCCCGCCTCACTGCCCCTGCTGCCCATCTTCAGCCCTCCTGCATCCTCTTTCTGTAGACCTCACCCTATCGCTTCCCTCCTCGGCCCGCCCTTCCTTGCCCTGCTTCAAGAGCCACCAGGAATCCCAAGTGCCTCACTCTCTCAGTGATTGCTTTTCCCAGAGAACTTTCTGAAGGGGATGGATGATGATGAGAACTGTTCTTCTTTGGGTTCCTACCTTACCTTACACATACTTCCAGTGTGTATTTACCTACTTCCCACTCAGAAAGGAAGCATGTCTTCAGGATCTTATCACCTTACCATGATGTTTCACAAGTAGATTTTCACCGAATGTAGAGAAATGCGTTCTAGTGACAAGGGTTCTGTCTGGCAGAATTGATCACAGCAGGTGGCTTAAGTTCCCCTCAAATGCAGATGCTGAAGCAGGACTTGATATATTGACCATAGAAGGCTTTCAGCCCTGAGCTGCTAGGATTTTGCCTTTACTTTTAGCTCTCTAGAAAATGGATAAGTGAATATACTTGTCTTGATGCAGCCCCAGTTAGTTAGTTATTTTAAGAAACTTAAAAAAAAAAATTTTATCTATCCATTTGACAGAAAGAGAAAAAAAGAGAGAGAGAAAGAGCACAAGCAGGGGGAGCAGCAGGCAGAGGGAGAAGCAGGCTCCCCGCAGAGCAAGGAGCTGGACGCAGGACTTGATCCCAGAATCCTGGGATCATGACCTGACCAGAAGGCAGACGCTTAACCAACTGAATCACCCAGTTGCCCCATGCAGCCCAAGTTTAGAAAGTAGCACCAACAACACTGTTCCTTGTATAATGTATTTCTCTCAATAGAACCACTTGGAAGAGCAATTTATCTTCCGCCATTCCCGGCCTGTCTTTGAGCTGCTTGACCTGGACGGGGAGCTGAGAATTGGTCCAGACAACTTCCACATGTACAACTTTCTCTTCAATATTAAGAAACAGGACCTCAAAGAGCTCTACCATGACTTTGACATCACAGGTGACCGTGTAAGTGCAGATTCCTTAAGTGTGACCTGGCAGCCTCTCTGTCCAAAGGCAGAGAGAATGTCCTACTCTCTACTGTAGACACAGATGGGGAAAACCTGCTCGAGCATGTCATGGCACTGGGATCAGAAAAAACTGAAGAGATTTATAGACCTGTGAAGAGAGAGGACTAAGTGTCACAGCATATAATATGGATGCAAACTTACAGAAGCTTAGAGAAGAAAATTTTGTTTAAAAGTTTAGAGAAGGAAATATATTAATATGGCAGGGGTTAACGTTGGGGGAAGGGTTTATAGATTTAAGTAAGTGGAGAGGAAGAAAGTCTAGGTGGGAACACATGAGCAAAATCCTAAGAGAAAACAGCTCTGGTGAAGACCCCGGATTCTGCCTAGATAAAGAGGAAGCCTGTGGGGCGCCTGGCTGACGCAGGTGCTGGAGCACAGGACTCTTCATCTCAGGGTTGTGAGTTCTTGCTCCACACTGGGCATAGAGCCTACTTAAAAAAAATTTTTTTTAATTTAAAAAAAAAACAAAAGAGGAAGTCTATGTTGGGGAAGCAAGTGGGAGCTAAGGTTGAAAAAGATGGGTGCTGCCTTAAAGCGTCTAGACTGGACGCAGCAGAAGTAAGAAAGTGACCCACGGTTGCTTTCAAGTCTACAATAGACTCTCTGTTCCCGGCTCCTAGACTACAATCAGACTATAATTATGTCCTAATTACTGAGCCTCTTCAAGTGTCCAAGTTTTTAAATGAGAAATGATTACCATCCTGCTGTCATCTGAAACAAAATATCAAATCCTTCCTGAAATAATTTTTCTTTCTTTTCCCCAACAAAAGCGTCTTAATTACAAGGAATTTAAGCTGTTTACTATCTTCACCATGGACAAATACCAGGAGAGGCAGAAAGCAGAGAAAGATGAAGAGAAAGGGAAAAAGGATCTGCTCAAAAAGAAAAGGCTACATCAAGTTAATGTGAACCTCAAACAGTTTCTTGGAATAAATGTATCTGAAAGTAGAATATAAGTAATCACAACTGTTAACATGTCTAAAAATAAACTTAGAAAATCTAAGTGGATATTTTTACGTTGGCCTTTACACATGAAAGGTTCAAATAAGTGTCCTTCGACCAGCAGGTTCTTAACTTGAATAACTTATTGACCTCACAATAATACAATATGAAGTAACCACTTTCTCTGTGGACATGTCTCAATTCTGCTGCTGCTTTTCAGATCAACACTATTCGTAAGTATATCCAAATAATCACAAACACTGTCTGGAGCTAAACAGCTGAAAGACAGTGATGCTTTCCCACTACTTGTGACTAGTGGTCTGATATGCTCAGAATCCTATTCTCTCAATCTTTTAAGCTAAAATCACCTGGATGCCAGACACTGCAAATTGGCAAATGGTGAAGTGCCTCTATCTATAAGGGAAACAGACTTTTAGGGATATGGGACCTGTGTTCTTCCTAGGACCTGAATTACAAAGTTAGGTGCTCAAGCAACTGCACAAATCTACTAGGGCAGAATAATTATTACACACCCTTGTATAATTTTACTTTTGTGTAACTAATGCCTGAATAATTTTCAAACGTTTTTAGCTTGGGACTTGTGACTCCTCCCTACCTGACTGTACTGTGATAGCAATGGTGATAACTACCATTTAGTAAGTGCCTGCGATGGGTTAGGCGGGTGCTTTAGATGCACAAAGTTATTTCTACTCATAACCCTGTGAACCAGGTGCCATCCAGAATTTACAGGTGAAGAAATTGAGGCCCAGAGAAATTAAGAACATTTCCCAAAACTATATGGCATACCAGTGGTAGGACCGCAATTCAAATTGAAGGTCAATTAGATGCCTGTGCGCAGAGCAAGTGATCCGAGTAACTCACTTCAGTTTTAGCAAATTGTTTAAGTTTCAAGGCAGCATTCTGCTGCCTCAGAAATCCTTTCTGCATAATGCTAATTACCACATCTCCTTCTACCATAAACTTCTGAGGAACAAGTTTGGCAATTAAAAAGGAACAGTTCATTTACTATGAACCAAATATTTCTTAAGGATTGGTTATGCAATATAACTGATCGTAAGGCATTCAGAGTTCCCAAGTGACCTAATAGCCAACAAAAATCACTGTCAATGTGCAACTGAGAAGAATACTGCTTGTCTAAGATTGTTGTTCGTAAGTCAAACTTGTAAGAACAGAAATCATGTTCATTACTATGAACACTCTATATTTAAGATGCAAAGTACCTCAGAACGGTGTTCCTCTCTTCCTCTGACTTGGTGGGAAGTTTGCAGTTGTTCTCTAAGGAGAATACCCTCTGGCAAACAAGTGTGGACACAACTACACCTGCACGAGTACTGAACTGAGAGACTAGTATTTGGCTGGAAATTGACAGTTGGAAATCCATCATCCTTTCAAACAGCCTTGCCGTTAAGCTTACCTTGCCGTTAAGCCTCTTTCCTGGAATCCTCGACGGCTTTTGCTGGCAGACACCCTAAGATCGACACATAGTTCTGGGAGGAGAAATTATAACGAGGTCTTAGAAAGGCTTCTCTTTCCCATTTTCCAAGGCAACACTCCTGAGATATATAAAAAGTAACCATGGCATATATGTTTTTTGCAGACACAGTCTCTAAAGCAATGAAGATACTGTACATTTTATTGCTTCAGAATGGCGGCAAGGAGGGAGAAGGGAAAGTTGAAGATAAGTATCATAGGTTATAATTCTGATTAAATTTTAAACTAAAATTTAAAATTTAGTTTAAAATAATTTATTCAATTCATTTATTTCAACTTAATTTAAAATGAACATCAAATGACTCAAGTTTCAGGAACTAGTTTCCCCTTCTCCCCGGAAATCATCAGGATGACTATAAAAGGTATCATGGTCCAACTATCAGATTTTTAAAATTCCTTTTAAGAGCATTTTAAGGGTGCCTAGCTGGCTCAGTCAGTTGAACTTCCGTCTCTTGATTTTGGCTGGTGTTATGAGCTCCAGGTTCCGGGATTGAGCCCCCTGTCCTGTCAGGCTCTGCGCTCAGCAGGGAGTCTGCTTGAGGATTCTTTTCCCCCTCCCTCTACCCAACGTCCCCCCCCCCACCGCTCTCTCTCTCTCTCAAATAAATGGATAGTTGTTTTTTTTTAAAAGGAACACTTTCATAAACTGGACAGTTCTAGAATGGACTCAGGAAACTGAGCATTTAGTTCGAATGGGCCCAAACTGAAACTGTGTAAAAACTAAATTCAATAGCATGGATGAAGAGACATTCTTTTGGGACTAGAAGTACAACAAAGAAAACAATGTCAATGTCTACTTCGGGACTTTTTTCCTCAATTACATTACAGGATTTAAAGTTTTTAAAAATATGTTTGTAGTTATGCGTGTAGATGTTTCAATTAAGTTTCATTATTTCAACAGTTGAGCTAATCCACTGTGCTCTCAAGGTAGAGCTCAGTTAGACCAAGTACATTTCGGTGTTTTTGGTTGGTGGTAACACTCTATAGTATTACTATGCCATAGTTACGTTAGAACACCTTGGTCAGCAAAGCGTGCCCTTGTTCAGGGGCCGAAGCAATGGGCAGAGAAGTCGCACTTGCAGAGCAGGTGACTAGCAGGCTGGGCTGAAGAGAGCACCAGAGTTCCAGGCCAGCACCACGGGGCTGGTCCCTCCACAATCAGTATCAGCTATAAAGAGGAGAGGATTTTAGAGGGAGCTAAGCAAAGTGAACATTTCTCTTCCGCTAGTCCTTAGCTCTCATGTATCACATCACTTGCCTCATGCCAAAGACCAAGACTAGAAAAGGCCAAATCAACTCTGCTGACACCTGCCGAAACGGGCAGTTGCCCACATGAAAAGCCCCCACAGATCCAGAAAACAGAAATCACAGGACACCCGTTACTGCAAGGGAGGTTATCAGCCACACTTCTCTTTTCTTCTTTCTGTAAGTCAAAATCATAGCATTTGAGAATTTGAGGTGGACACAGGCATATTTGCTAATTTGTTCAATTAATAAGACCATTAAAAAAGTGTAGTCTTAAAAGCCATTCCAAAATAAGAGTGATTTTTCCTCCATCAATGGGAAAAAGACCAATGAAAATTAACCAATTAAGTAGTATCAGGAAAAGTGGGATTAGCTAACCACGTACAAAAACAAAGGAACAAACAAATAAATAAATCTGTGCTGCTATTCTATTCCTTGCACCAAAATAACTCCAGACAATGAAGCCATAAAAGGAATACTAAAATCATGAGCAAAAAAATTTTATAATCTGAGTGGGTAAAACCTTTTGAAGAAAACCCTGAAACCATAAAACATAAATCTGATCGAAGCAACCAAGCAAAACGTAAAATTTGCACATGGGAAATTACACAAAACCAAAAACAAATGGTAACACATGATAGAGAAATGACTAATTTCCTTAATAAAGAGAGTATTCACAAATCAAGAGGATAAAGATCAAAGTGCACCAGAAATATGAGCAAACAGACAATTCGCAGGGGAAAAAAGGCCTAAAATACACATTAAAATGCTAAACTACAAAGAAAATATACAAAGTAAGACCACAGGACACAGATTTTCACTTAGATTGTCAAAGAACAAAATGTTGGTTAGAATACATAAGAAAATAAGAGCAATCATATTGCTCTAGTATTAAGTTGGAGGGCAATTGTGCATCGACTCTCAATGTGCATACTCCTTGATCTAGAAATTCTCTCTTCAGGAGTGCATTCTATAGATATACACAGACACAATGATGTGGCTATAGAAAAGGACACTTCCCGGCAGCACGGCTTACAGTAGCAAGATTGCAAGTAGCCAAACTGACCCAAGTGAAGTCTGAAATAACTGGTACTCCAGTCAATGCAAGACGGTGCAGCCATAAGAGGAATGACGCAGATCCAAGATTCATCATTTTAAAGAGAAATCAAGGTGAATAGTATATGTATTTATGGAAACAGGGTAGGGTGGGTGAATATACTCAATACACCAGAACAGTGGTTCTCACCGTGTGATTCTGCAGACCAGCCGCAGCAGCACCTAGGACTGCTCAGAAATCCAAATCACTGGGGCCCACTCGGACCTACTAATGTGGAATCCCTGGGAGAAAAGTCTAGCTGTTTTCGGATGCCTTCTAGGTAATTGTGATGCATACTCAAACTGATGAACTGCTGGGCTCGAGTATTTTTCAAGATACCCAGAACACTGGTAACAGTTGTTACATCTGGGGAATGGAAAGACTTTTCATTTTGGTATTTTTGGATTTGCCTACCATGCATATGTGTCACCTATTTTACATAAGAAATTATCAAAACCTGCCACTTTGATCCAAAATGGATAAGAAATGAGCTCAGTGTTTCTAGAAAACTGAATTATGAGTTCTGATTTATGGCATGACCCTTAAGAGAAAAAACAATAGCCTACTTTAGACCAAGATTTCAATGTGGAAGATAAGGCATACCTATAAATAACCATGCATGGTTTGGCACAGCAGAGCCTAAGTCTGGTGATAATGAACTTGTTATTTATTGAAGTAAGTTTTTAAAAAGAAAAACCTTTTTAGAGGTTTTATTAGAATGAGGCAGATTACCCTTATGTAGAGAATAACAATTAAAAAACCAGAATAAAGGCCAAGACAAAGAGAAAAATTGAACTTTTTTTTTTTAAAAAAGCACAAAAACCCTACTTACTAAAATTGTACACATCAAGTATTGGTCCAATCTTATATCAATCTATTTACATTAAACAGCACCATGGTTTTCTCACCCAGGTTAGTTAAACATGCCCAGAAAATCGTGATGCAAAGCATATGTACCTTTAAAACAAAATAAATTCTTAAGAGAGCTCAAATTCTACACAAACAAAAACAACTTCTTAGCAACCATAGATTATTGATGGTATCACCCAATTTAACTTAGGAAAAATAGGTTCGAACACTTTTCCAGGTGTCAGACTTTGAGAGCTGTTGCTATTCAACGTGGCACACAAGTAACAAAGAAACTCTTTGATGACAAGGGCATTATATTCAAATACCCTCAAACCTCCACCTTCAAATAAAAAATATTCCTTTGGAATTAACGTTGCTGTCGTCTCCTGAATTTAGATTCAAATATCAGCAACCTTAAATTGAATATAGCCACAATCTTTAAAATGAGTGCATAAAGAAAGGGAAGTAGTTAAAGCTCTCAGAAACAGGTAAGTTATAATTATAGATATTATATCTAATCAGGCTATAGGAAATTTAATACCATTTTAAACTTTACATTTAAACTAATTAGCAGTTTCATTTTGCCATTAAAATTAATAGTGCTTCACATCCAAATAGGTGTGGAGGTCTGATTATTTCCCAACTGAGAGCAGTGTACATACCTTTTGGCCTCTACTTTGCCATCTCACAGAGTCTCGGGGCTACAGTTATAATGTGATGGTTCCCCTCTCCTTTCTGGAACTAACTTTTCAAAGGCCCCAGATTAAATATAACCCTTGGCAGCTTTATTCCAGTCATAGTATGAGAGAGAATTGGGTGCTCTCACCGGATTTTTCAGTCCTCTCGTCTAATCTGCAGATAGCTCTTAATTTGACTCTTCGCTAGGAAAGATGAGAGAGGAAAACTGTCATCCACCATCAGTAGAGGTAACAGTGAACTGCAAAGCTAACGTATAAAGCAATGTTTCATCATTTGGTCTCACTGCTGATGTTTAAGTGAAGTCCATAAACATACCAGTAAATTAGGAGTTGAAATTTTCTCTAGAAGACTGAAAATAGGCACAGTTCTCCCAGGCACATATACAACGGGTTTTCCTTACACCCTTCCTGCAAACTGGGAGAGAAGAGAGAATTGACTGTATTATCTTATGGTGGAAACACCTGTCCTGGATTCCTTGCATTCCCTGGCCCAGTACATTTGGGGGCATGCACTGAAAGGTCCCAAGCAGAGTAGGTAGATCGATGAAGGTATTATATAGTAGTGACCCTCTAAGCCTGGATATAAAAACAGCTTTGTTATACAGACATTTCAAAATATCTATGCAGCAAAAGGACAAGAGACTTTTCAACTGAGTATCAGCTGAAAATCAGAGATCTGACTGCACTGACTAAATTATTGCCTAGTGTTCCAGAACGGTACCTGCCACCAATGTGTTGGAAGGCACCAAAATTTAGTGTGAATGTAAATAAGGAGCTCAAGATATGGGGACGGGGAAAGCAATACTGAAACACAATTTGCCAGTCTCTACTCCTTTATGGCTAAATATTCATTGAGCAAAGAATTCAGACCAGAGTAGAAGTGAACCTCAAATACTGCTCTTTCCAGTTTTCATTTTAAAAAGCTCGTTTTATAACTGTTATTGATGTTTTGGGAATTTATATATATATATTTTTAAATTCTGTTTCACAAGGTGCTTGGTGCTGTTCTTCATGGACATAACATTGTATTTACAGTCCAAATCATTTAAATACAGTCATTACATTGTTGTTGGGTGTTTTAAAATAAATGGTTATCTATTTTTTAACTGCCTTTCAAATTAGAAACTGTAATTACATGAGTCTCAAAGGCTGGCTCTTCGTGTTTTATTAATTATTTTTGTTGGTCTCCATCACAGATGGAATTTTTCACTGGTAATTCCTCAGAACTAAATCCATTCATACGGAATTCAGAGCAGTGAAAATAAATTTCACGCCATAGAGTAGGAAATGACAATGACAACAATAAAAAGGAGCGGGAGGGATCTTGGGACCAGCCAATAGGACCAATCAGTTCTCAACTGGTGTTGGGTTTTGCAAAGGCTGGCTCATTATAACTTGTACAACATAGTCCTTTGGGATCTTAAGCTCTTCCAACTTCATTTTGTCGGTGAGAGGTCTGCCAGAAAAGAACCATCGCTGGCTACTTGGTTCCACTCCTTCTGCTGCATGTAGCCTCCTCTTCATGTGGTATACAGTGTCTGTGCTGCGGACCACAAGTTTGAGGTCTTTGCCTGTGGAAAGGCGCAGACGGAGCTGACATTCATATCCCGAATTAGGTGGTGGCTCAGGAATATCCAGAGTCTCTATGTCGCTCTTTTCCTCTATCATGTTGATTGGTGGTGCCAAGCAGTAGACTGGAAGCTGATATCGGTTGCCCAGTTCATCATAGCACTCTGTGAGTGCACCTTCACAAAGAGAAGATATGAACAAGAGTTTCACCTAAATGAACACATTTTTATTTACACTTTGCAAAATGCTCAAACCTCTTGCTAGCTTGCCACTGTAGAGAAAAAAATATAAGGCCAATCGTTGCCAACTGCTTAGCAATGATCATCGTCAAGCCCATAACCAATTATTTGAGTGTTTATCTAATTTTACCTTAGCTAGGACCCTAGTTCCTTTCCCTCACCTTTTCTAAGTCATTTCGTACCTCATTTATACTTTCATTAAATGACAAAGGAAAAGAAAGCGCACAAAATTCAAATTTACTAATATTATTAATGCTTGGACCAAATTAAGGGAATATTCAAATTGTATTGGGATATCTTTTTAAAGAATGAATCCGTAATAACCACACAAAAGCAAAAAAACGGATCCCTAAGCTCAATTCACCACAACACAGTGTTCCAGAGCAGTTTCCTTAGTGCCTTGACTTCCTAAAAACTTGGCCAAAAGTCCTTCGTCCAAAAAGACCACAAACTGGAGACGACAAGCCTACCAGCTGCTCTGGCTCCTGGCTTGTATATGAATTTCACTAGCACAATCACCACAGAAATGACTGAGGGGTTGTATATAACCCCAATTAGTCAATCTGTTACGGAGAAGCTATGGGTTAAAACGGAAGAATAAAAGGGGTATGAAGTTTATAACCAGGTATCTCAGGGAGAGAAAAAAGCATTTATGGTTTGAAAGAAGGTATTAATGGCTTATTTTTTTTAATAAAGCATAAACTGCATTGTAATTACCAGTCGGGAAGCCTGGAAGCACACTTAATGCTTTCTTACAAGGTTATTCATATCATGTCCTTTGCTCAAACTGGAACATAAATGTCAGCTGACTGATAAAAAACAAAAACATCTACCATATTCAAAACACTCATATATAGGCTAATGAGTATGGGTTGGGACACTGAGAAACAGTTATCAATGAACCAATGAGTTAATGAACTGATCTTCGTGGTCACTCTCAATAGGCTGAAAACACAAGACACCCAAAATGAGATTGGAACAGTACCAACCCAGCATGGCTTTGATCAGTCTGTCTTCTAAATTATGTAAGATGGGCTGGGGTGAGAATGCAGTCACCAAGCATAACACACATGAATCCCCCCTTTCCTCTGTGTTTAAAGATACCGTACAGCCTCTGTGTTGTTCACTAATTAATGTGAATGCTAGGATATCGCAGAAACAGATACGCTTTAAGCACAGTGCGATCACCAGCAGTTCCCTAACCATTAACCATCATGCTGCAGTGCCAATGCTATTTATAAAGAGGGGTATAGTCAGTTGTGCTAACTTCATTATTTATATAGCCAAGTCCTCCTAGCTCTGAGGCAAAGAAAACTACTAGTGTCTTCCAGATGGTCTGGCCACCAGGAGAACTAGGAAAGAGAACATGGAGAGTTCACTATAGACCCATTACCTCTATTAAGAAAACACCTCAGATACATATCCCACTGACCCACTGATAGTATGGTCAGCCTGACAAGTACAAGAGCAATGTTCTGCTAGAAAAACATTCTTTTAGAGAAGCAACATTCTAAATCATTGTCTTTGAAATCTGTGGACCAAGAGGAAACTCCCAGCCTTCTATTAACTAGCTGTGTAACCTTGAGCAATATTCTTTAACCTGATATACCTTCTCAATTAGCAAAATGAGACAGAAGAAAATCCCTAAAGTGGTTTCCAAGTCTGCATATGCTTCTTCATCTTATCATGACAGATATAAAATAATAGGTCTGTAAACAATAGCAGTCAAGCTGCAAGTAGAATGATGTCCGGACTGAAAGACAGCTTACATTTGTAGCCTCTCTGGAAAAGGACTAGGGATGTCACAGCAGCTTTTACGAGTGTGCTTCAACATGAGTGCGTGCCAATCTCAAAACAAACGTACAATCTAATAGGCACTCTGGCTCCTCCTAGATATGAATACCCACTCGTTCATCGCAATGGAAAGCAGTCTTTTTTTCTTAAAACTAATTTCAGTCATCTGCCAGTTCATTCATTCATTTCTTTTTTTTAAATAACCCTAAAGGAAGAGATTTTATTTTTTTAGGTACAGTCTACCACCAACATGGGGCCCAAATTCATGATCCTGAGATCGAAAGTCTCGTGCTCTACGAACTCAGCCAGCCAGGCCTCCCTGGAAAGCAGTATTTTCCCTTCTGCCCTTCAGCCCAGCAAGTCAGGAATTCAGTTTTCAGATCTCAAACGGGTGAGAATAAAATTCCATGGGAGAGGTGCCAGTAGATGGCATATCTTCTTATTCCAGCTCAGGCAGTGCTCATATCTATGATGCTGTAAATAAGCTACCCAGACTTCATATTGCTTGGCTCCTATACTTTAATTTTTTGGGAAAAGGTAACTTGCATTTAATTTAACATGAAGTTTTCTGGCTTGTTTACTCTTTTCCTCACTTCTGTCAAACTATAATCTGAGTTATAAACATGCTTTGAATAACTAAATAGGGGAAAAGTCCAGACCATGATGTCAGATATGATTTAGTTACATTTTAAGCTATAGTTTTATGCGTTACTCTCTCCCCAAATTAAATATCTGGGACCATAAATTATCAGTAAAAACAAACTTTGCTTACAATATAGCCCACAGTTGAATATTACCCCAGAATTACCTACTCAGAGCAGAGTGACGCCTCTGTAGGCCCAGACCTTTCTGAACAATATACCCCCAATTCCCCACCATTTACTAGCCCCGTATCTCTTCAATAAAGACAAAACTGCTCTGCTAATAGTGATCTCTAACACACAGCCTCTGCGGGACTTCATACGGACCACTCCACGTACTCCATGGAGCTGCTGCATGAACATTTACTAAACACCTGAAAGAGTGTAGGGCATATCACTAGCTCTGGGGAGGAAAGGTTACAAGAGAGACAACATTGTTCTTGATCCCCAGAAACCTCTGATTGAGGTAAGCAGCTACACCACACCCACCAGAGATTTTAAATACAAACTGATACACTGAAAATCAAACAAAAGCTGAGACATCACACAACAGAAGAGTGAGTAACATTGGTAGAGCAAAAAAGGAGAAATTCTTTAGAAATAGTGTGTTCTGGGCATGACACAGAGTAGAAATAAAGGGCATCTCAAGAAACAGGAATGATATGAGAACAAGAAATAGTACAAGGTAAGTAGGAAATAGCAAGTGGTTTTGCTGGGGTGAATAGAGATCGATGATGTGAAATTACTAGATTGACAGCAATAGTGAAAACCTAATAGAGGGTTCTAGGGTTTAGATTTCATACTACAGGAAATCACTACAGATGACTGAGACAGTACATGAGTCATTCACCCAACAAATACTGAGTGCCTGTTACATGCCAAGCAATGTTCCAGGTGACAAGACAAAGCCTGAAGGTTATTTTATCATTTGCATAAAGGGAGAATGACTGGAATCAAGGGGACCTGCTAAAATGATTGCCTGACTACAGCAATGGAAAGAAATGGATCTGAGAGAATCAGACCTAACAATAGGTTATGGATGACGGAAAACAAAAAGGAAAGAAGGATCACCTAAATCGGAAATGAGAGTGACAAAGAATTCAGAGTTAGAAGCTTTTTTGCTTAGTTTTTAACTACTTCAGGTCAGTGAGATACTTCAACGAATCATGGGCAGGTAACTGAAAAAGCATATTGGGAAAAGGGTAAAAGCAGCTTATAGAGTAATAATCTCAAATGTACAAATCTGAACATAAAAGCAACACTTAAGAGTGCTTACTAGTTCTGGCTCTGAGCACTTGGCATACATTGACATTTAATCCTCACAATAGCCCTTTATGGTCAGTCTATTACACTCATTTTGCAAATGAGAAAATTGAAGCAGAGAGAAATAACTTGTCCAGGGTCAGACACAAGTGACAGAGTGAAATAATTGGATTCCTGAAGTAAATGTATAGCATAGGGATAAAACCATAGGGCTTGGTTCCTGGATTAATGATACAGTGAATAGGAAAAAGGAAATGGACATGGGGGGGGGGGAAGGGCAGGGGATAAATATTAGAGGGATGAAAAGCCAAACATGAATCACAAGGAGTAAGAACCCAACAGTCTAGGGACGCCTGGGTGGCTCAGTTGGTTAAGGCTCAGTCCTGCATCCAGCTCCTTGCTTTGCAGAGAGCCTGCTTCTCCCTCTGCCTGCTCTGCCTGCCACTCCCCCTGCTTGTGCTCTCTCTCTGTCTGACAAATAAATAAGTAAAAATCTTAAAAAAAAAAAAAAAAAAAAAAAAAGAACCCAACAGTCTAAAATGCAGTCCAACAACAAAACTGCCAGTTATGTGAACAATGTAAGGTCAAAGAAGGAACTGGGAGATGAGGCAAAAGAAAATGGTGACCAAGTTTCAGTGCTGTGAGGCCACCAAGTGTAGTGACAAAATGGACATTTACCGTCACTGTTGCATATGCCATATTTGAGAGGAATATGTGAACAACAGGGCACAGTTATAAGATGGGAGAGTTTTTCTTAAAGAAAGCCTATGTGTTCAAATACAAGAGGGAAAGAACCACTTTGAAAGTTGATAATGTAGGGGCACCTGGGTGGCTCAGCTGATTAAACCTCCAACTCTTCATTCTGGCTCAGGTCATGATCTCAGGGTGGTGAGATCGAGTCCCACATAGGGCTGCACTGGGCATGGAGCCTGCTTAAGATTCTTTCTCCCTCTCCCTCTGTGCTGCCCCCCGCCCCACCCCACTTCTTGTGCTCTCTCTTAAAAAGAAAAAAGTTGATAATGTAGGCATTTTTCTAGTAGGTTTTTTTTTTTTTAAAGATTTATTTTAGAGAGAGAGCACCAAACGTATGCACAGAGGGGAGTGGTGGGGAGAGGGAGAGAATCTCAAGCAGACTCCATGCTCAGCATAGAGTAGACACAGGGCTCCATCTCACAACACTGAGATCACGACTGAGTTGAAATCAAGGGCCTGATGCTTAACCGACTGAGCCACCCAGACGTCCCTAGAAGGTTTTTATTGACCGCCCCCTGGACACTGAGGGTGTAGTTCATTTAGTAGTTCTTTACTAGCTCTAAAGAAGCTCTAGTCAGGCTTGCTCACACTTCTCACCAAGCAGCCTCTGTGGAAAGACATTCTTGTCTTTTTTCCCTTCTCCTCACAAACCTACCACAGGCTTCAAGTCCTAGCAGAGACAGATGGCTACCAAGACAAACAATTGCCAGAGCATCACCTCCCGAGGTCAGGAAGCCCTGACATCTCCCCATGATAGTAAGAAATCTGCCAAGACTCTACCTTCTGTTCTAATTTCACACATAATTTTCTTTTTTTCAAAGATTGTATTTATTTATTTGACAGAGACAACGAGAGAGGGAACACAAGCAGGGGGAGTGAGAGAGAGAGAAGCAGTTGTCCCCCTGAGCAGGAAGCCTGATGCGGGGCTCGATCCCAGGACCGTGGGATCATGACCTGAGCTGAAGGCAGACGCTTAACAACTGAACCACCCAGGCGCCCCCATACATAATTTTGTGAAGTATTTATTTACCTTCTATCTAGATGACTACTCAGATGTTCTCTTTTCCTTGGTCAACTTGGTTTTCTATGGCTATTTTTAATTAGGCATCAAAATATTTCACAAGAAAATTATAAAGATAAAAGTAGCTTATATGCCAAAAAATAAGAATAGCTTTACTAAATGCCAGGAACTCTTTCTCGAACAATCTTTCAGGTTAAAAATGATGTCTTTTACAGCATTTAAAGGCCTCACTGCTTATCCCTCTATGCTCACTCCTATAAGACTGCAGTCAGTATTAACGTTTTTGCCACTTGAGACTTGCATAACTACATGAACAAATCTGTAAAAGTTAAAAATCAATTTTTACATTAGGAAACTTTTGGAAATATGAAATGTTATCTTGTGATGATGGTTTCACAGGTGTATACATGTCAAAGCTAATCAAATTGTATACTTTAGGGGCGCCTGGGTAGTGCAGTCATTAAGCGTCTGCCTTTGGCTCGGGGCGTGATCCTGGCGTTATGGGATCGAGCCCCACATCAGGCTCCTCCGCTGGAAGCCTGCTTCTTCCTCCCCACTCCCGCTGCTTGTGTTCCCTCTCTGGCTGGCTGTCTCTCTGTCAAATAAATAAATAAAATCTAAAAAAAAAAAAAAAATTGTACACTTTAAATATGTGCTGTTGGCATACCTCAGTATACCTCAAGAGAGTTGAAAAATTTAATATTTAAAATACACTGGCAATCCGATATAGAAAACTGCCCTTTAGGGACACCTGGGTGGCTCAGTCGGTTAAGCATCTGCCTTCGGCTTGGGTCATGATCCCAGGGTCCTGGGATCGAGCCCTGCATCAGGCTCCCTGCTCAGCAGGGAGTCTGCTTCTCCCTCTGCCCCTCCCCCTGCTCGTGCTCTTACCCCTCACCCCCACTCTCTCTCTAATAAATAAAATCATAAAAAAAAAAATGAGCAAATGCTTTAAAAAAAACACCAAACTGCCTTCCCAAAATCAAGTAGGTGAAGTCCAGGAACCATAAGTCTTTTGTTACATTGGGGGTCTCTTTCAAAGCTTGTAGAAATACTGTCTTTATTCCTGACTTTTCTGACTTCTCTTTTCTAACTGACCCACAAGGCACAAACTCTGACTTTTTCAACAAATATAACTTCCTATGGCAAGGAAAGCCTAAGCACATTATTAAGTTGGACAAGAGCACTGATACAACAAAAAGACTATAAAGGAACAAAACAGTAGGTTAGTCCTATAATTTGGGAAGCCCACTGTCGAGCCTGACGGAGGAACAGAAGACGAGAGGAGAAGCAGTGAATCTGATGCAAGGAGTGGCAGCTTTGGAGTTGATCACACTCAAATTTTAATTTAGACCCTAATTTTGGGCATATTCAGTCTGTTTCCTCGAGAATAATAGTATATACCTCACAAAGTCGTTGTAAGGATTAAATAATAAAACACACGTAAATTGCCTAATACATATAATAAACCCACTGAAAACAATAATGTTGGTTCCCTTCTCACACAAGTTTTAAATCTCAGAACTAGACTGTATACTCACTAAAAGCAGTATACAAAGGATCAAATTTTCATGAAGTTTGAGTTCACTGCTTTAGGCCTCATGAGGTTCTCTATAAACTTGAATCACAGTAATGTCAAAAGGGCCATCACAATTATCTTACATTCAGTTATGAGCAGTCTTTCAGGACTAACTAATGACAGTCTCTCTCATGCAAACACTTTGTTGGGAATTATATTAAGCTTATATCTGACAGTCAGGCTTTAAGAGAAGCAGTTTTAGCTCTCATCCTACCAAGTTAGAATTAAGACTGTGGCATTCAGAAGCACCAAGTCTACCATGTCTTATAGCAAGCACAGGTGAAAGGTGGCTTAGCTTGTATTTCTCAAGCCATATGATGGCTAAACGGTGATTAAGTGCTTGTGTAGGGGGGCGCCTGGGTGGCTCAGTTGTTTAAGTGTCTGACGTCAGCTCAGGTCATGATCTCTGGGTCCTGGGATCGAGCCCTGCATTGGGCTTCACGTCCAGTGCAGAGTCTGCTTCTCCCTTTCCTTCTCCCTCTGACCCTCCCCCCACTTGCATTCAAGCTCCCTCTCTCTCTCAAATAAAAGGAATCTAAAAAAAAAAAACTTGTGTAGGGGTGCCTGGATGGTGCAGTCGGTTAGGTGTCCGACTCTTGGTTTTGGCTCAGGTCATGATCTCATGGGTCGTGAGATCTAGCCCCAGGTCGGGCTCCATGCTCAGCAGGGAGTCTGCTTGAGATTCTCTCCCTCTGCCCCTTCCTCTACTCACTTGCATAAGGTCTCTCTCTCTCTCTCAAATAAATAAATCTAAAAAAAAAAAAAAAGCTTGCGTAACATTTTGTCACATTTCTAAGGGGACAATGATCTTCAGGGAAGCCTACTGACACAAGGACACTCACCCACCTCAGCTATTTCAGGGCCTTTGATGCTTTAAATGGGAAAAAAGGGGAGTGACAGCAACAGAAGAGTGGATAAATTTACATTTTACAACTCCAAATCATTTTTGTTTCATTGACAGACAGTAGAAATTATTAATATATTAATATACTCTTAATTAATTAATTTATGGTTAGTCATTTATCAGATCCTTGATTAAGGCCGTTTCATTTCTAAACACAACAGTCTGGATAAAATCCTCTGTCTCCCATGTAAATGTAACATCTTCATGCTTTCATTCCAAAGCCTTATGTTCATGACAAATTTATCAATTAAGTTTATTAAATGACAAATTCTTACAGGGCCTTTTAAAGGAGCCAGAATTCGTGGTCTGCTTCTTAATGGGCCTCTATCACATTTAAGGGAAATAGAAATAAGGTCTACACATATGCATTTCCTGCCTATCCACGTCTTAGAGAATCCACTTGTCTCTTTAGTATTAATAGTTTTTTGGGTTTTTTTAAAAGATTTTATTTTTAAGTAATCTCCACACCCAACATGGGGCTTGAATCCACAACCCCAAGATCAAGAGTCACAGGCTTGGGATGCCTGGCTGGCTCAGCTGGTTGAGCGTCTGCCTTGGGCTCAGGTCATGATCTCCAGGTCCTGGGATTGAGCCCCGCATTGGGCTCTGCACTCAGCAAGGAGTCTGCTTATCCCTCTCCCTCTGCCCCTCCCTCTGCCTCTCTAATAAATAAATAAATAAATAAATAAATAAATAAATAAATAAAATCTTAAAAAAAAAACAACCAAAAGTCGCAGGAGGCCCCACTGACTGAGCTAGCCAGGGGCCCCAGAACTATACAGTTTTAAAGTATTCTATATACTGTGGGAGGGACTAAAAGTGGAATTAACGGTGAAGATTACTTGTGGGTCACTATAAAAAACAAAGACGAAATGACTTGACAATGTCATTCCATTGCTTTGTTACTGTTAAATCCAGAACTTGAATTCAAATCCCAATTCCAATTCCATGACTTATAACTTGAAAAAAGGATGTGACTGCTCCATATTTCAGTTTTCTTATCTATTTTATTTATTTATTTATTTATTTATTTATTAAATATTTTATTTATTTATTTGACAGAGACAGCCAGCGAGAGAGGGAACACAAGCAGGGGGAGTGGGAAAGGAAGAAGCAGGCTCCTAGCGGAGAAGCCTGATGTGGGGCTCCATCCCAGAACGCTGGGATCATGCCCTGAGCCGAAGGCAGACGCTTAAAGACTGTGCCACCCAGTCACCTTTATCTATTTATTAAAAAGATTTTTAAAATTTATTTGAGAGAGACAGAATCTCAAGCAGACTCCACACTGAGCATGGAGCCCGACTCGGGGCTTAATCCCAGTATGCTGAGATCATGATCTGAGCTGAAACCAAGAGTTGGACACTTAACAGACTGCACCACCCAAGCACAGCTTCTCATCGCTTTAAAATGGGGGCTGTTGTAGGTGATTATTACAGCCATGAGAATTATATAACATTACATAACATCAGTATTTTATTACTCCTGATTCTCGGTCTAGGTGTTCTTTCCAACGTGTTGGCTCTCTATACATAGGAATGCTCTAATTATGCTATTTATAAGTGCCTTTATTTTAACTTTTTTTTTTAAAAGATTTTATTTATTTATTCGACAGAGATAGAGACAGCCAGTGAGAGAGGGAACACAAGCAGGGGGAGGGGGAGAGGAAGAAGCAGGCTCATAGCGGAGGAGCCTGATGTGGGGCTCGATCCCACAACGCCGGGATCACGCCCTGAGCCGAAGGCAGACGCTTAACCGCTGTGCCACCCAGGCGCCCCCCTATTTTAACTTTTTTTTAATTAAAAAGATTTTATTTATTTATTTTAGAGACTGGGGGAAGAGAGAGAGAGTGTGTGTGCACAAGAAGGGGGAGAGGCAGAGGCACAGAGAGAAGGAACCCCAAGCCAACTCTGCACTGAGCGCAAAGCCTGATGTGGGGGTCAGTCCCTCAACCCCAAGACTTGAGCTGAAGTCAAGAGTCAGATGCCCAACCAACTGAGCCACCCAGGCGCCCGTAAGTGCCTTGATTTTTAAAAACTTACATCACATTATACATAGTTCAATTTATTCACATTTGATATATTTTGAGATAAGACCAGGAAAAAGGAAAACAAAATTCTGGGCAACTCTTTTCCCTCCTATATTTTGAAGGTGATTTTAAAAAGTTTTTAAAGAATTACCCTTTCCTTTTTTTTTTTTTTTTTAAGATTTATTTATTTGAGAGAGAGAGAGCACACAAGGAGGGTGAGGGGCAGAGGGAAAAGCAGACTCCTGCCCGATGCAGGACTCGATCCTGGGACCCTAGGATCATGACCTGAGCCAAAGGCAGACGTCTAACCTACTGAGCCACCCGGGCGCCGGAGAATTACCCTTTCCTACCTCCTACATCCCTACGCATGAAAACGGACAAAAGAAATGGACCTTCAAAAGCCTAACTGAACACCTGGCAATATTCAGCCACAAGAAATAACAAGAGTAAAGTTGGAGTTAAATCTGTAAGAAAGAGAAAAGTGAATAACAGTGAGCAGCTACTCCTAGACAAGAAAGGTTAAGAGGGGAGCTTTTACATTTGCATTGAGAGGGAGACAGAAAACACATTAATTGTAGATGCTAAAGAAATAAACAACCACCTTTCTAGAAAATTAGAAGGTAGGGAGAGAGGGAGTAGCCAATTTTAAAAATCCTTTTTAACCTACATAATAATTCTAAAAAGCATTAAATGCTCTCATCTTTCTGAAACAGGTATTGTTTCTGAACAAGCTTTAACTGAAAATTACTTAATAGTCACTATGGGCCAAGCTCTGAAAAATAAAAAAAAAGGTGGTTATTATTTTCAAGATTTTAAGTCATCTCTACAGGCAACGTGGGACTCGAACTCACAACCCTGAGATCAGGAGTCATATGCTCTACCTACTGAGCCAGCCAGGTGCCCTCCACCTTTAAAAAAAAAAAAAACCAGAAAAACAAACAAAAACTCCCTCTGTTTATGCTAATTTGGGTAAACCACTTAATCTGTAATCTAGTTTCATTGGCAAAATACTATATTAGGAATGTTTTTAGGATTTTTAGGTAATGGCAAAATAGCAATCAATTAGAAAAAGGAGATACTCTTTAAGAAATTTAGGACCATGAGGAAAAAACATGTAAATCATGAAAAATAAAGTTCTTACAGGATACGGAGGCTGTGGAAAAGAGGTACCAGATACCAGAATCATCCAGGGAGATTTTTCCACAATACACGTGTCCATATATATCTGAGTCAAAACTTCCAGAGTGAAAATTGCCATTTGAGAATAATGAACTAAAGACATCACTGGTATTAATGAAGGAAGATAATTAAAAAGTACGGAATTATTTTGTGCTTGGACAAGACAGAAATATAATGAATACGACCTGCAGACTCGAATTGAGACAAGAACAGAATTATTCATGGAATCACTATATGAAAAAGAAACAAAGGAGGAAACATGGGGCAAGTGTGTTGGGTGATGGGAGGTGTTTTGGTTGTTTCTCTGAAAAATAACTCAGGAAATAAGGTAATTATCATTACACAGGAAAAAAGGCCAATTACAAATACAGAATTTTTGTGCATATAACACTAATACTAAATGCAATTTAAACAAAAAGGGTACAATCCTTGCTTATTTTGCACATACAATCTAAAATAACAGAAAAGATAAGACCTATACAAATAATGTTTACAAAGACATTTCCATATTGTTTTCAAACTTTAAAGAATTTCTAATAATATTTATTTTGGGAAGATAACATGAATAGGTTGGGCTAATAAGATTATGGGAAGAGAAAACAGGATGAGATATAAACAAGAAAGGAGAGACCTGACTGAAGGAAGCCTAGAAAGGAGTGTATGCCCCAGGATCTCTTCAGATTGTCAATCTAAGATCAGTTCAATACTCTTATGGGTAATATTGACAGATGTAGATGAAAGGAATAGGGATGATGCTAAACTATGTCATCAATGCTTTGGTGCCCAATTAATAAATCTGTTACTACTGTTGCTACTGAATCAACATGATCTCAAAATCTGATTAGGCATATGCCTATGGGCAGAGTCCCCCCAAAGCCAGAGAAAGATGTTATCAGTAGATAATATATCCAGAAAAATGATCAAATTATATTAAAGACTTTAGTAGAAGGAATTTACTTGTTAAAGCCAGAGTTCAAAAAAACCCAATCATTAGCACTATTTATCAAGTGCTTTTTATAGACTATGGTAACTAATTTACATGTGTTATTATTATCGCATTTAATCAATACAACTATCCTATAAGGTAGGTAGTTATAATCCATATTTTATAGGTGGCGGCATTGAAGCTTACAGAAAAGAAGTGATTTGCACAAAGTTGCATAGCCATTAGTAATACAGTAGAGGCAGAAAGTAAGGCTAAGTCTGATACTAAGGCCTGAGCTAAATATCTAAAGCCTATGCAATATCTTAAACTTAAAATATGAAGTATAGGATGTTTAGGGTCTAACACAGCTAAATGTATCCAAAATAAAATTTCATATACATAACTACACCAAACAAAGGGAAGAAATTTCAGTATCACCAATGAGTAGATCTAGGTAAAAGAATGCAGCTAAATAGTTAAGTTATAAACTAATGGTGAGTTAGAGTACATGAGTGAACACAATTCAAAAGTCCATCCAAGAAATGCTGTTAAGGTTCAAATATGAACAAGGGAATTTAATCAAAGGTAGCAATACCCAGAAAATTATTACAGAGCTTTGAACAGGGAGAGATTGGACATCAGTTTGAGTCCTTCATGCTAAAGCAGAAAACACTCCTTAAACATAGAGGGGAAGTAGAAGCAGCTCATCCTGGGGCCCCTGGGTGGCTCAGTCGTTAAGCGGCTGCCTTTGACCCAGGGCGTGATCCCAGGGTCCTGGGATCGATCCCCGCATCGGGCTCCCTGCTCCCCTGGGAGCCTGCTCCTTCCTCTCCCACTCCCCCTGCTTATGTTCCTTCTCTCACTGGCTGTGTCTCTCTCTGTCAAATAAATAAATAAAATCTTAAAAAAAAAAAAAAAGAAGAAGAAGCAGCAGCTCATCCTATCAAATTTCCAAGAATAATTCTCTCTAATCTGTTGGTTGGTGAGGCTGCCAGCAACATTACTTTTGTTGGTAGTTCACCTAGATAAGCAAAAACAAGGGACTTAAGTATTTAGAGATCTGAGCCCATATCCAATAAAACATACATAAGCCCCTGCCTTAAATAAAACAGAGCTACTTTGCCTCCATGAACTTGTAAACAAGGCCATAATTTATAGAACGCAATCAGATATTCCTATAGATAACTATATTAAGTACAAAGTAAGGAAGTCAAAGTTCTAAGGTTCTGGATCTCAGGCTTCTAAATTAAGACAATCACAGATAAATTAATTCTTTCCCACTTCCCACCCCTACTCCCAACCAGCAAACCTATAAAAACAATAAACAAATACTGCTTTAAAAATATGGGATATAAGCATTAAAAAGAGAGGGATGATAAAAATAACTTTAAAGGAAGGCTCTTTCCTTTATATTATATAAAGGGAGTATTTGAAGACAAAATATGGAACTAAAAGAGGTAATGGAACAAGATGATGTGCACCCCCAATCATTCGAGGTAAAGAATTCAGAGACTATCCATGCAAATCGGTACTAAAGAGTCATCGGTACTAAATGGCATTCAATTACACATTTTTCCAAATGTAGGAGGCATCATTTTCACACCTGTGCAGAAAAAGTCATTATATACAGTGGGTACTCAATAAATGTTATTAACCCAAGCCTATACTACTAAGCTTTCATAATAAAGAACAGAACAGCTATGGAATATGTATTTTTAAAAGTTTCTTGGAAGCACAGTTAATTCAGAAAATTAACAGATTTGGAAAACTGGGAAGGATACTAATTTAAATATCTTCATTTGAAAAGGAGTCAGGGGAGCCTGGCTGGCTCAGTTGGAACAAACATGTGACTCTTAATCTCTGGGTCATTAGTTCAAGCCCCACATCAGGTGTGGAGTTACCCAAATAAATAAAACTAAAAAAAAAAAAAAAAAAAAAAAAAAAAAAAAAAAAAAAAGGAAAAGAAAAAAGAAAAAGGAGCCAAAGGACACAAAGCAGATGATTAAACAGTGAAAAGCAGTGTTCTGAAAATGCAGACAAATAAAGAGAGGTATTGAAAAAGAAACAATGAAGGTATAAAGGAATGGGAAACAATGCAAAGGAATGCAGGTGATTACATAGGAGACTAAAGAGACAACCTGGAAAAATATTAATTTGAAAAACTAAAGAGAAAAATTTATAAATACAGTTATCAAAAGAGCCAAGAATGTAATATAAAATTAACACTTATATCCCAGTATACCATGAAAACTTATGAAGTGTTTCTAATCAAGGAGACCTAGCAAGAGGATATGCATGGGTCCAGCAGATATGTCCCTGGAAACACTCAAAGCTAATGGTGGGGGGGCATCTGGGTGGCTCAGTCGGTTGAGCATCTGCCTTTGGCTCCGGTCATGATCCCAGGGTCCTGGGATGGAGCCCTATATTAGGCACCCTGCTTGGCACAAAGCCTGCTTCTCCCTCTCCCTCTGCCTACCACTCCCGCTGCCTGTGCTCTCTCTCTCTCTGTCAAATAAATAAACTAAAAAAAAAAAAAAAAAAAAAGCTAATGGTGGTCCTTAGAGTCACATTCCTAAGCAAAAGACAAAGAGGTTCTTAATAATGCTCAGGGCTGCAATCATAGAAAACTGTCCTTCAGAACATGTGACTTCTAAGTTTATGCTTGCTCATTATGCTAAAAAGAGGCTTGATGAGAAAGTATAATGGCTAAAGGAGCATCCACTGAGTCTCTACGGCTTCTGAAATCTAAATTTGAGACTACTTCTCTAGTGCTCATAGGAAACGAGCGAAGTAGAAGCTCTGGAAGATTAGGACAGGGGATGGAGGGCCCTTGATGAAGAACTAGGAACTTTCTAAGTGTGGCAATTGGAAAATACCGGTTATCACGTGTTCTCTTTCTAGAGATTAAAAATATTTAAAAAACATAAAAAATACTGGGGAACCTGGCTCGTTCATTCGGTGGAACATGCAACTCTTGATCTTGGGGTTGTGGGCTCAAGCCCCGTGCTGGGTGTGGTGTTTACTTAAAAAATTAGATAAATAGGGACGCCTGGGTGGCTCAGTCATTAAGCGTCTGCCTTCAGCTCAGGGCGTGATCCTGGTGTTCTAGAATCGAGCCCCACATCGGGCTCCTCCGCTGGGAGCCTGCTTCTTCCTCTCCCACTCCCCCTGCTTGTGTTCCCTCTCACTGGCTGTCTCTCTCTCTGTCAAATAAATAAAATAAAATCTTTAAAAAAAATTAGATAAATAAAAAACAAACACACAAAGTAAATCTCAAGCTGAAAGACATATAAAGAACCAAAGAGGAATGCTCCCCTTCGAAAAAAAATGCACAGCAAGGAATATGAACACTTCCCGTTTGGTTTCTTGCTATAGAAAGGAGCTGATTATGTTCTCGTTGTCCTTGAGGACCACCAAACATACCATGTGGTAATGTTATGTTTGCACCATCAATGATTGCTTGCGCCAGTTCATGATCATTGCTCTCAAAAGCATGTGCGGCAGCCTTCAAGGCATCCCAAATCTCTTTACGGCCTTCAAAAGCTGGTGCAGTATCCCAAAATTCGTCCCTCTTGCTGCGCAGTTGTCCATCTGTCATGGGATAATCGCTTTTCCATTTGGGTTTCTCCTTTTTCAAAGGCTGGTTACGACCTAAAGCAACTGAGAAGAAAAATAAAAAGCTGACGTCAAAACCAAAATTTACAAATGATGTATTAAAAGTTATCTGGTCATTCCTCTCTGATTTATTCATCAAAATTACAGCTAGAACTTTACCTAATAATTAATTCTTGCATTCTGAAATTTCCCCTATTTTAGAACTACAAGAGCAAATGAAGACATCGGATGGCTCTACCCAAAATGTCCAGTGAAAGTAACTCTTTTCAATGCCATATGCCTTCTCCAAAGGATGATTTTAAGAATTACTTAGAAAACTAGCAGTAAGTGTTTCATCAGACAATAATGGCAGGATTTTAAAAAGTCAAAGGATACCATTAAAGAGAGGTAAGATACTAGGAAAAATCAAGTAGCAACATTAGCTTGAATCTCAGGACTCTGGACATATAAAGCCAGAAAACAGGAACTGAGAAATCCTTAGCAGGGGAAAGACTGCTCTGTGGTGTCCAAAGAAACAGTCAAACCACCAGCTCCACGAGGAAACCTGATCACAGGAGCACCCCACTCTGGACTTCAGTCAAGGAACTGTAAATGCCTCTCTCTGAAACTTATATAGGAGCTAATTTTGAAAAGGGTGAGAAAGAAGGTCAGAAATCAGTGCTTCACTCTTCGGAGAAAACAGGACTGAACAGGGAATCCTTGGTACTGGACCACGGGAGAAGTTCCTAACTACAAGAAACAGAAGAACTACAACACCCTACTCCAGTTTGCTGTAAAAGGTAGCAGAGCACCTTAAAGAATGTTACATAGTGGTGGGGCTAGAACAAGTCTGACGCAGCTTCTTTTAACCAGATACTTACCTTGCCTTTGATACTGATCTCACACTGACATACACAGCCATTCTCAGTCTTACACAGTGCCATAGATAAGAAATAGTTTGATAGATGGAAAAATCAGTAAAAAGAAAATTGAAGCTTGATGGAGTCTTGGGTTAGAGTAGGTGGGAAGTAAATGACAGAGTGGTGGGAAGGAGAGGGTGTGCATCAAAATTCAATGTTCTATATTTAACTGCAGAAAGAATACTAATTTAAAAGAAATTACTCTCAAAATGGTTTTAAAGAAGCCATGAAATTAACCACTCCCTTACTGGCCCAGAGCCAAATGAAATTTGGGCTATTCATAACAGAAATAAACAAAATTACTCCAGTCCCTGGGCAATCTCAATACACTATACAAGGCTATGTTCCCAATGACAGAACAAACTAATGCTACAAAGTGTATCTGGATTGACACCTGGATTAAACCTCTGTATTTTCCAAATAATAGATGTATACAGCACGTTATTCTCTAAGAGGTGTTCAGAATATGTCAGATAATCACCGATTCTACCAACAAGGCAAAATGAAAGACAAATTTATTTTCTGCTATATTAACCTTTAGATAAGTTAGTAATAGTTTAGGGATGACACTCAATATTAGTTTACTGAATAAGGAGTAGAAGATAGGACACAATAGGTAAATACCTATTTGAATAGGTATCTATTTAATATTGAAATGATTATCTATTATACAAAGTTATCTATTCAATATTCAAATAAGATGCCTAAAAAAGTTTCAGGTTTTCCTGAGTAGTTCCAGAGAACTGTCTAGCCTCACATATATTAAATGTACCTGAGAGATACTTGTTATAATTCTGTAATTGTGAGAGAATCACAAAGCAAAGGCAAAAACAACCAAATGTCTACAATCTCAGTATTTAAACCTAAGAAACTGAAAGAGGCCCTCAAACAGAGGGAACCAACAGAAAAACAATCTCATAATAAAGGTAGAAAATAGCCACCTGGTGGCTCAGCGGATTAAGTGTCTGACTTTCGGTAAGGTAGTGGGTCCTGGGATCAAGCCCTGCATTGATGCTGGGGTTGCTGTTGTTGTCCACGACGTCCAGCTCTATGCTCACTGGGGAGTCTGCTACTCCCTTTCCCTCTGCCCTTCCTCCTGCTTGTGCTGTCTCTCTCTCTCTCACATAAATGGATAAAACCTTTAAAAAAATAAAGAAGGTAGAAAATACTTTGGAAAAAGTAAAAGCCCCTTCCTTACAAATATGAGGTGGCTTTATTTTACCATTCCCACCTATAGAAAGCATAAGAACGAAGTCGCATAAAAAGGAAAGATGATACATTATGCTTAATGATAATCATTCCAAATCCATTTCAAATCTACATGCTGAAAAGTTCCAAAGCCATTAATTTATGTAAAGGTAAATAAGACAAAATAAACGCTTGTAACATCAAGCAAGCTTCCTTTTCTGTCTCAGTCTCTACTTTATATCACAAACATAGTGAATGTCTATTACTAAAATACTTAAGTGTATACAACACAAAATATTATTTTAGTGAAACCACTGAGCAGTGCAGGATTTTCATTACAAAATATGAAGTTAAAAGCCTCATTTTAGGGGGTGCCTGCGTGTCTCATTCTGAGAATTCTCGTTCTGAGAATTTAACATAAAGTACCCTCCTTAAGTTTAAAAAGAACTGTTCTATGATGGTCATGCACATCCTATGTGTTTATGAGTATATTTCCTAGGAACTGGTAACCAAATGTTGTGCTTTGATTTTAGCTAATATCATAAACCTGAATTTCTGAAAATACCTGGACATAGAAATCAGTCTAGCAGCTAAGAAGCTATGATTTTTTGCACCAAGTCAACCATTCTCAGTTATGAAGAAAAAGACGTAAACTATGTATACGCAACTAGATTACATCTTATGCTCTGAAACTTTCAGATTTATCTGTTTCATACATCCTCTGACTGCTGATACCAAGAGATGCTCAGTACCATTCATGTATCTGGGACTAAGTATAGTATTATGCTCTAACAATGGATTTAAAGATAGGAAACAGTTCTTATTCCCCAAATTTCTGTTTTAGAGCTTTAAATTGCAGGCAACAAACCACGCTAAGTTTTTTTATTCCATGGTTTAACATATAACAAAAGATTAATAAAGAAAATTTTATTATTTCAGAAAATACCCTTCTTTCCCCCATCAATCCAGTTATTTTCTAGAACTTTGCCAAAAACTCACCATCTCAGAAGCCTCTTAATTACATTCATCTACTCATCTTATCTTTCCTTATAAATGGTCAGCACTTCTTCCTCTTCAGACAAATAAATAGATCTAACATGCAGAAAACCCAAGAAAGGTTTGCTTTTCAGATTCAAATAGCAACATAATCTTAAATATTTATTTTACTCCACAATTGAATGAATTTGCAAAAAATTCACTTTGACATTATGTATGTCAAAAACAAATGATCTCTAAAAAACAATGACCAACAAAAAACAATGATCTCTAAAATGAAGTATGTTCATAGTTGTTTTCCTGCTCTGGTTCCTCTCTTTTGGTTTCCTGCCTTTTGGTTCCCCGATTTAATACTGGAACTCTTCAAATGAATAAAAGAGAAGCCATAATGTATAAGTAAGGTAAATATCAAGATATGACTCACGTAATAATAGCTGTAACATACTGAAAACCAGAGCATTCCGTTTCACTAACACAACAGCCTAAGGGAAAAGACTGAATATTTAAAGAGCTCACCATCAAAGGACAAAATGTTGTTGCACAGAATTTTGAAAACTTGAAAGCAGCAAGGAATAGGATTGGGGTAATGTTCCTACATTTAGATTGATTAGAGTCTGAAGATCATGAAAACGAAAGGGAAATTTTTGTCACTCCCAAGAGTTAAGAATAGATCCCATAGAACTCTTCCATAACAGATGGTGCTGGCCTAAAACTATACTTGTATTTTATTCTCATGTAAATTTAGAATGCACTACACAAACACATACATACTACATATATTCCCTTTACCTAAAGTATCTAACTGCCAAAATAAAAATAGGGATACGGGGATTTAAATGCTTAAACTAAGAGCATCAACATGCCAATAGTCAAAACCATAGCCATAACTTCTCTAATATCTGAGAATTTAGATGTGGAAGAGATCTTAGACGGTACCAGTTAACCTTACTATTTGACAGGAAGGTAAGAAGACCTAATGAGGATAAATGACTTGCTCAAGATCAAAAAGAGTCAGGACTATAACCCCAATGACTAGATTCAAAGTTCAGAGCTCTCTCCATTTTAGCACTCCATGTCTTACTGGGGCTGAGAAATCTGTTTCCTTTTACATATCAAATCAATTACAAGCTTCCTTCAAAATAAAGCATGTGTTGAGTTGTTTTTCTAGTAGCACTGATTCATCTTTGATAGGCTTTGTTAGGACCAATGGAGTGTCTCTGATTGGACAAAGGAAAAGCTAATGGAGCAGCACCAGATCCCCAACCTATCTAATCTACCACCTAATTCATTTCGTCAGAGATATCATGCTCACTAAAGAGGAATCCTATAATAAGGGAGGAGGTAATGCAGTTTTCTGCTCTGTCAGCTTCAACTTAGAAGTACTCTGCACCTATAACAGAGTAGGCACTAAACATCATATGTATGTATACTTACCTAAGTTAAATACACCATTTTTTATGCTACTGCTTTATAAAAAATAGAAACAAGAACTTAGGCCATGCTCCCACCCTACAGTTTTGTTTTGTTTTGTTTTGTTTTTAAGATTTTATTTATTTATTCGACAGAGATAGAGACAGCCAGCGAGAGAGGGAACACAAGCAGGGGGAAGTGGGAGAGGAAGAAGCAGGCTCACAGTGGAGGAGTCTGATGTGGGGCTCGATCCCATAACGCTGGGATCACGCCCTGAGCCGAAGGCAGACGCTTAACTGCTGTGCCACCCAGGCGCCCCCCTACAGTTTATAAATATTAAGCAATTAAAATATAATTTTAAAGAAATTTATATAATTTTTAATGTTGTCTACTTTATTGAGGGGAAAAAATGAAGAGTTTTTTAGAGTATAAATCTAATTACCAATGGCCTGAGCATACAAACAGGCAAGAGGAAAGTGAAACCTACAACATCGTATGTCCAAAGATGGGCGAGTCTCATTAAAAATGTTACACAAGTGTGCTCACTTTGGTAGCATATATACTAAAATTGGAACGATACAGAGATTAGCATAGCCCCTGTCAAGGATGGCATGCAAATTTGCAAAGCATTCCATATTTTAAAAAAGTTACAGAAGCATACAGTTAAATCCAACAAATGCATACAAAAAAGCCCCAACTTCATTTGGAAGGCTGAAATTACATAAAATTGGAACTAAGAATACGGTCACTTAAGTGGAGCCCACTATACCTTCTGAGTAGTACATGAAATTTTCAGATGGTTCATTCTACTGGTCTGGGGGAATGGTTTTATCTAGAATTACATTCTTTGCATTGCAAGGACTTTACTTCTATTAATTTATGGGTTGTTCAAGGGATGGGAAGCACACACACAAGCCAAGGATGCCTGCCATCCCCACAACTATTTAGCCTTGTTTTGAAAGTGTTAGCCAGCACAATGTGACAGAACAAAACAATCAGAAGTGTTAGAACCAGAAGGGAAGAAGTAAAATCATCTCTAATTGCAGATAATATGATAGTATGACTGGAAAATACAAGAAAATCAGTGCTAAAATTGAATGATAACAAAAATCAATATGGTAATGAAATATAAAATGGAAGCCATATATACATAAAATATCAGCGAGAAGATAAAATGGAAGAAAAAGGTCTCATTTGTAACAGTGACAGAAAAGATACAATACCTGGAATACAATACCTATTATCAGGATATATTTTTTAAACTCCTGACAGTCCCAAAAGTAGACTAGACTTGAACAAGATGAAGACATCTCTTGTACTTGGACATTAACATGTCCAAGCTGTCGATTCTTTCCAAGTGAATATCTACATTTAACATGTTTCCAATGAAAATAATTTAAAAAAAAAACTTTCTAGGGGTGCGCCTGGGTGGCTCAGTCAGTTAAGTGTCTGCCTTCGGTTCAGGTCATGATCCCAGGGCCCTGGGATCAGAGCTCTGCATCAGGTTCCGGGCTCAGTGGGGAACCTGCTTCTCCCTCTCTCTCTGCTGCTCCCACTGCTTGTGCTCTCTCTCTCTCTGTCTCATATAAATAAATAAAATTTTAAAAAATAAAAAAAGTTTTTAAAAATTAAAAACTTTCTGAAGCTAGATGAGTTGATTCTAATATATAAAAACAAATGGGCAAGAATAGCTAGGAGAATCCTGAAAAAGAAGCACAAGCAAGCTGGCTCTACAAATATTAAATACATATTAAATACTACAAATATTAAAACATAAACCACTACAATTAAAAGTGTGTTAAGGCAAATGAACATTTAGAATATAATGAAGTTCAGAAAAAATCCATATATACATGGATATTTACTATATGATAAGAAGATTTTATGTTAAACTGTTGGAGAAAAATGGGCATTTTAAGTAACAGTGTTGGAACTGGACAGCCACCTGGAAAAAGATAAATTTGGGTCAATACTTAAACTGTACACCATAATAAATTCTACATGAATGAATCAAACGTCTAAATGTAAAAACTGAAACAATACATGCACTACAAGAAAATATAAATTTCTCTGTAATAAAGGAATAGCAAATGCTTTTCCAGAAGCAATGAGGAAAGACTTAATTTTCATGTGGGGGCAGAAATCAAAATACAAATGACAAGCTTGGAGAAAATATCTGTAACTTATATTATAAGGGGCTAATCTCCCTGGTAAAACTAAAAATGGAGAAGAAGCAAAAACTCTGTAACAGAAAAATGGGCAACGGATGTGACATCCAGTTCAAAGAACAAAAAAAGGTAAATGACATATGAAACAATTTTCAATCTTCCTCATAAGAGAAAAGCAAGTGAAAACTATGCTGGAATTCCCTCTTTTGCTCTTAGGCAACAATTCACAAATCTGACACTGGTAAGTTATGGAGAAATAAGATATTCTCCTACATTTGAGGTAGGAGTCTAAGATCTCATAGGATTATTATTCAAGGATTCCCAATGGAGGGGGAATTTGGCAACATCTAATATAATCAGTTATTCATCCATCCATTGAGTCAGCAATCCCAGTTTTAGGATTTACTTTCTAGATATACTCCATGTAGGGGTGCCTGGGTGGCTCAGTCAGGAGTCTGCTTCTCCTTCTCCCTCTGTCCCAACCCCTACTCGTGCTCTCTCTCGCAAATAAATAAACAAAATCTTAAAAAAAAAAAAAGACATACTCCATATAAATATGAAAAGTTATTTCCTGCAGGCTTATTTGTATTAGAAGCAATGTAATAGATATAATATGGTACAACCATATGATGAAATATAACGCAACTGTGAAGAATAAAGGAGAACTGCAGAAACTCAAAATGGAGAAATTTCCAGAATAATTAAGTAAAATAAACAGAACAGTACATATACAGTAATACATTTTGTTTAAGGAAATAGGAAAAACAACTACCTCTCTATATATATTTGATTTTGTAAAAAACACACAAACTAGAAGAATAAACCAGAAATTAATGAAAATGGTTATCTACAAGGGCTATGGGGTAAAAAGGGATAGAGATGGGAGCAAGACTTCTGAATATAGCTTTTTATACAGATTTGACTTTTGAAAAATTGTAAATGTTTTACATATTCAAACCAAAATCAAGCCATAAAAGCAAGCTCTAACACTGAACACAGAAATAAATGAATGTAACTGTATATCAAATGTTAATATAACCATATAAAGAAACTAATTATTTCAAGTCAATTTGGAACATGATACTCTGATTATACAGCTTTAGTGGGGTAAATTTTAAGGAACAAAAAACGAACTACAAAAGACATCTTTAACTTCACTCAGCAGGTTAAAGTGCTAAGAATTTATGTCGAATACTAATTACTATAATTCTGCAACAATGGATATTTACTGTAGGATAAAGCAAATAAAGAACTATATTAATATCAATCGGAACAGAATTTTTTAAATTTATTTACTCGACCATAGAGAGAGAGAGAGTACAAGTAGGCAGAGTGACAGGCAGAGGGAGGGGGAGAAGTAAGCTCCCTGCTGAGCAAAGAGCCCAATGTGGGCTCGATTCCCAGGACCCTGGGATCATGACCTGAGCCAAAGGCAGATGCTTAATCAACTGAGCCACCCAGATGCCCTAGGAACTGAAATGTTTAATAAAAAATAAAAATATATAAAATAAAAAGAAAAAAACTTAGGTTAATTTTGAATTGTACATCAATATGAACTTGTAATTTAAAAAGTATTTTACAGCTCTGTTGACTAAAAGGGCTTAGAAATAATGACAACCCAGTAGTAATAAGCATACCTTGCTCCCAGATTTTAGTTCTAAATACCACACCCAACTAAAAGGTCCTAGGGCATTTGGAGAAACGGATAGTTCTATGACTAGGGCTGGAAAAATTAAAAGCAAGCCTGGGACATGTAGTTGGGCTGAGAGAACAAGAAAGTGCTCGAGTGACTAATGAGGTCACCTCAAAGGCATAAAGGAGACAGTCCGAAGGAGACAATATCTGCGTCAATTTTGGAGCATAAAAAATAATTACTAGAATTGACTTTAATATACTGAATAAGTAAAAATTCATGAATCTTTACTCCTACTAAAAGGGGAGATGAGAGAAAAAAGGCTCTTTCTTACTGAAGAATACCAGTAATAAAGGAAGAATGACATGCTTAAAAGAATCATTCTTTACAACCCCATACTGATTAGGGTAAGGATCATCAATAGATATATTAAAACATCATGGGTAACAGGACATGCAAGCTGTCAGAGGATCACAGAGGAAAAATTACACTGTAGAGAGTGGACGCTCATTACTTGAACCAAATAGCCGGACTTAAACTCCTGATGCACTGCAGTACGAAGCAGAAAAAACAAAGATGCAGTAATCTTACCCAAAATGTTTAACTGAATCTAATCAAACTTCAAATCTGAACTTATTTATAGGAAATAAAAAAGGATAAAAGAAAATGTTAAAATGGCTTTAGACATAGTCAATTACCCCCTGGAGGACAAGACTGTTCCCAGTTGAGAACTAGTGGTCTACACCAAATAAGACAAAACATAACTATGTTTGGAACCTGCTTTGAAAAAAGTTACAAAAGACATTTTGGAACAGCTGGAGAAATCTCAATAAGACTAAATAACAGATGTCATTAAGAAATTACTTTTTAATTTTCTTAGGTATGATAATAGTATCATAGTGATGTAGGAAAATAGTCTTACTCATAAAGGAAAAGCATGCTGAAGTTTTTAGAAGTGTCATGATACCTACAACTTTCAAATGGTTCATCTGTTAAAAGCGAGAGTGTGTTGGGGTGCCTGGGTGGCTTAGTCAGTTAAGCATTTAACTCTCAGTTTCAGCTCAGGTCATAACCTCAGGGTTGTGAGACTGAGTCCTGAGTTTGGCGGGGGGGGCTCTGCCCTCAGCACGGAGACTGCTTGAGATTCTCTCCCTCTCCCACAGCCCCTCTCCCGCTCACGTGCATACACACTCTCTCTCTAAAATAAAAAGAGAGAAAAATGTAAATATAGCAAAATGTTAACTACAAATCTACAAGGGTACATGAGTGTTTATTGTACTATTTTTTTTATATTTGAATATTTTCACAATATTTTTTTTTAAGAAAACCCAAACACTGAGAAGCAATTAAGATTTGAATACAATATTTAAGGCACTTCAGTTCTGATCCTGATATCTCATCACTTCTGGATACTCAACATTATGTTTACATAATTGTTGAAGTTACCCATGTTTGATTATCATGAAGGATCAGGGAACCATAAGCTTATACCAAGCACATAATTCAGAAGCCAAATCCGTGCTACTCAAACTCCCACTTTCTGAGTTCTATTTACATATGTATGGCTTTTAGGCACATGCCTAATCCCCTCATATATTCCCATGCCCAGATTCCAGTGCCTATCCTTGAGCACTGAAGCTGGCCTGGACCATCTATAATTTAGAACCCAATAAGCAAAGGGAGATCTGGAAAACTCAAAAGGGTCAAAACAAAAGCAACAAAACCGTTTAACATTATTACTTAAATCCTCATTTATGGGCTGAAAATTATTTGGAACAGGGGTTAATAAATCAGCAACAGTATCTAAAAGAACACTAAATAATGATATAATAATCATAAATGTGTATGCAGCCAACAATAGGACTTCAAAGTATATGAGGCAAAAACTAATTGAATTAAAGGAGAAATAGACCATCCCACAATTATACTTGGCTACCTCAACGTTCTTCAATCAGTAACTAGTAGAATAAGAGGACAGAAAATCAGCAGGAAGAATACAGAAGACAGCAAGAACATTATTAATCAACCCGACATAAATGACATTGATAGGACATTTCACTGAACAAGGAAAGAATATATATTCATAGCAAGGGCACTTATACCGTTCATACCAAGACACACAATACAAAACCTAAGAGAATAGAAATGACACAAAATATGTTCTACAATCATAATGGAATTAAATTAGAAATTGATAACATAAAGTTATTTGGAAAAATCCCCAAATAATTAGAGATTAAATAATACACAACATCCAAATAAGTCATGGATAAAAGGGAAGTTAGAAAATTCTTTGAGGGGCGCCTGGGTGGCTCAGTCAGTTAAGAACCTGCCTTTGGTTCAGGTCATGATCCCAGGGTCCTGGGATTGAGTTCTGCATCAGGCTCTTTGCTCAGTGGGGAACCTGCTTCTTCCTCTCCCTGCAGTTCCCCCTGCTTGTACTCTCTCTCTCTGTCAAATAAATAAATAAAATCTTAAAAAAAAAAAGAAAAAAGAAAGAAAGAAAGAAAAGAAAAGAAAAGAAAAGAAAAGAAAAGAAAAGAAAAGAAAAGAAAAGACTCTGAATGGAATGAAAAGGAAAATATAACATATCAAAATTTTAGGATGCTGCCAAAAAGCACTGTTTAGACAAAAATTTATAGCATTAAGATGCTTCTATTAGAAAGTCTCAAATCAACCATGTAAGCTTCTACCTTAAAATGCTAAAAGAACAAATTAAACTAAAAGTTTAAGAAAGAAAATAATAAAAAGCAGAAACCAAAGAAATTGAAAACAGAAAAAAAGAGAAAAATTATAATGGCAAAAGCCTCTTAAAAAAATTAATAAACTGATAACAATCTCTAGCTGGACTGATCAAGGAAAAAAAAGACAAAAATGATCAACATCAGGCACGTGGGTAGCTCAAGTCATGATCTCAGAGTCCTGGGAGATGGAATCCCTGCATCGGGCTTCATGCTCAGTGAGGAGTCTGCTTCCCTCTCTCCCTCTGCCCCTCCCCCAGCTTGTACTCTAGCAGTCTCTCAAAAGTCTTAAAAGAAAAAAAATTTTTTTTTAACTTTTAAAAATTACCAACATCAGCAATGGAAGAGGGAACATCACAAAAGATCCAGCAGATATTCAAAGGATAATAAAGTAATATTCACTCAGGAAAAAAGGGATAACTTGATTACCTCTGTATATACTAAAGACTTTGAGTTTGTCTTTAAAACTTCCCAACAAGGAAAACTCCAGGCCCAGATGGGATTATTGAATTCTATCAATATAAAGAAGAAATGATATAATTACTCATCCTTTCAGAAAACAAAAGAGAAAGGAATACAATCCAATTCAATTTATGTGGACACAACTGCACTGATAACAAAATAAGACAAATACAAAAAAAAACTATAAACAAGTATGCCTCATAAACATAGATGCAAAGATGAAATAAAGACCTTATCAGGCATATAAAGACTGAAAGAATTTATTACCTGCATTCCTGCACCACAGGAAATATTATACAGTCCTTTGGCAGAAAGAAAATGGTAACAGATGGAAATCTGAATCTACACAAAGGAATGGGGATCATCAAAAATGGTTAACTACATGGATAAATATAAAAGACATTTTAAATTATTATTCAACTCTCCTTACAAAATAATTGAGTGCCATCACCAGGAGTGGTAGAGTAAGGACTTCTGAATATGTTCTCTATAAATACAATGAGAATATTGGTAAAAACTGTCAAAATAACCTTCAGAACTCTGGCAATTAACCAAAGACCTCTTACAACCCAGGGAGCATGTACTCATTCAAGAAAAAGTGCTATTTTGGTAAAAGCCACGAGTATTGTGGTATTTTAAGATGCCCTTGACCAATCCCCCTCTTCCCAGCTCCAAGATAACCTTGAAAACCAAAAGACAGCAATCACAGTAAAAGCCACCAGCACCACAGCCACAGGTGGGGTCTGAACAGGGTTGGAGCTCTTTAAAAGCCCCATTTGCAAAATAAACGGTCATTTTTTGGCCTATGTGGAAGTTCTCTAGGAAATACTACTCATAGAGCTTGTCTTTATTTGACCTAATTTACAGCTCTCCCAGAATAAACAGCCTTTTCCTGGGGGCATTTGTCAAAAACAATAAGCAGAAATTGTTTAACACTGCACCTGCAAGAGGTAGTGAAACATCTGGGACAAGCAAGTAAAGCTAATCAAAGCTGGGGAATGAGATGTCCAGAAAGACTCTGACATGTTTCTGGGAATCTAAAAGGCGGACCAGGTATAGGACTGTGCATAACCAGGGCTGTGTACATGTTCAGGGAAGGCTGAGAACGTACTAAGGTTTCACTTCTGACACTAAGACTCTGTACAAGCAGGAAGTAAGAGCTAAGGCACAGTAGTAAACTACCTGAGTTTTAAAGGTAAGTCACAATATGAACAGAGCCATGCAGCAAAGAATGGGAGAGTTACTGGTTCTGCACTTTTAAGGAAATATATGCAATCATTAGCTCATCACTAAGCTAACTAAGCAGAGACTTCAGGGGCCTCACCTAATAAAGAATACAAATTTACTGAATTAGTTCATTAAAGTCAGTAAAAAAACCCAAAAAGCAACAACAACAATCCCTGAAGGAGGAGAATCTGACTTGCACGGTTGTCATATATTATCTTAAATGTTCAGTTTTTAACCAAAAAATTATGAGACATGCAAGAAAAGTATGGCACACAGGGAGGGGGAAAAAAAGCAGATGATAGAAACTGACTGAGAAAGTCCAGACACTGGACTTATTAGAGTTTAAGTCAGCTATCTTAAATATGTTCAACGAACTAAAGGAAACCATGTGTAAAGAACTAAAAGAATGAGAACTAAGTGTTTTTTTAAAAGTAGGCTTCATACCCAATGTGAGGCTCGAACTTATGACTCCAAGATCAAGAGTCATATGCTGTACTGACTGAGCCAGTCAGACACCCTTGAGAACTGTCTTTTTTTTTTTTTTTTAAGATTTTATTTATTTATTTGACAGAGAGAGAGACAGCCAGCAAGAGGGAACACAAGCAGGGGGAGTGGGAGAGGAAGAAGCAGGCTTCCCGCTGAGCAGGGAGCCTGATGCGGGGCTCGAACCCAGGAACTCTGGGATCACGCCCTGAGCCGAAGGCAGACGCTTAATGACTGAGCCACCCAGGCGCCCCAGAACTAAGTCTTAATAAAGAGATAGAAAGTATTATTTTTTAAATATGAGCAGAGTTGACACACAATTTTATATTAGTTTGAGGTACACAATAGTGATTCAACATCTCTATTTGTTATGCTATGCTCACCACAAGTGTAGCTACCATCCTTCATCACACAAAGCTATTACAACATCATTGACTATATTCCACAATATCATTGACTATATTCCCTATGCTGTGCTTTTTATTCTTGTGACTTACTCATTCTATAAACAGAAGCCTGTATCTCCCATTTCCCTTTGCCCATTTTGCTTCCTCCACCCCCCAAGAGATAGAAATTATTTTTAAAATCATGGAGTAGAAAAGTGCAATAACAAATGAAAAACTCACTAGAGAGACTCAATAGCAGATCTGAGCAGGCAGAAGAAAGAATGAGTTAACATGAAGATAGGTCCATTGAGAGGATCTAGTCTGAGGAACATTAAAAAAAAAAAAAAGGAAAATGAACAAAGCCTCAAGAGACTTTGACAGTGTGTAACCAATTAAGATTACCAATAGACATATATATAATGTGAGTCCCAGAAGGGAGAAAAAAAGGTAGAAAGAGTATTGGAAAAATAGTGGCAAAAAACTTCTTATATCTGATGAAAAACATCGATCTACACAGCAAGTAGAACAAACTCAGAAATCCCTACCTAGACATATCATAATTAAACTGGCAAAAGCAAAATATAAAGAGATCTTGAAAGAACAAGAAGGAACTCATCACATACAAGACATTCTCAAAAAAGTTGAACAGCTGATTTCTCATTAGCAGCCATGGAGGACAGAAGGCAGTGAGATGGCAAATTCAAAATAATGAAGTGTGTGTCAACTAAGAGTTCTATACCCATTAAAAAGTATATTTTGAAAATTAGGGAGAAAGTAAAACATTCCCAGAGAAACAAAAACCGAGAGGATTTGTCACTAGCAGACTAGCTCTGCAAAAAATACTATAGGAAGTCCTCCAGGCTGAAATAAAGGGATACGTGACAGTAACTTGAAAATACACGAAGAAATAAAAAATATCAGCAAAGGCAAATTCACATATGCAAATATACACAGTCAATATAAAAGCCAGCAAATATATATACATATATATTTTTTTAAGATTTATTTATTTCTTTATTTGACAGAGAGAGACAGCCAGCGAGAGAGGGAACACAAGCAGGGGGATTGGGAGAGGAAGAAGCAGGCTCCTAGCGGAGAAGCCTGATGTGGGGCTCAGATCCTGGAACGCCAGGGTCACACCCTGAACCGAAGGCAGACGCTTAACAACTGCGCCACCTAGGCGCCCCAGCAAATATATATTTTTGACTTGAAACTGTTTCCTCCTATTTGATTTTTTTTTCTTTTAAGTAGGCCCCACAGCCAGCATGGATCCCAACGTGGGACTTGAACTCACAAGCCTGAGATCAAGACCTCAGCTAAGGTCAACAGTTGGTCGCTTAACCAACTGAGTCACCCAGGTGCCCCTCCTATTTGATTCAATAGACAACTGTATAAAGCAATAATTTTAAATCTGTGTTGATGAACATATAATGTATAAAGATGTAATTTATACGTCAATAACAACACAAAGAGGGAGGGGAAGGGGCTATACAAAAGTTTTTATATGCTACTGAAATTAGGTTGGTTTCAACTAGAACTAGATTGTTAAAAATTAAGATGTTAATTATAATCTCCAGAGCAACCACTAGGAAAATGATTCAAAAATACACAGTGAAAGAAATAAAAAGGGAATTAAAATGATACATTAGAAAATATCTATTTAACACACAATAAAGCATTAATAGAGGGATAGCAGAAAAAAGGAGTAAGACATATAGCAAATAAATAGCCAAATGGCTGATATAAATTCTATCTTACTAGTAATCACATTAAATATAACTATTAGACCTTCTAATCAAATGTTAAAATTTACAGGGGTGCCTGGCTGGTTCAGTCAGTAGAGGATGTGACTCTTGATCTTGGGGTTGTAGGTTCGCCCCACAATGGGTACACAGATTACTTAAAAAAAAATTTTTTTTATCTTAAAAAAAGATGTTGAAAATTACAGAATGAACAAAAAAACCATCATCCAACTATAGGCTGTCCATAACAGACACTTAAGATTGAAAAACACATTTAATTTGAAAGCAAAAAATTGAAAAAGATATATCATGCAAGCAGTTACCAAAAGACAGCTGGAGTGGCTAGATTTATATCAGACAAAATAGACTTTAACACAAACATTCTTACTAGAGACAAGGACGTTTTATAATAAATAAGTCAATTCATCAGGAAGATATAGCAATTATAAACATATATGCACTTAACAACAGAGTCCCAGAACATATGAAGGAAATACTGACAGAACTGAAGGATAAAGTTCTACAATAATAGTTAGAAATCAGAATACTCCATTTTCAATAACAGAATATCTAGACAGACTATCAATAAAGAAACAAAGACCTGAACAATACTATAAACCAACTAAATTCTACAGACAGATATATAGAACATTCTACCCAACAATAGTAAAATATAGTCTTCTTAAGTGCACATGGATATTTGCCAGGATAGACTAAAAAGTTAGGCCACAAAACAAGTCTCAAAAAACTTAAGACTGAAATTATACAACGTATATTCTCTGACCATAATGGAATGAAGGTAGAAACCAATAGGAAGGAAAACTGGAAAAGTCATAAATATATGGAAATTAACACACTCATACCCAATGAATCAAATTTAAAAAATCACAACGAAATGAGAAAAGACAAATGAAAACAAAAACACAAAATATAAAAACTCATGGGATACAAAAAAGCACTGCTCAGAGAGAAGATCTCAACCAATAATCTAACTATACATCTTAAGGAACTAAAAAAAGAAGAGCAGAGTAAACCCAAAGCTAACAGAAGGTAGGTAATAATAAAGATAAAGCAGAGATAAAATAGAGAACAGAAAAACAACAGAGGTTCAATAAAGCCAAAAGTTAGAAGATCAACAAAACTGTCAAAACTTTTAGCTCAACTAAGAATAAGCGAGAAGACACAAATAACTAAAATCAGAAACAGAAGTCCAGATATTATTACTGACCTTACAGAAATAAAAAAGGAGTATTATACTAGAATACTATGAACAATTAGTTGTACATCAACAAATTAAATAACCTAGGTGAAACGGACAAGTTCCCAGAAACAAATTATCAAAATTGACTTAAGGAGAAAGAGGGGTGGCTGGCTGACTCAGTCAGTGGAGCATACAACTGTTGATCTCGGGGTTGTGAGTCTGAGCTCCACACTGGATGCAGAAATTACTGAAAAGGAAAAAAATCGAAGAAGAAGAAAAAGAAAAGGAGGAGGTGGAGAAAGGAGGTGGAAGAGGAGAAGGGGGAGGAGGAGGAGGAAGAAGAAGAAGAAGAAGAAGAAGAACAACAACAACAACAAGAGACCTATAACAAGAGATTGAATCAATAATCAAAAACCTCCCAACAAAGAAAAGCCCAAGACCAGATCACTAACCTGGCGAATTGTACCAAACATTTAAAGAACTAACACCAATCCTTTTCAAATGCTTCCAAAAAAAGAATAGAGAACACTTCCTAACTCATTCTATGAGGCCAGCATTACCCTAACCAAAGCCAAAGATAACTGCAAAACAAACAAACAAAAAAACAAACAAAAAATCCCTAAAGAAAAAACAAAACAAAAAACAACTCCCCCAAACAAAAGACCAAATATCCCTTAAGAAGATAAATGCAAAAATTCTCAACATACTAACAAATCGAATCCAACAGCATATTAAAAAGATTATAATACTATGACCAAGTAGAACTTGTTCCAGTAATGTGACTGGTTCAACATAAAAATCAAAGTAATATGCCACATTAATAGAATGAAGAAAAAATCATGCAAACGTCTCTATGAATGCAAAAAAAAAATGCACCTCATAAAACCCAATATTCTTTCACGATAAAAACAACCATAAAGCTAGGAACAGAAGGACACTTCCACAAAATGGTAAAGGGTCTTCATAAAAAAAACCCCACAGCTAACATCAAACTCAATAAACAAACACTGAAAGCTTTTCCTCTAAGACCAAGAAGATGAGAAGGTAAGAGCTAAGAGACTCTTATTGTTGCTTAAACAGAGCAGGGAGGGAGATCCTATAGCAGTAACATTCAGTAACTAAAATATACATTCTAGTACGTGTGTGCTGCAATGTACAATTACACACAAAAAAATCACTATTCATTGGGAACTCAAAACTTTTTCATTCAGACATGTTTGAACTACATAAAATATATAAAAACATCACCTAAATATCAGCATTAATGTAAAAAGGCACTACATACAATGGAAAGAAACTAACCTCACTTCAAACAAGGAGTTATATGAGACATTTGAAATCCTAGAGCACATATACCACTATGCACGATGATATGACTTATAACAATGAGACTGTATACACAATGTCAAACGTAAAACTAGTTACATTTAATCACTATGTATTTATACAGATGTATCCCGAGTAGGTACAAGTTGATGAGGAGGCATCATAGGCCAAGAAATGCACTGAAGGATATAATACTCCTGTGAGAGAACCGAATTTTTACTATTCAAAAGAACTCCTGTAATGAAAAAAGAAAAAGAAAGGGAAAATGAGAAAGAAAAAGAAAAAGGAAAGGGAAGAAAGAAGAAAAGGAAGAAAGAAAAAGCAGACAGATATTCATGTATACAAAAAGAAACAGAAGGATAAATCAGAAACCAATGATACTGGTTACTTACAGAGGGTGGGTAGAAAAAAGAAAAGAAATAATGGGAGGATGGGTAAGAGGTAGAAATAGATAAAGTAACACTTTTCTAAGTTTATCTTTTTGCCTAATCTAACCTTCAAAACTATGTTAATATTACACATATTCAAATAAATAAATAAATAAATAAAATCAACATGGAAGGGGAAAACTAAAAATGGAACACAAATAGAAACAAATGACTCTAACTGTATTTCAAATAATTAATATAACTATATTAGAAGGATGGTACCTAACCTAAATTTCAGAGGATAGTAATTTTGTCAGTAATTTTACCCTGAAGCTAAAGACATAAAGAACTACAAACAACTGCAGTTGGTAGTTTTGCTTTTCAAAATAAAATGAATTAGCAATTCCAGAACTACATCATGTGTATTCTCGGATTGAGTAAATAACTAAATATACTGTGGAAACTGAGAGCCAAATTTTTTCACTGTTAAGAGAGAAAATTACAAATACAGGCAGGGGAATGCTAGATATCAGTGTGAACTCACTGTTTTAAATACATAAGATAGAGATGTGTGTTATACACATGTCTATATCATATATATATATATATATATATATATATATATACACACACACATATCTATATCTATCCTAGCTCTTTTCACTGAGAGAATCTAGAGGCAGTAACACTCCAATAGCACCAAATACACCTGGAGTCTAGATCCTGGCTTCCAAATATCATTCTCCACTAAAAGGAACAAGGGATCCCTGGCTGATTTCAGGACTCTGACAAGTAAAAATATAAAATGAGCCTGAAACATCTTGTTATGCCAAAAAACAAAGAAGTGCTCAACAAATAATGAAGGCATGTCAAAATAACACAGAGGCCAGCTTGGAGAAGCTCCCACTGGCCAATATGGTACAATTTAAGCATCAAAATAAATAACAATAGTAACAGATTACACCTCACAGAATAAAACAGAAAAATAGTTTACTTTATGGACTTAAGAAAGCCCATACTAATACAATAAGTAAATGAATGGGGGAGATAAGAGGGTTCTTTCTTACACTAAATTTAATAATTATAAAATTATAGGGGTGCCTGGGTGGCTCAGTCAGTTAAGCCTTTGCCTTCAGCTCAGGTCATGATCCCAGGGTTCTGGGATGGAGCCTCTGTCAGGCTCCCAGCTCAGCAGGGGAGTCTGCTTCTCCCTCTGCCCCTGCTCGTGCACTCTCTCTCATTCACCCTCTCTCTCAAATAAAATCTTTTAAAATATATATAAAATTATTAATAATTATAAAAGTGATGAAATTTTTTAAAAAAATCACCATTTGACAATCACCATAATCATTTGAGGCAAGAATTATCAATGGATAAAACTAGTACCTGTTGGATAAGAAACAAAATATTTACATAAACTCAATCTTCCTACTAGATACTTATTATTTGCAAAGGGAAAATGTTAACTTTACAGTTAAAAAACTTGTCTGGCACCATAAGTGATCAAAATTAACATCACCAAGAATGGAAAAACAGACATTACGTGACTCCTGACATCATGCACTGGGAAGGACACAATCTCTGTGGTATTCTTGCCCCGACTACATAATCATGAGGAAGCCAAGCATGATGAAACATCAGACAAATTCAAATAATGAACACTCTGCAAAAAGGGCTTGTACATTTCAAAATAACAAAGCTATGAAAGATTAAAAAGTCTCCAGAACTGCTCCAGATTAAAATAGACTAAAGAGATACACAACTAAACAGAATGCATGATCCTGGGAGATTTTCTTTGAATATCAGTGAAGATAATGATGAAATTACATAACGTCCACAGAGCAAATATTAGCATTATACCAATATTTTTTTTTTAAAGATTTTATTTATTCAACAGAGATAGAGACAGCCAGCGAGAGAGGGAACACAAGCAAGGGGGAGTGGGAGAGGAAGAAGCAGGCTCATAGTGGAGGAGCCTGATGTGGGGCTCGATCCCATAACGCCGGGATCACGCCCTGAGCTGAAGGCAGACGCTTAACCGCTGTGCCACCCAGGCGCCCCGCATTATACCAATATTAATGTCCTGATTCTGACAACTGTATTGTGGTTATATAAGAGAATGTCCTTGCTCTTAGGAAATACACACTAAAGTATTTTGGGGTAAAAAGTTTTCCTGGCTGTCTGCAACTTATCAGATGGTTCAGGAAAATATATGTATGTATACATATGTACATATATATAAAGAAAGATTATGAAGCAGATGTGATAAAATATAACATTTGGGGAAATCTGAATGAAGGGTATATAGAACTTCTTCCTACCATTTTTGCAACTTTAAATCTGACATTTTAAAATAAAGTAAAACAAACAAAAAAGATTTGTGACCCTTTGATAATCCCTTGGATATAGATTTGGATCTGGGAGAGCAACCATGGTATTAACATAGATCTCACTAGGCCCCAAAGACCCAGGGCACTATAAAGGTGCAGACTGTGTCTGGACGGAATTAGATTTTTTGAGACTTTCCTTGACCAACTCAAAATTCTTCAGGAATTTGCAGGAATATTCCTGTAAGCATTTAGAAGACCCTGCCGGAAATGACCCCTATCACTCTGATTGTAACATCACAGGTATAGAAGGCAGCAGCTTGCCACAAAATGTTGCTTTTCTCAGAAATAGTAAGTCAGGGGCGCCTGGGTGGCACAGCGGTTAAGCGTCTGCCTTCGGCTCAGGGCGTGGTCCCGTTGTTACGGGATAGAGCCCCACATCAGGCTCTTCCGCTATGAGCCTGCTTCTTCCTCTCCCACTCCCCCTGCTTGTTCCCTCTCTCACTGGCTGTCTCTATCTCTGTCAAATAAATAAATAAAATCTTTAAAAAAAAAAAAAAAGAAATAGTAAGTCAACAGAAAATGAGACTATGGCCCAGCCACTCTGAAGAGTAAGTCAACAGAAAATGAGACTATGGCCCAGCCACTCTGAAGAGTGCTATCTATATACTGTCCTACTGAATGCTCTCAACTCCAGTATAATCTCCATCTTAAAATGAGGAAGCAAACTTTAAAGGCAAAATACCTAGGTGGGGAGGAGGGTAACGAAGATGACAATAATGAAATAAGCTTAATTGGATTGTTACAAAGATTTAATGAGGCAATATTTCTCACACACACAATTAGAACATTGCCTAGCATATATAAAAACAATACCTAAATGTCTGTTAAATTAATAAAAATAAAAAATCCCCTAAAGATCATAAAGCTAACTGATACAGCTGGGATCAAACCCAGATTGACTGACTCCAAAGGTCATATTCCTAGCCACAAGGCCTTTTTTGCCTCATGGCTTTAAGAGTTACTGGATTAAATGTTCAACTTTCACCTATCCTTCCAAAGTGAGCCTACATGATAATCAATCCATCTGTCGGGTCACAGCGATTTATGAGGTTAAAGGTGTGAACCAGTGCTTAGGATAGCACAGCAAGTTGGCATGGATCTTAAGTGCCCAAACAACACACTATTTCCCAGACAGCATAAGCCAGTTACCAAAAGCATGTTGGTGCCTGTCCCAAGCCACTGCCAAGAAAACTAAAAAGTGTTTCCTAAGCCACCAGTGGATCCACAAGACTCTTCATTCAAGGGGGTCTCCATTTTCAATCTGAAAAATTTCCTTTGCTTGAGAAATTGGCCAAAATGTGAGTAAATGCACATTACTTGAATTACACTCATTTGCCAAGTCCTTTTCTTTTAATGGGTTTCTAAGGGCAGTCAAAGCCCTCTTTTAACAACAGGTCAGAATCAAAGAGTATGTTCAATAGACCCATAGAACATAATGGTATTTTGGCTTGTCCAAGATTTTGCCACGAAATCTGTAAAGCAGAACTAGGACTCAATCATCAAATCCTCTTTCTCCACCAAGTTATAAGAAAGTGATATTTGATGCAAACAATCAACAGAAAAACAACTAGAAACTGTACTGCCTTGGGGTTAGATTCATGGGGAAAGAGATCTTTTTTTTTTTTTTTTTTTTAAAGATTTTATTTATTTATTTGACAGAGATAGAGACAGCCAGTGAGAGAAGGAACACAAGCAGGGGGAGTGGGAGAGAAAGAAGCAGGCTCATAGCAGAGGAGCCTGATGTGGGGCTCGATCCCACAACTCTGGGATCACGCCCTGAGCCGAAGGCAGACGCTTAACCGCTGTGCCACCCAGGTGCCCCAAGAGACAGATCTTGAATGTCACTTTAAATTGTATCTATGGCTATTACCATTATAAAAATATAAGCTTTACTCTTAGCTTATTTAACTGCATTGTTCCAAAGGAAGTAATGTCATAAGGAATACATATTCTCACAAACTGCCCACATAAATGCCTTGGGAAACTTGCTCAATTATAGCAGGGTATTTCCTTTGCTCTAGTTTACATTGCATTTCCTCAGATAAAGTCCTGGGAAGTGCATCTCTCCCATCATTGTGGTTACTCTACTAATTCCTAACTTTCAAAACAGACAGCCAGGTAAGTGTTAGAAAAAATACTGATAATCCCTCCCAAAAAGAAAAGTTAACAATGACATTTCCATTATATCCCAGAACATCAGTAAAGCCAGACTCTAGAAGCCATAACTGCTCTAGAAGTGTACCTACATACATTCACCTTTCTCTGAATGTATGATTTTTGTTCTTTTATACATGCAGTATACAACCTGAGTATGAAAGAATGTACAACAAAATGTTTATGTTAGGTGGTAGGATAAACACAATTTACTTTTTCTTAAATATGCTTTCTGTCTTTTAAATTTTTTTTACAGGGCGCCTGGGTGGCTCAGTTGGTTGGGCGTCTGCCTTCAGCTTGGGTCATGATCCCAGGGTTCTGGGATCAGGCCTCGCATCAGGCTCCTTGCTTGGCAGGAAGCCCGCTTCTCCCTCTCCCTCTGCCTGCTGCTCCCCCTGCTTCTGCTCTCTCTCGCTATCTCTGTCAAATGACTGAATAAAATCTTTAAATGACCATAAATATATACAGTAAGAAAAGATTAGTCCTAAGTTCTCACATAAGAGACTGTATATAAGAATGAATATACAAAAAAATATATACATACATAATATATATTTTGTATATGTATATATTTTTATATATACTATATAATGAACATGTGTGCGTTCACACACACACAGGAATCAAAAGCTTCAATTCCTCTTCTTTCTTACCTAGAAAGCAAAATAATCTTACAAATGTACCAGTCTGAACTTTTTTTTTTTAAGACTTTATTTATTTATTTGTCAGAGAGAGAGAGAGCCAGCGAGAGAGGGAACACAAGCAGGGGGAGTGGGAGAGGAAGAAGCAGGCTCATAGCGGAGGAGCCTGATGTGGGGCTCGATCCCAGAACGGCAGGATCATGCCCTGAGCCGAAGGCAGACGCTTAACCACTGTGCCACCCAGGCATCCCCCAGTCTGAACTTCTGACCAGGGTGATTTAGTTTAGCAATGTTATAAGTAGCTTTTAGACTGTATCAGGAATAAATGCAAAGACATCATTAGTCAATACCTTTTTATTCATTAAAATTGTATAGCATTTCCCCCCAAGAGTTCAGTACAAAAATAACTTGCCAATGTATTTTATACCACCTATTATTAAAGCAGAACTATTTCTCAATGGAAACTGAATTTTATTCTACATCTTTATTTTCTTTAATCTCCCTCAATGTTTCATCGGAAAACTTCTTTTTCCTCTTTAATAAATGGTAGAACTTCTCACACTTTTATTACTTAGGCTTTTGGTATTCATCCTTATTCCAAACTGGAAAACCTACCTTTACCATCGAAATGTAGTTCTGTCCCTGTTTATTATTCCCGTCTTAAAACGCTTAAGGATCAATCATTACAGAAAAAAAGTTAAATGTTTTTCAGTCATTTCTTTGCCCTATGCAGTTACGTTGTAATTTCTACTCAGTATATTCAGTATTGGTATACAGAAAACAAAAATACAACACAAGAACCTATTTTCTACTCCATGACAAATCCAATACAAAAAGACAGTCTCCTTCTTGCTTCCAAGGGTAGCTTGCTTCAATAACAGATAAGCAATTCTTCCCATTCTCAGAGCTCTTGTTACAGCTGAAGTATCTTATTCAATGTTCATTCCAGAAGTACTGGGTATCATTTTATTGTTTCTCAAGTTTCTTTTCATTATATCCTACTTGTATGTGGTGGCACACATCTCAATTTTTCACATCAAAATGATGCGACTTTAAAGGATATATAAACTAATTGAGTCATTTAGTAAAAGACAGGTATCCACACATGATGCAAGCATCACAAACCCAGAGCAGCAAAATCCAAATTCACAGGTGTGTTCAAGAGGCCCTATGTGCTAATTTTTGGCAATACAACAATGATTAAAGGCCCAAAAGCTTTTTAATCATCAAATTAAAATTATTATTTCCGGGGTAACTAAAGTTCAAGGCAGAAATATACTGGTGACTGCCAGAAAAAGCATAAGCTACCATAATGAAACTATATTAGGGGACGACCATAGGTTTCCCCTTCCCCTTCTGAGCAAGACACGTGCATGAGATAGGTGGTCTCTGTTCCTTTTATCAACTATAAAACCAGAAGGTGGTTCCAAGTGTTCATATGCTGACATTTTAAGTACAAATACTCATTCATTCACTTCTGGGTTCCAATCCCCATCCTTTAAGTGCTGGATATAACAATCAGAAAGAACTTTCATGTAATCTCCTTCAACTCAGCCGTTGGGGCGATCACCACTTTGTGATCTGAGACAGATAGATTTTCTAATACTCTATACTAAGGGTGATATCAGAGCACAGGTCTAGAAAAGCTTTATTAAGCTTTGTTCATTTTAGACAAATCCTTCTTTTCTTGTACTTCAAGGACCTTAAGGAAACTTGTTTCCCCACACAGTTCAACTGCTAAATTCAAGTCAAGTTTGAATAAACTGAGTTTCAGGCTGAAAACATTCAGTCTGGATTAGGAGGTAGAGGTAAAAGTGAAAAAGATAACCAAGTAAAGGGACACGAAAGATGAACGAGATTAACACTTTTTTCCATTTAATCCCATTTTAGATAATTAAGATCTTAATTCAGAATTTCTATCTCGTGAAAAGCAATATAATTTATTGACTAAGATCAAACACAATTACCCGCCTCATTTTTTTACTGCTGCTATCTCCATTCTGGACACAAGAGTGAACATAAGAGTCCTTAAGAAACACATTCCATTAACTTCAACTCAACTATGTTTATTGCCACAAAGGAAACACACACTTCTGCTGCAAGGAAAGAAAAGTCAGCCCAAACCCCTCATCACCTGTGGAGAGAATATTGAATTAGAAAACAGAAGACGGAGCTTACAGTTTGGGATACTCTTTTTAATCCTTATTCAGATCAAAACTTCTCTGTGACTGAGGTTCCTCCCTTGTGAAACAGCGGTATTAACTTCATCTTTCCTTAAAGTCAAAGCATCTTTGTAAGAATCAAGGATATGTGAAGATTTTTTTTAAATAAAAAATTACAACAAAGACAAAGATTATGTATTACAATCATGGCTCTTCTCATACTTATTAATTGTATCTGTGAACCTTAAACAACTGAAAAGCCATTACTTTAGTGACTTCAAGCTCTCATTCAACAAGTATTTCTTGTGTATCTGTTACTTACAAGCCACTTACTAGGCCCTGTTGAGATATTACGTACAAGTTTAAGCATGTCACACAGGTATACTCAATGTGTTTGTTGTGCAAATAACATAGCCAGGAAGGGAGATTTTAATAAGTAAAAATAGGATGAAAGTGTGAAATCTATTTGCATTACTAAATGTAACAGAAGGCATGCGTTACAAAGTTACACGTTATAACATTGTACTTGCACAATTAAATGAATTTCCCCCCAAACACAAGCTCCTTATACTTTTTATATGGAGAAGTGTAGTTTAGACCCCCAAAGTGCACTTAGTCTTTAGTAAAATACTTCAAAGATCAGTTTCATCCTACAGCTTGTCCCTAGATTTTGCCCTCCTCCAACATACCCCAAAAAGTCTGCTGAAAAAAACCCCACAAAATAAACAAACAAAACCCCCTAAATTCAGAGAATTCAGAAAGGGTGCCTTCATTACTCCCTGTTAATATAATACTTTATAGGCTGTATGTGAAAACTGGATTTCTGCTGCATTCAATGTAAGCACAGATTCAGCTCAAGGGCAACGGAACAATTCTACTCCAACAGTTCTACTCAGCCGGGTGGACAATATATATAACTAACTCTTTTCATATGCAAAACAATTCAAATTATGACTAGGTTTACTAAGGATGACAGAAGAAAATAACACACAAACACAAAATAAGCAGGGAGACCTTAAAAAGCGAATTAGATAACTGCCTCCTTTCATCAAATGGGCAAATAAGAATCTGTCCCAGAGTTAATTATCATGAGGAATTCCTAGACATAATGGGCTTTAGTATAACTAAGGAACTAATAAAATAATTTCATCCAAAAATCAAATTAAATAATTAAAGCCAAGTGGTAAACTTTTCATTCTCCAAGTGATAAAACAGTCACAACTATCTATTCATTATTTCACTTATTTATTCAATCAGGAACTATTTAATGAATACACATCATGAATTATACTAGATTCTAAGGATACAATAAGGAAGAAATCAGACAAGGGCCCTGACTTCACAGAGCTCACAATGTTGTGAGGTAAGACAGGAAATAAGTAAATAAATATTTCTAAAAGCAATTTTTAAAAAACAGGGGGAGGGGCCACAGTATTTTTAAGAACTATAATTAAAAAAGCACGTCAGAGCAAATATTTACATTCCAAGTAAATAGGTCAAAGGCCATGAAAAGGAAAGAAGCCAAGCTCTGCTCACTAGATGCAAAGATCTTCCATTAACATTCCTTTTATGTTTCATCTCAATCTAGTCCAGAAAAGTCAGACTACAAATATGACAGACACCAGACCTCACCTACTAGCATCTCATCTAATTCTGGTTCTTCCTTCATAATCCACAGTCAAATCTTTCAAACGCAAGATCTCATTTGTCAACCCCTCTTCCGTTAAGCACTTCCTGTCTGACCTTCCAAAGTTTAAACATAACACAAGCGTACCCTAACTGTAGGCAAAGAGTTGAAATATTTCATGCCCAAGAGAGAAAGGAAAAAAGTGAAGCTGTGTCAGAGGTAGGGGAAGAGTAGGCTAACAGTGCCAAGTTGCATTTCCAGCTTCAAAGGGGGTGAGAGGTAAAGTTCACATCTTAAATAATGAAACAAATTCACTTACAGAGTGCATTATGAAGCCAGAAGTTGCTCCGGAACAGAAAGACCACCTGAGGGCTTGTCCCTACCCTTTTCTTTCCTGGCGAAGACAAATCAAATACAGGGAGTAAACAAACCTCCAGATCTATACCAGATTACAATTAGTGATACAGCCACAACAGTCACCACTTTATTGATTCCTTTCACTATTTTTTAAGTAAGCTCTATGCCCAACATGGGGCTCGAACTCATGACCCCAAGATCAAGTGTCACATGTTCTACTGACTTAGCCCGCCAGGCACCCCTACCTTCACTATTTTTAATGTTTTACCTTTCTTTTGTTTGCTTTTCAAGTTTTCTTAGCATTAAAATTAATTTGGGTAGCATTTTACTTGTGTAAGCTTCTTAATTAATATAGTACTATTTTTTCAGTAATTGTTTGAAACTTCAAATATCTAATACAATGCCTGCAACAGTATTCCTATGCTGACAGCAGAGAAAAACTGATTGAAATTATGTGCTAAAGATTTTTCCTAGGATCTAGTCACCTAATTTTAAAAACTGGTTCCAAAGAACTCAAAGGAACAAAATACCTGCTGCTTCAGAGTTCTACAAACATAATTCAAATTATATGTTAAAAAAAAAAAATATATATATATATATATATATATATTTGAAAGATTTTATTTATTTATGGGACGCCTGGGTGGCTCAGTTAGTTAAGCATCTGCCTTCTGCTTGGGTTTTGATTTCAGGGTCCTGGGACTGAGCCCCACATAGGGCTCCCTGCTCAGCAGGGAGTCTGCTTCTCCCTCTGCTCCTCCCCCCGCCCCCCCCCGCCCCGCTTGGTGCTCTCTCTAGCGCTCTCTCTTGCTCTCTCTGGTTTTGTTTTGTTTTTTTAAGATTTTATTTATTTATTTGACAGAGACAGACAG